>NC_057807.1:355468739-356068739 GCF_018294505.1 Triticum aestivum
TGAGAGGGTTGCTCTACACTCGGTAGGATTTTCGTAACTTAGGCGAGCGCAGGGCTGCAGCTAAGCCCCCGAGTGGAAGGCTGGCTTACCACTCGGTAGGATTTTTATAACTTAGGCGAGCACAGGGCTGCAGCTAAGCCCCCGAGTGGAAGGCTGGCTTACCACTCGGTAGGATTTTCGTAACTTAGGCGAGCACAGGGCTGCAGCTAAGCCCCCGAGTGGAAGGCTGGCTTACCACTCGGTAGGATTTTGATAACTTAGGCGAAACAGATTCGCAGCTAAGCCTCCGAGTGGGAGTCTGGCTTGCCACTCGGTAGGATTTTTACAAACTTAGGCGAAACGGATTCGCAGCTAAGTCACCCACTGAGGGGGAATTTTATTGGACAAAAATAAAAAGCGGCAGAAATTATGGAGGGACTATGACACTATTATTTTGAGGTCCATGAACTACAGAAGTACTTTATTGCAACTCATCCGAGTGATAAAACTTAAGTGTAAAATGGGCGGAGTAGCTCCGCGTTCCAAGCTCAGGGCTCGTCGATATTATGCTCGACATTGTAAAGACGGTATACCCCATTGTGGAGAACCTTGGTGACGATGAAGGGACCTTCCCAAGAAGGAGCAAGCTTGTGTGGTTTGTGCTGATCCACTTGGAGAACCAAATCTCCTTCTTGGAAGGCTCGACCTCTCACATTTCTGGCGTGGAAACGACGCAAATCTTGTTGGTAAATGGTCGACCGGATCAGAGCCATCTCCCTTTCTTCCTCTAAAAGGTCGACTGCGTCTTGCCGCGCTTGTTCAGCCTCTGCTTCGTTGTAGATTTCAACTCGAGGAGCATTGTGGAGAAGATCACTCGGCAAGACTGCTTCAGCTCCGTAGACCAAGAAGAATGGAGTTCTTCCGGTCGACCGATTAGGTGTGGTCCGCAGTCCCCAGAGTACTGAGGGAAGTTCGTCGACCCAAGCTCCAGCCGCGTGTTTGAGATCACGCATCAGTCGAGGCTTCAATCCCTTAAGAATCAGTCCATTAGCTCGCTCTGCTTGTCCATTCGACTGCGGATGGGCGACTGAAGCGTAGTCGACCCGTGTGCCCTGGGAGTTGCAGAAAGCTCTGAATTCCTCTGAGTCAAAGTTCGACCCATTATCCATAATGATGCTGTGTGGGACTCCATATCTGAATATTAGTTCCCTGATGAAGCTTACAGCAGTACCGGTGTCAAGGCTCTTGATTGGTTTAGCCTCGATCCACTTGGTGAACTTGTCGACTGCCACCAGTACATGCGTGAAGCCACTTCGTCCTGTTCTCAAAGGACCGACCATGTCCAATCCCCATACTGCGAAAGGCCAGACGAGTGGAATGGTCTTCAGAGCCGACACAGGCTTGTGTGACATATTCGAGTAGAATTGACATCCCTCGCACTTATCCACTATCTCTTTTGCCATCTCATTCGCCTTTGGCCAGTAAAATCCGGCTCGGTATGCTTTGGCCACGATGGTCCGAGAGGACGCATGATGACCACAGGTCCCTGAGTGAATATCATTGAGGATGAGTCGACCTTCTTCTGGTGTTATGCACTTCTGACCAACTCCAGTCGCGCTTTCTCTGTATAATTGTCCTTTGATTACGGTAAAGGCCTTAGATCGACGGACGATCTGTCGAGCCTCTTCCTCATCCTCCGGGAGCTCTTTCCTCAGGATATATGCGACATACGGAATCGTCCAGTCGGGAATGACCACCAAAACCTCCATGATCAAGTCGACCACCGCTGGGACTTCAACTTCAGTCGGATTTGTGGCACTCTTGGGCTGTGGAGTTTCTTCGGTGAAAGGATCTTCTTTGACTGACGGAGTGTGTATATGCTCCAAGAACACACCACTCGGAATGGCTTCTCTCTTGGAACCTATCTTTGCTAGATCATCAGCTGCTTGATTTTTCAGTCGGGGTATATGATGGAGCTCCAACCCCTCGAACTTCTTTTCCAGCTTCCTCACTGCACTGCAGTATCCAGTCATGGCTGGGCTTCTCACGTCCCACTCTTTCATCACCTGATTGACCACTAAATCCGAGTCGCCATAGACCATCAGGCGACGGACGCCGAGTGAAATGGCCATGCGCAACCCATATAAGAGGGCTTCATATTCTGCCTCATTGTTGGAGGAATCAAAGTGAATCTGGAGCACATATCTGAGCTTATCTCCTCTGGGGGAAACCAGGACAACCCCAGCACCGGAACCATTCAACATCTTAGAGCCATCAAAAAACATGGTCCAATGCTCCGAGTGAACTTCAGTCGGCTGCTGCTGTTCAATCCACTCAGCAAGGAAATCTGCTATTGCCTGGGACTTAATGGCTTTCTTTGCCTCAAACTTGATATCAAGGGGAAGAAGTTCAATCGCCCATTTGGCCACTCGACCAGTTGCATCTCTGTTGTGCAAAATCTCTGATAGTGGAGCGTCGCTGACGACTGTGATGGAATGATCAGAGAAATAATGAGCAACCTTCTTTGTGGTCATGTATATTCCATACACAAGCTTCTGATAATGAGGATATCTCTGCTTGGATGGAGTCAAGACTTCAGACAAATAATACACTGGGCGCTGAACTTTGAGAGCTTTTCCTTCTTCTTCCCGCTCGATCGTTAGCACAGTACTGACGACTTGTCCTGTGGCTGCGATATAGAGCAACAGAGGCTCTTTGCTGATTGGAGCAGCAAGCACCGGCTGGGTGGAGAGCAGAGCTTTTAGCTCGGCAAACGCTGCATCAGCTTCTGGAGTCCACTCGAACTTGTCTGTCTTCTTCATCAGTCGGTAAAGAGGTAATGCCTTTTCACCGAGTCGTGAGATGAATCGACTTAATGCGGCCAAGCATCCAGTAAGCTTCTGGACATCATGCACTCGCACAGGGCGTTTCATTCGGAGAATAGTGCCAATCTTCTCTGGGTTAGCATCGATTCCCCGTTCGGAAACGAGAAAACCGAGTAACTTGCCACCAGGAACTCCAAATGTGCACTTTGATGGATTGAGCTTGATATCATACCTTCTGAGGTTGGCAAATGTTTCGGCGAGGTCAGCGAGCAGGTCGGAACCTTTTCGCGACTTGACAACGATATCATCCATATAAGCTTCCACATTCCGACTGATTTGAGTGAGTAGACACTTCTGAATCATTCGCATAAATGTGGCTCCGGCATTCTTGAGGCCGAATGGCATGGTGATATAGCAGAAGCACCCGAATGGAGTGATGAAAGCTGTTTTTACCTCGTCGGGCCCGTACAGACGGATCTGGTGGTACCCGGAGTAGGCATCTAAAAAAGATAACCTCTCACATCCCGCGGTCGAGTCAACAATTTGATCTATGCGAGGGAGAGGAAAATGATCTTTCGGGCAGGCCCGGTTGATGTGCTTGAAATCAATGCACATTCGGAGCGACTTGTCCTTCTTAGGAACCATGACGACATTAGCGAGCCACTCGGAGTGGTATATCTCTCGGATAAACCCTGCCGCCAACAGTCGAGCCACTTCTTCGCCAATGGCTTTTCTCTTCTGGACGGCGGACCGCCGAAGATGCTCTTTGACTGGTTTTGCAGATGAGTCGACTCTTAGGTGATGCTCAGCCAGTCCCCTGGGAACACCTGGCATGTCAGCGGGCTTCCATGCAAAAATGTCCCAGTTCTCACGGAGGAACTGGATGAGCGCTTCTTCCTATTTTGGGTCGAGTGTCGTGGAGATGCGGGTCGGAGCTGCTTCGGGGTCGGTCGGGTGAATGTGAACAGGCTTCGTCTCACCGGACGACTGGAATGCAGACTCTGTGGCGGGCTTCTTGGATCGCAGCAAGTCACTCGGATCTACGTTTTGCTTGTATTCTTCGAACTCGACTGCTGTCACCTGGGAATCGGCAATCTTGGAGCCCTTCTGAAAGCACTCTTCTGCCTTTTTCCTATCACCGGTGACAGTGATCACTCCTTTGGGACCGGGCATCTTCAATTTGAGGTATACGTAGCATGGTCGAGCCATGAACCGCGCGTAAGCTGGTCTCCCCAAAATGGCATGATATGCACTCTGAAAATCCACGACCTCAAACGTCAACTTTTCTTTGCGAAAATGCTTTGAATCGCCAAACACCACGTCCAAAGCTATCTGGCCGAGTGACTCGGCCTTCTTTCCTGGTATAACTCCATGAAAGCTCATGTTACTAGTGCTCAGTCGGGACATCGGAATGCCCATACCTTTCAATGTGTCTGCATACAATAAGTTCAGCCCACTTCCACCATCCATCAGCACCTTTGTCAGTCGAGTGCCTTCGACAACTGGATCGACCACCAAAGCTTGCCTCCCAGAGGTGGCAATATGAGTCGGGTGATCATATTGGTCGAATGTGATGGGTGTTTGAGACCACTTCAGATAATTTGCTTTTGCGGGGGCAACCATGTTCACCTCTCGGTTAATCACTTTCAGTCGACTTCTGCTTTCCACATCTGCAAAGATCATCAGAGTGGAGTTGATATGCGGATATCCTTCCTCACTGTCCTCCTTGTCTTCGGCCTTGTCCGACTCCTTCTCCTTGTCCTTAGACTGTTTTCCCTGAAACTGCTGGATCAGGAGTCGACATTGGCGAGTGGTGTGCTTCGGGTAAATGATATTCCCCTCTTCGTCTTTCTTCGTGTGAATGTGACATGGCATATCCATCACGTCGTTCCCTTCTTTATCTTTTACCTTCTTGGGGTTCCAGGATCCTTTTGGTTTCCCCTTAAACTTTCCTTGAGTCACGGCCAAAGCCTCTCCAGGAGCTGCCGGTTCAGCCTTCCGCTTCTGTTTCCGACTGGTGTTTCCTTTTTCCGACTGACTCGGCTTGTGCTTGCCGCTTCAGAGTCGGTCTTCTTCTTCGCCGTTGGCGTACTTGGTAGCAATCTCCATCATCCGACTCAAGGTCATGTCACCGGTTCGACCAAACTTCAAACTCAGTTCTCTGTTCTTGACGCCGTCTTTGAAGGCGCAGACTGCCTGATGATCGGACACATTCTCCATAGTGTGGTGCAAAGTGATCCACCTTTGAATATACTCTCTGAGAGTCTCATTAGTTTTCTGCACGCAGACTTGCAACTCTGTCAATCCAGCTGGTCGCTTGCAAGTTCCTTCAAACGTCCTGACGAACACTCGGGACAGATCTTCCCAAGTGTAAATGCTGCTAGGAGGTAACTGAGTCAACCATGCCCTGGCAGAACCTTCCAACATGAGGGGCAAATGCTTCATGGCCACCTCGTCGTTCCCACCACCAATCTGAACTGCCACTCGGTAGTCTTCAAGCCAAGTTTCAGGCTTAGACTCACCAGTGAACTTGCTGACTCCTGTTGCCAACCTGAAATTGGGGGGGGATAACTGCGGCTCTGATGGCTCTGCTGAAATATTCAGGACCAGAAACATGCACTCGACTGCTTGTGGGTACATCTCTGTCGAGTCCACCTCGATGGGCTCTGTTCCGGTCAACCAACCCTTGCACGATAATGGATCGCGCATCGAAGCCTGGTTCTCTAGGGTCGACTGGAACCCTACGCCCTGTACTGTACTGACGCCTATCATCTGGCTGTCAAGGAGCGTAAGACCCACCCCTCGGAGGGGAATAGGGCACTCGACGCCTATCATCTCGGTCGAGTCTGTCACCATATTGATCTCGCCGATTCTCGCGCCCTTCACGCCGCGGAGGCGATCTGGGGCTGTGAGCCGACTGAACCGTATTCACAGTGACGGATCGACTGTGAATTCTGTTGCGCGACTGAGACACGGCTGAATTCTGATCTCCTGCTGCCCGGAGCAGATCCCTGATCTGCAGCAAACCTCTGCCAGCTTCCGACTGCGAAGGCTGGATGGACTCTGCTATACGGGTCGCAGCTGCTAAATTCTGAATTGGGGTTCGATATACCTGAGTCGGCGGGAAGAGTTGACGTCGACTGGTGTCGGGAACTCGTTGCCGCGCGCGCTCGTCGAGTGCTCGCTGAAGGTTCTCCAGTCGAGTGCGCTCGGCCAAATTGGCCAGACGCGCCTCCTCCAAGGCACGAGCCTCGGGGGTTTCTCCTGCGATGGGAATACGCAGGGGATCCTCATTCCTGCGGCGAAGTTCCTCTCTTTGCAGAGAGTCGAGTGGCTCGGGCTGGTACTCTTCGTAGCCTCGTGTAGGGTCGCCGCCGTCACCTGCTCCACCACCACGGGCGAAGCCAGGAGGACTGTGGGGCCCGTCGACCATCAAGATTTCCGCCGCTGGATCACTGCTACCGCACTCGGATGCAGTCTCTACGGGGCCAGTCGACTGATCGAACAAGCCGTAGAGAGGTTCGTCGGGCTCGATTGCCGCAACTTGGGTGGTGGCCGATTGGCGAGCCACCGCGTGCCTCACCCATCGCTGAAGCCTCGACCGGCCCGAGCGCTTGCACTGGCGGGATACCGGGAGGGTGGACGATGGAGGAGCCGACGGATACTGGGTCGACGGTTGCCGCAGCAGAACGCCGCAGACATATGCACGAAAATGCGTCGCACCGCGGACGGGGAGCGCATCAACGTCGAGTGGAGCCTCATGGAGCCACGCAGAGTCGTCGGCGATGAAGGTGAGAGTGCCGAGACGGATCTCTTGACCCCCGACCAAAACTCCATCAGACACCATGATGAAAGTACTCGGAAGAATCGCAACTTCTCCACAAAATCGCTAAAACACCTGCCCCACGGTGGGCGCCAACTGTCGTGGTTCTAAGCCTGACAGTAGAGTGGGGGGTAGGTATTGAGAGGCAAGGTCCTAGCTATGGAGAGGTTGTAAGCACAAGGGATGTACGAGTTCAGGCCCTTCTCGGAGGAAGTAACAGCCCTACGTCTCGGAGCCCGGAGGCGGTCGAGTGGATTATGAGTATATGAGTTACAAGGTGCCGAACCCTTCTGCCTGTGGAGGGGGGTGGCTTATATAGAGTGCGCCAGGACCCCAGCCAGCCCACGTAGGAGAGGGTTTAAGGTGAGTTAAGTCTGGGGCGTTACTGGTAACGCCCCACATAAAGTGCCTTTACTATCATAAAGTCTACTTGATTACAGGCCGTTGTAGTGCAGAGTGCCTCTTGACCTTCTGGTGGTCGAGTGAGTCTTCGTGGTCGAGTCCTTCAAGTCAGTCGAGTGTGTCCCTCGTTGGTCGACTGGAAGGCGACTTCTTCTAAGGGTGTCCTTGGGTAAGGTACTTAGATCAGGTCCATGACCCTACCCTAGGTACATAACCCCATCACTCACCCCTCTGCATCAAGCGCCGGCGACAATAGTGGCAGCGGAGTGTCCGCGGATTCTTGCCTTATCTGATGCACAATAAGATGGCTCCCAACCGGATTTGATTGGCCTTGACGCCCATGATTAGCAGGCTGTCACCAACTTACTCACTGAGGTACTGTCGGTGTCAAAACCAGCGGATCTCGGATATTGGTCCCGAACTGTGCGTCTAGGCGGATGGTAACAGGAGACAAGGGACACGATGTTTTTACCCAGGTTCGGGCCCTCTCGATGGAGGTAAAACCCTACTCCTGCTTGATTAATATTGATGATATGAGTAGTACAAGAGTAGATCTACCATGAGATCAAAGAGGCTAAACCCTAGAAGCTAGCCTATGGTATGATTGTTGTTCGTCCTACGGACTAAAACCCTCCGGTTTATATAGACACCGGAGAGGGCTAGGGTTACACAGAGTCGGTTACAATGGGAGGAGATCTACATATCCGTATCGCCAAGCTTGCCTTCCACGCCAAGGAAAGTCCCATCCGGACACGGGACGAAGTCTTCAATCTTGTATCTTCATAGTCTAGGAGTCCGGCCAAAGGTTATAGTCCGATCATACGGACACCCCAAAATCCGGGACTCCCGTAGTAGCCCCCGAACCAGGCTTCAATGACGATGAGTCCGGCACGCAGATTTGTCTTCGGCATTGCAAGGCGGGTTCTTCTCCAAATCCCATATACCTGTTGAATAGTGTCTGGCTTCTGGTGAATGTTGCGCTCCTTGGCTTCTATGCCCAATAATGGCCATCTTCCACGTGTCAAACAAATGCAAAAAGCCAGGGTGTTTTTTCATTTACCCCCCTAGCTGCGCAAATGAGCTGCCTATAAAAGAGACGGGGATCTAGATCCGAATCACACCATCTTCGCGAGCATTCATCGAAGTGCATTCGACAGAGATCCATTCCATCATGGCCAGTCGACGCAGCTCCTCCTCTCGCCCCCAGCCCTCAGCCTGGAGATTAGGATAGATGTTCCGTCCCGCATAGCAAGCTAGTGGCGCTCCAAGCCAAGGGGTTTCTCCCCCCAGCCTACATGGTCTCGGTTCGAGCCGGGCTTGCCACTTATAATGGTGGAGAGCAAGCGGAGAGCGTCCCCAATCCCTCCAAAGGAGAGCGGGTATGCCTTGTCCCTTATTTGATAAGAGGGCTCGGATTTCCGATTCATCCGTTTCTCCGGGGGCTCCTGGAGTTCTACGTCCTCCAGTTGCACAACCTTACACCTGCCTCCATATTGCATATTGCGGGCTTCATAGCCCTTTGCGAGCTGTTTTTGGGCATCGAGGCTCATTTCGCACTGTGGAAGAAGTTGTTCTGCCTTGTGCCCCGTTCTCAGGAGGGGTCGATATATCAAGTGGGCGGAGTCGAACTATGGCGCATCGCCGGGACCGGATATCTATCCGGAACCCCAAAGAAGGCGTCCGAAGACTGGCCTTCAGAATGGTTTTATATAGAAGATGTCCCCCTGCCGGACCATGTACGGATCGGCCTCCCTGAGTTCGATAATGCTCCTTTGAAGAAGCGCCTAAGCTGGCATCCACGGAGCCCTCAGAAGGAAAATGACAAGGACGTCCTTTACCTGATGAACCGGATAAGGTTGTTAGCTCATTCCGGACTGACCATGATCGAGGTCATGGCCACATGCATTATGCGGGGGGTGCAGCCGCTTCAGTATAGAGGCCACCCCATGTGAGATTTCAACGGGGAGGACGATGCCACCCGGTGCGGCCCTAAGGGGCCGGAATCGGCTGCCGCTCTAATAAAGACCTTGTCCGCTTTGTACAAGGGAGAAGAGGAGGAATTCCTCCGCGTCAACCCACGGGGCGGATTTTCTATGTACAATCCTCCAAGCTGGGTAAGCGGACACTTTCACTCGCCCATCCGTTTCATATTCCCATAGTTAAGTATTCAATCCAGCAATTTCAATGCAGGAGCTACGCCAGGCTGTAAAGGAGATAAACAACCCTCCTCCACAACCCGAGGACCCGGAACGGTCCTTCGACCCGGACTCCCAAGAGGACCCAGACTTATCTATGGAGCTGATCGATGGGGTGTTTCATCAATTGAGCAAGGACAACACCTTAGTGGCCATTACGTCCGATTATCCCGGACTACTTCCAGCCTCACAAGTAACCGAGACCGAAGTCCCAGTACTTTTAAGACGATCCATCCATGCTTATTTTTGATCACCGTATACCAATGGCGTTTTTGCAGGGGAAGTCCTTGAGGCGGAGGGCCGAGCCTGCAGTGGCTAGCCACCAAGGGGCAGCAAGGCCCAGTAGGCTGAAAAGAAGTGTGGTCAGGATTGAGACGCCGGCGCAATGGTATGGCGCTCCATTTTATTCCGAGGTTTTATTCCCTCAAGGCATACTAACGCTCGTGCTTTCTTCAGGAAAAAGAGCGCTCTCCGGACTATATCCGGAGAGGTTGCCAATCGCGCCTCCACCAGCCAGGCTCTAAGGCCGGGTTCGGAAGCGGAGGCGAACACGAGGCGCGCACCAGACGCTCCTCCGACAGAGGATGCGGACGGGCTGTCTGCCACCAATTCTGAGGTGGAGAGTGCCATGAACCACAGGCGTCGCCGGACAATTCTTCGTGACTCTTGTTTCTCCCAAGAGGCGTTAGATGCCTTCAATACGGGAGATGCGTACCTCCGTGCCGCTCAAAATGGTCTAGGCAGAGCCACGGAGCAGTATGTAAAAGACATACGGGTGAGAGAGTTTGATAGTTATACATGTCAGTAGCCCCTGAGACTTGAAACAGTTAGAATAACTGATTTAAGGATCATTTGTTATGCAGGATCTTACAAAAAAGAATACCCAAGTGTCCTAGGAGCTGGAAAAGTGCAAAGCCCAACTTAAGGCTGCACTAGCCGCGGCAGGGGAGGCCAAGGAGACCCCCTCTGGTAATATATGCTTCGAAAGATAAGTATGTTGTGAAGTGCGATGTGTGTGCAAATCTAACAATAACATTGCAGATGGCGCCGGAGTAGATCCGGACAAGCAACAACTCTTGCGCCAGTTAAAGGCCGGCGAGAGCGTGCTTATGAAGGTGAGGCAGGAGAAGAATAATCTCCAAGATGCCAACACCCAGCTGGGCGAGGAACTAAAAGATGTTCGTGCCCAGCTGTCGGACTCCGTGAAGGAGAATCGGCGGCTTCGACGCGACATTTTTAGTAAGTGCTTGAGCGAACTTAGAAAAAGAGTTCGGCGAGGAAGTCGATTGACAGAGTTATGTCTGTAGGTATGCTGACAGGTCGGCCTGCAGAGGAAATGCCCGGTTCTACGGGTAACCTTCTTCCCGAGCTCTTAGAACTGCACGAACGAGTTCGCCAGGTAATGCAAGGCGTCGCCCAGGCCTTGTGGCCATCCGTCTCCATGCCCGAAGGCCTTGGAGAGCTTGCAGAGAAGCTGATGGGTGCGCGGCGGCGCTTCCAATTGTGGAAGATATCGGCCTGCCGTCAATGCGCCAGGAAGGCCTTGGCCATGGTGAAGACGCGGTACACGAAGGCTGACCCAAACCACATGGCCGAGGTCGAACCTATGGGGCCCGATGAGAAGGAGATCCCTGTGAGTTTAGTGTACGGCCAGGTAGAGTTGGCCGCCAAATATTCCCAACAGGACTGTAAACTAGACAGCCCGTTGAATGGTATTGAAGAAGAATATACCCAGTCAAATTGACTATGTAATTTAAGATGACATGTAAAATGCCTTCTAGCCAGATTGTAGATCGTTTGTCATGGCGGACCTTTTCGCTTCAACCTCGGGACCCGATAGTCCGCAGTGTGTCCGAATACCCTCTCGGTTATGTAAGAACCGGGGCATGCGTGGAGACCAGACGTAGGGGTCATTAGTGCTTGAACAAACAAGTGCCCAACTAGTTATGTTATATTACATGGTTAGTAAGAAACATCTTCCAGGGAGAATAGTTCCGTTAGGGGTTCCTTTCCCTAGGAGGCATGCCCTAAAGTGCATGTCCGAACTGCGAAAAAAGCAGAAAAGCATCTGGGGGCAGATAAATAAACGAGTGGGAAATCATCTTTAGTTCACCGACCGAATATTCCCTTAAGAACGCTAGCTTTCGGCTTCACCCAGTCTGAGGTACACATCCGGCTGACCCGACAGGAACAATCGCAAAGGTGCTCCCTTTATCGCCTAGCCGAACAATCGGGAACGTAGGGGTAAGCACAGGAGCCAGGCAACCCAGCTTGGCCAAAACTTAAGTCATATCGATGCATATAATGGTGAATAAAAGGTACATGCGGAAGTGTGACACATGTGTTGGGCATGAGGCCCGTATAAGCAAGCTTCTATTAAAGAAGCCCCCAGGTATAATGAGTGCGGATAGCGCGTCAATTGTTTGCGAACAAGGCGCGAACGAGCCCTTAAAGGCTGTAAGAGAAAAGGAGGGAGAAGGAGAGAAATATAAGACAACTAATGTGTAAAAAATAGACAGAGGAAGGAGACGAACACAGAGTCCGGCGCTAGGCGTAGAATCTTCGGAGACGGGCTGCGTTCCATGGGTTCGGCTTGAGTCAGTTATCCGATGCATCTCGCAGACGGTACGCTCCACCAGTCAAGACTTGGTCAATGATGAAGGGACCTTCCCATTTGGGCTTGAGTTTGTCCTTTTTCTTGTCCGACACGCGTAGAACTAACTCGCCAACATTGTAAGTTTTGGCCCGTACTTCTCTGCTTTGATATCTTCGAGCCTGCTGTTGATAGAATGCGGAACGGGCTTTTGCCATGTCACGCTCCTCCTCCAAGGCGTCCAAACTGTCCTACCGATCGAGTCAGCTTCTCTTTCTCGTACATGTGCACGCGAGGTGAGTCATGAATTATGTCGCAGGGCAGAACTGCCTCTGCGTCGTATACCATAAAAAGTGGTGTGAATCCGGTGGTGCGATTCGGCGTGGTCCACAGCCCCCAGAGTACGGAGTCGATCTCCTCTACCCAGTGCGTATTAGATTCCTTGAGGGACCGCACTAACCTGGGTTTGATGCCGCTCATGATTAGACCATTTGCTCGCTCGACTTGACCGTTAATTTGTGGGTGATAGACTGAAGCGTAGTCGAGCTTGATGCCCATGTTTTTGCACCAGATTTTGACCTCGTCGGCCGTAAAGTTCGTGTCGTTATCAGTGATGATGTTGTGGGGGACGCCGTAAGGGTGTACGACCCCTGATATGAAGTCTATCACCGATCCGGATTCGACTGTCTTAACAGGCTTGGCCTCTATCCATTTGGTGAATTTGTCCACCATGACCAGTAGGTATTTTTGCTTGTGGGTTCCTCCTTTAAGGGGCCCAACCATGTCAAGCCCCCAGACCGCAAAGGGCCAGGTGATGGGTATAGTTTGGAGGGCGGTGGGTGGCATATGGCTTTGGTTAGCAAAGAGTTGGCAACCGACGCATCGTTGGACTAAGTCCTGAGCATCTGCCCGGGCCGTCGGCCAATAAAATCTTGTACGGAAGGCCTTGCTTACCAGGGAGATTCCGCCCTTCCTCTTCGGAGATACACCTTTGAAGGACTCCGGTGGTGCTTTTCTTATAAAGCTCTCCCTCATGGTCTTTATAGGCTTTAGATCACCACACTATGCAGTGTGCCTCGTTTTGGTCCTCGGGAAGTTCCTACCTAGTTAGGTAGGCTAGGAATGGTTCTGTCCACGGGGCAATGACTGTCATTATTATATGGGCTGAGGATGTTACTTCGTTGGCAGAGCCTCCCGTTGTGTCAGTATGTTCAGTGTCGGGTGGTGCGGTTGGGTCCGGGCTGTTATTTCCGGATTCCCCTTCCCACAATACGGATGGCTTGAATAGCCTCTCCAAGAAAATGTTGGGGGGGACTGCATCACGCTTTGCGCCGATGCGTGCCAAGACGTCTGCTGCGTGATTGTTTTCCCGGGCTATATGATGAGATTCGAGCCCCTCGAACCGAGCTGACATTTTTAGGATGGCGTTGCCATAAGCTTCCATTTTCGGATCCTTGGCATCAAAGTCTCCATTTATTGGGATATCGCGAGGGTTCGAATCCCCACGCACCTCTAGGCATTGGATGCCCATGGAGACTGCCATCCGGAGACCATGTAGAAGGGCCTCGTAACCGACTGCGTTGTTGAAGTCCGTATACATTATCTGGAGTACGTATTGAACTGTATCTCCTGTTGGGGACGTCAGGACGATGCGAGCCACCAGACCAGCTAACATTTTGGAGCCGTCAAAGTGCATGATTCAGTTGGAATATGTGTCGTACTCTTTAGGGAGTTCGGCTTCAGTCCATTCGGCGACGAAGTCGGCCAAAACTTGCGACTTGATAGCTCGCCGTGGCTTGTAGGTTATGTCGAACGGGAGGAGCTCAATGGCCCATTTGGCAATCCGGCCTATCGCGTCGTGGTTGTTTATAATATCGTTAAGAGGTACTTTGGAGGCTACTGTTATCGAACACTCTTGAAAGTAGTGTCGCAGCTTCCGGGATGCAATAAACACCGCGTACGCTATCTTTTGATAATGCGGGTACCGTGACTTGCATGGAGTGAGGATAGTGGACACGTAGTAAACTGGTTTTTGAAGGGGGGATTTGTGTCCGCCCGTTTCTCGTTTGAGGATGAGCACTGCGCTTACAACTTGATAAGTTGCCGCAATGTATAATAGCATTGGTTCACCGATGTTAGGCGCGGCCAGGATCGGATTTGTTGCCAATATGACTTTTATCTCTTTGAGTCTGGCCGTGGCGGCATCCGTCCACTCGAAGTGTTCGGTGCGCCGGAGGAGGCGATAAAGGGGTAATGCCTTTTCTTCCAAGCGGGAGATAAAGCGGCTTAGAGTCGCCACGCATCCAGTCAATTTTTGTATTTGTTTGAGGTCCTTTGGAATATCCAGTTGTGACAGAGCTCGGATCTTGGCTGGGTTTGCTCCAATTCCTCTACCGGATACAATGAAGCCCAAGAGCTTTCCAGCTGGTATGCCGAAAACGCATTTTTCCGGGTTAAGCTTGATGTCATATGTTCGGAGGTTATCGAATGTGAGTCTTAAGTCGTCTGCTAGAGTTTCGACATGCTTGGTTTTGACGACCACGTCATCTACGTATGCTTCCACTATTTTGCCGTTCTGATTTGCCAGACATGTCTGAAGGAAATATGCCCTAGAGGCAATAATAAAGTTATTATTTATTTCCTTATTTCATGATAAATGTTTATTATTCATGCTAGAATTGTATTAACCGGAAACATAATACATGTGTGAATACATAGACAAACATATAGTCACTAGTATGCATCTACTTGACTAGCTCATTAATCAAAGATGGTTATGTTTCCTAACCATAGACATGTGTTGTCATTAGATTAATGGGATCACATCATTAGGAGAATGATGTGATTGACATGACCCATTCCGTTAGCCTAGCACTTGATCGTTTAGTATATTGCTATTGCTTTCTTCATGACTTATACATGTTCCTGTAACTATGAGATTATGCAACTCCCGTTTACCGGAGGAACACTTTCGGTGCTACCAAACGTCACAACGTAACTGGGTGATTATAAAGGAGTACTACAGGTGTCTCCAAAGGTACATGTTGGGTTGGCGTATTTCGAGATTAGGTTTTGTCACTCCGATTGTCGGAGAGGTATCTCTCTCGGTAACGCACATCACTATAAGCCTTGCAAGCAATGTAGCTAATGAGTTAGTTACGGAATGATGCATTACATAACGAGTAAAGAGACTTGCCGGTAACGAGATTGAACTAGGTATTGGATACCGACGATCGAATCTCGGGTAAGTAACATACCGATGACAAAGGGAACAACGTATGTTGTTATGCGGTTTGACCGATAAAGATCTTCGTAGAATATGTGGGAGCCAATATGAGCATCCAGGTTCCGCTATTGGTTATTGACCAGAAATGTGTCTCGGTCATGTCTACATTGTTCTCGAACCCGTAAGGTCCGCACGCTTAAGGTTTCGATGATAGTTATATTATGAGTTTATGAGTTTTGATGTACCGAAGGAGTTCGGAGTCCCGGATGAGATCGGGGACATGACGAGGAGTCTCGAAATGGTCGAGACGTAAAGATCGATATATTGGACGACTATATTCGGAGTTCGGGAAGGTTCCGATTGATTCGGGTATTTTTCGGAGTACCGGAGAGTTACGGGAATTCGCCGGGGAGTATATGGGCCTTATTGGGCCATACGGGAATAGAGGAGAGAGGCCAAAAGAAAGGAGACCTGCGCCCCCCCTCTGGTCCGAATTGGACAAGGGGCGCAGCCCCCTTTTCCTTCTTTCTCTCCCCCTCTTTCCCCTTCTCGTACTCCAACAAGGAAGGAGGGAGTCCTACTCTCGGTGGAAGTAGGACTCCCCTTGGTGCGCCCCCTCCTAGGGCCGGCCTCCTCCCTTGCTCCTTTATATACGGGGGCAGGGGCACCCCAAAGGGACAACACAAGTTGATCTCCGTGATCGTTCCTTAGCCGTGTGCGGTGCCCCCCTCCACCATATTCCACCTCGGTCATATCGTCGCGGAGTTTAGGCGAAGCCCTGCGCCGGTAGAACATCATCATCATCACCACGCCGTCGTGCTGACGGAACTCATCCCCGACACTTTGCTGGATCGGAGTCCGGGGATCGTCATCGAGCTAAACGTGTGCTGAACTCGGAGGTGCCGTACGTTCGGTACTTGGATCGGTCGGATCGTGAAGACGTACGACTACATCAACTGCGTTGTCATAACGCTTCCGCTTACGGTCTACGAGGGTACGTGGACATTACTCTCCCCTCTCGTTGCTATGCATCACCATGATCTTGTTGGGGAACGTAGTAATTTCAAAAAAATTCCTACGCACACGCAAGATCATGGTGATGGCATAGCAACGAGAGGGGAAAGTAATGTCTACGTACCCTCGTAGACTGTAAGCGGAAGCGTTATGACAACGCGGTTGATATAGTCGTACGTCTTCACGATCCGACCGATCCAAGTACCGAACGTACGGCACCCCCGAGTTCAGCACACGTTCAGCTCGATGACGATCCCCGGACTCCGATCCAGCAAAGTGTCAGGGATGAGTTCCGTCAGCACGACGGTGTGGTGACGATGATGATGTTCTACCAGCGCAGGGCTTCGCCTAAACTCTGCGACGATATGACCGAGGTGGAATATGGTGGAGGGGGGCACCGCACACGGCTAAGGAGCGATCACGTAGATCAACTTGTGTTGTTGTGCCTAGAGGTGCCCCCCTGCCCCCGTATATAAAGGAGCAAGGGGGGAGGGGGCGGCCGGCCTAGGAGGGGCGCGCCAAGGGGAGTCCTACTTCCACCGGGAGTAGAACTCCCTCCTTCCTTGTTGGAGTAGGAGAAGGGGGGAAAGAGGAGGAGAGGAGGAAGGAAAGGGGGGCCGCACCCCTTGTCCAATTCGGACCAGAGGGGGGCTGCGCGCCTCCTTCCTTTCGGCCTCTCTCCTCTATTCCCGTATGGCTCAATAAGGCCCATATACTCTCCGGCGAATTCCCGTAACTCTCCGGTACTCCGAAAAATACCCGAATCACTCGGAACCTTTCCGAACTCCGAATATAGTCGTCCAATATATCGATCTTTACGTCTCGACCATTTCGAGACTCCTCGTCATGTCCCCAATCTCATCAGGGACTCCGAACTCCTTCGGTACATCAAAACTCATAAACTCATAATATAACTGTCATCGAAACCATAAGCGTGCGGACCCTACGGGTTCGAGAACTATGTAGACATGACCTAGAACTATTCTTGGTCAATAACCAATAGCGGAACCTGGATGCCCATATTGGCTCCTACATATTTTACGAAGATCTTTATCGGTCAAACCGCATAACAACATACTTTGTTCCGTTTGTCATCGGCATGTTACTTGCCCGAGATTCAATCGTCGGTATCTAATACCTAGTTCAATCTCGTTACCGGCAAATCTTTTTACTCATTACGTAATGCATCATTCCGTAACTAACTCATTAGCTACATTGCTTGCAAGGCTTATAGTGATGTGCATTACCGAGAGGGCCCAGAGCTACCTCTCCGACAATAGGAGTGACAAAACCTAATCTCGAAATACGCCAACCCAACATGTACCTTTGGAGACACCTGTAGTACTCCTTTATAATCACCCAGTTATGTTGTGACGTTTGGTAGCACCCAAAGTGTTCCTCCGATAAACGGGAGTTGCATAATCTCATAGTTACAGGAACATGTATAAGTCATGAAGAAAGCAATAGCAACATACTAAACGATCAAGTGCTAGGCTAACGGAATGGGTCATGTCAATCACATCATTCTCCTAATGATGTGATCCCGTTAATCAAATGACAACCCTTTTGTCCATGGCTAGGAAACATAACCATCTTTGATAAACGAGCTAGTCAAGTAGAGGCATACTAGTGACACTATGTTTGTCTATGTATTCACACATGTATTATGTTTCTGGTTAATACAATTCTAGCATGAATAATAAACATTTATCATGATATAAGGAAATAAATAATAACTTTATTATTGCCTCTAGGGCATATTTCCTTCAGTCTCCCACTTGCACTAGAGTCAATAATCTAGTTCACATCGCCATGTGATTTAACACCAATATTCACATCCGTATGTGATTAATACCCATAGTTCACATCATCATGTGATCAACACCCAAAGGGTTTGTTCACATCGCTATGTGATTAACACCCAAAGAGTACTAAGGTATGATCATGTTTTGCTTGTGAGAGAAGTTTAGTCAACGGGTCTGTCATATTCAGAGCCGTATGTATTTTGCAAATATTCTATGTCCACAATGCTCTGCACGGAGCTACTCTAGCTAATTGCTCCCACTTTCAATATGTATCCAGATTGAGACTTAGAGTCATCTGGATCAGTGTAAAAGCTTGCATCGATGTAACTCTTTACGACGGACTCTTTTATTACCTCCATAATCGAGAAATATTTCCTTAGTTCTCACTAAGGATATTCTTGACAAATGTCCAGTGATCTACTCCTAGATCACTATTGTACTCCCTTGCCAAATAAAGATCAAGGTATACAATAGGTTTGGTACATAGCATAGCATACTTTATAGAACCTATGACTGAGGCATAGGGAATGACTTTTCATTCTCTTTCTATTTTCTGCCATGGTCGGGTCTTGAGTCTTACTCAACTTCACACCTTTGCATCACAGGCAAGAACTCCTTCTTTGACCGTTCTATTCTGAACTATTTCAAAAATTTATCAAGGTATGTACTCATTGAAAAATCTTATCAAGCGTCTTGATCTATCTCAATAGATCTTGATGCTCAATATGTAAGTAGCTTTACCGAGGTCTTTCTTTTAAAGAACTCCTTTCATATACTCCTTCATGCTTTCCAAAAAAATTCTACATCATTTCTGATCAATCAATATGTTACTCACATATATTTATCAAAAAGGCAGTAGTGCTCCCACTCACTTTATTGTAAATACAGGCTTCACCGCAAGTCTGTATAAAACCATATGCTTTGATCAACTTATCAAATCGTATATTCTAACTCTGAGATGCTTGCACCAGTCCATAGATGGATCGCTGGAGCTTGCATATTTTGTTAGCACCTTTAGGATTGACAAAACCTTCTGGTTGCATCATATACAACTCTTCTTTAAGAAAACCATTAAGGAATGCAGTTTTGACATCCATTTGCCAGTTTTCATAAAAAGTGGCAATTGCTAACATGATTCGGACAGACTTAAGCATCGCTACAGTTGAGAAAATCTCATTGTAGTCAACACCTTGAACTTGTCGAAAACCCTTTTGCGACAAGTAGAGATTTGTAGATAGTAATACTACTATCAGCATCTGTCTTCCTCTTGAAGATCCATTTATACAATATGGCTTGCCGATCATCGGGCAACTCCACCAAAGTCCACACTTTGTTCTCATACATGGATCCCATCTCATATTTCATGGCCTCAAGCCATTTCGCGGAATCTAGGCTCATCATCGCTTCCTCATAGTTCGTAGGTTCATCATGGTCTAGTAACATGACTTACAGAATAGGATTACCGTACCACTCCGGTGCGGATCTTAATCTGGAAGATCTACAAAGTTCGGTAGTAACTTGATCTGAAGCTTTATGATCATCATCATTAGTTTCTTCACTAATTGGTGTAGGAATCACTGGAACTGATTTCTTTGATGAACTACTTTCCAATTCGGGAGAAGGTACAGTTACCTCATCAAGTTCTACTTTCCTCCCACTCACTTCTTTCGAGAGAAACTTCTTCTCTAGAAAGGATCCATCTTAGCAACGAATAACTTGCCTTCGGATCTGTGATAGAAGGTGTACCCAATAGTTACTTTTGGGTATTCTATGAAGACGCACTTCTCCGATTTGGGTTCGAGCTTATCAGGTTGAAAACCTTTTTCATATAAGCATCGCAACTCCAAGCTTTAAGAAACGATAACTTGGGTTTCTTGCTAAACCACAGTTCATATGGTGTCGTCTCAACGGATTTAGATGGTGCCCTTTTAACGTGAATGCAGCTGTCTCTAATGCATAACCCCAAAACAATAGTGGTAAATCAGTAAGAGACATCATAGATCGCACCATATCCAATAAAGTGCGGTTACGACGTTTGAACACACCATAACGTTGTGGTGTTCCAGGTGGCGTGAGCTATGAAACTATTCCACATTGTTTTAATTGAAGACCAAACTCGTAACTCAAATATTTGTCTCCGCAATCAAATCGCAGAAACTTTATTTTCTTGTTATGATGATTTTTCCACTTCACTCTGAAATTCTTTGAACCTTTCAACTATTTCAGACTTATGTTTCATCAAGTAGATGTACCCATATCTGCTCAAATCATCTGTGAAGGTTAGAAAATAACAATACTTGCCACGAGCCTTAACACTCATCGGATCGCATACATTGGTATGTATTATTTCCAATAAGTCAGTAGCTTGTTCCATTGTTCCGGAGAATGGAGTTTTAGTCATCTTGCCCAAAAGGCACGGTTCGCAAGCATCAAATGATTCATAACCAAGTGATTCCGAAAATCCATCTTTATGGAGTTTCTTCATGCGCTTTACACCGATATGACCCAAACGGCAGTGCCACAAATAAGTTGCACTATCATTATTAACTTTGCATCTTTTGGCATCAATATTATGAATATGTGTATCACTACAATCGAGATCCAACAAACTATTTTCGTTGGGTGTATAACCATCGAAGGTCTTATTCATGTAAACAGAATAACAATTATTCTTTAACTTCAAATGAATAACTGTATCGCAATAAACATGATCAAATCATGTTCATGCTCAACGCAAATGCCAAATAACATTTATTTAGGTTTAACACCAATCCCGAAAGTATAGGGAGTGTGCGATGATGATCATATCAATCTTGGAACTACTTCCAACACTCATCGTCACTTCCCCTTCAACTAGTCTCTGTTTATTCTGTAACTCCTGTTTCGAGTTACTAATCTTAGTAACCAAACAAGTATCAAATACTCAGGGGCTACTATAAACACTAGTAAGACACACATCAATAACCTGTATATCAAATATACCCTTGTTCACTTTGCCATCCTTCTTATCCACCAAATATTTGGAGTAGTTCCACTTCCAGTGACCATTTCCTTTGCAGTAGAAGCACTCAGTTTCAGGCTTAGGTCCAGCTTTGGGCTTCTTCACGGGAGTGACAACTTGTTTGCCATTCTACTTGAAGTTTCCCTTTCTTTCCCTTTGCCCTTTTCTTGAAACTAGCGGTCTTGTCAATCATCAACACTTGATGCTCTTTCTTGATTTCTACCTTTGTCGATTTCAACATCACGAAGAGCTCGGGAATTGTTTTCGTCATCCCTTGCATACTATAGTTCATCACGAAGTTCTAGTAACTTAGTGATGGTGACTAGAGAATTCTGTCAATCACTATCTTATCTGGAAGATTAACTCCCACTTGATTCAAGTGATTGAAGTACCCAGACAATCTGAGCACATGCTCACTAGTTGAGCGATTCTCCTCCATCTTTTAGCTATAGAACTTGTTGGAGACTTCATATCTCTCAACTCGGGTATTTGCTTGAAATATTAACTTCAATTCCTGGAACATCTCATATGGTCCATGATGTTCAAAACATCTTTGAAGTCCCGATTCTAAGCCGTTAAGCATGGTGCACTAAACTATCAAGTAGTCATCATATTGAGCTAGCCAAACGTTCATAACGTCTGCATCTGCTCCTGCAATAGGTATGTCACCTAGCGGTGCATCAAGGACATAATTCTTCTGTGCAGCAATGAGGATAAACCTCAGATCACGGATCCAATCCGCATCATTGCTACCAACATCTTTCAACACAATTTTCTCTAGGAACATATCAAAATAAACATATGAAAGCAACAACGCAAGCTATTGATCTACAACATAATTTGCAAAATACTACCAGGACTAAGTTCATGATAAATTTAAGTTCAATTAATCATATTACTTAAGAACTCCCACTTAGATAGACATCCCTCTTATCCTCTAAGTGATCACGTGTTCCGTATCAACTACACCATGTCCGATCATCACGTGAGATGGAGTAGTTTCAACGGTGAACATCAATATGTTGATCATATCTACTATATGATTCACGCTCGACCTTTTGGTCTCCGTGTTCCGAGGCCATATCTGTATATGCTAGGCTCGTCAAGTTTAACCTGAGTATTCCGCGTGTGCAACTGTTTTGCAGCCGTTGTATTTGAACGTAGAGCCTATCACACCCGATCATAACGTGGTGTCTCGGCACGAAGAACTTTCGCAACGGTGCATACTCAGGGAGAACACTTCTTGATAATTAGTGAGAGATCATCTTAAAATGCTACCGTCAATCAAAGCAAGATAAGATGCATAAAGGATAAACATCACATGCAATCAATATAAGTGATATGATATGGCCATCATCATCTTGTGCTTGTGATCTCCATCTTCAAAGCACCATCGTGATCACCATCATCACCGGCGTGACACCTTGATCTCCATCGTTGCATCGTTGTCGTTACGCCATCTATTGCTTCTACGACTATCGCTACCGCTTAGTGATAAAGTAAAGCAATTATAGGGCGTTTGCATTTCATACAATAAAGCGACAACCATATGGCTCCTGCCAGTTGCCGATAACTTCGGTTATAAAACATGATCATCTCATACAATAAAATATAGCATCACGGCTTGACCATATCACATCACAACATGCCCTACAAAAACAAGTTAGACGTCCTCTACTTTGTTGTTGCGAATTTTACGTGGCTGCTACGGGCTGAGCAAGAACCGTTCTTACCTACGCATCAAAACCACAATGATAGTTCATCAAGTTAGTGCTGTTTTAACCTTCGCAAGGACCGGGCGTAGCCACACTCGATTCAGCTAAAGTGAGAGAGACAGACACCCGCCAACCACCTTTAAGCACGAGTGCTCGTAACGGTGAAACCAGTCTCGCGTAAGCGTACGCGTAATGTCGGTCCAGGCCGCTTCATCTCACAATACCGCCGAACCAAAGTATGACATGCTGGTAAGCAGTATGACTTGTATCGCCCATAACTCACTTGTGTTCTACTCGTGCATATGACATCTACGCATAAATCCAGGCTCGGATGCCACTGTTGGGGAACGTAGTAATTTCAAAAAAATTCCTACGCACACGCAAGATCATGGTGATGGCATAGCAACGAGAGGGGAGAGTAATGTCTACGTACCCTCGTAGACCGTAAGCGGAAGCGTTATGACAACGCGGTTGGTGTAGTCGTACGTCTTCATGATCCGACCGATCCAAGTACCGAACGTACGGCACCTCCGAGTTCAGCACACGTTCAGCTCGATGACGATCCCCGGACTCCGATCCAGCAAAGTGTCGGGGATGAGTTCCGTCAGCACGACGGCGTGGTGACGATGATGATGTTCTACCGGCGCAGGGCTTCGCCTAAACTCCGCGACGATATGACCGAGGTGGAATATGGTGGAGGGGGGCACCGCACACGGCTAAGGAGCGATCATGTAGATCAACTTGTGTTGTTGTGCCTAGAGGTGCCCCCTGCCCCCGTATATAAAGGAGCAAGGGGGAAGGGGGCGGCCGGCCTAGGAGGGGCGCGCCAAGGGGAGTCCTACTCCCACCGGGAGTAGGACTCCCTCCTTCCTTGTTGGAGTAGGAGAATGGGGGAAAGAGGGGGAGAGGAGGAATGAAAGGGGGGCCACACCCCTTGTCCAATTCGGACCAGAGGGGGGCTGCGCGCCTCCTTCCTTTCGGCCTCTCTCCTCTATTCTCGTATGGTCCAATAAGGCCCATATACTCCCCGGCGAATTCCCGTAACTCTCCGGTACTCCAAAAAATACCCGAATCACTCGGAACCTTTCCGAACTCCGAATATAGTCGTCCAATATATCGATCTTTACGTCTCGACCATTTCGAGACTCTCGTCATGTCCCCGATCTCATCCGGAACTCCGAACTCCTTCGGTACATCAAAACTCATAAACTCATAATATAACTGTCATCGAAACCTTAAGCGTGCGGACCCTACGGGTTCGAGAACTATGTAGACATGACCTAGAATTATTCTTGGTCAATAACCAATAGCGGAACCTGGATGCCCATATTGGCTCCTACATATTCTACGAAGATCTTTATCGGTCAAACCGCATAACAACATACTTTGTTCCCTTTGTTATCGGCATGTTACTTGCCCGAGATTCGATCGTCGGTATCTAATACCTAGTTCAATCTCGTTACCGGCAAGTCTCTTTACTCGTTACGTAATGCCTCATTCCGTAACTAACTCATTAGCTACATTGCTTGCAAGGCTTATAGTGATGTGCATTATCGAGAGGGCCCAAAGATACCTCTCCAACAATCGGAGTGACAAAACCTAATCTCGAAATACGCCAACCCAACATGTACCTTTGGAGACACCTGTAGTACTCCTTTATAATCACCCAGTTACATTGTGACGTTTGGTAGCACCCAAAGTGTTCCTCCGGTAAACGGGAGTTGCATAATCTTATAGTTACAGGAACATGTATAAGTCATGAAGAAAGCAATAGCAACATACTAAACGATCAAGTGCTAGGCTAACGGAATGGGTCATGTCAATCACATCATTCTCCTAATGATGTGATCCCGTTAATCAAATGACAACTCTTTTGTCCATGGCTAGGAAACATAACCATCTTTGATAAACGAGCTAGTCAAGTAGAGGCATACTAGTGACACTATGTTTGTCTATGTATTCACACATGTATTATGTTTCCGGTTAATACAATTCTAGCATGAATAATAAACATTTATCATGATATAAGGAAATAAATAATAACTTTATTATTGCCTCTAGGGCATATTTCCTTCAGATCTTGCGTGTGCGTAGGAATTTTTTTGAAATTACTACGTTCCCCAATAGTGGCATCCAAGTCTAGGTTTTATGCGTTGATGTTATATGCACGAGTAGAACACAAGTGAGTTGTGGGCGATACAAGTCATACTGCTTACCAGCATGTCATACTTTGGTTCAGCGGTATTGTTGGATGAAGCGGCCTAGACCGACATTACGCGTACGCTTACGCGAGACTGGTTTTACCGCCGTGCTTAGCACACAGGTGACTAGCGGGTGTCTGTTTCTCCAATTTTAGTTGAACCGAGTGTGGCTACGCCCGGTCCTTGCGAAGGTTAAAACATCACTAACTTGACAAACTATCGTTGTGGTTTTGATGCGTATGTAAGAACGGTTCTTGCTCAGCCCGTAGCAGCCACGTAAAATTTGCAACAACAAAGTAGAGGACGTCTAACTTGTTTTTGCAGGGCATGTTGTGATGTGATATGGTCAAGACGTGATGCTATATTTTATTGTATGAGATGATCATGTTTTGTAACCGAAGTTATCGGCAACTGGCAGGAGCCATATGGTTGTCGCTTTATTGTATGAAATGCAAACGCTCTGTAATTGCTTTACTTTATCACTAAGCGGTAGCGATAGTCGTAGAAGCAATAGATGGCGTAACGACAACGATGCAACGATGGAGATCAAGGTGTCATGCCGGTGATGATGGTGATCCCGATGGTGCTTTGAAGATGGAGATCACAAGCACAAGATGATGATGGCCATATCATATCACTTATATTGATTGCATGTGATGTTTATCCTTTATGCATCTTATCTTGCTTTGATTGACGGTAGCATTTTAAGATGATCTCTCACTAATTATCAAGAAGTGTTCTCCCTGAGTATGCACCGTTGCGAAAGTTCTTCGTGCCGAGACACCACGTGATGATCGGGTGTGATAGGCTCTACGTTCAAATACAACGGGTGCAAAACAGTTGCACACACGGAATACTCAGGTTAAACTTGACGAGCCTAGCATATACAGATATGGCCTCGGAACACGGAGACCGAAAGGTCGAGCATGAATCATATAGTAGATATGATCAACATAGTGATGTTCACCATTGAAAACTACTCCATCTCACGTGATGATCGGACATGGTTTAGTTGATTTGGATCACGTGATCACTTAGATGACTAGAGAGATGTCTGTCTAAGTGGGAGTTCTTAAGTAATATGATTAATTGAACTTAAATTTATCATGAACTTAGTCCTTGTATTATTTTGCAAATTATGTTGTAGATCAATAGCTTGCCTTGTTGCTTTCATATGTTTATTTTGATATGTTCCTAGAGAAAATTGTATTGAAAGATGTTAGTAGCAATGATGCGGATTGGATCCGTGATCTGAGGTTTATCCTCATTGCTGCACAGAAGAATTATGTCCTTAATGCACCGCTAGGTGACAGACCTATTGCAGGAGCAGATGCAGATGTTATGAACGTTTGGCTAGCTCAATATGATTACTACTTGATAGTTTAGTGCACCATGCTTAACGGCTTAGAATCGAGACTTCAAAGACGTTTTGAACGTCATGGACCATATGAGATGTTCCAGGAGTTGAAGTTAATATTTCAAGCAAATACCCGAGTTGAGAGATATGAAGTCTCCAACAAGTTCTATGGATAAAAGATGGAGGAGAATCGCTCAACTAGTGAGCATGTGCTCAGATTGTCTGGGTACTACAATCGCTTGAATCAAGTGGGAGTTAATCTTCCAGATAAGATAGTGATTGACAGAGTTCTCTAGTCACCATCACCAAGTTAGTAGAACTTTGTGATGAACTATAGTATGCAAGGGATGACGAAAACGATTCCCGAGCTCTTCGTGATATTGAAATCGACGAAGGTAGAAATCAAGAAAGAGCATCAAGTGTTGATGGTTGACAAGATCACTAGTTTCAAGAAAAGGGCAAAGGGAAAGAAAGGGAACTTCAAGTAGAATGACAAGCAAGTTGTCACTCCCACGAAGAAGCCCAAAGCTGAACTAAAGCCTGAAACTGAGTGCTTACACTGCAAAGGAAATGGTCACTGGAAACGGAAATACCCTGAATATTTGGTGGATAAGAAGGATGGCAGAGTGAACAAGGGTATATTTGATATACATATTATTGATGTGTACCTTACTAGTGTTTATAGTAGCCCCTGAGTATTTGATACTTGTTTGGTTGCTAAAAAATTAGTGACTCAAAACGGGAGTTACAGAATAAACAAGAGACTAGTTGAGGGTGAAGTGACGATGAATGTTGGAAGTAGTTCCAAGATTGATATGATCATCATCGCACACTCTTTATACTTTCGGGATTAGTGTTAAACCTAAATAAATGTTATTTGGCGTTTGCGTTGAGCGTGAATATGATGTGATCATGTTTATTGCAATACGGTTATTCATTTAAAATCAGAGAATAACTGTTGTTCTGTTTACATGAATAAAACCTTCAAATGGTCATACACCCAATGAAAATAGTTTGTTGGATCTCGATCGTAGTGATACACATATTCGTAATATTGATGCCAAAAGATGCAAAGTTAATAATGATAGTGCAACTTATTTGTGGCACTACCGTTTGGGTCATATCGGTGTAAAGCGCATGAAGAAACTCCATAAAGATGGATTTTCAGAATCACTTGGTTATGAATCATTTGATGCTTGCGAACCGTGCCTTTTGGGCAAGATGACTAAAACTCCGTTCTCCGGAACAATGGAACGAGCTACTGACTTATTGGAAATAATACATACCGATGTATGCGATCCAATGAGTGTTAAGGCTTGCGGCGTGTATCATTATTTTCTGACCTTCACAGATGATTTGAGCAGATATGGGTATATCTACTTGATGAAACATAAGTCTGAAACATTTGAAAAGTTCAAACAATTTCAGAGTGAAGTGGAAAAACATCGTAACAAAAAAAATAAAGTTTCTACGATCTGATCGTGGAGAAGAATATTTGAGTTACGAGTTTGGTCTTCAATTAAAACAATGTGGAATAGTTTCACAAACTCATGCCACCTGGAACACCATAGCTTAATGGTGTGTCCGAACGTCATACACGTACTTATTAGATATAGTGCGATCTGTGATGTCTCTTATCGATTTACCACTATCATTTTGGGGTTATGCATTAGAGATAACTGCATTCACTTTAAATATGGCACCATCAAAATCCGTTGAGACGACGCCTAATGAATTGTGGTTTGGCAAGAAACCAAAGTTGTCATTTCTTAAAGTTTGGGGCTGCGATGCTTATGTGAAAAAGTTTCAACCTAATAAGCTCGAACCCAAATCGTAGAAGTGCGTCTTCATAGAATACACAAAGGTAACTATTGGGTACACCTTCTATCACAGATCCGAAGGCAAGTTATTCGTTACTAAGATGGATCCTTTCTAGAAAAGGAGTTTCTCTCAAAAGAAGTGAGTGGGAGGAAAGTAGAACTTGATGAGGTAATTGTACCTTCTCCTGAATTGGAAAGTAGTTCATCACAGAAATCAGTTTCAGTGATTCCTACACCAATTAGTGAGGAAGCTAATGATGATGATCATGAAACTTCTGATCAAGTTACTACAAAATCTCGTAGGTCTTCCAGAGTAAGATCCGCACCAGAGTGGTACGGTAATCCTGTTCTAGAAGTCATGTTACTAGACCATGATAAACCTACGAACTATGAGGAAGCGATGATGAGCCCAGATTCCACGAAATGGCTTGAGGCCATAAAATCTGAGATATGATCTATGTATGAGAACAAAGTATGGACTTTGATTGACTTGCTCAATAATCAGCAAGCCATGTTAAATAAATGGATCTTCAAGAGGAAGACGGACACTGATAGTAGTGTTACTATCTACTAAGCTCGACTTGTTGCGAAATGTTTTCAACAAGTTCAAGGTGTTGAATACGATGAGATTTTCTCACTCGTATCGAAGCTTAAGTATGTCTGAAACATGTTAGCAATTGCCATATTTTATGAAATCTGGCAAATGGATGTCAAAACTGCATTCCTTAATGGATTTATTAAAGAAGAGTTGTATATGATGCAACCCGAAAGTTTTTGTCAATCCTAAAGATACTAACAAAGTGTGCAAGCTCCAGCAATCCATCAATGGACTGGTGCAAGCATCTCGGAGTTGGAATATACACTTTGATGAGTTGATCAAAGCATATGGTTTTATAAAGACTTTTGGAAAGAACTGTATTTACAAGAAAGTGAGTGGGAGCTCTATAGCATTTCTGATATTATATGTGGACGACATATTGTTGATTGGAAATAATATAGAATTTCTGGATAGCATAAAAGGATACTTGAATAAAAGTTTTTCAATGAAAGACCTCGGTGAAGCTGCTTACACATTGAGCATCAAGATCTATAAAGATATATCAAGACACTTGATAAGATTTTTTCAATGAGTACATACCTTGATGAGATTTTGAAGTAGTTCAAAATGGAACAGTCAAAGAAGGAGTTCTTGCCTGTGTTGCAAGGTGTGAAATTGAGTAAGACTCAAGACCCGACCATGGCAGAAAATAGAAAGGGAATGAAAAGTCATTCCCTATGCCTCAGTCATAGGTTCTATAAAGTATGCTATGCTGTGAACCAGACTTATTGTATACCTTGCTCTGAGTTTGGCAAAGGAATACAATTTTGATCTAATAGTAGATCACTGGACAGCGGTCAAGAATATCCTTAGTGAGGACTAAAGAGATGTTTCTCGATTATGGATGTGATAAAAGAGTTCGTCCTAAAATTACATCGGTGCAAACTTTTACACTGATCCAGATGACTCTAAGTCCCAATCTGGATACATATTGAAAGTGGGAGCAATAAGCTAGAATAGCTCGTTGCAGAGCATTGTAGACATAGAATATTTGCAAAATACATACGACTCTGAATGTGACAGACCCGTTGACTAAACTTCTCTCATGAGCAAAACATGAGCATACCTTAGTACTCTTTGGGTGTTAATCACATATAATGTGAACTAGATTGTTTACTCTAGTAAACCCTTTGGGTGTTGGTCACATGACGATGTGAACTATGGGTATTAATCATATACAGATATGAATATTGGTGTTAAATCACATGATGATGTGAACTAGATTATTGACTCTAGTGCAAGTGGGAGACTGAAGGAAATATGCCCTAGAGGCAATAATAAAGTTATTATTTATTTCCTTATTTCATGATAAATGTTTATTATTCATGCTAGAATTGTATTAACCGGAAACATAATATATGTGTGAATACATAGACAAACATATAGTCACTAATATGCATCTACTTGACTAGCTCATTAATCAAAGATGGTTATGTTTCCTAACCATAGACATGTGTTGTCATTTGATTAATGGGATCACATCATTAGGAGAATGATGTGATTGACATGACCCATTCCGTTAGCCTAGCACTTGATCGTTTAGCATATTGCTATTGCTTTCTTCATGACTTATACATGTTCCTGTAACTATGAGATTATGCAACTCCCATTTATCGGAGGAACACTTTGGGTGCTACCAAACGTCACAACGTAACTTGGTGATTATAAAGGAGTACTACAGGTGTCTCCAAAGGTACATGTTGGGTTGGCGTATTTCGAGATTAGGTTTTGTCACTCCGATTGTCGAAGAGGTATCTCTGGGCCCTTTCGGTAATGCACATCACTATAAGCCTTGTAAGCAATGTAGCTAATGAGTTAGTTACAGAATGATGCATTACGTAATGAGTAAAGAGACTTGCCGGTAACGAGATTGAACTAGGTATTGGATACCGACGATCGAATCTCGGGCAAGTAACATACCGATGACAAAAGGAACAACGTATGTTGTTATGCGGTTTGACCGATAAAGATCTTCGTAGAATATGTGGGAGCCAATATGAGCATCCAGGTTCCGCTATTGGTTATTGATCGGAAACGTGTCTCGGTCATGTCTACATTGTTCTCGAACCCGTAGGGTCCGCACGCTTAAGGTTTCGATGACAGTTATATTATGAGTTTATGAGTTTTGATGTACCGAAGGAGTTCGGAGTCCCATATGAGACCGGGGACATGACGAGGAGTCTCGAAATGGTCGAGACGTAAAGATCGATATATTGGACGACTATATTCGGAGTTCGGAAAGGTTCCGAGTGATTCAGATATTTTTCGGAGTACCGGAGAGTTACGGGAATTCGCCGGGGAGTATATGGGCCTTATTGGGCCATACGGGAATAGAGGAGAGAGGCCAAATGGAAGGAGACCTGCGCCCCCCCCCCCTCTGGTTCGAATTGGACAAGGGGCGCAGCCCCCTTTTCCTTCTTCCTCTCCCCCTCTTTCCCCTTCTCGTACTCCAACAAGGAAGGAGGGAGTCCTACTCCCGGTGGGAGTAGGACTCCCCTTGGTGCGCCCCCTCCTAGGGCCGGCCTCCTCCTCCCTTGCTCCTTTACATACAGGGGCAGGGGTTCACCCCAAAGGGACAACACAAGTTGATCTACGTGATCGTTCCTTAGCCATGTGCGGTGCTCCCCTCCATCATATTCCACCTCGGTCATATTGTCGCGGAGTTTAGGCGAAGCCCTGCGCCGGTAGAACATCATCATCGTCACCATGCCGTCGTGCTGACGGAACTCATCCCCGACACTTTGCTGGATCGGAGTCCGGGGATCGTCATCGAGCTGAACGTGTGCTGAACTCGGAGGTGCCGTACGTTCGGTACTTGGATCGGTCGGATCGTGAAGACGTACGACTACATCAACCGCGTTGTCATAACGCTTCCGCTTACGGTCTACGAGGGTACGTGGACATTACTCTCCCCTCTCGTTGCTATGCATCACCATGATCTTGCGTGTGCATAGGAATTTTTTTTAAATTACTACGTTCCCCACCAATGTCTGAATCATGCGCTGATATGTTGTGCCAGCGTTTTTGAGCCCGAAGGGCATTGTGTTGAAGCAGAATGGGCCGTATGGGGTGATGAATGCCGTTGCGGCTTGGTCTGGCTCTGCCATCTTAATTTGATGGTAGCCGGAGTATGCGTCGAGGAAACACAATGAATCGTGTCCTGCGGTAGCGTCGATAATTTGATCGATGCGGGGGAGGGGGAAGGGATCCTTTGGGCAAGCCTTGTTGAGGTCCCTGAAATCGACGCATAGGCGCCAGGATTTGTCCTTCTTTGGTACCATCACGAGGTTTGCTAGCCAGTCCGTATGTTTTATGTCTCTGATGAACCCGGCCTCCAGTAGTTTGGCTAGCTCTTCTCCCATGGCTTGTCTCTTGGGTTCGGAGAAACGCCGAAGAGCCTGCTTGACAGGCTTGAATCCTTTTAGGATGTTTAGGCTGTGCTCGGCCAGCCTGCGTGGGATTCCTGGCATATCTGAAGGGTGCCAGGCAAAAATGTCCCAATTTTCGCGTAAGAATTCTCATAGTGTGGCGTCTACATCAGGGTTTAATTGCGCCCCGAGTGAGGCCGTTTTTGTAGGGTCCGTTGGATGGACTTGGAATTTGACTATTTCGTCCGCCGGTTTAAAGGAGGTGGACTTGGATCTTTTATCGAGTATCACGTCGTCCCTGTTCACCGTGGAGTGTAGCGCAGTCAGTTCCTCGGCTGCTAGGGCTTCGGATAATGCCTCAAGGGCTAGTGCGGCTGTCTTATTTTCGGCGCGGAGTTCTATGTCCGGGTCACTACCAAGAGTGATGATTCCGTTGGGTCCGGACATTTTGAGCTTCATGTACCCGTAATGGGGTATAGCTTGAAAAATTGTGAATGCCTCTCGCCCTAGTAGAGCGTGGTATCCGCTGCTGAACTGGGCCACTTGAAACGTGACCTCCTCGGACCTGTAATTATCCGGCGTGCCAAACACCACATCCAGTGTGATTTTTCCTGTACAGCACGCTTCCCGACTGGGGATTATTCCTCTAAAGGTTGTGTTGCTTCGCTCAATGCGGCTTCAATCTATTTCCATTTTTCGAAGGGTTTCCTCATAAATGAGGTTCAATCCACTGCCACCGTCCATGAGTACCTTGGTAAGGTGAAAGTCGTCCACTATTGGACTGAGGACCAATGCGGCTGGTGCTCGGGCTGTTCGGAATTTAGGTTCATCACTGGCATTAAAGGTAATAGACGTGTCACTCCATGGATTTATTGTTGCTACTTGGTAGAGTTCAGCAAGGCTGCGGAGTGTTCGTTTTCGCATATTATTTGATGCGAAAGTCTCGGAGACTGTTAATATCGTACTGGTATCCCTGGGCTGGTGCTCTGCGAATTCTGGAGTTAGAAGCTCCTCGCCACTTCTGGCCACCTGCCGGAGTATCCAACATGCTCTAAGGCTATGAGTTGGTGTGGCGCCCTCTGTACTATGAATTTTACAGGGTCCGTTGAGCCATCCCTCCAGTACGGTTCCATGCCCTATAGAGGGTTTTTGCTTTTTGGTGTTTAACCCAGGTGCCTGGCGATAATGTACCTTTTTATTTCGGACTGGGGTTGTATTCAGGGCCGGATTGTCCCAAAATTTTATTTCGGTTTTCCATGCTTTTTCCATCGCACAGTACTTTCGTACTATGGATGCCAAGTCGGCGAAGCGTGTAATTTCATGATGAATTATGGCGTTGAGGATTCCGTTGTCCGTGCAATTATTGCAGAAGAATGAAATTGCATCCTCCTCACGGCAGTCCTCTATCCTGTTCATAACCAGGAGGAATCTGGCCCAATAATGGTGTACTGTTTCAGCGGGCTCTTGCCGAATTTGGGATAGATCCCTTATATTTGGGTGGGCGGGTGGAATTAAATTCGAAACCTCGCCCAATCTGAGACTCAGGGGCCAAGGAGTTTCCGAACTCGGAAGCTTGGGTTCTTGGATGTCGTCCAATGAATCTGGCCCGCTGCCTGACTTTAGGTTCAGGGCTTGAGTGACGTCCTCCCCTCCGCGGGTATCAGGCTTGGAGGGATCGGGAATCCGGACATAACTAGTCCTTAAGATAGATGAAGGCTTGCAGCGTTGTTCTTCCACCACTGCAACATGGTGGGTGACCTGGGGAGAGTCAATCTCTCTCAGATCGGGTTTAAGCCCAATCTGATCTGTCACATCCCTAGCTTCTGGCATTGCTCTAGCCTAGCTCATGTGTGCATCATGTTTAAATTCTGAAAATTTGAACTGAGGGAATTATTGGAAGCCTCAAAACCCAAAATAAAAGAGGGGCAAAAACCCTAGAAATCTTATTCATTGCTCCAAATGGCTCTTCTAAAATGTTTGATAATTTTGGTAAGGGTTCTGGTCCCAACCAAAATATTGAACATTTTTAAGGATTTATTTTTGGGACTTTGAATTTAAATCATAGCTATTTGAATTGGACTTATATCTACTGTTAAATAAATATAGGTCCAATAATTCTGAAATATTTTTGTGGAGCATTGTTTTAATTCTTTTAGCTCCTAAAAATATTGTCAGAAGCAAAATAAATTGAATTGGTTTCAAAACCAAATTCAAAACAAACCTGCAAAATAGAAAACTGAAATAATTAGAAAAAGACAGAGAGAGAAGAGAAACCTTACCTGGCGCCACCACCGGCCCAGCTCCCCCAGCCGGCCCAGCCCACCTCCTCCTCCTTTGTCCTCTTCCTCCTCTGCCAGGAGGACGAACAGAGGCGAGGCGTGGCGCTCGCCGACGCTGCCTCAGCCACCTCCTGCTTCCCCCCCTAGCCACCTCCTGCTTCCTCTCGTTGCCCTGGACCCCGTCCGCGACGCCACGCACCCCCCCAGGCCTCTCACTCTCTCCCCGAGCTCCTCTCCTCCTCTGGCTCTCTCGCGCGCAGCCACCGAACACACCCGCCGCCGCCGACGAGCTCTCTCGTGGCCACCGGCCACCCCTAGCCTCTCCGACACACCCACGAGCTCCGCCTCGACCCCCTCCTTCCTCCCCACCGACCCACGGTCCTCCGGAAGCCCTGCAACGCCGCCACCATCGCCGTTCCGTCGCCGGCCACCGAAGCTCCCCTCCGTCGATTCACCGGACCCCGTGCCTCCCCTGCCTCGCCAGCAGCACCAGAAGAACCGCGGTGAGCCGCTGCATCGTTTCCCCCATGCCTCGTCGACTAATTCGCCCCGTAGCCGCTCCCTCCACCGGAGCCGAAATGCTCCGCCGCACGGGCTCGTCGCCGGTGAAGCCCCGGTGACCAAATGGCCCCGCGCGTGCGTCCGTTGCACTCGCAACGACCCGTGGAGTAACGCTAGCGTGGCAGCTAGCTCGTTTGCAAGCCGCAGCGCTAACCCCGCACCCACCCGAGCTCCGGCCGCCGCCTCGCTCGCCGTCGTTGCTGATTCCGACCACCCCAGCCCCTGCCGTTTGCACAGATGGATGCGGACGACTCCCAGCTACGCGTAGAGCCCCTCAGTCGCCGATTTGGTCGCCGAAGGAGCGTTTCCGACGCCCTCCGCCGTTGCTGGCGTCGCCGGCGACAAGCCGCGGGTCAACTCCGGCGGGTTTGACCCGGGGTTTGACCCCTGACGTGTGGGACCAGGCGCCTGCTTAATTAGTATTAGGTTAATTAGTGTTAATTAATTTAGTTAATTAGGTGAGCCACTGACATGCGGGCCCCGCCCGGCTAACTAAGTTAGTTAGGGCTAACTAACCTGGTTAGTTGACTGGGTCACTGACCAGTGGACCCCACTGGTCAGGTTTGACCTGGTCGATGCCTTTGACTTGCTGACGTCATCATGACGTCAGGCTGATGCAGTAATTGTTTTCTGGAGTTTTAAATAAATCAGAAATGATTTATTAAATTCAGAAAATGCCTAAACTTCAATAAATCATAGAAAATTAACCGTAACTCCAAATTAAATAATTTATATATGAAAAATTATCAGAAAAATTCAAGGAATCCATCTGTACCATTTTCATGCATGTTAGAACAACTTATCACTACTGTTTAGGGCAAATGAAGTGAATGACATTTGAATAATCACATATGGAGTTTGAATTTGAATCTTGTATTCAAACCAACTTCATTTAATCTGGTTGCTAGTTGCATTAGCTCAAAACACATTCATTTTGCCATGTCATGATCATGCATCATATTGTGCATTGCATTGATTGTGTTCCCTTCTGTGTTGCCGGTATTTGTCCCCTCTCGATAGACGTGATACCGATGATGTGATCGTTGACACTGATGAAGACTCAATGTTATCTTCAGAAGTGCCAGGCAAGCAAAACCCCCTTGTTCATTCCGATACAATCCCACTCTCTCGCTCCTGCTCTCTTTTAATGCATTAGGACAACACCGATTCATCTGTTACTTGCTGCGGTAGCTGAACCCCTTTATCCTCTGCATGACCTGTCATTGCCACAGTAAATAGATGAAACCCACTAGCATGAGTAGGAGTTGTTTGAGCCCTGTTTTGCCTACTCATTCATGTTTGTTTGTCATGCCTGCTACTGCTTAGAGTTGAGTCAGGTCTGATTCATCGGGGATGAATCAGAGGCGTGCAAACATGTCCTACTGTGTGTGAGCTAAGTGTGTGAACACGATTTGGTAAAGGTAGCGGTGAGAGGCCATGTAGGAGTACATGGTGGGTTGTCTCATTGAAGCCGTCCTCAGGAACTGAGTTCTGTGTTTGTGATCCATGATTCAGCTACTACCATACATTGGGCCCTGAAATATGACCCCGCTCGACTTCTTATTCACCCTTGTCCTCTGTCCAGGAGTTGCAAGTAGTTTCTGGTGTTTGTAGTATGCTGGAGGCCGTGGACAGCGCTGACCGTAGGGGTGGGCTGTGATGCGGTAGGCACGTGGCCGGGTATACCGGGCGCCCGTTTGGTGTCACGGAACCCTGTTCACATCGTTTGGGGCTGTGAGCGAAACTCCGGCCGGATCTCCTCATGGATGGAACCCGAATAGGCGATAAACCTGGACTAGAGACTTGAGTGTTTAGGTAGGTCGTGGTCTACACCCACGTCGGCTTTCGCTTGAAGTCTGCCGAGCACATGTCGTGTGCAGACGCTAAGTGGTGGAAACATGTATGAAGAAGTACACCCCTGCAGGGTTAACATCATCTATTCGAATAGCCGTGTCCGCGGAAAAGGACTTCTGGGTTGCTTATATCAGTTCATAGACAAGTGAAAGTGGATACTCTAAAATACGCAAGATAAGCGTGAGTGCTATGGATGGCGTTCTCGTAGGGAGACGGGAGCGGATCCATAGTGGTGTATTGATATGGTGAATATGTGGACTCGTGTGCGCCACCTCAAAAGAGTTACTTGCAGTCGTAGTTCAGGATAGCCACCGAGTCAAAGCTGGCTTGCTGCAGTTAAACCCCACCATCCCTTTGTTGATAATGATGCATATGTAGTTAGTTCTGATGTAAGTCTTGCTGGGTACATTTGTACTCACGTTTGCCTATTTTATGTTTTTGCAGAGAGACTTCAGTCTCACTAGTAATTCCGCGTGGTCTTCGACGTTTAGCTTGATACCTCAGCTACGATCTTGTGCCCTCGGCAGGATCTGATAGATAGTCAGGCTTCTCAGCCTTTTTCATTTATAGTTGTCTGTTCTCAGACATGATAGCTTCCGCTTGTGCTTTGACTTGTATGCTCTGAGTGTTGGGTCATGAGACCCATGTTTGTAATATCTCGCTCCTCGGAGCCTATTGAATAAACTACTTGAGTCGTAGAGTCATTTTGTGATGCCATGTTGTATTGCACATATCGAGCATATTGTGTGTATGTTATTGAAATGCTTGGTATGTGTGGGATCTGACCATCTAGTTGTTTATCTTTAGTAGCCTCTCTTACGGGGAAATGTCTCCTAGTGTTTCCACCGAGCCATGGTAGCTTGCTACTGCTCCGGAACACTTAGGCTGGCCGGCATGTGTCCTTCTTCGTTCCTGTGTCTGTCCCTTCGGGGAAATGTCACGCGATGAATACCGGAGTCCTGTTAGCCCGCTACAGCCCGGTTCACCGGAGTCCTGCTAGCCCAGTGCTACAGCCTGGTTTCACTCGCTGATGACCGACACGTTCGATGCTGGGTCATGGATGCCTGTCCCTGTAAGTCTGTGCCACTTTGGGTTTACGACTAGCCATGTCAGCCCGGGCTCTTTATCATATGGATGCTAGCGACACTGTCATATACGTGTGCCAAAAGGCGCAAACGGTCCCGGGCTAAGGTAAGGCGACACCCGTGGAATACCGTGCGTGAGGCCGCAAAGTGATATGAGGTGTTACATGCTAGATCGATGTGGCATTGAGTCGGGGTCCTGACAGCGTTGGTATCAGAGCTTGACTGCCTGTAGGATTACCAAGCCAAACTGGTCGAAGTTGAGTCTAGAAATTCTTTAGTTATATAAGGGAATTGATTGTGGGATGGAACGTAAGGCTCTTTTTACTCCTTATACCTCATGGCCTTCTGATCTGAGTCATCTTATCTTTCCTACGGGGTTAAGAAACTAGGCTTTCTCTTCTTTCTATCAGGATCACGTATTACTAGTCCGTAGACTTATAAGATTGTTGATTCAAGCCCCAGTTCAGTTCCTACTATCTTCTGTATGTTAATTATTGATCTCGAAACCTTGATATTGTGCTTCTGAGTGGTTATGCCACCATTTTTGTGAATGTCTCAAATCTTTTCTGAGCATTTACAGCCGTTATGCTGTTCGAGTCATCCCAGGTTTCTAAGTAGTCTGATGCATTTGCAAATCCTTTCTTTCCGTTTCAATGTTCCCATAGGCCAGATTAACCACACTAATCAGCGAGTTGAGGTACTCCGTTACCTTGACACATATGTTGGAGATATTATTATGACCCTAGGTGTCTTAGGGGATCATCTAGTATTCTAGCCATGATTTATGTTCCAGTGTGATGATTCTGGCCATCATTCTCGAAAGCATTCCGTGATGCTACTTAGTAATAGGTATTCTGTTCCTGGGTTCTTGAACCCGAGATTCACTCTACCTACTTCCTGTTGATAGTAATTGCTAGTGCCTTTAGGATATTAGTAACCTTTGTGATAGTCCTTGAAGTCCGTGGTATCTTCTTCTTCCAAATACCATGAACTACTTATGGCAGAAGTTCCTCGTTGAACTGAAATATCACAACAGGATTATTCTTGATGAGTTCTCCGTTATATATTGTGACTCTGCCAGTTCTACCTTTCTGCATGGGTTATCCGGAAGAAACATGTTGAACTTGGTTCGACATACTAATCTATGCATCCACAACTCAGAAAATTATATGTTCCTTTGAGTTGTTCTCTTAGGTGTCCTCTGACCCTCGTTTATCAATTGATAGTCAAGAGTATGCGTGCGTTCGTTTAACGATGCCTATTACTCTTGTGGTCCGTCAAGCCATTCTATCGCAGAATGACTAGGAGAAACAAACTCCAGTACCTCTTCCATATCTAGGATTGGGTCAAAGCAATTGTGCTCCGCAGATCAAATGCCAGCCCAGCTTTTGATTCTGTTCTACCCTGAAGTATTACCGTCTTTATGTCAGGATTTTCATGAGAATTGCACCGGCTCTTGTGAATTTTGATGTAGTGATACTTCTCGCCATTATTATTCATCCCTCGATTCCGTGTTGTCGCAACCGGAATGCCGACAAGTGAATCGTGATGTGTGAATTCAATACTCCTAGCAACCTTGTTGCTTGGTAGTTAAAGGACAATAATTTCATTCTTAGCGTGCTGGTTTGAATCATCATTCTAAGGTTGATCATGCTACCTAGTCCTTGTTCTCGGTGCACTCCTCGATCGATGAGTTAGGATTATTCAAATCTTCGCTCTATTGATCATATCGTCTTGCCTCAAAAGGCAAGATTGTTCTCGAGCTTAGTAACATACCGGTGGTTCGTGACTTTCCAAATATCTTCTTGGAGGTGTTACCGGGTTGTCACCTGACCGCTATGTTGAGCTCGTGATCAAGTTGGTTTCTTGTGAACCACCCTTTCTCCAAGAATCGGTGTTAGATATCCCTGAGCTAGTTGGTTAAGCTAGACAACAACTTGGAGAGTTGGAAGATAAAAGCTTGTCTGACTTAGTTCGTTCCAAAGGGATATTCTTGTGTAGTGTGTGTTGAAGAAAGATGATATCTTCATCGATTGGTCCTTGTGATCAGTTGCTGGACCTATTGTCTTATCAATCCTTTGATTTGAGTGTGGGCTATCGTCAAAACAAATCAGTACCAACGATGCTCGTAATGTTGTCTTATTCGTGGTTGATCCCTCGAGCATACACCATTATATCTTTTAGGTCTGACCAATGCTATCACTTGTTCACTTAACTATGGAATTCCTTTTGAAAGGAAACCCAGAAGAATTGTTGTTGAGCCCATTGACAACATCCTTGCCTTCTCCATAATTTTGCTGAGCATTAAGCTAGTGTTGGAAACTTTTGAAAGCATTTTCTTCATGCTAGCTCATGAAGTATTTGTTTGATGAAAGGAGTGACTTCCTCTTATACACGTGCATTTGGTGAAAGTTGCCGCCGTGAATTTGAGAAAGTTAGTTTTGCTTCCTCTGGAATCATCCCAAGTCAGTCATGCATACGTGCGAAGTATTCTGTGGTCTGGAGATTTGCAACCTCCATGCTATATGTATATCCTAGCACACCAAGCCACTGATTGAGTTGTTCAAAGATAAAGGAGTCTGTCCAAGGTGAACTCTTTGGACTTCCACGCGTGGAGACTTCGATGTCATTAATGATGGTTCCCCCTCCTGAACTCGGTAGTGTTTTATTATAAGACTACTTCGTGGTCATGCTTGTCTGGGACAACGTGTTCACATGTTTGTAGCAGAACCAGCTCATGTTTTGGAGCTTACTATCGTAGTTCATTCCCCGAGAATCTCGCAACGTCATCTCGTCGATTTGTGTTGCAAACTTTTGTTTTCCTTCCCAGACTCGATGAGTCTGGAATATCCTGACACCAACCAGATCTGAATCTCAGGCAGATATGATGGTTTGGAACATTTCCCAAGAACTATAATATTGGTCCCTCGATAACCGGTAAAGTGGATGTCGTGGCCAACACACCCAGCCGAAGACCTATTATTGTAGTATCTTGATTGAGGAAGTTGGCCACCTCCCCATAAGGATTTCGTAGGATTTACCTCCCTAGTTGTTCCTTATGGATTTTTGTATTCCCGAAGTCCGACCTTTTACTTGATGTTCTAGATATCAAACCATATCTATGAATGGGTTACACTAGCACATCAAGGAGAACATTAGAAGCGGAGTGCTAAATGTCTCTCGGTCGATCGTCCAGATTTTGTTTCCTTGGCCTCGCTAAGGTGAAATCTGAGAAAGTGTTATCCTCCTTTGCATCTGCGTCATCCTTCCTCATTCATCATGGTAGTAAGTTGTGTTACCAGAATCCTTGACACGGATATTGGTAAAATCTTGATGAATATGGAAATGCTCAAGTTCTTGAGAGCACGCACAAGCGTTAGGTGTTACCGTCGACACTAACTAGGTTTGCTCTCAACTTCCTCGGTTATGCTATAACCATTCCAATAGTGGATTAACTCTCTATTGTTGAGCCTCTCCCCAGTTACCAGAATCATTCCCAGCAATTGCATTTTGTTCCCAGCTTGCACCGCCAATGTGCCATTCTACCACGGATCTCTTCCATTTCCGGTGGTAAGCAAATTCATCCATTACGTTGTCTTCAACAAGGTAATCCACATCATCCAAGTTTGAGTATGCCATTCTACCGAACCCCTCTAAATGATCGATTATGGTTTGCCTTAAGCTGGTATAAAGAGTTTCAATGATCTTTGAATCAAAAGTAATTCTTTTTGCCACTTAAGGGGAGATATCTACGAGTCACGCTTCCGGAGGTGTCTCGTTGTGGTATCATGGCAACTCAACTCCTCGCTACGTTGACAACCGTTCACCACCTTCTTAGGTGTGGAATCGTTGTCTACCTAGTGAACCTTCGTCATCTGTTCCACTCCATTTCTCTAGAGGTGTGCTTCGTCTCTCAGCTCGAGAGATGTTGCTATGTTCCATTCCGTGAGTTAATCCTGAGTTGTTCGACCTTCGAGAAGAACGATTCTTTTAGGGTTTTTCCTTTCCTCTCGTTGTCATGATTAGCTGGAGTTCTCAGAGCAAGACTTCAAGACAACGATGGTGATCGAATCAACGTTCCTATGAAGTGCAACCTGGATCGTGACGATTGTACTAGTTGCGTTTACCTTTCACTTTACCCTACGCTTGAATCTCGAGACGAGATTCTTGTTTAGTGGGGGTGAGTTGTCACATCCCTAGCTTCTGGCATTGCTCTAGCCTAGCTCATGTGTGCATCATGTTTAAATTCTGAAAATTTGAACTGAGGGAATTATTGGAAGCCTCAAAACCCTAAATAAAAGAGGGGCAAAAACCCTAGAAATCTTATTCATTGCTCCAAATGGCTCTTCTAAAATGTTTGATAATTTTGGTAAGGGTTCTGGTCCCAACCAAAATATTGAACATTTTTAAGGATTTATTTTTGGGACTTTGAATTTAAATCATAGCTATTTGAATTGGACTTATATCTACTGTTAAATAAATATAGGTCCAATAATTCTGAAATATTTTTGTGGAGCATTGTTTTAATTCTTTTAGCTCCTAAAAATATTGTCAGAAGCAAAATAAATTGAATTGGTTTCAAAACCAAATTCAAAACAAACCTGCAAAATAGAAAACTGAAATAATTAGAAAAAGACAGAGAGAGAAGAGAAACCTTACCTGGCGCCACCACCGGCCCAGCTCCCCCAGCCGGCCCAGCCCACCTCCTCCTCCTTTGTGCTCTTCCTCCTCTGCCAGGAGGACGAACAGAGGCGAGGTGTGGCGCTCGCCGACGCTGCCTCGGCCACCTCCTGCTTCCCCCCTAGCCACCTCCTGCTTCCTCTCGTTGCCCTGGACCCCGTCCGCGACGCCACGCACCCCCCCAGGCCTCTCACTCTCTCCCCGAGCTCCTCTCCTCCTCTGGCTCTCTCGCGCGCAGCCACCGAACACACCCGCCGCCGCCGACGAGCTCTCTCGTGGCCACCGGCCACCCCTAGCCTCTCCGACACACCCACGAGCTCCGCCTCGACCCCCTCCTTCCTCCCCACTGACCCACGGTCCTCCGGAAGCCCTACAACGCCGCCACCATCGCCGTTCCGTCGCCGGCCACCGAAGCTCCCCTCCGTCGATTCACCGGACCCCGTGCCTCCCCTGCCTCGCCAGCAGCACTAGAAGAACCGCGGTGAGCCGCTGCATAGTTTCCCCCATGCCTCGTCGACTAATTCGCCCCGTAGCCGCTCCCTCCACCGGAGCCGAAACGCTCCGCCGCACGGGCTCGTCGCCGGTGAAGCCCCGGTGACCAAATGGCCCTGCGCGTGCGTCCGTTGCACTCGCAACGACCCGTGGAGTAACGCTAGCGTGGCAGCTAGCTCGTTTGCAAGCCGCAACGCTAACCCCGCACCCACCCGAGCTCCGGCCGCCGCCTCGCTCGCCGTCGTTGCTGATTCCGACCACCCCAGCCCCTGCCGTTTGCACAGATGGATGCGGACGACTCCCAGCTACGCGTAGAGCCCCTCAGTCGCCGATTTGGTCGCCGAAGGAGCGTTTCCGACGCCCTCCGCCGTTGCTGGCGTCGCCGGCGACAAGCCGCGGGTCAACTCCGGCGGGTTTGACCCGGGGTTTGACCCCTGACGTGTGGGCCCAGGCGCCTGCTTAATTAGTATTAGGTTAATTAGTGTTAATTAATTTAGTTAATTAGGTGAGCCACTGACATGCGGGCCCCGCCCGGCTAACTAAGTTAGTTAGGGCTAACTAACCTGGTTAGTTGACTCGGTCACTGACCAGTGGACCCCACTGGTCAGGTTTGACCTGGTCGACGCCTTTGACTTGCTGACGTCATCATGACGTCAGGCTGATGCAGTAATTGTTTTCTGGAGTTTTAAATAAATCAGAAATGATTTATTAAATTCAGAAAATGCCTAAACTTCAATAAATCATAGAAAATTAACCGTAACTCCAAATTAAATAATTATATATGAAAAATTATCAGAAAAATTCAAGGAATCCATCTGTACCATTTTCATGCATGTTAGAACAACTTATCACTACTGTTTAGGGCAAATGAAGTGAATGACATTTGAATAATCACATATGGAGTTTGAATTTGAATCTTGTATTCAAACCAACTTCATTTAATCTGGTTTTAGTTGCATTAGCCCAAAACACATTCATTTTGCCATGTCATGATCATGCATCATATTGTGCATTGCATTGATTGTGTTCCCTTCTGTGTTGCCGGTATTTGTCCCCTCTCGATAGACGTGATACCGATGATGTGATCGTTGACACTGATGAAGACTCAATGTTATCTTCAGAAGTGCCAGGCAAGCAAAACCCCCTTGTTCATTCCGATACAATCCCACTCTCTCGCTCCTGCTCTCTTTTAATGCATTAGGACAACACCGATTCATCTGTTACTTGCTGCGGTAGCTGAACCCCTTTATCCTCTGCATGACCTGTCATTGCCACAGTAAATAGATGAAACCCACTAGCATGAGTAGGAGTTGTTTGAGCCCTGTTTTGCCTACTCATTCATGTTTGTTTGTCATGCCTGCTACTGCTTAGAGTTGAGTCAGGTCTGATTCATCGGGGATGAATCAGAGGCGTGCAAACATGTCCTACTGTGTGTGAGCTAAGTGTGTGAACACGATTTGGTAAAAGGTGTCGGTGAGAGGCCATGTAGGAGTACATGGTGGGTTGTCTCATTGAAGCCGTCCTCAGGAACTGAGTTCTGTGTTTGTGATCCATGATTCAGTTACTACCATACATTGGGCCCTGAAATATGACCCCGCTCGACTTCTTATTCACCCTTGTCCTCGGTCCAGGAGTTGCAAGTAGTTTCTGGTGTTTGTAGTATGCTGGAGGCCGTGGACAGCGCTGACCGTAGGGGTGGGCTGTGATGTGGTAGGCACGTGGCCGGGTATACCGGGCGCTCGTTTGGTGTCACGGAACCCTGTTCACATCGTTTGGGGCTGTGAGCGAAACTCCGACCGGATCTCCTCATGGATGGAACCCGAATAGGCGATAAACCTGGACTAGAGACTTGAGTGTTTAGGTAGGTCGTGGTCGACACCCACGTCAGCTTTCGCTTGAAGTCTGCCGAGCACATGTCGTGTGCAGACGCTAAGTGGTGGAAACATGTATGAAGAAGTACACCCCTGCAGGGTTAACATCATCTATTCGAATAGCCGTGTCCGCGGTAAAGGACTTCTGGGTTGCTTATATCAGTTCATAGACAAGTGAAAGTGGATACTCTAAAATACGCAAGATAAGCGTGAGTGCTATGGATGGCGTTCTCGTAGGGAGACGGGAGCGGATCCATAGTGGTGTATTGATATGGTGAATATGTGGACTCGTGTGCGCCACCTCAAAAGAGTTACATTGCAGTCGTAGTTTAGGATAGCCACCGAGTCAAAGCTGGCTTGCTGCAGTTAAACCCCACCATCCCTTTGTTGATAATGATGCATATGTAGTTAGTTTTGATGTAAGTCTTGCTGGGTACATTTGTACTCACGTTTGCCTATTTTATGTTTTTGCAGAGAGACTTCAGTCTCACTAGTAATTCCGCGTGGTCTTCGACGTTTAGCTTGATACCTCAGCTACGATCTTGTGCCCTCGGCAGGATCTGATAGATAGTCAGGCTTCTCAGCCTTTTTCATTTATAGTTGTCTGTACTCAGACATGATAGCTTCCGCTTGTGCTTTGACTTGTATGCTCTGAGTGTTGGTTCATGAGACCCATGTTTGTAATATCTCGCTCCTCGGAGCCTATTGAATAAACTACTTGAGTCGTAGAGTCATTTTGTGATGCCATGTTGTATTGCACATATCGAGCATATTGTGTGTATGTTATTGAAATGCTTGGTATGTGTGGGATCTGACCATCTAGTTGTTTATCTTTAGTAGCCTCTCTTACGGGGAAATGTCTCCTAGTGTTTCCACCGAGCCATGGTAGCTTGCTACTGCTCCGGAACACTTAGGCTGGCCGGCATGTGTCCTTCTTTGTTCCTGTGTCTGTCCCTTCGGGGAAATGTCACGCGATGAATACCGGAGTCCTGTTAGCCTGCTACAGCCCGGTTCACCGGAGTCCTGCTAGCCCAGTGCTACAGCCTGGTTTCACTCGCTGATGACCGACACGTTCGATGCTGGGTCATGGATGCCTGTCCCTGTAAGTCTGTGCCACTTTGGGTTTACGACTAGCCATGTCAGCCCGGGCTCTTTATCATATGGATGCTAGCGACACTGTCATATACGTGTGCCAAAAGGCGCAAACGGTCCTGGGCTAAGGTAAGGCGACACCCGTGGAATACCGTGCGTGAGGCCGCAAAGTGATATGAGGTGTTACATGCTAGATCGATGTGGCATTGAGTCGGGGTCCTGACATGATCGTAGTCTGTAGTGACTCCCAGGGCAGCGATGTGATCCAAGAGCTCGTTTAAGGAAGAGAGCTCCATCAGATCTAGCTGCTCGGCGAGTTACGAGTTGACGTGGAGATTGCTTTCGATGACCCGAGAAGTCATCGTCGGCGCGGCGGCCGAACAGGCGGTCATAAGAAAACTGCCTAGCCGGAGAGTCTGGCCGATAGCCAAAGCTCCTTTAGCAACAGTGTCGCCTTTAAAGACGGGATAAGGCATCCTCTCTGATGGCGATGGCACAGCGGAACTCTCAATGAAAGCACCAATGTCGGTGTCAAAACCGGCGGATCTCGGGTAGGGGGTCCCGAACTGTGCGTCTAGGCGGATGGTAACAAGAGACAAGGGACACGATGTTTTTACCCAGGTTCGGGCCCTCTCGATGGAGGTAAACCCTACTCCTGCTTGATTAATATTGATGATATGGGTAGTACAAGAGTAGATCTACCAGGAGATCAGAGAGGCTAAACCCTAGATGCTAGCCTATGGTATGATTGTTGTTCGTCCTACGGACTAAAACCCTCCGGTTTATATAGACACCGGAGAGGGCTAGGGTTACACAGAGTCGGTTACAATGGGAGGAGATCTACATATCCGTATCGCTAAGCTTGCCTTCCACGCCAAGGAAAGTCCCGTCCGAACACGGGATGAAGTCTTCAATCTTGTATCTTCATAGTCCAGGAGTCCGGCCAAAGGTTATAGTCCAGTCATCCGGACACCCCATAATCCGGGACTCCCTCAGGTACCATCTAATGACAACAACCTAATCAAATTCATTTCCTGTCGGGCTATGTCCTCGTAGCAATTTCCTGAGAAGAAGCACTCAATCATAAGCACAAGTGTGAATACATAACAACATATTGGCCATGCATTTCTAGAAATCTACAATACACATACCATGGTCATAATATGTGATGTCTTCTCTCTTTGTTCCCTTTCATATTTGTAATACTAAGTTAAAATATTCCCTTGCCACCCGTGCAATTATGAAGTTGCATTGCTCCACATTGCGTCTCAATGCTGTCACACACCAGTCTATTAGATGAAATTTGCAGTTAATGAGGTATATCATAGATCAACATCAAATCTGTTTTTACGGTTTCAAGGTGGGGTTTCATTTCGTATTTCTTTGTGCTTCTAGTGTAGAGGAGTTTAGATTTCACATACATCAAGAAGTAATCTTTTGTTGGGGAACGTATTAATTTCAAAAATTTCCTACGCACACGCAAGATCATGGTGATGCATAGCAATGAGAGGGGAGAGTGTAATCTACATACCCTTGTAGACCGAAAGCGGAAGCGTTAGAACAACGCGGTTGATATAGTCGTACGTCTTCACGGCCCGACCGATCAAGCACCGAAACTACGGCACCTCCGAGTTCTAGCACACGTTCAGCTCGATGACGTCCCTCGAACTCCGATCCAGCCGAGTGTGGAGGGAGAGTTCCGTCAGCACGACGGCGTGGTGACGATCTTGATGTTCTACCGTCGCAGGGCTTCGCCTAAGCACCGCTACAATATTATCGAGGACTATGGTGGAGGGGGGCACCGCACACGGCTAATAGATCTCAAGGATAAATTGTTGTTGTGTCTTTGGGGTGCCCCCCTGCCCCCATATATATAGGAGCAAGGGGGGAGGCGGCCGGCCTATGGAGGAGGCGCGCCAAGGGGGGAGTCCTACTCCCACCGGGAGTAGGACTCCTCCTTTCCTTGTTGGAGAAGGAAAGAGGAGGAGTAGGACTCCTCCTTTCCTTGTTGGAGAAGAAAAGAGGAGGAGAGGGAGAAGGAAAAGTGGGCTGCCCCCCTTGTCCAATTCGGACCAGAGGGGGGGCGCGTGCCTCCTTCCTTTTGGCCTCTCTCCTCTATTCCCGTATGGCCCAATAAGGCCCATATACTCCCCGGCGAATTCCCGTAACTCTCCGATACTCCGAAAAATACCCGAATCACTCGGAACCTTTCCGAACTCCGAATATAGTCGTCCAATATATAGATCTTTACGTCTCGACCATTTCGAGACTCCTCGTCTTGTCCCTGATCTCATCCGGGACTCCGAACTCCTTCGGTACATCAAAACTCATAAACTCATAATATAACTGTCATCGAAACCTTAAGCGTGCGGACCCTACGGGTTCGAGAACAATGTAGACATGACCTAGAACTATTCTCGGTCAATAACCAATAGCGGAACCTGGATGCTCATATTGGCTCCCACATATTCTACGAAGATCTTTATCGGTCAAACCGCATAACAACATACGTTGTTCCCTTTGTCATCGGTATGTTACTTGCCCGAGATTCGATCGTCGGTATCAAATACCTAGTTCAATCTCATTACTGGCAAGTCTTTTTACTCGTTACGTAATGCATCATTCTGTAACTAACTCATTAGTTACATTGCTTGCAAGGCTTATAGTGATGTGCATTACCGAGAGGGCCCAGAGATACCTCCCCGACAATCGGAGTGACAAAATCTAATCTCGAAATACGCCAACCCAACATGTACCTTTGGAGACACCTGTAGTACTCCTTTATAATCACCCAGTTATGTTGTGACGTTTGGTAGCACCCAAAGTGTTCCTCCGGTAAACGGGAGTTGCATAATCTCATAGTTATAGGAACATGTATAAGTCATGAAGAAAGCAATAGCAACATACTAAACGATCAAGTCCTAAGCTAACGGAATGGGTCTAGTCAATCACATCATTCTTCTAATGATGTGATCTCGTTAATCAAATAACAACTCATTTGTCCATGGCTAGCATAACCATCTTTGATAAACAAGCTAGTCAAGTAGAGGCATACTAGTGACACTATGTTTGTTTATGTATTCACACATGTATTATGTTTCCGGTTAATACAATTCTAGCATGAATAATAAACATTTATCATGATATAAGGAAATAAATAATAACTTTATTATTGCCTCTAGGGCATATTTCCTTCAGTCTCCCACTTGCACTAGAGTCAATAATCTAGTTCACATCATCATGTGATTCAACACCAATATTCACATCTGTATGTGATTAACACCCATAGTTCACATCGTCATGTGATCAACACCCAAAGGGTTTACTAGAGTCAATAATCTAGTTCACATCGCTATGTGATTAACACCCAAAAAGAGTACTAAGGTATGATCATGTTTTGCTCGTGAGAGGAGTTTAGTCAACGGGTCTGTCACATTCAGAGTCGTATGTATTTTGCAAATATTCTATGTCTACAATGCTCTGCACGGAGCTACTCTAGCTGATTGCTCCCACTTTCAATATGTATCCAGATTGAGACTTAGAGTCATCTGGATTGGTGTAAAAGTTTGCACCGATGTAACTTTTACAACAAACTCTTTTATCACCTCCATAATCGAGAAACATCTCCTTAGTCCTTACTAAGGATATTCTTGACCGCTGTCCAGTGATCTACTATTAGATCAAATTTGTATTCATTTGCCAAACTCAGAGCAAGGTATACAATAGGTCTGGTTCACAGCATAGCATACTTTATAGAACCTATGACTGAGGCATAGGGAATGACTTTTCATTCTCTTTCTATTTTCTGCCATAGTCGGATTTTGAGTCTTACTCAACTTCACACCTTGCAACACAGACAAGGACTCTTTCTTTGACTGTTCCATTTTGAACTACTTCAAAAACAATTATCAAGGTGTGTACTCATTGAAAAACTTATCAAGCGTCTTGATCTATCTATATAGATCTTGATGCTCAATGTGTAAGCAGCTTCACCGAGGTCTTTCTTTGAAAAACTCCTTTCAAACACTCCTTTATGCTTTCCTGAAAATTGTACATCATTTCCAATTAATAATATGTCATTCACATATACTTATCAGAAATGATGTAGTGCTCCCACTCACTTTCTTGTAAATACAGTTCTTTCAAAAAGTCTGTATAAAACCATATGCTTTGATCAACTCATCAAAGCGTATATTCCAACTCCGAGATGCTTGCACCAGTCCATTGATGGATTGCTGGAGCTTGCACACTTTGTTAGCATCTTTAGGATTGACAAAACTTTTCTGGTTACATCATATACAACTCTTCTTTAATAAAACCATTAAGGAATGCAGTTTTGACATCCATTTGCCAGATTTCATAAAATGTGGCAATTGCTAACATGATCCAGACGGACTTAAGCTTCGATACGAGTGAGAAAATCTCATCGTATTCAATACCTTGAACTTGTTAAAAACCTTTCGCAACAAGTCGAGATTAGTAGATAGTAATACTACTATCAGTGTTCGTCTTCCTCTTGAAGATCCATTTATTTAACATGGCTTGCTGATCATTGAGCAAGTCAATCAAAGTCCATACTTTGTTCTCATACATGGATCATATCTCAGATTTTATGGCCTCAAGCCATTTCGTGGAATCTGGGCTCATCATCGCTTCCTCATAGTTCATAGGTTCATCATGGTCTAGTAACATGACTTCCAGAACATGATTTCCGTACCACTCTGGTGTGGATCTTACTCTGGAAGACCTACGAGGTTTGGCAGCAACTTGATATGAAGTTTCATGATCATCATCATTAACTTCCTCACTAATTGGTGTAGTAATCACTGGAACTAATTTCTGTGATGAACTACTTTCCAATAAGGGAGAAGGTACAATTACCTCATCAAGTTCTACTTTCCTCCCACTCACTTCTTTCGAGAGAAACTTCTTCTCTAGAAAGGATCCATCTTAGCAATGAATAACTTGCCTTCGGATCTGTGATAGAAGGTGTACCCAATAGTTACCTTTGGGTATTCTATGAAGACGCACTTCTCCGATTTGGGTTCGAGCTTATCAGGTTGAAAACTTTTTTCATATAAGCATCGCAACTCCAAGCTTTAAGAAACGACAGCTTAGGTTTACTGCTAAACCATAGTTCATACGGTGTCGTCTCAACGGATTTAGATGGTGCCCTATTAAACGTGAATGCAGCTGTCTCTAATGCATAACCCCAAAACGATAGTGGTAAACCAATAAGAGACATCATAGATCGCACCATATCTAGTAAAGTACGATTACGACATTCGGACACACCATTACATTGTGGTGTTCCAGATGGCGTGAGTTGCGAAACTATTTCACATTGTTTCAAATGAAGACCAAACTCATAACTCAAATATTCGTCTCCACGATCAGATCGTAGAAACTTTATTTTTCTTGTTACGATGATTTTTCCACTTCACTCTGAAATTCTTTGAACTTTTCAACTATTTCAGACTTATGTTTCATCAAGTAGATATACCCATATCTGCTCAAATCATTTGTGAAGGTTAGAAAATAACGATACTTGCCACGAGCCTTAACACTCATCGGATCACATACATCGGTATGTATTATTTCCAATAAGTCAGTAGCTCGTTCCATTGTTCCGGAGAACGGAGTTGTAGTCATATTGCCCAAAAGGCACGGTTCGCAAGCATCAAATGATTCATAACCAAGTGATTCCAAAAATCCATCTTTATGGAGTTTCTTCATGCGCTTTACACCAATATGACCCAAACGGCAGTGTCACAAATAAGTCGCACTATCATTATTAACTTTGCATCTTTTGGCATCAATATTATGAATATGTGTATCACTATGATCGAGATCCAACAAACTATTTTCATTGGTTGTATAACCATCGAAGGTCTTATTCATGTAAACAGAATAACAATTATTCTTTAACTTCAAATGAATAGCTGTATCGCAATAAACATGATCAAATCATATTCATGCTCAACGCAAACGCTAAATAACATTTATTTAGGTTTAACACTAATCTCAAAAATATAGGGAGTGTGTGATGATGATCATATCAATCTTGGAACTATTTCCAACACTCATCGTCACTTCCCCTCAACTAGTCTCTGTTTATTATGTAACTCCTGTTTCGAGTTACTAATCTTTAGCAACCGAACAAGTATTAAATACTCAGGGGTTACTATAAACACTAGTAAGGCACACATCAAACACCTGTATATCAAATATACCCTTGTTCACTTTGCCATCCTTCTTATCCACCAAATATTTAGGGCATTTCCGCTTCCAGTGACCATTTCCTTTGCAGTGTAAGCACTCAATTTCAGGCTTTGGTCCAGCTTTGGTCTTCTTCACGGGAGTGACAACTTGTTTGCCATTCTACTTGAAGTTTCCCTTTCTTTCCTTTGCCCTTTTCTTGAAACTAGTGGTCTTGTCAATCATCAACACTTGATGCTCTTTCTTGATTTCTACCTTCGTTGATTTCAACATCACGAAGAGTTCGGAATCGTTTTCGTCATCCCTTGCATACTATAGTTCATCACAAAGTTCTACTAACTTGGTGATGGTGACTAGAGAATTCTGTCAATCACTATCTTATCTGGAAGATTAACTCCCACTTGATTCAAGCGATTGAAGTACTCAGACAATCTGAGCACATGCTCACTAGTTGAGCGATTCTCCTCCATCTTTTAGCAATAGAACTTGTTGGAGACTTCATATCTCTCAACTCGGGTATTTGCTTGAAATATTAACTTCAATTCCTGGAACATCTCATATGGTCCATGACGTTCAAAACATCTTTGAAGTCCCGATTCTAAGCCGTTAAGCATGGTGCACTAAACTATCAAGTAGTCATCATATTGAGCTAGCCAAACGTTCATAACGTCTGCATCTGCTCCTGCAATAGGTCTGTCACCTAGCGGTGCATTAAGGACATAATTCTTCTGTGCAACAATGAGGATAAACCTCAGATCACGGATCCAATCCGCATCATTGCTACTAACATCTTTCAACATAATTTTCTCTAGGAACATATCAAAATAAACATATGAAAGCAACAATGCAAGCTATTGATCTATAACATAATTTGCAAAATACTACCAGGACTAAGTTCATGATAAATTTAAGTTCAATTAATCATATTACTTAAGAACTCCCATTTAGATAGACATCCCTCTAATCCTCTAAGTGATTACGTGATCCATATCAACTACACCATGTCCGATCGTCACGTGAGATGGAGTAGTTTCAACAGTGAACATCAATATGTTGATCATATCTACTATATGATTCACGCTCGACCTTTCGGTCTCCGTGTTCCGAGGCCATATCTGTTATATGCTAGGCTCGTCAAGTTTAACCTGAGTATTCCGCGTGTGCAACTGTTTTGCACCCGTTGTATTTGAACGTAGAGCCTATCACACCCGATCATCACGTGGTGTCTCGGCACGAAGAACTTTCGCAACGGTGCATACTCAGGGAGAACACTTCTTGATAATTTAGTGAGAGATCATCTTAAAATGCTACCGTCAAACTAAGCAAAATAAGATGTATAAAAGATAAACATCACATGCAATCAATATAAGTGATATGATATGGCCATCATCATCTTGTGCTTGTGATCTCCATCTCCAAAGTACTGTCATGATCTCTATCGTTATCGGCACGACACCATGATCTTCATCATCTTGATCTATATCAATGTGTCGTCACATGGTCGTCTCGCCAACTATTGCTCTTGCAACTATTGCTATCGTATAGCGATAAAGTGCAATTATATGGCACTTGCATCTTATGCAACAAAGAGACAACCATAGGGCTTCTGCCAGTTGCCGATAACTTCAACAAAACATGATCATCTCATACAACAACTTATATCTCATCACGTCTTGACCATATCACATCACAACATGCCCTACAAAAACAAGTTAGAAGTCCTCTACTTTGTTGTTGCAAATTTTACGTGGCTGCTACAGGCTGAGCAAGAACCGTTCTTACCTACGCATCAAAACCACAACGATAGTTCGTCAAGTTAGTGCTGTTTTAACCTTCTCAAGGACCGAGCGTAGCCACACTCGGTTCAACTAAAGTTGGAGAAACAGACACCCGCTAGTCACCTGTGTGCGAAGCACGGCGGTAAAACCAGTCTCGCGTAAGTGTACGCGTAATGTCGGACCGGGCCGCTTCATCCAACAATACCGCTGAACCAAAGTATGACATGCTGGTAAGCAGTATGACTTGTATCGCCCACAACTCACTTGTGTTCTACTCGTGCAAATAACATCAACGCATAAAACCTAGGCTCGGATGCCACTGTTGGGGAACGTAGTAATTTCAAAAATTTCCTACGCATACGCAAGATCATGGTGATGCATAGCAATGAGAGGGGAGAGTGTAATCTACATACCCTTGTAGACCGAAAGTGGAAGCGTTAGAACAACGCGGTTGATGTAGTCGTACGTCTTCACGGCCCGACCGATCAAGCACCGAAACTACGACACCTCCGAGTTCTATCACACGTTCAGCTCGATGACGTCCCTCGAACTCCGATCCAGCCGAGTGTCGAGGGAGAGTTCCGTCAGCACGACGGCGTTGTGACGATCTTGATGTTCTATCGTCGCAGGGCTTCGCCTAAGCACCGCTACAATATTATCGAGGAGGACTATGGTGGAGAGGGGCACCGCACACGGCTAATAGATCTCAAGGATCAATTGTTGTTGTGTCTTTGGGGTGCCCCCCTGCCCCCATATATATAGGAGCAAGGGGGGAGGCGGCCGGCCTATGGAGGAGGCGCGCCAAGGGGGGAGTCCTACTCCCACCGGGAGTAGGACTCCTCCTTTCCTTGTTGGAGAAGGAAAGAGGAGGAGCAGGACTCCTCCTTTCCTTGTTGGAGAAGGAAAGAGGAGGAGAGGGAGAAGGAAAAGTGGGCTGCCCCCCTTGTCCAATTCGGACCAGAGGGGGGCGCAGGCCTCCTTCCTTTTGGCCTCTCTCCTCTATTCCCGTATGGCCCAATAAAGCCCATATACTCCCCGGCGAATTCTTGTAACTCTCCGATACTCCGAAAAATACCCGAATCACTCGGAACCTTTCCGAACTCCGAATATAGTCGTCCAATATATAGATCTTTACGTCTCGACCATTTCGAGACTCCCAGTCATGTCCCCGATCTCATCCGGGACTCCGAACTCCTTCGGTACATCAAAACTCATAAACTCATAATATAACTGTCATCGAAACCTTAAGCGTGCGGACCCTACGGGTTCGAGAACAATGTAGACATGACCTAGAACTATTCTCGGTCAATAACCAATAGCGGAACCTGGATGCTCATATTGGCTCCCACATATTCTACGAAGATCTTTATCGGTCAAACCGCATAACAACATAAGTTGTTCCCTTTGTCATCGGTATGTTACTTGCCCGAGATTCGATCGTCGGTATCCAATACCTAGTTCAATCTCGTTACTGGCAAGTCTTTTTACTCGTTACGTAATGCATCATTCAGTAACTAACTCATTAGTTACATTGCTTGCAAGGCTTATAGTGATGTGCATTACCGAGAGGGCCCAGAGATACCTCTCCGACAATCGGAGTGACAAAACCTAATCTCGAAATACGCCAACCCAACATGTACCTTTGGAGACACCTGTAGTACTCCTTTATAATCACTCAGTTACGTTCTGACGTTTGGTAGCACCCAAAGTGTTCCTCCGGTAAACGGGAGTTGCATAATCTCATAGTTATAGGAACATGTATAAGTCATGAAGAAAGCAATAGCAACATACTAAACGATCAAGTGCTAAGCTAACGGAATGGGTCTAGTCAATCACATCATTCTTCTGATGATGTGATCCCGTTAATGAAATGACAACTCATTTGTTCATGGCTAGGAAACATAACCATCTTTGATAAACGAGCTAGTCAAGTAGAGGCATACTAGTGATACTATGTTTGTTTATGTATTCACACATGTATTATGTTTCCGGTTAATACAATTCTAGCATGAATAATAAACATTTATCATGATATAAGGAAATAAATAATAACTTTATTATTGCCTCTAGGGCATATTTCCTTCATCTTTGTATACCATAAAATAAGTTTCAAGTACATTTTAGTGTATTAGCAATGTTCTACAAAGAGTGTGTTAATAGTGCTAACTTTCCAATGTCAATTGATCAAGAAATGGAAGTTAAAAAATCAGGCATGCAACTATGCAGACAGATAACCATTGGGAGATAAATATCAGGAATCATTAACTAAAACTGTCAATAGTTCATCTGTATGGTGTGAAATGTCTTGGTAAGATCATAAAAACAACCAAATTAGACCGTTATCAAACAACCACAACCCACTCCCGAGAGCAAACACAAAAATGTACTCCCTCTGTTCCTAAATATAAGTTTTTTTAGAGATTTTAATATGGACTATATATGGAGCAAACTGAGTCAATCTACACTCTAAAGTATGTCTATATACATCCGTATGTAGTTCATATTGAAATCTCTAAAAAGACTTATATTTAGAAACGGAGGGAGTATGAAAAAGATATAGCTAATATGGCGAGCATATCCACATCCATTGTACGACCATAATGCATATCCACGTCCGTGTATTCCTGATCGATTTCTACTACAGGTAGAGTCATCACTCAAAACACAACAACACAAATTTCTCCGGTGTATCTTCTGAAGCCGAGTGCAGTTGTATTTCTCGAACGCTAACATTCGTATGGTACAAACATACATGTTACGTCGGCTCTTAGGCTCTTCCCTCCGGACAAAGGGTATAAACCGCTCACTCGACAAAATCGGTTGCCTGCGAAAGGGGAGATCGATGTACACCTTTACCCCTTGAATTTAGGATATAGGCGGGCTAATAGTTGTTGCTATCTAGGGAGGAGAGATATACGCATACATAACTTACATATGAATAAATTTGCTTGGGTTTTTTATGGACTAAGCAGAAGAAATATACGAGTATAGGCTTGCATGTTCACCAACACTCATGGTGGTTGGCCCTCTCTTTTCCCTTAGTTTATAGATTGTGGTCTCGGCGGCATCTGGAAGATGGTGAATCATGTGTTGGGTTCATGGTTCGTGGATGACTTGTATGGTTTTCTTCCCCGCCGTCTTTGTCGTGCGGGGGTGCCAGATGTGGAGATCGATGGCGTGTGAGGGGTGTTGCTCCGATCTTATTCGTTCAACAGTAATGGTTTCACCTTTGGTGAGCCACTTTGGAGGTCTAGAAAGTTGCATATCGGCGATGCAGCCGCATCGAGCTTAGGCAATGAGGTGATCCATCATTTTCTCTTTTGGTGGTTGTTGTGATGGCGCGAGAAGCAGGTGACGGGCGTTGGTATCAAGCGTAAAGGTTTCTTCGGTCTTGATTATAATTTTTCTTATTGTCTTTTTTGTGTGTGTAAAGGCTCGTAATTTGCTGTCTTTTCAGTTTTATCAGGTTGTTGTGTATAGGACTTGTACTATAATCCTTGTGATGTAAATAAGACATGTATTGCAAAGAAAAGGACAAAGATCTCATCCAGTTAGAGAACATAGCCAACGTACGTCAACTTATACGAAGTTCATGGGTTCGGGCTATGCCATCCTTAAAGAATAAGTGGATGAGAGAAGTGCATATTTCAATCCCCAATTCTAGATCTAATCTAATTTACAACCTCCAATTTCAATATCATTTCATTACAACCTCAAACTCTTAAAACCGGCAAGAATTCAACCATCCCCTCCCCATTGACCGGTTTTGACATGTTGACCGTCCAGTCAGCAAGTCGCGTCTGGAAAAATTTCAAAGTTCCAGAAAAAATTTGTAAAATAAAAAATGCAGGAAAAGTAAAAAAAAAATGAAATAATAATAATTTTTTTCTAAAAGTAAAAAATATGGAAAATCATAAAAACAATTCTAACCATCTAGAAAAGATTTTGAACTTTCTTTTTTGATTTTACAGACTTTTTATATATTTTTCAGAATTTTTAGAAAGCAGCCCCGACTCTTTTTTATTTTTCAGAATATTGAATTATTTCAGGATTTTTAGAAAACAATCCAATTTTTTTTTCACTTTTTTAGAATTTGAACCCTTTTTGCCTTTTGATTTTACATAATTTTTTCAGGATTTGCTTTACCTCACGTGGCTTACTGACTGGACGGTTAACGGGTCAAAACCGATAACCAGGGAGGGGAGGTTGAATCTTGACCGATTTTAAGAGTTCGAGGTTATAATGTTGACAATACTTAAGTTGGAGGTTGTAAATTAGACTAGGGAAAAAGTTGCGGGTTGAAATATGCATTTCTCTCTAAGTGGATACACCGATTATTAAGCCAATTTAGTTTTAGATTTAACCATCATGCCCTTTAAGTCAAAGAGGTATGTTTTAATCTTCACCGTTGATTCAACTAGGGGTTTACCCAAAAAATCAACAAAATAAAGTTCAGTAGTTAAGCTAAATTTCTTTTATAGTTTTGTTTCGAGGCTGCATTTAGCTTCCAACAGCCAAGTATTAACCTACAAGCAAGCCACATCTAGTACCATCCACTAGCTGTAGCTGAGCCACCGTGTATGATGATATATTTAGGGCTAAACATGGTGATGCAAACTTCAAACTAAGATAGAAATTTGATGGGCCTGACAGGTGTGTGATGCAATAATTTATCTTGGCGATGCACTGTTCTGCTGAACACGCATGCATGTCTTGTCCGGTAGCGTCACACTCAGCTGCTCAAGCTCTATAAAACCAACCGCTCGCATATATGCATTCCTCCACCACACCGCAACCTCACTCACACACAAATTCAACAATGGCTTCCATGGTCTCCATCCTCTTGCGCTGCTCCCTGCTACTTCTCCTCCTTGTCCAGTCCACACAATCCTCCGTCAGCCAGAAACCCAAGAACGCCATTGCCGAGGAGCCTCATCCTTCGACCTCGCACACCTACATCGTCCTCGCCAACCAACTCGCCAAGCCGTCCAAGTTTGACACCCTCGAGCATTGGTACGCGTCCATGGTGGGCAAGAGCTCCAACCGCAGTCCCCTCGGTGAAGAGTAAATTTGAGGATTCCCCCATATGAAAAGCTATTGTAAAAGTGAAGGAGGTGTATTTGGCAGGTAGGGAAGTGACTTTAAACTCTGAGAATATAGCCAGAGTCTGGAATGATCCCATTAGGGGTGCTGCTCCTTTGCGTGTTAAATTCCTGGCTCTGTTCAGCATCTGTAATTATCAGGAAATTACAAACTTTGAGGGTGGTGATCTTTTTAGAAGAAACCTTCACCCGCCCCTTATGGATCAGTGAAACGATCTAGTTAAGGTGGTTAACTCTTGGCATTTATCCGATGAGACGGATTGTATTCGCTGGAAATTAGGGAAGAAAGGTAAATTCTCGACCAAATCGGCCTATACCTATTTGGAGAGAACCCTGGCAAGGTGTGATTTCAGATGGATATGGAAAGCAAAAATCCCTCTTAAGATTCAGATTTTTCTCTGGCAACTGTTTCAAGATGCGGTTTTAACTCGAGATGTCATGAGAAGGCGAAAATGGGCAGGAAATCCTAAATGCTCGTTCTGCAATGAGGTGGAAACCTCACAGCATCTTTTCTTTACTTGTCCTGTGGCCCGGTGGTCTGGAGGACAGTTGGGTGTGTGTTTGGCACATCGCTGTGTCCAAACAACCTTTGGCAGTACTTTTCCTGGTGTTACATTTTCCTTCCTGATGGGGCTAAATTTTATACATTTGGTTTGGCAGCTATATGCTGGGCGATTTGGATCAGTCGCAATCAGGCTACCTTTGAGCACAAATCTCTTAAAAGTCCTTTTAATGTGGTGTATGCCGCTTGTGGCTTTTTGACATACTGGGCAGGTTTGATGGCTGGCGAGGAACGAGAGTCCATGGAGCGTAGAGCCAAGATGCCGAGGTCGAATGCATCGACGATGATGAGGATTTGTGCGCCTCCGTCAACGACGAACTGATGCTACTCCACAATCTACGAAGCTCCAACGCTGTGTCTACCTAGTTTGGTTTTATCTCACTCCTGCGCGAGTTGTTTTTTGCTCTCCCTGTGTGTTAGCCTACAGGCATGGTGGTGTTGGACTGTTGTGGTTCCTGCTGGAATTTGCCTTGATTTGGTTAGGTCTAGAGGTTTGTGTGATGCTAGGTGTCACTGGGGTTTTCGCCCCACGATGAGCTGCTCGATGACGAGTGCTCATAGTGGGTTTTCCAGTGATGCTTTGATCTCGCCTTACCCCTTTCTAGTTTCCTTATGTTGTAGCCGTTATGTTGGGTCTGTGTTTGGTGAACTTTGTATTTCCGTTATGCTTTTAATGGAAAGGGGTTATGGCCCGGGTCAAAAAAAAAAGAGCTCCAACCGCATCCGCTACACCTACGGCACTGTGATGCATGGTTTTGCGGCCCGTCTCACGGACGGCGAGGCCCAGCGCATGGCGACCGCCCCCGACGTGTCCCGCGTGTACAAGGACAGGGTGTACCACACCCAGGCCACGAGGTCGCCGTGGTTCATGGGCCTCCACGACGACTTCGGCGCGTGGCCGGACGCGGAGTTCGGCGACGGCGTCATCATCGGCTTCGTCGACACCGGCATCTGGCCGGAGCGCGCCAGCTTCAACGACGCCGGGCTCGGCCCCGTCAGGTCCACCTGGAGGGGCAAGTGCGTGGACGCCCTGGGATTCAACGCCAGCTTGTGCAACAACAAGCTCGTCGGCGCCAAGTCCTTCGTCACAGTCGAGCTAGATGCCGGTGGCCTCCTAACCGATTCGAATCCGAGGGACATCGCTGGGCACGGAACGCACGTGGCGTCAACGGCTGCAGGCGCCGAGGTCCCCTCGGCCGATCTCTTCAAGTTCGCGGGCGGGAGAGCGAGCGGCGTGGCGCGCATGGCAAGGATCGCCATGTACAGGGCGTGCAACAGAGGATGCTTTGCCTCAGACGTTGTCGCGGCGATCGACGCCGCGGTGACCGACGGCGTGGACCTCCTCTCCATGTCCATCGCATACCCCGCGGAACCCTTCTACGACGACCTCCTCTCCGTCGCCACGTTCGGCGCTGAGCAGAGAGGCGTCTTCGTCGTCCTGGCGGGCGGCAACAAAGGCCCGACAGCGTCAACCATATCCAACGTGGCCCCGTGGATGACCACCGTCGGCGCCGCCACCACGGACCGGGTGTTCCCGGCGACACTCCGGCTCGGCAACGGGGTGGTGCTCACCGGGCAGTCCCTGTACAACATCCCGTTCTCCCAGTCCCAGGGCGCGGGCATGATCCCGCTAGTGCGCACCTCCTGCGGAGAGTATGATCTGAAGCCCGACAAGGTCATGGGCAAGGTCGTGGTGTGCTCCCAGGATGCAGGAGCTTCGGCTGGCTTTGACGTGGAGAGAGCCGGCGGAGCCGGGATAGTTTCCGTCCAAAGTACGGAACGGTTCTGGGACACGGTAATGGCCCAACCCTTCCCCCTTCCCGGTCTCCTGCTCAGCTCCGCCGGCGGCAAGAAGCTGGCCGATTACATGTCGTCCGTAGCGTACCCGGTGGCGTCCTTCAACTTCACCTGCGACACGGTCACCGGCGAGAACCGGGCGCCGATGGTGGCGGGCTTCTCTTCGCGGGGCCCAAACCCGATTGTCCCCGAGATCCTGAAGCCGGACGTCATCGCGCCGGGAGTGAACATCCTCGCCGCCTGGTCAGGTGCTGCCCAGCCATCGGACAGCGACATGGACCCGCGGAGAGTGGAGTACAACATCATCTCGGGGACGTCGATGGCGTGCCCGCACGTCGCCGGCGTCGCGGCCCTGATCAAGAAGCGACACGGCGACTGGACGCCGGCCATGATCCGTTCGGCGCTGATGACGACCGCCGGCCCGCTCGACAAGAACGGCAGGGACATCGTGGACAGCGGCAGTGCCGTCGGCGCCGCCGCGACGCCTATGGAGGCGGGGGCCGGGCTGGTGCTCCCGCGGCTCGCCATGGACCCGGGCCTGGTGTACGACGCCGGCACGCAGGACTACGTCGACTTCCTCTGCACCCTCAACTACGGTGGAGCAGATGCGGCAGTTCGTGCCGGGGCTGAGCAAGTGCGCGAGGACGATCCCCGGGGGCGTGGCCAACCTTAACTACCCGTCGTTCGTGGTGGTGTTCGACGGCAGCACCCGCGTCCGCACGCTGACGCGGACGGTGACCAAGGTGTCGGCGCAGCCCGAGAGGTACAACGTGACGGTCGCCGCGCCGGACGGGGTGAAGGTGACGGTGACACCGACGACGCTGGAGTTCAAGCGGGTGAACGAGAAGAGGAGCTACACCGTGCAGTTCAGCAGCGAGGCCGGAGCGAAGGTGAGGCCGGCCGGCACGTGGGACTTCGGCCACATCGCTTGGGAGAACAGGAAGCACCGGGTCAGGAGCCCCGTCGCCTTCAAGTGGGACAACTGATGCCTGAACTCTGGGAGCGTAATGTTGTGACTCGTGAGTTGATCCACATCGCTTTGGTTGTTGCGAACTCGTGACAATAAAGAGAAGGGAATAATTATCATATGTTTCTTCTCCTGTCCAATTGCATCCAATAATTGTGTCTGGACCATCTCGTCAAACTTGTTTGAATCATTGCTTCAATCCGTGGACCTGCGTAGTACTTCACGTTTGCACTGCATTCATGTTAGCTTACAGTAAATGAAACAATTTTCCACAACACTTCCAGCCTGACTGGTTAAATGAATGCATTCAAAAGGAACTTGGGTAGCTGCATATGAGTTCCGAAGAAATCTTCCAACATTCTTAGAGCATCCCATCCATAATATAAAAAAATCTAGTTCTCTCTACACTTGCATATAAACACATAGACATCTTCATTTTATAATCATAAGAATTCAAATAATTATGTTTCAGTTTGAAACCCACGATTTATGAAATTTATATTTGAATTCAAATTTAAACATAACAAATGGCCCAAATGCATCAAAGTAAAAATGAAGAAGTTTATTGTCCATGGAGCTCCCACAAATCCTCAACAAGGTCTTCACAAAGTATAGTTCATGCCCCGCGCAGTCTTTAATCTGTTGATACACTTGAAGTAATTTCTGGAGTCGGTGTTCATCCTTTCGATGGTTGACACGCGGTGTATAATATTTTTGCTTCCCCTCATTCTCATAGCAGAAGTCTTTCGGCTAGACTCGCTCCTTTTTTCTTATCATGTTCTACATGCTCACACATGTTCTGATGATGCACCAGCTGTTATGATGCTCCACAAATGCTTTTAGTTCCGAAATCAAATGTTTTTGGTTTCGAAATCTTGCAGGGCCCCGAACGGCAAATCGAGCTTGCAATACCTCAAATGCTTCTTGTTGCCTTGAGGGTTTGATATTGTCTTCACAAATATTGACCATGAAGGATATATTCCATCTACAAGATACTAACCTGTGTTGTAAGTTCACCGGTGGTGCCTCCATGTTAGATAACCTTGCAAACAAATGAGACCATTGCAAGACATTTAGGTCATTTTGAGATCCCGACAGACCAAAATATGAATGGCAAATTCATAGATCATTTGGTGACACAACTTTGAAGAATTATGTTGCATCTTTACAGTGACATTTCAGTTGCCCATGTTATGTTGCAGGGAAATTCTTTCACCTTCAGTGCATGCAATCGATGCTTCCAAGCATTAGAGTAAGCATTTTGATGCACTGATTTGCAGAAGCTTGCAGTGTCCATCTCATTTGGTGCTTGAAGATATTTCTCTCCGAAGATCTCAATGACAACCTTCACAAAATTCTTCCAACCTTTTATGATTGTGCTCTCTGCGCTTCAATCCAATCATCAAGGGTGTGTTTGGTTGTGTGCATCATTTTTTGCCCTTTTGCATAGTTGTCCTACTTGGGCCTGGCTGAGCATATGCAGGCTAAAAACTATGTTTTGCGCATCGTTTGGTTACCTCATGTAGGATGGCTGCATTACAGGAGCAATTTTTGTCTGGCCTTTGTTGTCCTGCATTGGCTGGGCTGATGGAACTACACAGTGTTTGCTTGTATACGTTGGACATGATTAATGGTTAACAACTACACATTACACACCTAGTTACACTAGAGTGCCCCGGTGACTACGATGGACAACGGTCGCAGCGCCGCGTCCGATGTGATGAGCATGGAGTCGCGGGAGAGCGGTCCCGGCAATGGCGTGACAAACTAATTGCTAGCGTCGTTGCCGCAGAGAAAGTCTGTGCGGAGGGAAGAATAGACGGGCGCTGAGGCAAAGGATGGGGGGGGGGGGAGAAATGCAGTGCGCGCGTCATGGCAGGGTCAATGTAGTAGGAAGCGGGAGAGAAGGCCAAAAGGAATGACGTCGGTGCTGCCACCAGTGTAGTAGGAAGCGAGCGAGTAGGCCGAGAGGAACGACGCCGACGGTGGCGCTAGTGTAGCAGAATGCGGGGGAGAAGGCCGAGAGGAACGACGCTGAGAATCACGCCGGTGTAGTAGGACGCGTGCTAGGAGACCGAGAGGAACAACGCAGACGATGGTGCCAATACAACAAGACGCGGGAGAGGAGGCCAATAGGAACGATTAGGAGGGAGTAGGTGAAGGAGAATAAGGAGTGTCATTAAAACAAGACCACACATATATGTACAGTCCACGAGGGAGATGTAGATCTACTCGTCTATGATCATCGAAACAGAAAACGTGCAACAAGAAAGTCGTTTGAAACTGCGAGATGAAACTATTGGTCAAAGAGACGTGCGTGACAAACTTGGCAAAATTATCCAAAATAGCTCCAAACATGAACATGGAATTGAACATTTACAATTAACGAAACTATGAACCGGTCTCCTGAATGGAACCACAACATCGATGTGCTTCTTTTTGGTGTAGACGTTATCTACAATCGAAGTTGTGTAGACCAGAAAGGGACTAATAAGTGAACGAGATTAGGAGTTAAACGAACAAACCACGTGCAACCTCGCACCACGTATCACGCCGCACAAGGTTGCATCGCTGGAGCCACCCACGTGGGCTCTTTTGCATCACGGGAAACCGATTCATGGCGAGCTTGGCTGTGATGTGCTTTAAGATTCATGCTATGCAAAGCCTGGGTGGCGATGTGCTCGTATCACACCGCACAAGGTTGCATCGCTGGAGCCACCCACATGGGCTCTTTTGCATCACGGGATACCGATTCATAGCAAGCTTGGCGTGATGTGCTTTAAGGTTCATGATATGCAAAGCCTGGCTGACGATGTGCTTTAAGGTTCATGCTATGCCTTCCAAACATTGAATGCATACAATCGAATGGGCTATTTTTGTACAGCCTGTATTGAAAATTTATTGGGATTTGGGGAAATGCTCTTAGTTAGGGAAAGTAACCTTCTCAACCCGAGCTCAAATGAGTTTGGATGAACAGCAAAATCAAAATATAAAAATAAAAAAATCTGATTTTTTTTGTATGACAAACATTGACAAAAGTTCTGAGAGCTTGAAAAATTCCATCATGAAATCACATTTGTTGGCAAATAAAAAAACCAGAATCAGTGCTCCAAAATGCTTTCGGAAGTAGCATTTTCAGAGTATCGATATCGGGTTTTTTTTTTTGCGACAGTTCCACAAATGTGATTTCATGATGAATCTTTGCAAGCTCTTAGAACTTTTGTCAGAAAAAAAAATCAGTTTTTTTTTCATTTTTTTACTGTTCCTTGTGTACTTCAACAAAAACAGGAAGAGCCTGGAGAAGTAGAAGGCGAAGACAATAACACATGTATTTTTCGTATTCAGCAAACATTTTGTACAAGATAAGCGAGTAATATAACTCCCAAGAGTTAGAGAACGACATATCGGTAACAGCCTGAAAGTTACATAAAGAATTGACACTGAGCCTATTCCAAAGGATGAAAAGGCCTAGAGCATGAGTCTTACAACATGTCCCCTTTTGCAATCGTATAAGGAAGAAACGAGTCAGAACAGAATATGCAAGCTGGCTTTAAGGAGAGTATTTCTCCACAAGCTTGTCAACGTGGAGACGTATGTCATTGATGTGAGGGCGCATCTCGGGCTGTGGCTGAAGCATCCAGGTAACAAACTTGTGAAGTGCGTCAGGGTAGGGAGCGCTCGGTAGCGCTGGCCACTTCAACTGAGCGTTCATAATGGCCAGCTGCAAGCTTCCTCCAGATTCACCAAGAGCATACTCAAAGGGAGAAACACCATACCTACAAAGAACAGAAACGTGAGCATCAGTGATTTATTAAGTAACTACAGGTTACCGCCCCAGTTGATAAGTTGACAGCATTCACGACTTCTCCAAGACCCAGTATGATTGTATCTTGATGAGCTTCATGAAATATGTTTGATTAAAAACTTGTACCAATTTGAGTTTGACCTTTAAGCAGTAAGCCATCTAAAGCATAAGGCATGATTTATAACTACTTTCATTCTTAATTACTCCTGACTTGAAAAGTTGATGGGATAACCATTTGTTGTACTAAATTCCACAGGCTGTCACTTGTCAAGACTGCGAAGAAAAAGGGAGATGAATACTAAGCTGACATAATTTCTAATAAATGTGTCAATGGGTTATGCACTGAAGCAGTTGGAGATTTGGAGCGAAGGTACACCACAAAATAATTGAGAATCATAATGAAACATAAATCAACAGGAGATGCAACTTGACCAAGCATAGTAAATTTACACTGCGACAAGCCATGAGGGACCTTACATGATCGCATAAAGAGTGCAACCTAGCGACCAAATGTCTGTCCTCTCATCGATATCAGCATGACTTGGGCAGTCCCACAATTCAGGTGCGCGAAAAGGTGCAGAGCAATGCTCGGCAGCCCATTCCTGCACCGAAGAAAGATATACATTAGTGATGTTTCAATTGCCATTACTTCTAAAGAACTAACTTTTTGTAAGTATAATAGTTGCATACTCAAAAGTAAGGATGAGTTATCTAGGTGATTTTGCTTTGGCTGAAGGAAAGAATAAAGTAACACCTGAATTTCTTAATATGTGCAGCAAAGTCACTCACAATCGTAAAACTAAAAACAACACTAGAAACAGAAGAGCATTTCTAATAAATCATCCATTCATCTGGAAAGTGAATAAAAGTACTGTGATGGGACAATGGCAAAATGTCCTAAATGATTATATGAAAACCAAAAACAATACGTTATCAAGAAGAGCAGTCTTTCATGAAAAGGCCATGGAGCTAAGACAAACCTGCAACCGTAATGCTTCAGAACGAGAACGAATTTGATTTCTTGCAGGCCGCGAACTCCCAAAATCCATCAAAGTTGCAAGAGGTGCTTGCCCTTTTCGGCGGGTTACAAGAACATTGCCAGGCTTGACATCATTATGGGCATATGGTGGATCAAGACTATGCATGTGCTTCAGTCCTTCACAAATCTGTTGGTACAATTATATTAGTAGACAAAGGGAGATGGGGAGATGCAAAGATGTAACGGCTAGCTATACTTTTCTAATTCAAGTCAGTACGTAATGCACACTTTTAATTCTTAGTTACGTTGAGTGTACAAACGAAATTCCTAGTAAACAGAGAATAAAGTAAGACAGGGGCATAATATGATGCTATCTTCAAAATCCTGAAGCCGAGCTATTCCCAAGTTAGCAAGAGTTAAACTGTAGTCACGTTTATGTAGTACAAAAATATAGTGCGTCGTCACCTGTGATTATACTCTATAGCTTGCAGAGGATGCAATATATGTAAGTCAATGTTTGAGTAATACACAACAGCACATAAGTTGTGACAAAAGCTTGTTCAGTTGTTCTTCGGAAAAGTCGCTAAGAATAGCATGACAGGTCAATACCGAACATCAAACTTAATAAATGGTAAAAGATCACTACAACGATGAAATCAAGGAAGTTCCAAATAGCACTATGACATCATCAAGAAACAGTACATTTATACTACTTTCCAGTAAAAAAGCTGACCTGTTGGAATATTCGCAAAACATCGACCACCGAATAGAACTCTTTCCTAGACTGCATGACTGCAGCATTGTCGAACAGAGTACCATCCAAATGGACTGGGAAGAGTAAGTATGCTTCATGGCTCCAATCTCCCTGTGTACTCTATAATATCATATAAGATATCTCAACATGAAATGTACGTTCAAAGGTATGAATATGATGATTGATGAATAATTAACATTAAGTTGCCTATAAGATGTTATGGCAGGCTAACACATTACTGAGTTTATTTCATCAAACATTTAATTGATGTATCTCTAGATTGTACTCATCAAACAAAAATGCCTCAGACTGTCAGACACACATACAATATTGACCAAAGTTCAACTAACTTGCCTAGCTTCAACATGCATACTTCAAGACTCTATGGCATATGGCATCACAGGGCACGGAAGGCAGGTGCAAACCATGTTTCTACCTTAACTGCTATTATGGCATGGTCAAGAAGCGGTAGCAGATTGGGGTGGTTGAACAAGGACGAAACGCGGATCTCCTCCTTCACCAGATCCAGCTGCTCCCTGCTCTGTATCAGCACCTTCTTCATAGCATATGTCCCGTCGTCTGAACCAACATTAGCACGGCAGCATCAGAATCATAGAAATCTCATAGAATTCCCAGATTCACGCACCAACGGAAACAAAAAACTTCAGTTCTATGCAACAACCAGCATTACAAAACTTAAACCCTGCTCATGACAACATCTAGTAGCAGGGGCGGAGCGGAAGTAGCAAAATCCACATGATTCTGAATACTAAACCACACAGGTGCATTTGTCGGCTCAAGAAATGTGAAGGATTTCATTTCACGGGTTCAAAACGAACGCGCATAACCTGTGACACACGCGAGACACGGAGGCTAGTGGGGCGGGATCGGATGGGGGTACCTGAGACGTGGGAGGGGTGCCTGTCGCGCGCGGCGTCGGAGGAGGCGTCGTGCTCCTTGACGAGGTAGACGAAGGCAAAGCCGCCCTCGCCGATCTGGCGGAGGACGCGGAAGCGGCGCTCGTTGATCCACACGTCGCCACCGCCAGTCGCTGCGTCGTAGAGGGCGTTGAGCCCCGAGAGGGAGCACCCCATACTCGGCGCCCTTCTCCTCGCCGCCGGCGAACTCGGACGCGCGTCCTGGTCACCGGCGACTGCGGTGGCGGAGGGGTGGGTGTCAGCTGTGCTTGTTTAGTTGGTTCGATGTTTTCACGGGTCCACCCTCATACAATGACTTTGCGCCCCTCCGTGTTGTTTTTTCTCGAATATGCACGGATGTACATATCATATATTAAAGAAGGAAAGACATAGAAAGTCTTCATCAGTCAATTACAAGTGTGGTGATTACTCACACATATGTACAATACCACTCCACCTAGTACACATAATACTACTCCTCCCCACTAATCCACCTCGCTAAACCCGCAAACACGAACTCAACGTTTCCTTTCATAAGTCCCGAACGCACCCAAGTCCTTCCTTCCGCCTCTATTCTTCGCATGAGCTGGTGGATCGATGGCAACTCGCCATCAAACACCACAGCGTTCCGATGCTTCCACAACTCCCACAGTGCCAGTAGTAAGATAGCATGCAGATTTTTTGTGACCATCGTATTCAACCTTTGCTTCGTACAGAGCCAAGATTGTAGTGAATCCTGCGGGGTTGGCGTCCACCCAGGCTTCCCCAACGCCGTGCAGACCGCCGCCCAGATTGTCCTGACGAAAACACAGGTTAGCAGCACATGGTCTATTGTCTCCTCCTCTTGGTCACAAAGTGGGCACTTGTCCTGATGCGGCAACCCTCTTCTAGCAAGCCTGTCAGACGTCCAACATCTGTTGCGCAAAGCCAGCCACGTAAAGAATTTGCATTGTGACGGAGCTCGTGATTTCCACGTTAACTCCGCAGTCGGAATCACCTCCCGGGCCCAAAACTTGGCAGCGTACGCTGATCGCACGGAGTATTGCCCCTTTGCTTCCCAGGACCAAGTGAAAACATCCGGGCCAGTCTCTGTGGGTTCCCATGCCTGCACTCTTTGCCAAAGCTCCAAATACTCTTGCAGTGCATGTGTGCCAAGATCAGGATTAATGCAGTAGGCCCAAGAGCCATTCGTCACCACCTGCCCGAGCAGGCTCGTCCTCCTAACACGGCTCGGAACCAAGCTGTAGATGGTCGGTGCAACTTCCTGAATCCTCCGTCCATCAAGCCATCTATCCTCCCAGAAAAGCGTGTTCACGCCATCATGCGACGTGCACCTTGTTGCCGCTTGAAAGATTCTCATCGAGTCATCAGGCACTCTGATTTGGAACTCACTCCATGGTCTATCCTTGTCCGTCCTTTGCAGCCACGGCCATCTAGCTTGCATTGCCACATTCATCCATCTCAGGTTGGGCAGCCCTAGGCCTCCTGCTCATTTAGGGGCACACACCGCATCCCAAGCAACTGCACAATTTCCACCGTTTGCTTCCCCTTTTCCACACCACAAGAAACCTCGACACACCTTATTCATGGCTGTCACCGTTTTGATAGGAAGATCCAATGCCATCATCACATGTATGGGCATCACACATAGAACAGATTGCACCAATGTAAGCCTACCACTTTTAGGCATGAGGGAAGCCTTCCACTTTGGCAGCTGATTCGCCATCTGATCCACCAGATACTGTAACTGTGTCGCTGATTGCTTTCTTATGCACAAAGGCAGTCCAAGGTAACGCACCGGGAAAGCTCCCACTGGACAACCAAGCTCCTCACTCGCCATAGCGATGCATTGTTCCGAACACCGTATCGGAAGTGCAACGGACTTCCTCATGTTTATGCGCAGGCCCGACGCCTCACCAAAGATATCAAAGACGCTTTTGCAGATTGCAAGATCCATTGGTTCTGTCTTGGTAAACAGGACTACGTCATCCGCAAAGAACGAGAGCCTTTTCTTCATACCCGTTGTCCCCAACGGCTGCAAAAAAACCCCTGCTTGCTGCCCACTCAAATAGACATGTAGTGGCTCCATGGTGAGGATGAATAGCATCGGTGAGATAGTCTCTCCCTGACGCAGCCCCTTGCAGTTGTAGATTGTGCGGCCAGGGTCTCCATTCAACATTATCCTGGTGGTGGACGTCGCTAATATCCCACACACCCAAGATCTCCACCTTGAGACGTGGTAAAATGAAAGGCAGCATGCAACTCTTGAGAAGATTGTTCACGTCTTCGTTTCGAACGAGTGGGATGAGGCGTTCCCCTCATGCTTCCTCTCAGCGCTGGGGACGGCTATATCAAATCACTGCCCACTGATGCTGGACATGAACATGGAGATACACATACGAAAGCACTTCAAGTTTGAATCTTTCTGGGTTAAGGCGGAGGGCTTTATGGAAACAGTGCAAGTGGCATGGAACTCTGAGCCCGTGGCATCTAATGTATACCTTACACTACACAACAAGCTCAAAGCAACGGCCATGTCTCTCCAGAAATGGAGCGATCGGTGGATTGGTAATGTGAAACTGCAAATACGTATAACATTGGAGGTGATTCACAGACTGGATGATGCCATGGATGCCAGACCTCTGTCGGCTGCGGAAGTGGAGCTTCAGAAGTGCTTGAAAAGAAAATTGTTGGGCTTGTGTTCTCTTGAACGGACCATCGCTAGGCAGCGGTCTCGCATGCTGCAATTGCGCGAAGGAGATGGTGACACAAGATTGTTTCATCAACAAGCAAGTCATAGACAAAGAAAGAATACTATCCGGGTTGTACGACACAATGTAAACCTGTTCATAGGTCAAGAAGAAGTTGCGGATGCAGTGGATGACTATTTTGGACAAGCTTTTGACTTCTGTGCTGCAAGGACGCATGCGCTAAACCTCGCGGCTCTTCAGTTGCCGCAACTTGATCTTGAGCATCTTGAGGTGCCATTTACTGATGAGGAAGTCGAGAAGGTCATCAAATCCATGCCACAGGACAAAGCACCAGGGCCAGATGGGTTCGCAGGTCGTTTCTATGCCACGTGTTGGCATATCATTCGGTAGGATTTCATGGCAGCTATGGCATGCTTCTATAATGGAGATGTGAGAGGTATGGCCACAATCAACAAATCTCTTGTTTCTCTCCTACCCAAGAAGGATGGGGCATTGGATGTGGGAGACTTTCGGCCTATCAATCTTGTTCACGGGGCTATTAAGATCTTTGAGAAGGTTCTAGCCTCCAGGCTGGTGGTGGAGCTGCCAAATCTGGTTGGGAATCATCAAAGTGCTTTTGTCAAAGGAAGATCGTTGCATGACAACTTCATGTTAGTCCAGAGCATGGCTCGTCGTTTGCATGCTTTGAAAAACCCATCTGTCCTTTTGAAGCTCGACATTTCAAAAGCGTTTGACTCGGTTCAATGGCCTTTTCTCTTGGAAGTTTTGGAGCAGTTTGGTTTTGGCTCTAGGTGGAGATCTTGGGTGTGTGGGATATTAGTGACGTCCACCACCAGGATAATGTTGAATGGAGACCCGGGCCGCACAATCTACAACTGCAAGAGGCTGCGTCAGGGAGACCCTATCTCACCGATGCTATTCATCCTCACCATGGAGCCACTACACGACTATTTGAGTGGGCAGCAAGCAGATTTTTTTTGCAGCCGTTGGGGACAACAGGTATGAAGAAAAGGCTCTCGTTCTTTGCGGATGACGTAGTCCTGTTTACCAAGCCAGAACCAATGGATCTTGCAATCTGCAAAAGCGTCTTTGATATCTTTGGTGAGGCGTCGGGCCCGCGCATAAACATGAGGAAGTCCGTTGCACTTCTGATACGGTGCTCGGAACAATGCATCGCTATGGAGAGTGAGGAGCTTGGCTGTCCAGTGGGAGCTTTCCCAGTGCGTTATCTTGGACTGCCTTTGTCCATAAGAAAGCAATCAGCAACACAGTTACAGTATCTGGTGGATCAGATGGCGAATCAGCTGCCAAAGTGGAAGGCTTCCCTCATGCCTAAAAGTGGTAGGCTTACATTGGTGCAATCTGGTCTATGTGTGATGCCCATACATGCGATGATGGCATTGGATCTTTCTATCAAAACGGTGACAGCCATGAATAAGGTGTGTCGAGGTTTCTTGTGGTGTGGAAAAGGGGAAGCAAACGGTGGAAATTGTGCAGTTGCTTGGGATGCGGTGTGTGCCCATAAATGGGCAGGAGGCCTAGGGCTGCCCAACCTGAGATGGATGAATGTGGCAATGCAAGCTAGATGGCCGTGGCTGCAAAGGACGGACAAGGATAGACCATGGAGTGAGTTCCAAATCAGAGTGCCTGATGACTCGATGCGAATCTTTCAAGCGGCAACAAGGTGCATGCCGCATGATGGTGCGGACACGCTTTTCTGGGAGGATAGATGGCTTGATGGACGGAGGATTCAGGAAGTTGCACTGACCATCTACAGCTTGGTTCCGAGCCGTGTTAGGAGGACGAGCCTGCTCGGGCAGGTGGTGATGAATGGCTCTTGGGCCTACTGCATTAATCCTGATCTTGGCACACATGCACTGCAAGAGTATTTGCAGCTTTGGCAAAGAGTGCAGGCATGGGAACCCACAGAGACTGGCCCGGATGTTTTCACTTGGTCCTGGGAAGCAAATGGGCAATACTCAGTGCGATCAACGTACGCTACCAAGTTTTGGGGCCGGGAGGTGATTCCGACTGCGGAGTTAACATGGAAATCACGAGCTCCGTCACAATACAAGTTCTTTACGTGGCTGGCTTTGCGCAACAGGTGTTGGACGTCTGACAGGCTTGCTAGAAGAGGGTTGCCGCATCAGGACAAGTGCCCACTTTGTGACCAAGAGGAGGAGACAATAGACCATGTGCTGCCAACCTGTGTTTTCGCCAGGACAATCTAGGCGGCGGTCTGCACGGCGTTGGGGAAGCCTGGGTGGATGCCAACCCCGCAGGATTCACTACAATCTTGGCTCTGTACGAAGCAAAGGTTGAATACGGTGGTCACAAAATTTCTGCATGCTATCTTACTACTGGCACTGTGGGAGTTGTGGAAGCATCGGAACGCTGTGGTGTTTGATGGCGAGTTGCCATCGATCCACCAGCTCATGCGAAGAATAGAGGCGGAAGGAAGGACTTGGGCGCATTCGGGACTTATGAAAGGAAATTTTGAGTTCGTGTTTGCGGGTTTAGCGAGGTGGATTAGTGGGGAGGAGTAGTATTATGTGTACTAGGTGGAGTGGTGCTGTACATATGTGTGAGTAATCACCACACTTGTAATTGACTGGTGGAGGCTTTCTATACCTTTCCTTCTTTAATATATGATATGCACACTCGTGCATATTCGAGAAAAAAAACAACTTTTGCTCTAATTATTAACCCAATCCCCAAATCTCATCTGATGACCAAACTAAGAGCAAATCTAGTGGAGTCGATAAAACAGACTGAACTCCATAATAACTGCCGTTTTTACGAATATGTCGCAAAAATAATATTCTAATAGAGTCGACAACCCAAACTTCAATGCTAGAAAGTATAGATTGGGATCCAGCATGAACCCTCATGCCTGCATATTTGGAGAAATAAGGGGGTATTTTAGAGCGCACTCCACTATAAAAACTAGTAGATACCCCGCGCGTTGCTGCGGGATTTCTTGTGTTATGCTGGTATGAGAAAGGAAGAACTAAAATGCACATTGCAATTGTTGGCATATGCATGCACAATATGCATGAAAATAATTGAATGGGAAAATAGGCCGATGGTAGTAATAGTTTTTTCGTTCAACTTAAAGCCTCAAATGCTTGATACAGAAGGAAAACAGTAAAGTTTTCGATCTAGTGACCGCGCCAAATTATTTTGTATACATGGGAAAATAATTTTATCATCAATAAATATGGCATGCAAGATATATGAGCAAGATGGAGATTATATGAGATGTTTGATAGGTAAGGGGGAATTTACTTTAGCACCTTGATGGGTTAAGACTTGAGATTGTAGAAGCTACAGTACAGAAACCATTCCAAGGGAGATCAACAATCCAATTCATAGATAAAGAGGCAAGTGATACTAAAAACGATAAGTAAAATATCAAAAGAGCTACCTACCTAGCTGCAGTCGCCAACAGCAGCGGCAAAACAATTATTTCATTGCTTGACTGATGGAGTTTGCAAAATGCTGTTGCCGGATGTTGGGTTTCGGCAGACCCTTAAGGTTCGAACTCTGGGATGCGCACAAAGATCTTTCCCCTACCGATTCACGTCTGATCGCCTCGCGAGAATCTAAGCTAGAACGATGAACAACACGAGGGACACAAGATTTATACTGGTTCGGGCCACCGTTGTGGTGTAATACCCTACTGCAGTGTATGGTGTGGTGGATTGCCTCAGGGGCTGATGATGAACAGTACAAAGGATGAACAACCTCGCGAGAGGTGTTCTTGAGCTGGTGCGATGAACTGCTTAGGTGAGTTCGATCGCCTCTCGGTCTAATGAGCACTTGATGAGTTCGTCCCTTATCTCTGTGGTGGCTAGTCCTATTTATAGAGGCCCTAGTCCTCTTCCCAAATATTGAGCGGGAAGGGCGCCAACAACGACCATTTTGAAGGGGAACATCTAGTACAAATTATTCTGACTAAAGTTGGTCTTCGGCTGCCAAAGGCACTGGTGATGACGCCGTCCTGGGCTCCACGGTGACCTCCATCCTGCCGCTCTGCTGGTCTTGGTCTCGTTGCACTAAAATGGCAACCTTTCCCTGATGCCTCGGTATTCCAGGCCTGTGCTTGCCCCCTTTGCACCAAAGAGGAAACAAGCACACTGAACAGGCCGGCGCCCGCCTGGTCTCGATCGTCATGGCTTGCGTCACGAGCACCTCGCGAGGTAACCTGCCTTGATCTCTCCGCCTCCTCGCGAGCCTGCCTGGCGAGGCCATCTCTGAGGAAGCCGTGTGTCATCCGCCCCGCGAGGCTTGGCCCCTCGCGAGGGTCTTGAGTCTTGCGCTGATGAAGATGGGCCGTACTGGGCCACCACTCGAGCCACGCCGCAGGCCGCACGCAGGCAAGTCTGGGGACCCCCATTCCCAGAATGCCGACAGTAGCCCCCGGGCCCAAGGCGCGCTCAGACTTGGCTTAACAGAGAAGTGAAGGGGCAAGTGCGGAGCGCCGCGGGCCCCATCAGCCTGCGGCCTTGGGCGCTGCATGGCAATTGATTGGATGTGGGCGTCTCCGCTTCCCCGTGCTGCCTCGGCAACTGCTCGACTTGACAAGTCCCTGCATGCAGAAATGGGTCATGATTACCTATGATCGTGGAGGTCGACGGTTGGCCTCCTCCGAACTATAAGTAGGACGGGTGAGAGCCCCTGCAGTCCATCTCTTCCTGCTTCTCCCCTTCTTCTTCTTCCTCGCCCTTGCTCCACTCTACACCAATGGCGCCGATCCGCCGGTTTTCAGCGGAAGAGAAGGGGAAGGCCCCCCGAGAGGGTCCTGACCCGCTTCCGCTGCAGAAGCGGCCTGTCCCCGGCCGCTGTGACGTGGTCGCATGTCAGGAGACATCAAGGCCCTGGTACGAGCGGCCGCCGCCTGGGTTCCCGCTGCCCTTGTACGCCCGAATCGCGGGCCCTGGAGAAGAAGACGTCGAGCGACACCGCTAGCGAGTCATGGCGGTGCGTGTCGTCACCCCTGGAGTCCATGCTGAGGGCTCTTCTCGCGAGCTTGCGCTCCACGCCGCTAAGCCTCCACGCTCCTGGATTCGCCTTCCTCCCTCCTTCGCCTTTGAGATGCCGTCGAGTGGGTCTCTGGAGCTCTGGCTCCAGCATGCTGACTGCAGCACCCTTGCGACCGGGACGGAGGTCGCGGTCGTCGCTCCGGGCAAGGTCTACATGACCCGGGGCTGGGGCGAGATCGCCCGGGTCTACCGGACAGGGGGTGCCCGTGTAATTCATCTCAAATACGATGGCACCTCCTTGATGTTCTTCAAGGTCTTTGACATGGAAGGATATCGGCTGGAGTGCTGCCCCAAGGAAAGCGGCCGGGGCATCGAAGTGGCGAGGACCAGGCCTGCCAACCGCTTCCCCGACAGCTCCTCAGGCAGAAGTGGAGGAGCCTGAGAATCCAGCGACTCCCCCGAGCTTCACGTGACTCCGAAGACGAGCGACGACAGCTACGAGCCCCCGAGCTCGCGTCGCGCTTGGAGCAAGGCGGCTTCATCTGGCCGCCGATGCCACTGATCTGGATGGGGTTGGCGCCGGCGCCTGGCGGCCCACTGTTGATGATGGTGTCTCCTGCGGAGGCGCATGTAGTTAGCGTTCCTTAGGATTAGCACATTTTGTTCCCTGCGAGGAATCGAAGCAACACCCCGTGGGGGTATGTAAGGCGCCTGCCATGCCTTTTGTGAATATTATCATTATTATGAATCGATGCGAGATGCTTGTCCTGTCTCGACTCGGCTCCCCCTTTCTATCCTCGCGAGGGCTTGGTGCTCTATGCTGACAGGTCCCGGTCCCCAGGCAGGCTTCAGCCGTCGCTGGTATGTGAGGTCGTGATGCCGTGGTCAAGGCCAGGAGGTGAGCGGCCCAAGGTCCAGTAAGAGCCCCTGAGTCGCGATGGTCGGGAGGTCCCCTTTAGCGCTCAAGCAGCCTCCGCTAGGCAAGAAAGGAAGGCAACGTTGCTGTGACAGAGATGCACTAGGCGTGGTCTTAGCGTCGCATTGATTTAGCTTCTGCAGGGGCGTGACTAATCTCGTGAACTTGGAGTCATTATTCGGCGAGGTGCCCGGCCCGCGCGTCGGCAGCTGGGGTGTTGCTGGGTCGGGCCCTCGTGAGCTTCTCCCCTCTTCCCCACACTTGTTGGGGAACGTAGCAGAAATTCAAAAAATTTCCTACGTAACACCAAGATCTATCTATGGAGAGACCAGCAATGAGTAGAAAGGGGAGTTCATCTACATACCCTTGTGGATCGCTAAGCGGAAGCGTTCAAGTGAACGGGGTTGATGGAGTCGTACTCGTCGTGATTCAGATCACCGATGATCCTAGTGCCGAACGGACGGCACCTCCGCGTTCAACACACGTACAGCTCGACGATGTCTCCCACGCCTTGATCCAGCAAGGAGAGAGGGAGAGGTTGAGGAAGACTCCATCCAACAGCAGCACAACGGCGTGGTGGTGATGGAGGAGCGTGGCAATCCTGCAGGGCTTCGCCAAGCACCTACGGGAGAGGAGGAGGTGTCACGGGAGGGAGGGAGGCGCCAAGGGCTCAGGTATGGATGCCCTCCCTCCCCTCCACTATATATAGGGGCAGGGGAGAGGGGGGAGGCGCAGCCTTGCCCCTTCCTCCAAGGAAGGGGTGCGGCTAAGAGGGGGGAGGAGTCCATCCTCCCCAAGGCACCTCGGAGGTGCCTTCCCCCTTTAGGACTCTCCCCTTTTTCCTATATCTTGGCGCATGGGCCTCTAGGGGCTGGTGCCCTTGGCCCATGTAGGCCAAGGCGCACCCCCTACAGCCCATGTGGCCCCCCGGGGCAGGTGGCCCCACCCGGTGGGCCCCCGGGACCCTTCCGGTGGTCCCGGTACAATACCGATGACCCCGAAACTTGTCCCGATGGCCGAAACAGGACTTCCTATATATAAATCTTTACCTCCGGACCATTCCGGAACTCCTCGTGACGTCCGGGATCTCATCCGGGACTCCGAACAACATTCGGTAACCACATACAAACTTCCTTTATAACCCTAGCGTCATCGAACCTTAAGTGTGTAGACCCTACGGGTTCGGGAGACATGTAGTCATGACCGAGATGTTCTCCGGTCAATAACCAACAGCGGGATCTGGATACCCATGTTGGCTCCCACATGTTCCACGATGATCTCATCGGATGAACCACGATGTCAAGGACTCAATCAATCCCGTATACAATTCCCTTTGTCTAGCGGTATGGTACTTGCCCGAGATTCGATCGTCGGTATACCGATACCTTGTTCAATCTCGTTACCGGCAAGTCTCTTTACTCGTTCCGTAACACATCATCCCGTGATCAACCCCTTGGTCACATTGTGCACATTATGATGATGTCCTACCGAGTGGGCCCAGAGATACCTCTCCGTTTACACGGAGTGACAAAATCCCAATCTCGATTCGTGCCAACCCAACAGACACTTTCAGAGATACCCGTAGTGTACCTTTATAGCCACCCAGTTACGTTGTGACGTTTGGCACACCCAAAGCACTCCTACGGTATCCGGGAGTTGCACAATCTCATGGTCTAAGGAAATGATACTTGACATTAGAAAAGCTTTAGCATACGAACTACATGATCTTGTGCTAGGCTTAGGATTGGGTCTTGTCCATCACATCATTCTCCTAATGATGTGATCCCGTTATCAACGACATCCAATGTCCATGGTCAGGAAACCGTAACCATCTATTGATTAACGAGCTAGTCAACTAGAGGCTTACTAGGGACATGGTGTTGTCTATGTATCCACACATGTATCTGAGTTTCCTATCAATACAATTCTAGCATGGATAATAAACGATTATCATGAACAAGGAAATATAATAATAATCAATTTATTATTGCCTCTAGGGCATATTTCCAACAGTCTCCCACTTGCACTAGAGTCAATAATCTAGTTCACATCGATATGTGATTAACACTCAAGGTCACATCCCCATGTGACTAACACCCAAAGAGTTTACTAGAGTCAATAATCTAGTTCACATTTACCATGTGATTAACACTCGATGAGTTCTGGGTTTGATCATGTTATGCTTGTGAGAGAGGTTATAGTCAACGGGTCTGAACCTTTCAGATCCGTGTGTGCTTTACAAATCTCTATGTCATCTCCTAGATGCAGCTACCACGTTCTATTTGGAGCTATTCCAAATAACTGTTCTACTTGGAGCTATTCTAAATTGTTGCTCCATTATACGTATCCGGTATCTCTACTCAGAGCTATCCGGATAGGTGTTAAGCTTGCATCGACGTAACCCTTTACGACGAACCCTTTACCACCTCCATAATTGAGAAAATTCCTTAGTCCACTAGTTACTAAGGATAACTTTGACCGCTGTCCCGTGATCCATTCTTGGATCACTCTTGTACCCCTTGACTGACTCATGGCAAGGCACACTTCAGGTGCGGTACACAGCATAGCATACTGTAGAGCCTACATCTTATGCATAGGGGACGACCTTAGTCCTTTCTCTCTATTCTGCCATGGTCGAGCTTTAAGTCTTAACTTCATACCTTACAACTCAGGCAAGAACTCCTTCTTTGACTGATCCATCTTGAACACCTTCAAGATCATGTCAAGGTATGTGCTCATTTGAAAGTACCATTAAGCGTTTTGATCTATCCTTATAGATCTTGATGCTCAATGTTCAAGCAGCTTAATCCAGGCTTTTCCATTGAAAACACTTTCCAAATAACCCTATATGCTTTCCAGAAATTCTACGTCATTTCTGATCATTAATATGTCAACAACATATACTCATCAGAAATTCTATAGTGCTCCCACTCACTTCTTTGGAAATACAAGTTTCTCATAAACTTTGTATACACCCAAAATCTTTGATCATCATCAAAGCATACATTCCAACTCCGAGATGCTCACTCCAGTCCTCAGAAGGATTGCTGGAGCTTTGCATACTTATTAGCATATTTCAGGATAGACAAAACCTTCCGGTTGTATCACACACAACCTTTCCTCAAGAATCGTCGAGGAAACAATGTTTTGACATCCTATCTGCAAGATTTCATAAATAATGCAGTAATTGCTAATATAATTCCAACAGACTCTTAGCATCGCTACGAGTGAGAAAGTCTCATCGTAGTCAACTCCTTGAACTTGTCGAAAAACATCTTAACGACAAGTCGAGCTTTCTCAATGGTGACACTTACCATCATTGTCTGTCTTCCTTTCAAAATCCATATGTACCGAACAGCCTTACGACCATCAAGTAGTTCTTCCAAAGTCTACACTTTGTTTTCATACATGGATCCTCTCTCGGGTTTTATGGCCTTGAGCCATTTATCGGAATCTGGGCCCACCATCGCTTCTCCATAGCTCGTAGGTTCATTGTTGTCTAGCAACATAACTTCCAAGACAGGATTACGTACCACTCTGAAGTAGTACGCATCCTTGTCATCCCACGAGGTTTGGTAGTGACTCGATCCGAAGTTTCATGATCACTATCATAAGCTTCCACTTCAGTTGGTGTACGTGCCACAGGAACAACTTCCTGTGCCCTGCTACACACTTGTTGAAGTGACGGTTCAATAACCTCATCAAGTCTCCACCATCCTCCCACTCAACTTTTCGAGAGAAACCTTTCCTCGAAAAAGGACCTGATTCTAGAAACAATCCCTTATTGCTTTCGGATCTGAGATAGGAGGTATACCCAACTGTTTTGGGTGTCCTATGAAGATGCATTTTATCCGCTTTGGGTTCGAGCTTATCAATCCTGAAACTTTTTCACATAAGCGTCGCAGCCCCAAACATTTAAGAAACGACAACTTAGGTTTCTCTAAACCATAATTCATACGGTGTCATCTCATCAGAATTACGTGGTGCCCTATTTAAAGTGAATGTGGTTGTCTCTAATGCCTAACCCATAAACTATCATGGCAGTTCGATAAGAGACATCATGGTATGCATCATATCCAATAGGGTGCAACTATGATGTTCGGACACACCATCACACTATGGTGTTCCAGCCTGTATCAGTTGTGAAACAATTTCCACAATGTCTTAATTCTGTGCCAAACTCGTGATTCAGATATTCATCTCTATGATCATATCATAGATCTTTTATCCTCTTGTCACGACGATCTTTCAACTTCACACTGAAATTACTTGAACCTTTCAATAATTCAGACTCGTGATTCATCAAGTAAATATACTCAACATCTACTCGAATCATCTGTGAAGTAAGAACATAACGATATTCACTGCATGCCTCAGCACTCATTGGACTGCACACATCAAAATGTGTTACTTCCAACAAGTTGCTATCTTGTTCCATCTTACTGAAAACGAGGCTTTTCAGTCATCTTGCCCATGTGGTATGATTTGCATGTCCCAAGTGATTCAAAATCAAGTGAGTCAAAACGGTCCATTTGCATGGAGTTTCTTCATGCATATACACCAATAGACATGGTTCGCATGTCTCAAACTTTTCAAAAACGAGTGAGCCCAAAGATCCATCAATATGGAGCTTCTTCATGCGTTTTATACCGATATGACTTACGTGGCAGTGCCACAAGTAGGTGGTACTATCATTACTATCTTTTGGCATGAACATGTGTATCACTACGATCGAGATTTAATAAACCATTCATTTTAGGTGTAAGACCATTGAAGGTATTATTCAAATAAACAGAGTAACCATTATTCTCCTTAAATGAATAACCGTATTGCGATAGACGTAATCCAATCATGTCTATGCTCAACGCAAACACCAAATAACAATTATTTAGGTTTAACACCAATCTCTTTGGTAGAGGGAGCGTGCGATGCTTGATCATATCAAGCTTGGAAAAACTTCCAACACATATCGTCAGCTCACCTTTAGCTAGTCTCCGTTTATTCCGTAGCCTTTTGTTTCGAGTTACTAACACTTAGCAACCGAACCGGTATCTAATACCCTGGTGCTACTAGGAGTACTAGCAAAGTACACATTAACACAATGTATATCCAATATACTTCTATCGACCTTGCCAGCCTTCTTATCTACCAAGTATCTAGGGTAATTCTGCTCTAGTGGTTGTTCCCCTTATTACAGAAGCACTTAGTCTCGGGTTTGGGTTTTACCTTGGGTTTCTTCACTAGAGCAGCAGCTGATTTGCCGTTTCATGAAGTATCCCTTCTTGCCCTTGCCCTTCTTGAAACTAGTGGTTTCACCAACCATCAACAATTGATGCTCCTTCTTGATTTCTACTTTCGCGGTGTCAAACATCGCGAATACCTCAAGGATCATCATATCTATCCCTGATATGTTATAGTTCATCACGAAGCTCTAACAGCTTGGTGGCAATGACTTTGGAGAACCATCACTATCTTATCTGGAAGATCAACTCCCACTCGATTCAAATGATTGTTGTACTCAGACAATCTGAGCACAAGCTCAACAATTGAGCTTTTCTCCTTAGTTTGCAGGTTAAGAAAGTCATCGGAGGTCTTATACCTCTTGACATGGGCACGAGCCTGAAATCCCAATTTCAGCCCTCAAAACATCTCATATGTTTCGCGATGTTTCAAAAACGTCTTTGGTGCCTCAACTCTAAACCGTTTAACTGAACTATCACGTAGTTATCAAAACGTGTATGTCAGATGTTCGCAACAACCACAGACAACGTTCGAGGTTCAGCACACTGAGCGGTGCATTAAGGACATAAGCCTTCTATGAAGCAATGAGGACAATCCTCAGTTTACGGACCTAGTCCGCATAATTGCTACTATCAACTTTCAACTAATTTTTCTCTAGGAACATATCTAAACAGTAGAACTATAGCGTGAGCTACGACATAATTTGCAAAAACCTTTTGACTATGTTCAGGATAATTAAGTTCATCTTATGAACTCCCACTCAGATAGACATCCCTCTAGTCATCTAAGTGATTACATGATCCGAGTCAAACTAGGCCGTGTCCGATCATCACGTGAGACGGACTAGTCATCATCGGTGAACATCTTCATGTTGATCGTATCTTCTATACGACTCATGTTCGACCTTTCGGTCTCCGTGTTCCGAGGCCATGTCTGTACATGCTAGGCTCGTCAAGTTAACCCTAAGTGTTTTGCATGTGTTCCGAGGCCATGTCTGTACATGCTAGGCTCGTCAACACCCGTTGTATTTGAACGTCTGAATAAAACACCCGATCATCACGTGATGTTTTGAAACAGCGAACTGTCGCAACGGTGCACAGTTAGGGGAGAACACTTCTTGAAATTGTTGTAAGGGATCATCTTATTTACTACCGTCGTTCTAAGCAAATAAGATGTATAAACATGATAAACATCACATGCAATCAAATAGTGACATGATATGGCCATCATCACTTTGCTCCTTTTGATCTCCATCTTCGGGGCTCCATGATCATCATCGTCACCGGCATGACACCATGATCTCCATCATCATGATCTCCATCATCGTGTCTTCATGAAGTTGCCTCGCCAACTATTACTTCTACTACTATGGCTAACGGTTAGCAATAAAGTAAAGTAATTACATGACGTTTAAGTTGACACGCAGGTCACAAATAAATAAAGACAACTCCTATGGCTCCTGCCGGTTGTCATACTCATCGACATGCAAGTCGTGATTCCTATTACAAGAACATGATCAATCTCATACATCACATATATCATTCATCACATCCTTTTTGGCCATATCACATCACATAGCATACCCTGCAAAAACAAGTTAGACGTCCTCTAATTGTTGTTTGCATGTTTTACGTGGCTGCTATGGGTTTCTAGCAAGAACGTTTCTTACCTACGCATGAACCACAACGTGATATGCCAATTGCTATTTACCCTTCATAAGGACCCTTTTCATCGAATCCGATCCGACTAAAGTGGGAGAGACAGACACCCGCCAGCCACCTTATGCAACTAGTGCATGTTTGTCAGTGGAACCGGTCTCACGTAAGCGTACGTGTAAGGTTGGTCCGGGCCGCTTCATCCCACGATGCCGCCGAATCAAGATAAGACTAGTAACGGCAAGCATATTGAACAATATCGACGCCCACAACTACTTTGTGTTCTACTCGTGCAAAGAATCTACGCAATAGACCTAGCTCATGATGCCACTGTTGGGGAACGTAGCAGAAATTCAAAAAATTTCCTACGTAACACCAAGATCTATCTATGGAGAGACCAGCAACGAGTAGAAAGGGGAGTTCATCTACATACCCTTGTAGATTGCTAAGCGGAAGCGTTCAAGTGAACGGGGTTGATGGAGTCGTACTCGTCGTGATTCAGATCACCGATGATCCTAGTGCCGAACGGACGGCACCTCCGCGTTCAACACACGTACAGCTCGACGATGTCTCCCACGCCTTGATCCAGCAAGGAGAGAGGGAGAGGTTGAGGAAGATTCCATCCAACAGCAGCACAACGGCGTGGTGGTGATGGAGGAGCGTGGCAATCCTGCAGGGCTTCGCCAAGCACCTACGGGAGAGGAGGAGGTGTCACGGGAGGGAGGGAGGCGCCAAGGGCTCAGGTATGGATGCCCTCCCTCCCCTCCACTATATATAGGGGCAGGGGAGAGGGGGGAGGCGCAGCCTTGCCCCTTCCTCCAAGGAAGGGGTGCGGCTAAGAAGGGGGGAAGGAGTCCATCCTCCCCAAGGCACCTCGGAGGTGCCTTCCCCCTTTAGGACTCTCCCCTTTTTCCTATATCTTGGCGCATGGGCCTCTAGGGGCTGGTGCCCTTGGCCCATGTAGGCCAAGGCGCACCCCCTACAGCCCATGTGGCCCCCCGGGGCAGGTGGCCCCACCCGGTGGGCCCCCGGGACCCTTCCGGTGGTCCCGGTACAATACCGATGACCCCGAAACTTGTCCCGATGGCTGAAACAGGACTTCCTATATATAAATCTTTACCTCCGGACCATTCCGGAACTCCTCGTGACGTCCGGGATCTCATCTGGGACTCCGAACAACATTCGGTAACCACATACAAACTTCCTTTATAACCCTAGCGTCATCGAACCTTAAGTGTGTAGACCCTACGGGTTCGGGAGACATGTAGTCATGACCGAGATGTTCTCCAGTCAATAACCAACAGCGGGATATGGATACCCATGTTGGCTCCCACATGTTCCACGATGATCTCATCGGATGAACCACGATGTCAAGGACTCAATCAATCCCGTATACAATTCCCTTTGTCTAGCGGTATGGTACTTGCCCGAGATTCGATCGTCGGTATACCGATACCTTGTTCAATCTCGTTACCGGCAAGTCTCTTTACTCGTTCCATAACACATCATCCCGTGATCAACCCCTTGGTCACATTGTGCACATTATGATGATGTCCTACCGAGTGGGCCCAGAGATACCTCTCCGTTTACACGGAGTGACAAAATCCCAGTCTCGATTCGTGCCAACCCAACAGACACTTTTGGAGATACCTGTAGTGTACCTTTATAGCCACCCAGTTACGTTGTGACGTTTGGCATACCCAAAGCACTCCTACGGTATCCGGGAGTTGCACAATCTCATGGTCTAAGGAAATGATACTTGACATTAGAAAAGCTTTAGCATACGAACTACATGATCTTGTGCTAGGCTTAGGATTGGGTCTTGTCCATCACATCATTCTCCTAATGATGTGATCCCGTTATCAACGACATCCAATGTCCATGGTCAGGAAACCGTAACCATCTATTGATTAACGAGCTAGTCAACTAGAGGCTTACTAGGGACATGGTGTTGTCTATGTATCCACACATGTATCTGAGTTTCCTATCAATACAATTCTAGCATGGATAATAAACGATTATCATGAACAAGGAAATATAATAATAATCAATTTATTATTGCCTCTAGGGCATATTTCCAACAACACTCTCCTTCGTGCTCTACATCCTCAGGTCCCGGCCCTCGAGCGAGCTCAGCCGCCACTGGTATGACAGGTTGCGATACCGTGGGTCAAGGCCATGGGGTGAGGGCTGGAGAGCCAGTAAGAGCCCATGAGTCGTGATGCTCAGGCGCCCCCCTTTTAACGCGCGAGCGGATCGTACGGGAGAAAGAGAGAGAGGGAGCTCACGACGCCCCCCACGCTATTCCTTAGGCGGATCCTGTACACCAACACGAGGAAAACAAGGACTGCCATTACTGTTGCCAGCCAGCCATTGGTTGCCCCGAGGGAGTGATTGAGGCACTGAGGGCCTAGTGAGGTAGCGCTATGCGGGGCTGCCGCGGCCAGAGCTCGACCACTCAGATTTGTCGGTGTTGCAGGGACGGACCCATGCGCAAGCGCCGTGCCAGAGCGAGCGGCTCCAAAGGTAGGTGTCAATCGAGCAGGCGATTATCTCAAGCAGGTTAAGCATGAAGAAGCAAATCAACTTAGATAGATGCAGAGGAAGGCACACGCCGCTGGGTCAGGCCCAAGCGACTCGGGGATGATGCAGTCCGAGGGGCACCCCGAACAAGGTAAGCTGAAGACAAAAGCAAAACGGATGCATGCCGCGGGGAAAGACCCACGCCACCTGGGAATGATGCAGCCCTGAGGGCGCTCCTAGTTGAAATGAAGCTTGAAAGAAGTCACCTGATACCATTGCAGAGCGAGTGTCCGAGCAGCTGACAGTGCGAGGTGAAGAAGCCAATCCTCACGAGCCCTAGGGGCTCCGAGCCTCGGGAGGCTCGTGAGGTCCGGGTGGCTCGGCGAGTTCGATCTCCATTTCCTCCAGTAGCGCGCGATGCTTGGCCACCTGAGCTTCCAGAATGCTCCTCATCAGGCGCTGGTGGGCAGCAGCTGCGTTTGGTAGGCCGAAGGGCATGCGAATGTAGATGTGCGGTGGACCCTCGCAACGCCATACGTGCAAAGGCCAGAAGCATTCCTAAGACGCAACTCGATTGAGCCCTGGGTAGTCGATGCAGACGCGCAGCCCGCCGTCCTCGCCTGGATGGGGAGCTATACTGGGCAGGCGGCGGTTGCCGCGCATGACTCTCGATTCCTGCAACTCCTGAGCAACCTTGGTGATGAACTCCTGAGGATTGGGCCCTCCTTGCCTTACGCCTTCCTGAGGAAAACGCGTCGCGAAGCACACCTCCAAGTGGTGCCCGAGCACCTCCCTCGTGATCTTGGCAAAGTCAGGGCTCCCCAAGAGAGAGCCCCCGAGCCTTGCCTAAGGAGGGCGCAGGGCGCGCCTCCCTATGCGATGGAGGGTGGCGCCCCTTGGATGGGCGCGTGTTCGGATGTGGTGCCTCCGGAGGTGCCTGCCTCCTAAGGCCTTGAGCCAGGTGACATCTTCTTCTTCTTGGGGGTTGCTTCAGGAAGGTTTCTACTCTTGCTGTCTAGGTCCTCGATTGACGTGGCTTGGAAGGCGCGCTCGAGGGCGCACACCGCATCCTTCTCTTCACAGGGGACCGTGATGACCCCGCCACTTCCTGGCATCTTGAGGACGTTGTAGCCATGGTGAGTCACTGCCATGAGCTTGGCCAGGGCTGGATACCCGAGGATGGCATTGTATGGCAGGCGAATGTGGGCGACGTTGAAGTCAATGAGCTCGATATGGTAGTTCTTGCGATATCCAAAGGTGACAGGGAGGCGGACCTGCCCTAACGGGACAGTGGAACCATCAGTGACTCCTGAGAAAGGCTTGGTTGGTTGAAGCTGATCATATGGCACTTGAAGTTTGTTGAACGTCTCGACGGACAGGATGTTGAGCCCTGCTCTGCCATCGATGAGGGTCCTGGTAACTTGCACATTGCTGATGACTGGGGAGCAGAGCATCAGGAGGACACTGGCCGTTACCGCGCACTTGAGTTGATCCGCTGAGCTGAACGTGATGGCACACGCATACCACCTAAGAGGGCGCATGGCCTCAAGCTTGGGAATGATTGCATTCACGTCGCAAGCAAACTGCTTGAAGATGCGCTGAGAGGCTGGGGCCTGAGTGCCGCCCAAGATGCAAGCGATTGCACGCGGCTCCTGGAAGCCCCCAGCCCCCTCGTCCTGATGATGGTCTTCATTCCTTCTTGGTGGTGGTTGCAGAGGAGGAAGTCATGCGTTGCCTTGCGGGCGATCCTCATGAGGCTGATCCCTCCAAGCCCCTTCGCGAGGCTGGTCCTGCCACGGTCCTCACGAGGACGGTCACGCCACCCTTGGCGAGGGCCATGGTCGTCCCATCGTCCTCCACCTCTTGCTCTGCCTCGGCCGTAGCCCTGATCGTTGCGCTCGAGGCGTCGACCGACACGGCCTTCTCGCACGGCCCTAAGCTCTTGGCATTCGTTGGTGTTATGGGTATGGAGATCGTGGTACACACAGTACCAGCTGCCCTTGGACGACTCCGGCTGGTCCCTGCCGCGCTTCATGTTCGGCTCTGCTGCGAGCACAACTGCTCCCTTGCGCTTCACATCCATGGCCTTGGCTTTCTTCTCTTCTGGGTCTACCGTCGGGAGCTCGAGAAGGAAGAGGCGTCCCTCCTCAGCCCTTGCGCACTTGGTCGCCAGGTTCAACAGCTCTAGAGACGTACACAGATCTTCGTGGATCACCAACTCCTCCTTCATCTTGACATCGCGGATGCCATCAGAGAACGCCGAGATGATGGCCTCCTTGGTCACCCTGGGAATCTTGAGGCGGGCGTTGTTGAAGCGCTGGATGTACTTCTGCAAGGTTTCTCCAGGTTGCGGCTTGATGCGACGGAGGTCACCCACGGCTGGCGGACGGTCGCGAGTGCCCTGGAAGTTGGTGATGAAGCGAGTGCGCATCTCGTCCCAGGAGGAGATAGTGCCAGGAGGCAGGTTTGGGAGCCAGGTGCGGGCGCCGTCCTTGAGTGCCATGGGAAACCAGTTCACCATGACCTTTTCGTCCTCGTTGGCGGCTTCGATGCCCAGCTCATAGAGCTGTAGGAACTCCGCGGGGTCAGCAGTGCCGTCGTAGCAGGAAGGCAGGTCAGGTTTGAACTTGCCCAGCCAGGCGACACTGCGTATCTCGGTGGTGAAGGCGCGGCAGCCTGCGGTGGCCACCGGAGCTTTCTGCTGATGCGGGGCTTGCTCCTGGGGGTTCCCGCGCTCCGCTGCCTGGAGCAGCGCGAGGTCTTGACGTGCAGGCGTAGGGATGCGGTCGCGGCGCACCGATGCTGGGAGCACGCGAGCACCTTCTTGGGGACGAGGGATTTCGTGGCAGCTCCTTTCTTGTCGCGCGGGCGCCGGACGCGGTGGATCTTGTCCTGGGGCCGCGCGCCTTGGAGCCAGGGCACCTTCTTGGGGAGGAGGTGGCGGAGGCACCTCCTGATCTGCGCCTCCTGCGCAGGACGGAGGGCGAGGCAGCGAGAGGGACGGTGCAGGGGAGCCTCCTGCGGCACTAACGAGCTCGGTGATGCAAGCGAGCCACTCATAGAGGTCGTCGACGGGACGGTAGTGCAGGAGCTCACGCGCCAGGAGCAACACGACGTGCACATCCGTGGGGGCGCGACGGGCGTGGGACGACGAACCAGCTGGAGTTAGCGACGGGGTGGCGGTGCGACCTTCCCGCCGCACCGAAGGATGCAGCGACGAGGCCTGCTGCTCGTTCCTTGCCGGGCCGGTGGCGGCGTTGGTGGCAGGCGACGGGGAACAACGGGGACACCCACCGACGGGAGCTGTCTGGATGACGCGGGCGGCGAGAGCTGCCCGACACTCAGCTCGAGCCCGGCGAGCGTCTGCCATGGATACGACGGAAGATCGACGCGAAATGGCGGAAGAAAGATTCCGGCGCACCCCTACCTGGCGCGCCAAATGTCAGATGTTGGGTTCTGACAGACCCTTAAGGTTCAAACTCTGGGGTGTGCGCGAAGATCTTTCCCCTACCGATTCACGTCCGATCGCCTCGCGAGAATCTAAGCTAGAACGATGAACAACACGAGGGACACAAGATTTATACTAGTTCGGGCCACCGTTGTGGTGTAATACCCCACTCCAGTGTGTGGTGTGGTGGATTGCCTCAGGGGCTGATGATGAACAATACAAAGGATGGACAGCCTCGCGAGAGGTGTTCTTGAGCTAGTGCGATGAACTGCTTGGGTGAGTTCGATCGCCTCTCGGTCTAATGAGCACTCGATGAGTTTGTCCCTTATCTCTGTGGTGGCTAGTCCTATTTATAGAGGCCCTGGTCCTCTTCCCAAATGTTGAGCAGGAAGGGCGCCAACAACGACCATTTTGAAGGGGAACATCTAGTACAAGTTATCCTGACTAAAGTTGGTCTTCGGCTGCCAAAGGCACTAATGATGATGTCATTCTGGGCTCCACGGTGACCTCCATCCCGCCGCTCTGCTAGTCTTGGTCTCGTTGGACTGAAATGGCAACCTTTGCCTGATGCCTCGGTACTCCATGCCTGTGCTTGCCCTCTTTGCACCAAAGAGGAAATAAGGACACTGCACAGGCCGGCGCCCGCCTGGTCTCGATCGTCATGGCTTGCGTCACGAGCACCTCGCGATGTACCCTGCCTTGATCTCTCCGCCTCCTCGCGAGCCTGCCTGGCGAGGCCGTCTCTGAGGAAGTCGTGTGTTGTCTGCCACACAAGGCTTGGCCCCTCGCGAGGGTCTTGAGTCTTGCGCTGATGAAGATGGGCCGTACTGGGCCACCACTCGAGCCACGCCGCAGGTCGCAGGTAGGCAAGTCTGGGGACCCCCGTTTCCAGAACGCCGATAGCTGTCCAGACCACAAATGAAATAAACGACGTGATAAATGACGACGCATGCATGTTTAGAAGTCAGTTACCAGAGGCATTGCATGCATGCGTGCATGAGCTTGGTGCAGCTGTTCCCAAGTGTAGATCTGATGGCTGTCATAGACTTATCTAGTATATCCAACGACTAAAATAATTTGGGTGATGTGGCTCAAGGAGAAGCTAGAGAATTCCTAATAGTGGGGGCTAGCTATTTAGATATAGTAGATGACTTGACTGACCCCGAAGGAATAATGAAGGGTGAGTACTTCCAACCGATTATGGATAGGTTTGGGAAAAGATGCAATGATTGGAATGAAAAGTTTATGTCCCAAGCGGCAAAGAAGGTCCATGTAAGACTGTGGTCCAAGCTCTACTAGCCTATGTCATGGGTGTTTCTAATATGGACATGAGATTCTGTGAGAAGTATGAGAGGATGATAAGGGATTTCTGGTGGGGTGACAATGAAAATCACAGTAAGGTGCATTGGATGTCATGGGCTAATATGACTAAGCACAAAAGAAATGGGGGAATAGATTTTAGAGACATGCACTTGTTCAATCAAGCACAGCTAGCTCGCCATGGGTGGAGGATTCTTCAAAACCCCAATAGCTTGTGTGCAAGAGTTTTAAAATCCAAGTATTACCCCCATGGCAATCTGTTGGACATGGTGTTCTCTTTGGATGCCTCACCCTCATGGAGGGGGGTCGAGTTTGGTCTTGAGCTTTTTGAAGGAAGGTGTGATCTGGCGAGTTGGGAATGGGAAAAGCATACAAATTCAGAAAGACCATTGGATCCCACACAACGAGGGTTGGAAAATAGCAAAATTCATCAGGCATTCAAGGATTAGGTGGGTTAACCAGCTCATGCTCCCAGATGGAACACAGTGGGACGTGGCGCTAATTAATCAAAAATTTCACCGGTTCAATGCGGAGGAAATTTGTAAACTAAACTGAGAATACCATTAGATGTGGTGGAGGATACTATTGCTTGGCATTATGAGAGAACTGGTCAGTTTTCTGTGAAGAGTGCTTACAAGCTTGTAGACATGATCAAGAGAAAGACCATTGCGGCTGCTTCATCCTCCGCAGCCGAGGCTGGGGATAGAGCACATGGGATATCATTTGGAAAGCAAAGATACCAGAGAAAATCAAGATCTTCGGTTGGTGGCGTTGCGACCCAATCACTAGCTACAAAGCATAATGCTTGTAAGAGGACTATCATTACTTATGGTGTATGTGACCTGTGTGGATGTGAAGAAGAGGATGAATTCCATGCAGTAAACGCATGCACTAGAAGCATAGCTCCAAGACTTGCTATGAGGGCAGTTTGGGATCTCCCCAAAGAAGTAGAATTTAGATTCTCTGGAGAGGATTGGCTGCATATCCTGTTGAGCTCGCAAAATGAGACCACAAGGAGAAGAATTCTACTCCTGTTCTGGCAGTGTTGGAACCTGAGAAATAATGCCATTCATGGAGATGGAGAAGATACGGTTCGAGGATATGCAATGTTCTTGACCAAATATGACGAGGATGTCACCATTGCACAGCTTCCAACAGGAATAAAAAGTGAGAAAAATGTCTGTCGAGTTAGCCACCCAATACCTAGTGCGACATTTGTACCACAAGAGAGCAACTAGCTGGCCCTTGAGGCTGGATGGGTGAAACTGAATACTGATGCATCCTACTTGAACTTCTCAGGCGACAGTTGGGGAGGCGTAGTGGCTAGGGGCTCCTGCGGCCGTGTGCTCTTTTCTGTGTGCTTGTCCACTAGCAAGTGCAGCTCCCCTACCGAGTCAGAAGCAGCTGCCCTGTTGTGTGTCCTGTTGGAATTGGCCAAGATTTTCAGGGGGAAAGTGATTATTAAAACTGACATCTCGTATGTCGGATATTTTCTGAAAACAACACGATGAACCATTCAGTTTGTTATCCATTGGTGGCAGATATCAGTCACACCCTGCGACTCTTCCAGGACCATAAAATCAGAGTAATCAACCGGAAGAGCAATTGTCTTGCGCACGACTTAGCAGCGTTGTCTAGAACATCTGGGAATCAAGTTTGGATAGCTCGAGTTTCGGACAGCCTTGTCCGCCTGATGCAGTCTGATTGTAATCAAATGAATGAGTAACTTACTCTATGGATCTAAAAAAATTGACTTGGCGCGTGAGACATTTTCACTCATGTTCCTTCTTCACACCGACACCGCCATCTATTCTTCATTGTAGTGACGCCTCCGACGCATGCATCCCCGCTGCCAATGGCATGGACTTCGCCCAAACCCTAGAATCCATTTCGTCGGTGTCTTGCCGGAATCATGGGCCTCATGCATCGCCAGCCTTGTCATTATGTTGCCGCCTCGACCAACACCTCGTGGGTTTGGACATCGACAACAATGCGCACTGGTGAACGACTGACGACCACCATTATCACCGTTGACTCAGTACATCGACATCCCTCCATAGCCGCCAATGTGGATAGCGAAAAGACTCATTTCTATGTGAAATTGTGGATCAACTAGATTATAGTCACAAATATAAGAGAAATAGGAGATAGAAAATTATGGAGGACGCAGTTTTGGAGAATCTGAGTTTGCACATTACCTCCATAGTCTCCAACAAATTACAAAGTGCGATCCAGAAGTGTTTTGGATAATGTTGTTTTGAAAAAATAACCGGTAACCCTACTAGTTTAGCCAGACGTGCATGCTTAGCAATTGGAGAACCTTTGATGCTAAATCTATGAGTTTGACTATATCTCATCTAGATGTGATATAATACCTCACATCTAAGTATGGCATCAATATTTTTTTATTGCCTCTTTTGTTTGTTTGTTTGTTGGGAAAATCTAAATAATGCATGTTGCACAATGACCGCCCCGTGCGGCGGGCTCATGTGCGTTGTGACTTGGGTGCGTCGCTATCGAACTACAGTAGGACACAGTGATGACGATACAGAACAGTACAATATCTTTACATTCAGGTGGTGCGCTTTTTTGCTATAGTTGGCATGCATGTTGGTGCTTCGCTGCACTACAATACCTTGCATGCTCGCGTAGTGGGACTAGTGAGTGCATCAAGTGATTAGAGTACTGGGTTGTTAACTACTACATGGTGGGACACTGCTACATCAGTTTAAAAAATCATGAATTTAAAACAAAAAATAAAGAAAGAAAAATAAAAAATAAAAATGCTAATCATGTATGACAAAAAGTTAAACATGTATATATAATATGTTTTTGATGTATAAAAAAATATTGAATGTGTACTACAAAAGTTCACATGTGTTGAAAAAAAAGAAATAAGAAACAAAGAAAAATGAAGAGACCTAATAAAGCCCAAAAAAGAAAAGCAAAGAAAACCAAAAAAGGAAATGAAAACCAAAGAAAACATGTGAAATAGAATGAAAACAATGAAAACCAAGAAAGAAAGAAATAGAAACAAAGAAACTCTATAAAAATCAAGAAGGAAATAATAAAAACCGAAAAAACAAAGGAACCAATGCAAAAAATGGAAGTACTAAACCCAAGAAAGAAACAAAGAAAACCGATGAAACCCTAGAAAGAAACAACGAAAAGGGGAAAGAAAAGAAAAACCAGTGAAAAACCAAAACATAAAAAATATTATCATAATATTTAAAGAAATCAAAAATTGAAAAACAGTTTTAGAAATGTAACAAAAAGAAATTTAAAATAAAAGAAAAGGTCAGACCCTAGTTGCGAGTCGAGGGTGAGATTGCAACAAGGACAAAAAATGACCAGGGCCCAATTATGAGTTGTGGGTGAGATTGCAATTAGGACAAGAAAAGGTCGGGTCCTAGTTGCTAGTCGAGGATGGACTTGCAACTAGAACAGAAATAAGGTCGGATCCGAGTTGCGAGTTGAGGGTGGACTTGCAAGTAGGACAAAAAATTCTCACGGCCAAGTTGCGAGTCGAGAGTGGACTTGTAACTAGGAAAAAGTTTGGTTCAGTTGCGAGTCAACATTGGACTTGCAACTAGGATAATAAAATTATCAGGGCCCAATTGCGACTCGAGGGTGGACTTGCTGGGAAAAAGTTTCCTTCAGTTGCGAGTCGATGGTGAAGTTGTAACTGGGACAAAAAAAGTGTTGAGCCCTAGTTGCAAGTCAAGGTCGAACTTGCAACTGAGACAATAAAAGTTCGGGCCATAGTTGTGATTCGAGGGTGGGATAACAACCGAGACAAAAATAGGCCGGGGCCCAGTTGTGAGTCCAGTGTGGCCTTGCAACTGAAAGAAAGGTCGGGGGCCCAGTTGCGAGTCAAGTGTGGACTTGCAACTGGAAAAAATGGTCGGGCCCCACTTGCAAGTCAAGTGTGGACTTGCAACTAAAAAAAGGTCGGGTCCCAGTTGCGAGTCGAGGGTGGACTTGCAATTGGGAGAAAAAAAGATCGGGCTCCAATTGCGAGTAGAGGGTAACTAGGACATAAAAAAATTCAGAGGCCAGTTGCGAGTTGAAGGTGGACTTGCAAACAAGACAAAAAAATGTAGAGGCTCGGTTGCGAGTCAAGAGTGTGATTTTAACCATGACAAAAAGAAATATCGGACCCCAATTATAGTTGAGAATGGACTTGCAACTGGAATAAGAAAAAAAACAGGCCCATTGTTTGGTGATGGACGGAAAAATTCATGAACTTATAAAAATAAAAAATAAAAAAATGGAAAAGAGAAAAGAGAAAAAAAGAAAACGATGAATTGAATTATTTTACGAATTAGAAACACACAAATGAAAAAGGAACAAAAAGGAAAAAAAACATAGTGGTGAGCCAGCTCAAACAAACAACGGCCAGCCACAACTAGCATCAACCTAGACACGGCCACGTGCGAGACAACGCACCACAAGTGAGCGCAACAGCGAGACACACATGTTTGTGTGATTCTTAAAAAGGTTGAGATCGAAAGGCTCTGAACTTAGATGTAAGGTAGCTATTTCACATCTAGATGTGAAATAACAAATTTGTAAATATATACCTAATAATAAAGAAAGAAACCTTTCTTAGTTCGAAGGAACATTTTTTAGTTCTTTTTTGTCACCATTTTATATCCATTAATTTTGTATTAACCATAAAGATTGACGTCTGAGATTTAAAAATAGATTTACATAATGGTTAAGATTAGAACAGGGACGCGGTGGACTCATATTTACAATTGTTTTGGGCCAACCTGCAGCACCTATCCGAAACAACTCACTCATCTTCTCCAACTACGGGCGGATCCTCTACAAGTTCGAAAAGAATATCTATAACTAAATATGTTCTACATTGTCATGCCATTGTCTTCAACCTTGATTCTCATCCATGCCTATATGATCAACCCTGACTAAAAAATTGTCCGTTTCATGTTATGTGAGTAGCATGCTGCCCACACATAATAGTGTAACTAGTTTTTCTGAATCATAGAAAATGTAAGTTTCACGACATCGGAGACGAGGATGGTTGGTGTCCTTGGCTCTGTGCAAGGGATGTAGTCGATTGATTTATGTTTGTGTTTTCTGTTTTCTCCTATTGCAATGCACGGGCATATATGTTAGTTAAGAAAAAACTAAATTGTTATGATTTTCCCAATTATCTTTCTTACATAGGGCTTGGCATGCCTTTGAATCATGTCCAAAGTAAAATTGCTTAGAGATAAAATATTATTAGTTGTGCCTTTCTTTCTGTAGAAAAGACAACAAATCGTTCTCTCCTCTCCGAAGGTGAGTGAGCCGCCACCCCTCCTCTCCTGATATACCATCACCCCTCTCCACCACCACTCCGTCGGTGTAGAGTAAAGGGAGGTCCTGATCTAACAAATGGAGATCTAGTTTTCCTTGTTGTAGGGCTTTTAGGTGAGCTGTTGGGGATATGACTATTGGGTATGACCCACCCAGGAGGGGTCGGGTTATACCTATGGCGGTTCATCAATACAAAGCCCATAAGGATGTCGAAGATGGCGGTTCATGAAGCATGGGCCTAAAGCCCAAGGGCGACTTAGGGCCCATAGGGGTAAACCGCCATATGTGTATGACTTATATTGTAAGGCAAGTATATTTAGTCACCGAGCCAGACACGTTGTCTATGAGTCGTTCAGGACTCCGTGAGCTGCTGGGCGTCAACCTGTGTATATAAAGGGACGACCTGGCGGCGGTTCAGGGCAAGAAACAAGAGATCGAAAGCTAGGTCAAGTGTATTCGCTCCCTGGTAATCGAGACATAAGCAATACCACCTCAAACTGGATTAGGCCTTACCTTCACCGCAAGGGGCCGAACCAGTATAAACTATTTGTGTCCTTTGTCCTGTTTAACCCCTTTAAGCTAACCTAGTTGCGATAGCTCCACGACCAAGTCCTCACACTAGGACATCTGCCGTGACAATTCCACGATAGTTGGCGCCCACCGTGGGGACAGCGCACGATGGTTTTGAGTTCTTGAAGGGCAGCTTCGAAGGGATCAAGGGATACACTGTGGGCCGGATGACCAAGAGTCGTCGCGGCAAGCTCTACATCGACGATGCAGGCTGGGCCCCTGAGGCCGGCTCAATTGAGTACGGGTACCGGGTCCCCTTCGGCAGAATTCATGTCTTCATCGGCAAGATCGGCGAGCCGGGCCCTGAGCCAGACATCTGCGCCGACATTATCGAGACGGCTCAGCGTGCAGGACCCGCCCGAGCTCAGCCCGCCATGAAACATGCCTTTGTGGGATTCATCCATGGGGCGGAATTTGAGGAAGGATCCATGTCTGGCGGTGAGACGGCCATCTATTCTGATGGTGAGTCATCCACCGACGAGACTGCTTCATTGTATCAACTGCAAGACAACAGGCTTGGGGGCTGTTCCAATGGCGATAGTATTCCGGACCCTTAGGAGTCGCCGAATAGGGTCGCAATCTTCATGGCCGGTACGCAGCCCGCGCAGAATTCTTCGACTGCGACAGCAATGGTCCTCGGGTCAGCAACGGCGATGGCAGCTGGGGAAGGAGGCCCTGTGCGCCCAGCAACTCAGGTTTTGACTGATTTGCTGGATAATCTGACCACCTTGTTAACAGCAGAGGTTAACCCGCGAATCAAGTTCAGCATAACGCGGAAGTTGCAAAACTGCGTGACGAGGTAGCGCAAGCCAAGGAAGACCTGGCGGCGGAGAACGCTAGGATGACTGCAAAGCGAGCCGTTTTGGATGCTCAGGCACAACGGATCCAGGCTAATTCCTTCCGGCTCTCGTTGGATCAGAACGCTTCAAATGAAATCTTGAGAAGAAGGCATCGGAGTCGTCTGCCGCCGGTTTACGAGGCAAGGAACCTCTTTTGCATGCCTGGAGCGGGGACCAGTAACCAACCAAGGATAAACCGGGATGAAGCTCCTGGGGCTGGAGCGCCGACTCAACACCGCACGATGGAGCCGCCTCGTCTAAATAATACTCCGCCTCAGTATGTGCTGACACCACCGGGTCATTATTCCAACCCTTTGGATAATATGATTGCTGCGACAACACAATTGGCAGCTCTCCCAGTTGAAGGCGATTCTCCAGTTGTGGTTGAAACATGGAGGGCCAGAGAGCTTCTTCAAACAGCATTGGTACAGCAGGAGGCATATTCTTACAGTCGAGAGAGGATTCATTTGACCCGTCACCCAAGCCGGAGTTATAGCAGACACATGGACTCACAAGTCGTTTCAAGCAATGATAGGCGCCGTAACCAGCCGCATGGGCTTGACCCGGCGCGTGATGGTGTTCATGATTTGGTGGACCAGGGCAGGACACGTTGAGAATCTGAGCAGGCGGCTCAGCAGGCGGCTCATCAACGTCTTCCGGTTTATCCAACGACTTCGGTGGAGGCAGGTGTGACCTCTAGAACCACGGGTGTACCATGTTTAGTGCCGGCTCTGCGGAATGAGCGTCTGCCCAAGGATTTCAAAGGACCTTGTAAGGTGCCTAACTACACAGCCGACTTACCCCCTGAGGCGTGGATTGAGAGTTACAAGATGGCCATGGAACTGTTGGAGGTCAGTGATGCTGCGTGTGCCAAATACTTCACCATGATGTTGGATGGGACGGCCCATACTTGGTTAAAAGGGCTGCCTGCCAATTCCATCGGGTCATGGGACGAGCTAAAGGCCCGGTTTATCTAGAACTTTAAAGATACGTGCAAACATCCCATGTCGATTGTGGATTTGGATGCTTGCACCCAAGAAGAGGGCGAGTCAATGACCCATTGGGTGCGCCGGGTCAAGGCTATCTTGCACTCATCCGATAACATCAATGCCGGCTCTGTAGTCCTAATGTTAGAGAAGAATTGTCATTTTTTGCCTCTTAAACATAAGCTAGGGCGGCTCAAGCGCCATTGTAATGATATGGGGGAGCTGATGGCGGCTCTAATTAAATATCCCGACTCTGATAGTACCAAGGACCCCGAGTCTGATGATGAAAAGCCGGGAAAGGGAAAGAAGAGTGGCAACACCAAGGGTCAGCAGCATAACCCGACGAGTTAGGGGGCAATGGTAAGCGCAAGGCTGATAGTAATTCAGATTTTGTGGTCAATACCAATACACAAAACAATGGTCAGCGTCGTAAGGGGAAGCCACCTCCTTGGGCAGGCGGATCATGTCTCAATCTTGAGCAGATGCTTAATCAGCCCTACCCAAAGCATGGTACGAGGGAAAGAGCGTCCAATCACGTTTGGAAGGACTGTCAAATTATGAAGGAGTTCAAAAATTCCGATTTATTCCAGAACAATCATGGGTCGGGCGGTGGCTCAGGTTCTAGTGGAGGCGGTTCTCATGGCCCAGGTTACGGTGGTGGCGGCTCTATTTCCTGTTTCTAGGGTCACCAAAACCATCAAGGTAATCAGGATGGTTACAATCAACAATCTGGTCAGGGGGGTCAGCAGTAGCAGCAGTCTGGATATCAAAATAATCTGAAGTAGTTGAATAGCGGACAGTACCACATCTTCACCACAAGTTTATTGACAGAGGCAAAGGTGTCCTGTCTTTCGATGAGATGGTGGCTATTATTTTGGTGGAAGTCGACTTTGATGATCCGACTACGAACGTGCGAGGACGTCCCGCCTTAGCAATCACTAAACCAACTCCGAGAGGTTATTGACCACGCCGGAGCACAATCAACCTGACCACGAAGGTCTATTTCCTGCAAGCAAACGAAGAACAAGCAAGAAACTAAGATTGCAATCTGGATATTGCGAATAACAGAGGAAAGCTTTATTAATGAAGGTGGGGTTCTGTGACGCCTTTGTCTGTTCGTTGAACACAAACGAAGTACGCGAAGTTGCAGCTATGGCAAACTTTAATCTAAACAAAACCCAAAGTCTAAACGGTGCCCTAAGGGCTGTATATATGGAGGAAGAAGGGGGGAATTTCGTGGCCCTTGGTGGAGGGGTCCGAAACCAACCCTATCTCTTGTTTCCCCACACATACGGACTCTAAAAATAGCCTATACTTATGTATTTCGAAATTACATGGGCTTGGCCCAATAAAAAGGTGATGCAACACCTAGAATAGCCTCTGGACGAAATTTATGAGGTGGCATCTTGTATATTTCATCTGAGGCTTCATGCACTCGTTATGGTGGCTTCAAAGCCCTGAAATCATCACTTGTAACTCCGTTCTTGTTCCCCTTGTGCATGCCATCATCTCTATGCTTGTTCTTGCTCCAATTTTCATCCTTCTCCAAGCTTGGCCCTTCATTTGTAAGCAAAACAAATGTATCAAATTTAGGCAGCATCATATTCTCATGAACATTAGAATCATTACCAAGAAACAAAAGTACCTAGTAATTTAGTTGGCATGCGCGAGCTCTAGTAATTGGTCCAGTATGTATAGCAGCAGGGGCTGTGGGTGTAACAATGGTATTGATGTCCTCATCATCCTCCCCTTATTTAAATGAAGCCGTCCTCGATGGAAGTTCATCTTCCTCACCCAAATAAGGCTTCAAATCTGCAATGTTAAAAGTGGGACTAACCCTAAAATCTGCAGGCAGCTCAAGTTTATATGCATTATCATTTATTTTCTCTAACACCTTAAAGGAACCATCAACACGTGGCATTAGCTTTGATTTGCGCAAATCAAGAAATCTATCCTTACACAAATGTAACCAAACAAGATCTCCGGGTGCAAACACAACATGTTTTGTACCCTTATCTCCAGCAAGTTTATATTTAGCATTCATACGCTCAATGTTTTCCTTAGTTAACTCATGCATTTTTAAAATCAATTCAGCACGTAGTTTAGCATCAAAATTAACCTTCTCCGAAGATGGAAGAGGCAACAAATCAATAGGTGCACGAGGTAGGAAACCATACACAACTTCAAAAGGGCACATCTTAGTAGTAGAATGCAATGAACGATTATAAGCAAATTCAATATGAGGCAAGCATTCCTCCCACATTTTCTTATTATTCTTCAAAACATCCCTAAGCATAGTAGAAAGTGTTCTATTGACTACTTCAGTTTGTCCATCAGTTTGGGGGTGACAAGTAGTACTGAAAAGCAGTTTAGTCCCCAACTTAGCCCATAAACATATCCAAAAGTGGCTAAGAAATTTAGTATCACGATCTGAAACAATAGTATTTGGCACACCATGCAAGCGAATAATTTCACAAAAGAACAAATCAGCAACATTAACAACATCATCGCTTTTATGACATGGTATAAAGTGTGCCATTTTCGAGAATCTATCCACAACAACAAATATGCTATCCATCCCCTTCTATGTTCGAGGTAAACCTAAAACAAAGTCCATAGATATATCCTCCTAAGGAACAGTAGGTATAGGCAAAGGCATATATAAACCATGAAGATTGAGTCGTGACTTAGCTTTTTGACATGTAGTGCAGCTAGCAATAAAACACTCAACATCCCGTCTCATCTTTGGCCAAAAGAAATGTGTAGTAAGTACGTCCTCCATCTTCTTCACGCCAAAGTGTCTCATTAATCCTCCTCCATGCGCCTCCTGCAACAACAAAAGACGAACAAAGCTAGCTAGAATGCATAGCTTGTTAGCACGGAACACAAATCCATCATTAATGCCGACTTTTTCCACATTCTTCCTTCTTTACAATTCTGCATTACATCTTTAAAATCAGCATCATGCACATATTGATCTTTGATGGTCTCCAAACTAAATATTTTGAAGTCAAGTTGTGAAAGCATAGTATAGCGACGAGACAATGCATCAACATTAACATTTTCTTTTCCCTTCTTGTGTTTAATGACACAAGGGAAAGTCTCAAGGAATTCAACCCATTTAGCATGTCTATGATTCAGCTTAGCTTGACTTCTAATATGTTTCAAAGATTCATGATCAGAGTGTATAACAAATTCTTTGGGCCATAAATAATGTTGCCACGTTTCTAAAGTCCGAACAAGAGCATATAATTCTTTATCATAAGTAGAATAATTCAGACTAGGCCCACTCAATTTTTCAGAAAAGTATGCAACAGGTTGCCATCTTGTAATAACACACCTCCTAATCCAATTCCACTAGCATCACATTCAAGCTCAAAAGTCTTATTAAAATCGGGAAGTTGGAGTAAAGGAGCATGTGTCAACTTATCTTTCAATACCGTGAAAGCTTCTTCCTGTGCGGCACCCCAAAGAAAAGGAACATCTTTGTTTGTAAGCTCATTGAGAGGTGCAGCAATGGTGCTGAAATCTCTCACAAAACGCCTATAGAATCCAGTGAGGCCAAGAAAACTCCTCACTTGTGTGACCGTTTTGGGCTGCGGCCAACTCTCAATAGCTTCAATCTTGGCTTTATCAACTTCAATTCCCTGTGGAGTAACAACATAGCCAAGAAAAGATACTCAGTCGGTGCAAAAGGTGCACTTCCCAAGGTTACCAAACAAACGTGCAACACGTAGAGCAATAAAACAGCACGTAAATGTTCCAAATGTTCTTCCAAAGATCTGCTATAAATCAATATGTCATCAAAGTAAACTACCACAAATCGTCCAATGAAAGCACGTAAAACTTCATTCATTAATCTCATGAAAGTAGTAGGTGCATTAGTTAACCCAAAAGGCATGACTAACCAGTCATATAATCCAAACTTAGTTTTAAATGTTGTTTTCCATTCATCTCCCATTTTCATACGAATTTGATGGTATCCACTACACAAATCAACTTTGGAGAATATTGTAGAGCCACTCAATTCATCAAGCATATCATCTAGCCTAGGAATAGGATGACGATAACGAATAGTAATATTATTAATGCCTCTACAATCAACACACATACGTGATGTACCATCCTTTTTTGGCACCAGAATAATAGGAACAACACAAGGACTAAGGGATTCGCGTATATAACCTTTGTCGAGCAGCTCCTGTACTTGACGCATAATCTCCTTCGTCTCCTCTGGATTGGTACGGTATGGTGCACGGTTGGGTAATGATGCACCGAGAATTAAGTCAATCTGATGCTCAATCCCTCGAATGGGAGGTAATCCCGGTGGCACGTCTTGTGGAAAAACATCAGCGAACTCCTGCAAAATGTTAGTGATAGCAGGAAGCAAAGAGGAAGGCACGTCCTCGAATGAAAATAATGCCTCTTTGCACACAAAAGCATAGCAAATAGATTTGCTAAAATCTAGCTCATCAATATCAGATTTAGTGGCAAGTAAACATGCACTTTTCAATTTAATTTCAGAAGCAACACTAGATGGTTTACTGTTAGGCTTCATTTGTTGCTCAAATTCTTTTGCCGCAATCTGATTTTCACTCTTATTTTTCTCCTGTTTTGCTTTATTAGCTCTATTAATATCATCTTTCAAAATGGAATCAGGAGTCATAGGAAGCAAAGTAATTTTTTTATCCTTATGAACAAGAGTATACTGACTGTTTCTACCATGGTGTACATAATTTTTTATCAAATTGCCATGGTCGACCAAGTAATAAGGAACATGCTTGCATAGGTACCACATCACAATCAACATAATCAGCATATGTAGAGATACTAAAATGCACACGAACTGTACCTGTTACCTTAACCTTGCCGATGTTGTTGAACCATTGGATGTAGTAAGGATGTGGATGTGGTCTTGTGGTGAGAGATAGCTTCTCCACCATCTCCATGCTAGCCAAGTTGTTGCAGCTCCCTCCGTCTATGATGACGTGCACAGAACATTCCTTCACAACTCCCTTTGTATGGAACAAATTGTGCCTCTGATTTTGCTCATCTTGTGTGACCTGCACACTCAAAACACGTTGAGCAACTAAACATTCATGCCTGTCAGCGTCTTCAGGAGCCATGTATTGCGTCTCATGATCAGAATCATCTCCACCATGTTCTTCACGTGTAATAAGAGCCAAATTCTCCTCATCATAGTCACTAGTGGACTCATACCCACCATCCTCAGTAGCAATCATCACACGCTAAGATTTGCATTCTCTTGCATAATGACCTCTTCCCTTACAACGACGACAAATAATATCACTTGCGTGCCCTGTTGATGCCATGGAAGAAGAAGAACTCCGTGCAGGCCCGACAGGTGCGCTCTTGGCAGATAATGGTGGTTGTGCCTGCTTTCTTGTATCACGGCTGGAGGTGGCACCTGATGGAGGTGCTGGTGCTGTTGAAGTAGAAGATGCACACGGTGTCCATGATGAAGGTCGGCTTGAAGAAAAGTTAGTTCGCGCCAATGCTTGTCGATCCTGCACTTCACGTTCAGCTTTATAAGCAAGATGGAATAAATGAGTGATATTAGTATACTCCTTATACTCTAGAATGGTCTGAATCTCTCTATTTAATCCACCCATAAAACGTGCAAGCATAACTTCATTCTCCCCAACAATACCACACTCGCCCTACTGTATCGCGGCGTAGAGCTGGTTGTGGGAGATGTTTGAGTAATTAATCAAACTTGGCGTCCAACTTGGTGTCAATTGACTTCTCAATGTCATCCATCTTCTCCATTGCCTTTCCAAAGCTGACCATCACATCTTCCACCTGTTGACCCAACATTTGATGAAACTTATCATGAAGCTCCTTGTTCGTCATGTACTCCCAGTCAATCTTGTCGGCTTGTGTTCCTGCCATAGTTAGCGGCAATAGAAACAGAAAAGAATATGATCCTACAGACTACTAGAATATGATGGTGGTGGGGTGTCACAAATCCGTCAAGCGAATCTCAAATTCTTACCAGTTCTTACCCAGCAACAGGTGGTGATCGGCAACCGTTGTAGTTAAAAATCTCAAAGCTTGGATAGAGCGATTACCAGGGAGAGTCAAACGCATAATGTAGATGTATGTGGAGCTTGGAAGGCTTATAATATGGTAGCAAAAAGGGTCAGCAATAATCAATTCAGAGATGCAAAGTTGAATAAACGCTCAACGACGGTACTGTGCTGGTCCTAGGCTAGACCGTGCTAGAGACGCGAGCCTAGAACACTAATAAAATCACGACGCTACACGGAAACAAGGGAAGAGCACACTCTGTTTTTTTTTGTGCTCCTCTTTTTTTTGCCGAAAAATCACTATAATGGCGAGTGTCTCAAAACTCTTCCCAAGTCAAGATAACAGGATAGACACAAAATTTTTGTGACCAATTTTTTTTCGACTGCCCGGACCCAAAAACCGGAACCGTCTCAAAAAAAAAACTTTCTATAATGGCGACTGTCTCAATACGCTTGGAAATACCTAAAAATAGGATATCCAGAAATTTTTTTGTCGAGTGCGTTTTTTTTCCGAAACCTACTCAGGCAAGGAAACACGAATCGGAAAATAGATGGATCTCGAAAACAAACCTAATAAGAAAAGAACTCAGATTGGTGGTGGATATATGGTGGTATATGGCAGCGGTGGTGGTATATGGCAGCGGTGGTGGTATATGGTAGCGGTGATGGTATATGGCAGCAGTGGTGGTATATGGCAGTGGTGGTATATGGCAGTGGTGCTGGTATATGGCAGCGGTGATGGTATATGGCAGCAGTGGTAGGATGGTGCAGCGGCGGCGTGACAAACTGTGACAAAACTCGAAACTCTAAAGGACTAGACGCTAAGACCAGCAACTTGACATGACGATGCAACCGCAAATTCAACAAAGCAAAATACCGAAGAGACTATGCAAAGGCTCGGACTGGTTCGGATATGATGACCTAACCCTAATTTTTTTGTGGCTTTTTCGTGGGCTGTAGGTATGAAGAACAGACTCGATCTAAACTACAAAAAACTGTAAAATCTCACCGAGCAACCTGGAAATCTGATACCACTTGATAGAGGCAAAGGTGTCTCGTCTTTCGATGAGATGGTGGCTATCGTTTTGGTGGAAGTCAACTTTGATGATCCGACTATGAACGTGCGAGGACATTGCACCTTAGCAATTGCTAAACCAACTCCGAGAGGTTATTGACCACGCCGGAGCACGATCAACCTGACCACAAAGGTCTATTTCCTGCAAGCAAACAAAGAACAAGCAAGAAACTAAGATTGCAATCTGGATATTGCGAATAACAGAGGAAAGCTTTATTAATGAAGGTGGGGTTCTGTGACGCCTTTGTCTGGTCATTGAACACAAACGAAGTACACGAAGTTGCAGCTATGGCGAACTTTTAATCTAAATAAAACCCAAAGTCTAAACGGTGCCCTAAGGGCTGTATATATGGAGGAAGAGGGGGAATTTCATGGCCCTTGGTGGAGGGGTCCGAAACCAACCCTATTTCTTGTTTCCCCACACATACGGACTCTAAAAATAGCCTATACTTATGTATTTCGAAATTACATGGGCCTGGCCCAATAAAAAGGTGACGCAACACCTAGAATATCCTCTGGACAAAATTTATGAAGTGGCATCTTGTATATTTCATCCAAGGCTTCATGCACTCGTTATGGTGGCTTCAAAGCTCTGAAATCATCACTTGTAACTTCGTTCTTGTTCCCCTTGCGCATGCCATCATCTCCATGCTTGTTCTTGCTCCAATGTTCATCCTTCTCCAAGCTAGGCCCTTCATTTGTAAGCAAAACAAATGTATCCAATTTAGGCAGCATCATATTCTCATGAACAGTAAAATCATTACCAAGAAACGGAAGTACCTGGTAATTTAGTTGGCGTGCGCGAGCTCTAGTAATTGGTCGAGTATGTATAGCAGCAGGGGCTATGGGTGTAAAAATGGTATTAATGTCCTTATCATTTATGCAAGCGGGACCAGAAGCTCCATAAAAGGGCTGTGAACGTCGTTGAGCCAACAGTTCCCCATTACTTGCGATGGTCTGAGCAACCCATTATGTGGAGTCGAGAGGATCACCCGCCCCGGGTTGATAATCCGGGTCACATGGCTTTGGTGGTGGCACCTCAAGTTGGTGGATACAAATTCACTAAGGTACTCATGGATGGGGGTAGCAACATTAATATCCTTTACTATGAGACTTTCCGTCGCATGGGGTTGACTGACAAAAGTCTTAAGTCGTCCAATACTATTTTCCATGGAGTGGTGCCTGGTAAGCCGGCGTATCCGGTAGGTATCATTGATCCGGAAGTAGCCTTTGGGAATGAACATGATTCCAGGGCCGAGAGACTAACCTTTGAAGTAGTCAAGATTAAAAGCCTGTATCACGCTCTGTTTGGACGGCCGACTTATGCCAAGTTCATGGCACGACCTTGTTATGTTTATCTGCAGCTCAAGATGCCGGGTTACAAGGGGACCATCACAGTGCATGGAAGCCGGAAAATAGCCTTGGAGTGTGAAGAAGGTGACGCTGCTTATGCTGAATCTGTCTGTGCAACAGAGGAATTGAAGTTCTACAAAGAAAATGTTGATCCGGCGGATACGACATCTTTGAAAAAGCCAGCTACAAAGCATGATGCGGTATTGAAGTTTAAGTCGGTCGATGACACTAAGCTAGTTGACTTTGTTCCTGGCTATTCATCCAAGCAGTTCAGTATGAATGCTAACCTGGATCCAAAATAGGAAAGCGCACTCGTCGAGTTCATCCGTGAGAACTAGGACATCTTTGCATGGAAACCTTCTGATATGCCAGGTGTACCGAGGGAACTCTCTGAGCACACTCTAAATATTGATCCAAAATTTAAGTTGGTCAAGCAATTCCTTTGGCGCTTCAATGAGGAGAGGTGTAAGGCCATTGGTGAAGAAGTGGCCCGGCTCTTGGCGGCTGGGTTCATTATTGAAGTCTTTCATCCTGAGTGGTTGGCTAATCTGGTGCTGGTACTTAAGAAGAATGGCACTTGGCGTATGTGTGTGGACTACACGGACATAAACAAAGCCTATCTGGCTGATCCTTTTGCTCTCCCTCGTATTGATCAAATCATTGATGCTACGGAGGGTTGTGAGCGTTTGAGTTTTTGGGATGCTTATTCTGGTTATCATCAGATCAAGATGGCAGTTAAAGACCAGGAGAAGACAACTTTTATCACTCCCTTTGGAGCCTTTTGCTATGTGTCTATGCCTTTTGGGCTCAAGAGTGCCCAGGCGACTTACCAGCGATGTGTGCAGAATTGCCTTCACAGTCAGATTGGGCGCGATGTTCATGCTTATGTGGATGATATTGTGGTGAAATCCAGAGAGAAGGAAACTTTGATAGATGATTTGAAGGAGACCTTCAACAATCTCCGGGTCCACAAGATGATGCTTAACCCGGTCAAGTGCGTTTTTGGTGTGCCAGCAGGCAAGCACTTGGGTTTTCTGGTTTCTAACAGAGGCATTGAAGCTAACCCAGAGAAGATCAAGGCCATTACCTCCTTGGCAAAGCCGGCGTGTATTAATGATGTTCAACGTTTGGCGGGTCGTATTGCTGCCTTAAGCCGTTTCATAAGCCGGTTGGGTGAGAAGGCTATACCACTGTACCAGATGATGAAGAAAACAGATCACTTTGTCTAGAGTGATGCTGCTAATGACACGTTCGAAGCTTTGAAGAAACAGCTAGCTGAGCCGCCAGTCCTTGCTGCTCCTATTGATAAGGAGCGATAGTTATTATATGTGGATGCTAATGCCCGGGCTGTCAGTGTAGCCATTGGTGGAACGGAAGGAAGCAGGCAAGGAATATCCGATTCAATGGCTGGTTTACTATATCAGTGAAGTGCTTATTGAGTCCAAGCAGAGGTATCCACACTGGCAGAAGCTCGTATATGGGGTGTTCATGGCTAGTCGGAAGCTTAAGCAATATCTTTTGGGTCATCCCATCACTATGGTTAGTTCTGCTCCCTTAGGGGATATTATTCAAAATAGAGAAGCCACAGGTCGGGTAGCCAAGTGGGCCATTGAGCTTGGACCTCATGGTTTGAAGTATATGCCTCGCACAGCCATCAAGTCTCAAGCACTTGTGGATTTGATCAATGACTGGATAGAGCTACAGATGCCTGAAGAGAAGCCAGATAACACATATTGGACTATTCACTTTGATGGGTCCAGGCAATTAGAGGGCTCGGGGGATGGAGTTGTCTTAGCTTCCCCTCGAGGTGACAAGTTTTGTTATGTTTTAAGGTTGATGTTTCCATGTACTAACAATGCAACTGAGTATGAAGCCTTACTCCATGGTCTTCAGATGGCTAAGGAGATGAATCTAAGCCGGGTGAGATGTTTTGGCGACTCAGACTTGGTGGCTCAGCAAGTTTCAGGCAAATGAGATTTTAAGGATCCACTCATGGCGGCTTATCGCCGCGAGGTTGACGCTATTGCCGGGAACTTCAAGGGTTATCAAGTGGAACACATTGATCGCAGAAAAAATGAGGCGGCTGATGCCTTAAGCCGGTTAGGGTCCCAGCATAAGCCGGTGCCACCTAACACTTTCTTGGATATTCTGCATAACCCTTCTGTCAAATTTCCTATAGAGGAAGATCTGGCTATTCCTGACCCGGAAGCACAATTGGTGGCGGCTCTTCACGCTATTCCTGATTGGACAGTTCCATATTTGGCTTATATGACCCAGGGCGAGTTACCTGAGGATGAAACTTTGGCCAGACAGATAACCCGGCGGTCTAAGTCAATGACAATTGTTAACGGAGAGCTGCACCATTGCAGTGTTATTGGGGTGTTTCAACATTGCGTCTCCTCCTGAAGAGGGCCGTGAAATTCTTCGCGAGATTCATGAAGGAGATTGTGGTCATCATGTCGGTTCGAAGTCTCTTATGGCTAAAGCTTTTCGTCATGGGTTTTACTGGCTGACGGCTCATGCTGATGTAGAGGATTTGGTCAGTAAATGTGATGGTTGTCAGAAATTTTCACGGCGAGCTCACGTGCCGGCTCAAGAATTGAGGATGATTCCAATTACTTGTCCGTTTGCAGTTTGGGGGCTTGATATGGCTGGGCCTTTTAAAAGTTCCAAGGATAAAAGACCCACCCCTTAGTGGCGGTTGACAAATTCACAAAGTGGGTCGAAGCAGAACCGGTCAGTAAGTGTGACGCGGTAACAACGGTTCAATTCATCAAGAAGGTGATTTTTCACTTTGGTTTTCCCCACAACATTATAACTGATAATGGCACTAATCTGTCCAAGGGTGCTATGAAAGAGTTTTGTCAACGTGAGCATATTCGACTTGACGTGTCGTCAGTAGCTCACCCCCAATCCAATGGTCAAGCTAAAAGAGCCAATCAAGAAATTTTGAGAGGCATCAAGCCCCGACTTATGGTTCCTTTGCAGAGGACGCCGAGTTGTTGGGTGGAGGAGTTACCTTCAGTGCTATGGAGTATCAATACTACCCCCAACAGATCTACGGGTTACACGCCTTTCTTCATGGTTTACGGAGCAGAGGCGGTTCTCCCTAGTGACATCCGTCACGACTCGCCCCATGTGGCGGCTTATGTTGAAGCTGATAATGAAAAAAGCACGTAAGAATGCACTTGACCTGTTAGATGAGGAGCGTGGCCTTGCGGCAGCTCGCTTGGCGATTTACCAACAAGATCTACGTCGTTATCACAACCGTCGGGTTAAGACCAGAACCTTTCAAGAAGGTGACTTGGTGCTCCGTCTTATCCATGATCAAACTGATATGCACAAGCTATCCCCACCTTGGGAAGGACCCTTTGTGGCGAGCAAGAATTTGAACAATGTGTCATACTACCTTATCGGTATTCAAGACCACAAGGACTCACGTAAGTCGGAGGAGGAGACCCGCGACCATGGAATATTGCTCATCTTCGGCCTTACTACACTTGAGCCACCGGCTCTTACAATGTACATATTTTAACAATGTATATATTATGATGATTATAATAAAGCCGGCATCCCTGATAAAGCAGGGCCTCTGCCGTTTCATCTTCAAGAATAATGAGTCTTTTTCATCACAAAAAGGTCATTTGGGGGCTTCCTGTTCAAACATAGGTGTATTCACCAAAGAGAACATAGCTGTGAATGTCCCTCTTGATCGCCTCAATGCCACAATTTCAATGGTCACTTGGGGGCTTCCTGTTCAAACATAGGTGTATTCATCAAAGAGAACATAGTTGTGAATATCCCTCTTGATCGGCTCAATGCCACAATTTCAATGGTCACTTGGGGGCTTCCTGTTCAAACATAGGTGTATTCACCAAAGAGAACATAGTTGTGAATATCCCTCTTGATCGGCTCAATGCCACATGTCACTTGGGGGCTTCCTTCTCATTGAGCATAGTTGTGAATATCCCTCTTGATCGGCTTAATGCCACAAGCACTTGGGGGCTTCCTGTTCAAACATAGGTGTATTCACCAAAGAGAACATAGCGTTACTACCCTTGTGAGCTGGTTTGGAACACCAGGTGTATTCACCAAAACCTTCTGGGTTCTCCTGCTTTGTAGAAACTGCCACTCCGCCCGGGTAATCCCGGAATGACAAGCCATACTCTTGACAGTCAATCTTACATAGACCCTGAACTTGTGAAGGTTAAAACAGCGGTCATGTGAGCCGGTTTCACAAAGTGTAAAAGGTTAACTCAGTGGCTTGGCGGCCCATGAAAGCCTCGGAGCTTTAGGCTTGGCGGCCTACAAAAGCCTCGTTTTCTCTCTTTGCTTGGTTTTTTGAACATTTTTTGGGTTCATATTAGTACCATATTAAATGATTGAAAGTGATTCAGGCCATGTGGCATCAATTTTTACAACTCATATTTGAGCATATCTGTGGTTTCTGTTAACCCGGCCTGGCTTCGGACGATAAATCGCCAGCATATGATGATATTAAATACTTAGAAGTTTTGTCTTCTAAGTTTTGGGTTATCACCCTTACTGCACGGGTTTCATAAGCCGACAATACGATTCAATATCACAAGTATGATATTTTTATGATTATATCTAATTATGATTAAACCGGCCTGGCCTATAAACTGTGTTAATCATCAGTGATTTTATATGGGATATTATGACCTGCCCTGCGGTAAACCGCCAAGTCTCTTGTGATCTACTTCTGTGCAGGATAGTACTAAATCTCATCAGCATAAATCAATGTCATCATAAGTGTAATATGATAGTTTTCAAGTGGCGGATCAAGCAGTGTTGGGCAAAGCACAAACGTGCACGATGGCACGACAGAGCAAAGTTTCACTAGCCTATTACATGACTCAGGGAGCCAAAAAGATCAAGTGTTTTCAAAGGATCACATATTTTAAACCGCCTGGCGGATCACTCTTCTTGGTCTTGATGGCTTGAGGCTTCTAGATCACCCTTCTCTGGTTCTTCGTCCTCCTCCGCTGTCTGGAAATTTGGTGATGACCAATCGATGCCACACAAGGCTTGGACTTTAGCTTCATCATCTATAAGTTCTGATGGTTCAACTTCAGGAGCGAAAGTATGCTTATGGATTGGTGGAATTAGATCCATCACTTTATAAGCCGGCGTGGGCATCTTCTGATTCTCCATGTCATAAGCCGGTTGGTATCTTGAAAGATCTGTTTCACTTGCAATCAGGCTGGCCAGGGGACGTATCTCCTTCACACAGGCAGCGAAGTCTTTCTTGTCAAAGGGAGTGCCATCTTCTTTTAAGCTTGGATACCCAGTAGCTATATCGGCCGGGAATAGCTCTGCCAGCCATGCCTTGGCCCGGCTTAAAGCTGTCACTGCACCGACTCTTGCAGATGATCGCTTCATCTCGTTAATCCTAGCAGGCAGAATAGAAAGCTTTTTCAAGACATCACTCAAGAGAGTAGGTGCTTGATTAGTCAGAAAAATTGTGGCCAGGGTGCGCTGAGTTCCAGTATATAGTTGTTCAACAAGTGTATAAACAACCTTGAGCTTCACAAGCATCTCTTGACTAAGATTGTTGCTCCTAGGACCTGAATAATAATCATGGATTGGTTAGAGGTGGGTTATACCATCAAGGAAGAGATTCAAATTTGATACTAGCAAGGCGACTCACCAAAGATAGCAGAAACCATCTAGGATACATGGTGTTTTAAACCGGTAAGCTCAGTGGTCACCTGCTGAAGAGCCGCCTCCGCCTTTTCAGCCCACTGTATCAAGGCAGTTTTTTCTTCAGCCCAGGCGTTTCTTTCAACCTCAGAAATGGTCTTTAGTTTTTCTGTTTCAGCCAAGCTAAATTGGAATTTTGAGTCCGCTTTCCGGGTCTCAGATTCTTGGTGCTCCAGCCGGGTTTTCACGTTAGTCAATTGCGATTGAAGTTGAGCAGTGGTGTCCTATACATACACCGGTTCAAAATTATGTTCATATGTGGGTTACAGAAATGAAGTCCCAAGCCTTTTGCAAGCAACAATACTTGGCCCTTGGGGGCTAATGCCTGCCGAAAAAATTACTCATACAACGGCTTATGTGAATAAGTCACAAGCAATTTGCAAGCAAGAGTACTTGGAACTTGGGGGCTAATGCATATCGCTTGTATCTTCTTACTACTTTATGATGACCCGTACATGCTGCAAACAATAATAGCTGGCTCATGGGGGCTACACAAGTAAGCTTTTATTTATAAATAATGATGAAGATGACCGGCTCATTCATGCTGATTAAACCGGCCCTTGGGGGCTATGGATGCAATGTTAATCAATAAAGATCTGCTTTAACTTGGATGGGTAAGCCGGATTTTGAAAGATTGTATCAAGTACTATTTATACTCATGGTTATTCTAAGTCTACAACATATTCAATCCTATCATACACAATAGACTCGGGGGCCAATAGGATATGCATAACTCAATAAAGAAGGAGTTCATACCTCATATTTTTGATGCATCTGCTTCACCATGTCAACTTCAAGGTCTCGGCTGGTGTGCACTTGATTGAGATAACCATAGAATACTTCACTAATGCTCAGTCGAGAATAGTTGGCAATGTCAAATCTCACTTTTCGTTTCTCAATATGTTCTTCTTTGGCAGAGTGTTTCGCCAAGACAGTAGGTCTTCCCGACTCTCTAAAGCCGGTGCTAGTGATCATCACATCATCGGCATGTGTTTCAGCCGATTTAATTGAGCTTGATGATTCAGTATTCAAAGGATTGTTGCTTGTCTGGTCAAAGGAAGTGTTGGGGATATAACTATTAGGTATGACCCGCCCAGGAGGGGCCGGGTTATACCTATGACAATTCGTAATATGAAGCCCAAGACGATACTTGAAGATGGCGGTTCAGTTAAGGGCCCAAGGCCCAAAGGTGGCTTAAGGCCCATAGAGATAAACTGCCATATGTGTATAACTTATATTGTAAGGCATGAATAGATAGAGACCGAGCCGGACACTGTTTATGAGCCCGCCGGGACTCTATGAGCCGCTGGGCGTCAACCTCTGTATATAAAGGGATGATCCGACGGCGGTTCAGGACAAGTAACATCAGATCGAGAACTAGGTCAAGCAATTCGCTCCCTAGTAATCGAGACATAAGCAATCCCACCTCAAACTGGATTAAGCCATTACCTTCACCGCAAGGGGCCAAACCAGTATAAACTCCCGTGTCCTATGTCCTGTTTTAACCCTGCTTCCTAGTTGCGATGGCTCCACGACTAAGTCCTTTTGCTAGGACATCTGCCGTGACGTTTCCACGATAGTTTGCGCCCACCATGGGGCCAGCGCATGGTGGATTTGAGTTCTTGAAGGGCAGCTTTGAAGGGCTCAAGGGATACGCTGTGGGCCAGATGATCAAGAGTCGTCGCGGAAAGCTCTACATCGACGACGCAGGCTGGGTCCCCGACGCCGGCTCAATTGAGTACGGGTACCGGGTCCCCTTCGGCGGAATCCACATCTTCATCGGCAAGATCGGCGAGCCGGGCCCTGAGCCGGACATCTGCACCAACATCGTCGAGACGGCTCAGCGTGCGAGACCCGCCCGGGCTCAGCCCGCCGTGAAGCGTGCCTTCGTGGGATGCATCCATGGAGGGGAACTTTCTGAAGGATCTGTGTCTGGCGGTGAGACGACCATCTACTCTGATGGTGAGTCGTCCATGGGTGAGACGGATTCGTTGTTTCAACTGCAAGATGGCGGGCTTGGGGGCTGTTCCGATGGCAACAGTATTCTGGACCCCTTTGAGCCGCCGAACAGAGTCGGGATCTTCATGGCTGGCACACAACCCGGGCAGAACTCTACGACTACGGCAGCAATGACTTTCGGGTCAGCAGCGGTGACGGCAGCCGGGCAGGAGGCCCTGCACTCCCGCCGGCTTAGGTCCTGATGGCTTTAATGGATAAGATGACAACTCTGTTAACTACCGTGGTCAACCCGGCGGATCAAGCTCAACATGACATGGAAGTGGCATAGTTACATGAGGATGTAGCACAAGCCAAGGAAAACCTGATGGCAGAGGACGTCAGGATGGCCGCATAGCGGGCGACTTTGGATGCTCGAGCCCAGCAGATTCCATCAGAAGCTCTCCAGCTTACGATGGATCTGAACCCGTCAAATGAGATCATGAGGAGAAGGCACCAGAAGGCTCAGTCCCGACTACCTACGGTTTATGAACCTAGAAACCTCTTCCGCACGCCTGGTGTATGTCCCAGTAACCCGCCGGAGGTAAACCGGGCTGCAGCGCCTGGGGCTGGGACGCTGGTTCAGCCACGTGTGACGGAACCCCCTCGTCTGAATGCTGCTCCACCTTACCATTTACCAACACCACCGGGTCATTATTCTAACCCTTTGGAGAACATGATCGCTGCGACGACACGTTTGGCGGCTCTCCCGATGGATGGCGACTCTCGGACGGTGGTTGAAACACGAAGGGTCAGAGAACTTCTTCAGACAGCTTTGGCGTAGCAGGAGGCATATTCTTATAGTCGAGACATCATTCATTCGACCCCTCGCCCAAGCCGGAGCCCGAGCTATAGCAGGCACATGGATTCACCAGCCGTTTCAAGCAATGCCCAACGCCATGACCAGCCGCGCGGTTATGACCTGGCATGCAATGGAGTTCCTAATGTGGTTGATCAGGACAGATTGCGTCAGGAAGCTGAGCGGGCGGCTCAGCAGGCGGCTTATCAGCCCCTTCCGGTTTATCCGATGACTTCGATTGAGGCAGGCGTGACCACTAGGACTGGGGGCGTACCTTGTTTGGTACCGGCTCTGCGTAATGAGTGTTTGCCCAAGGATTTCATGGGACCTTGAAAGGTGCCTAATTACATGGCCGACTTACAACCTAGGGCATGGATCAAAAGCTACGAGATGGCCATGGAACTACTGGAAGTCAGTGATGCTACAATGGCCAAGTACTTCACCATGATGCTGGATGGTACGACCCGTACTTGGTTGAAGGGGCTGCCATCTAATTCCATCGGTTCATGGGTAGAGTTAAACGCCCGGTTTATTCAGAACTTCGAAGATACATGCAAGCAGCTCATGTTGATTGTGGACTTGACTAATTGCAAGCAAGAGGAGGGTGAATCCACGACCCATTGGGTGCGCCGGGTCAAGGCCATAATACATTCATCTGATAAGACGGACGCCGGCTCTGCAGTCTTAACGTTGGAGAAAAATTGCTGTTTTGAGCCTCTGAAATAGAAGCTAGGGCGGCTTAAGCGTGATTGTAATGACATGGGCCAGCTGATGGCGGCTCTGGTCAAGTATGTCGACTCTGATAGTACCAAGGATCTCGAGTCTAACGACGAGAAGACAGGGAAGGAAAGAAGAACGGTAATGCAAAGGGCCCGCAGCATAACCCGGCGAATCAAGGGGGCAATAACAAACGTAAGGCTGACGGTAGCTCAGAGTTTGTGGCTAACACCAATGCGCAGGGCAATAATGAACGACATAAGGGGAGACCGCCTCCTCGATCTGGCGGGTTAGGTCCCACTCTTGAGCAGTTGCTAAATGAGCCCTGTCCAAGGCATGGCACTCAGCAGAAACCGGCCACTCACCCATGGAAGGATTGTGCGATCATGAAGGCTTTCAAGGGGCAGTGACTCAGGCGGCGGCGGTTTTCATGGCCCGTGTTATGGAGGAGGTGGCTCTAATTCCAACTTTCAAGGCCCTCAAGGTAATCAGGGTAATCAGTAGTCTGGCCAGGGAGGTTAGCAGCAGCAGCAATCTGGATATCAGAGTAATCCAAAGCAGTTGAATAGTGAGCAGTATCATGTGTTTACCACTAGTTTATGCAAACGAGACCAGAAGCTTCATAAGAGGGTTGTGAACGCTATTGAGCCGACAGTTCCTTGTTACTTAAGATGGTCTAAGCAGCCTATTCTGTGGAGTAGAGAGGATCACCCTCTCCGGGTTGACAATCCAGGTCACTTGGCCTTGGTGGTGGCACCTGATACGTCTCCAAGGTATCTATAATTTTTGATTGTTCCATGCTATTATATTACCTGTTTTCGATGTTTGTGGGCTTTACTTTACACATTTATATCATTTTTGGGACTAACCTACTAACCGAAGGCCCAACCCGTATTGCTGTTTTTTTTTGCCTATTTTAGTGTTTCGAAGAAAAGGAATATCAAACAGAGTCCAAACAGAATGAAACTTCCGGGAGCGTGATTTTTGGAACAAACGTGATCCAGAGGACTTGGAGTGCAAGTCAAGAAGCAGCCGAGGAGGCCACGAGGGTGGAGGGCGTGCCCACCCCTATAGGGCGCGCCCCCTATCTCGGGGGCCCCTCAGGCGTCCACCGACGTACTTCTTCCTCCTATATATACCTACGTACCCCGAAAACATCAGGGGAGCCAACAAAAACCTAATTCCACCGCCGCAACCTTCTGTATCCTCGAGATCCCATCTTGGAGCCTTCGCCGGCGCTCCGCCGGAGGGGGAATCGACCATGGAGGGCTTCTACATCAACATCATAGCCCCTTCAATGAGTTGTGAGTAGTTTACCACAGACCTTCGGGCCCATAGTTATTAGCTAGATGGCTTCTTCTCTCTTTTTGGATCTCAATACCATTTTCTCCTCGATCTTCTTGGAGATCTACTCGTAACTCTTTTTGCGGTGTGTTTGTCGAGATCCGATGAATTGTGGGTTTATGATCAAGTTTATCTATGAGAAATATTTGAATCTCCTCTGAATTCTTTTATGTATGATTGAGTTATCTTTGCAAGTCTCTTCGAATTATCAGTTTGGTTTGGCCTACTAGATTGATCTTTCTTGCAATGAGAGAAGTGCTTAGCTTTGGGTTCAATCTTGCGGTGTCCTTTCCCAGTGACAGCAGGGGAAGCAAGGCACGTATTGTATTGTTGCCATCGAGGATAAAAAGATGGGGTTTATATCATATTGCATGAGTTTATCCCTCTACATCATGTCATCTTTCTTAATGCGTTACTCTGTTCTTTATGAACTTAATACTCTAGATGCATGTTGGATAGCGGTCGATGTGTGGAGTAATAGTAGTAGATGCAGGCAGGAGTCGGTATACTTGTCACGGATGTGATGCCTATATACATGATCATGCCTATATAATCTCATAATTATTCGCTTTTCTATCAATTGCTCGACAGTAATTTGTTCACCCACCGTAATATTTATGCTATCTTGAGAGAAGCCACTAGTGAAACCTATGGCCCCCGGGTCTATATTTTATCATATAAGCTTTCAATCTACTTTTATTTGCATCTTTACTTTTCCAATCTATATCATAAAATACCAAAAATATATTTATCTTATCATACTATCTCTATCAGATCTCACTTTCGCAAGTGCCATGAAGGGATTGACAACCCCTTTATTGTGTTGGTTGCGAGTTCTTTGTTTGTCTGTGTAGGGACTTTTGAGGAGCCTCCTACTGGATTGATACCTTGGTTCTCCAAAACTGAGGGAAATACTTATGCTACTATTGCTGCATCACCCTTTCCTCTTCAAGGAAAACCAATGCAAGCTCAAGATGTAGCAAGAAGGATTTCTGGCGCCGTTGACGGGGAGGTCTTCGCTCAAGTCAAGACATACCTGATGACCCGCAAGTATACGTGATAGTTGTAGCCTCTTTCGATAAGTAAGAGTGTCGAACCCAACGAGGAGCTAAAGGTAAAACAAATACTCTCTCAAGTCCTATCGGCCACTGATACGACTCTACACACGCTTAATGTTTGCTTTACCTAGAACAAGTATGAAACTAGAAGTACTTTGTAGGTGTTGTAGGATAGGTTTGCAAGATAATAAAGAGCACGTAAACATAAACTAGGGGCTGTTTAGATAAAGATGCAATAAAGTAAATATAGCGAGTGTGGAAAAGTGGTGGTAGGAGTTGTGAAATTGTCCCTAAGCAATTGACTACGTTACTCGACCGGTAATCGCTATTGCAATTTGAGGGAGAGGCATAAGCTAACATACTTTCTCTACTCGGATCATATGCACTTATGATTGGAACTCTAGCAAGCATCCGCAAATACTAAAGATTCATTAAGGTAAAACCCAACCATAGCATTAAAGCATCAAGTCCCCTTTTATCCCATATGCAAACAACCTACTTACTCGGGTTTGTGTTTCAGTCACTCACGCATCCCACCATAAGCAAATCATAAACATATTGCAAACCCTACAACGGGAATCCCTCATGCTTGCGCGACATGAAGGGCACCATAGGACAACACCAATAATAAAACATGCAACTCAAACCAATCATAGCAATTCATCAATCACTGATAGGACAACGGAAATCTACTCAGACATCATAGGATGGCAACACATCATTGGAAAATAATATGAAGCATAAAGCACCATGTTCAAGTAGAGGATACAACGGGTTGCGGGAGAGTGGACCGCTGGATATAGATGGGGGAAGGTGATGGAGATGTTGGTGAAGATGGCGGAGGTGTTGGTGAAGATCGCGGTGATGATGATGGCCCCCGGCAGCGTTCCGGCGCCACCGGAAGCAAGGGGGGGAGAGCCCCCTTCTTCTTCTTCTTCCTTGACCTTCTCCCTAGATGGGAGAAGGGTTTCCCCTCTGGTCCTTCGTTCCCATGGCTTGGGAGGGGCGAGAGTCCCTCCGAGATTGGATCTATCCTCTGTTTCTGCGCTCTCAGATTCTACCCCTTCACCGTTTCTTTTATATCCAGAGATCCGTAACTCTGATTGGGGTGAATCTTTCGCCCAGATCTTTCTCATAAAATTAGCTTTCTTGCGCCAAAAGTAGAGCGTCAACCGCCGTACGGGTGGCCCATGAGATCCCAGGGCACGCCTGCCTCCCTGGGGCGCGGCCCCTGTCTCATGGCCACCCGGGACACTATTTCGCGTTGATTTTACTTCCCAAAAATCATAAATATTCCAAAAAAATCTCTGTCCGTTTTTATCCCGTTTGGACTCCATTTGATATTTGTTTTTTGTGAAACATAAAACATGCAACAGACAGGAACTGGCACTGGGCACTGGATCAATATGTTAGTCCCAAAAATAATATAAAAAGTTGCCAAAAGTATATGAAAGTTGAATAATATTGGCATGGAACAATCAAAAATTATAGATACGACGGAGACGTATCAGCATCCCCAAGCTTAATTCCTGCTCGTCCTCGAGTAGGTAAATGATAAAAATATAATTTTTGATGTGGAATGCTACCTAGCATAATCTTGATCATATGTCTAATCATGGCATGAATATTAAGACACGAGTGATTCAAAGCAATAGTCTATCATTTGACATAAAAGCAATAATACTTAGGGCATCCCAACAAACAATCATGTCTTTCGAAACATCAATGCTTCAGAAAGTTATCCCTACAAAATCATATAGTCTTGTATGCTCCCTTTTCTTAACACAAGGTACCCCTCATGCCTATCCCGGTGTCAGCCAAGAAATTGTTTCATACTTTAGTATTCTCAAACTTTTTCAACCTTCACGCAATACATGAGCGTGAGCCATGGATATAGCACTATGGGAGGAATAGAATATGATGATGGAGGTTATGTGGAGAAGACAAAAAGGGAGAAAGTCTGACATCAACGCGGCTAATCAACGGGCTATGGAGATGCCCATCAATTGATGTCAATGTGAGGAGTAGGGATTGCCATGCAACGGATGCACTAAGAGCTATAAGTGTATGAAAGCTCAAACTGAAAACTAAGTGGGTGTGCATCCAACTTGCTTGCTCATGAAGACCTAGGGCATTTGAGGAAGCCCATCGTTGGAATATACAAGCCAAGTTATATAATGAAAATTCCCACTGGTATATGAAAGTGACAACATAGGAGACAATGTATATGAAGAACATGGTGCTACTTTGAAGCACAAGTTTGGAAAAAGGATCGTAACATTGCCCCTTTTTATTTATTTTCTTTTTTTCTTTTTCTTTTCTTTTTCTTTTCTTTTTTTCTTTGGCCTTTTTGTTTCTTTTGGCCTTTCTTCTTTTTTTCCTTTTTTTCCTTTTTTCTTTTTTTCATGGGGCAATGCTCTATAATGATGATCATCACACTTTTATTTACTTACAACTCAATATTACAACTCAAAACTAGAACAAGATATGACTCTATATGAATGCCTCCGGTGGTGTACCGGGATGGTGCAATGAATCAAGAGTGACATGTATGAAAAATTATGCATGGTGGATTTGCCACAAATACGATGTCAACTACATGATCATGCAATGGCAATATGACAAAAGTAATGTATGTCATGATGATGAACGGAACGGTGGAAAGTTGCATGGCAATATATCTCGGAATGGCTATGGAAATGCCATAATAGGTAGGTATGGTGGCTGTTTTGAGGAAGATATAATGAGGCTTATGTGTGATAGAGCGTATCATATCACGGGGTTTGGATGCACCTGCGAAGTTTGCACCAACTCTCGAGGTGAGAAAGGGCAATGCGCGGTACAGAAGAGGCTAGAAATGATGGAAAGGTAAAAGTGCGTATAATCCATGGACTCAACATTAGTCATAAAGAACTCACATACTTATTGCAAAAATTTATTAGCCCTTGAAACAAAGTACTACACGCATGCTCCTAGGGGGGAGGTTGGTAGGAGTTAACCATCGCGCGCCCCCGACCTTCATGCGAAGATAAACAATCAAAATACAATGCGCGCCAATTTGGTTACATAGTTAGTAGACCATACATGCATGCTTCGGGAATCACAAACCTTAACACCAACATCCCTACTGAACACAACCATCTACTAGTACCTCCCACATATTATCATCACTATATCGCAAAACTATTGCAAGGAATCAAACATATCATATTCAGTGATCCACAAGTTTATGTAGGATTTTATGACTAACCATGTGAATGACCAATTCCTGTCATCTCTCTAAATAGATATAAGTGAAGCAAGAGAGTTTAATTATTTCTAAAAAAGATATGTTCACGCTCTAACAAATATAAGTGAAGCAAAAGAGCATTCTACAAATGGCGGTTTTCTATGTGAAGAGAAACATGCAATCCAAACTTCAAATGATATAAGTGAAGCACATGAAGCATTCTATAAAGCCATACTCAAACGATATAAGTGAAGTGCAATGAGCATTCTATAAATCAACCAAGGACTATCTCATACCAGCATGGTGCATAAAATAAAAATGAAAACTAAATGCAAAGACGCTCCAAGACTTGCACATAATGCATAAACGAAACAAATACGAAAACATACCGATACTTGTTGAAGAAAGAGGGGATGCCTTCCGGGGCATCCCCAAGCTTAGACGCTTGAGTCTCCTTGAATATTTACTTGGGGTGCCTCGGGCATCCCCAAGCTTGAGCTCTTGCCTCTCTTCCTTTTCCTCATATCGAGACCTCCTCGTTTAGACACTTCATCCACACAAAACTTCAACAGAAAACTCGGTAAAATCCGTTAATATAAAAAAGCAAATCACCACTCTAAGTACTGTTGTAAACCAATTAAAATTTTGTTTTTGCATTGTGTCTACTATAATATAACTTCTCCATGGCTTAGTCCACTAATATAAATTGATAGATTCATAAAAACAAGCAATCTATGCATCAAAAACAGGATCTGTCAAAAACAGAACAGTCTGTAGCAATCTGAACATCCACCATACTTCTGGTACCTCAAAAATTCTAACAAAATTATGAAAAATAAAAAAGTTGTACAGAAAGACAGTGCAAAAGGAATCAGAACCAATTAACGTTCCAGTTAAAAATGTAAAATTGCGCACTACAGCCAAAGTTTCTGTCCTGCACCGTACAAACCAACAAGCATTGTAAACATCCTAAAGGCAAACCTTGGCACATTATTTTTATAATACAATGGAAATGTACAAGGGGATAATTATTTTTGATAAAAAGTTTCTGTAATTAATATTCACAAAGTTTCCGTGAGCATGAACAAAGTTCAAGGAGCTCTCCCACTTCAACAATGCTTGTCTTTCTCACTTTCACTTTCCTTTTTTGAAAAGTTTTAGGTTCCCCTCTTTATTTTTTTGTTTTTAAACTAAAATGAAAGCACACAACAGAAATAAATGACTCTCTAAAACTTCCGGGTTGTCTCCCTGGCAGCGCTTTCTTTAAAGCCATTAAGCTAGGCATTTAGTGCTCAAGTAATGAATCCACCCGGATCCCAAGGTATATCAAAGCCAATTTTAATTAACAATGGTTTGTAATTTAGTAGTGAGCACAAAGTATCATATATCATGCAACAACGAAGTCTAGCTCTCTTCCAATGCACCGGCATGTCATAAAAGAACAATTCATGCACACTAAGTAAAGGCCAATGCATAGTATAAGCAATTTCTTGCAATTCTATCGTGTTGGAAACATAAAGAGGCAGAGATATAGTTCCTCTCTCATAATAATTGCAAGTAGGAGCAGCAAGCACATGCATATTACATTCATCAAAATCATCATGTGCAACGGTAAAAGGTGACCCATCAATATAATCCTTAATAAGCACAAACTTCTCCGATATAGTGTAGTAGGGAGAATTCAGAAAGATAATAGGACTATCATGCGTGGGTGCAACAGCAACAATTTCATGTTTAACATAAGGAACTATAGCAAGTTCATCTCCATAAGCACAATTCATATTGGCATTTTGGCCACAAACATAGCAAGTATCATCAAAAAGGGATATTTCAAGAGAATCAACGGGATCATAGCAATCATCATAGCAATCATCCTTCAGTAAGCACGAAGGGGAATTAAAAAATATAAGAGTTGAAGAGTTACTCTCATTAGAAGGTGGGCACGGGTAGCTAATCCGCTCTTCCTCCTTTTATTCTTCGCTCTCCTCATCATCTTTTTCATCCAATGAGCTCACAGTTTCATCAATTTCTTCTTCCATAGCTTCCTGCAAAATATTAATCTCTTCTTGGATAGCGGAGACTTTCTTCATAAAAGCATTAATATAATAATTGTATTCATAATTTTCATAGCAATATCTAAGTATAGCTAGATTTTCAGGCCTATAACCATCATCATCAAATGCTTCATACTTTTCAAACAAAGCTTCAATTTCATAAGCAGCCTTAAAAGCAACAAATTCTTCTATTTGTTCCACATCATAGTAATCATATATACCATTAGCATAAGAAGCTAAGGTGTCATTATCATTAAATTTGCATGAAAAGGCAAGGTGTGGAGCCTCCATCCTACAGCAACAAGTAATATCATATCTCAAGCAGATCTTCCAAGCATACCAACGCAGCATAATAAATTGATCCCATAATAGTTTCCCTTTTTGTGTCGAGCGATAATCCCTAAAGTATTCACGTTGATCCAACGTGTCTCCCATTATAAAGTTGAATGGGGTTTTCTCAGGATTATCAAAGTAGTACATACTGTCTTTCACATAATGAGAATCATGGGTTTTAAGAGTTACCCCATCTACATGAGTAGCAAGTACATCTAATTTTTTTGGTATTTTGCGTTCCATATCCATAACTAAAGATAGAGAACAACTAAGAACAACAAATAAAAATTACTTAGTGATAAAGCAAACAAGCACACACGAGAATATTCACCCCACGCTATGACTCCCTGGCAACGGCGCCAGAAAAAGGTCTTGATGACCCGCAAGTATACGGGATAGTTGTAGCCTCTTTCAATAAGTAAGAGTGTCGAACCCAACGAGGAGCTAAAGGTAGAACAAATACTCTCTCAACTCCTATCGGCCACTGATACAACTCTACGCACGCTTGACGTTCGCTTTACCTAGAACAAGTATGAAACTAGAAGTACTTTGTAGGTGTTGTAGGATAGGTTTGCAAGATAATAAAGAGCACGTAAACATAAACTAGGAGATGTTTAGATAAAGATGCAATAAAGTAAATATAACGAGTGTGGAAAGTGGTGGTAGGAGTTTTGAAATTTTCCCTAAGCAATTGACTACGTTACTAGACCGGTAATCACTATTGCAATTCTATTTGAGGGAGAGGCATAAGCTAACATACTTTCTCTACTTGGATCATATGCACTTATGATTGGAACTCTAGCAAGCATCCGCAAATACTAAAGATTCATTAAGGTAAAACCCAACCATAGAATTAAAGCATCAAGTCCCCTTTTATCCCATACGCAAACAACCTACTTACTCGGGTTTGTGTTTCAGTCACTCACGCAACCCACCATAAGCAAATCATAAACATATTGCAAACCCTACAGTGGGAATCCCTCACGCTTGCGTGACACGGAGGGCACCATAGGATAGCACCAATAATAAAACATGCAACTCAAACCAATCATAGCAATTCATCAATCACCGATAGGACAACAGAAATCTACTCAGACATCATAGGATGGCAACACATCATTGGAAAATAATATGAAGCATAAAGCACCATGTTCAAGTAGAGGATACAGCAGGTTGCGGGAGAGTGGACCGCTGGATATAGATGGGGGAAGGTGATGGAGATGTTGGTGAAGTTGGCGGAGGTGTTGGTGAAGATCGCGGTGATGATGATGGCCCCCGACGGTGTTCCGGCGCCACTAGAAGCAAGGGGGAGAGAGCCCCCTTCTTCTTCTTCTTCCTTGACCTTCTTCCTAGATGGGAGAAGGGTTTCCCTCTGGTACTTGGCTCCCATGGCTTAGGAGGGGCGAGAGCCCCTCCGAGATTGGATCTATCCCTCTGTTTCTGCGCTCTCAGATTCTACCCCTTCACCGTTTCTTTTATATCCGGAGATCCGTAACTCCGATTGGGGTGAATCTTTTGCCCAGATCTTTCTCATAAAATTAGCTTTCTTGCTCAAAAATAAGAGTGCCAACCGCCTTACGGGTGGCCCACGAGAGCCCAGGCGCGCCTTCCTTGTTGGGGCACGGCCCCTGTCTCGTGGCCACCCCGGACACTGTTTTGCGTTGATTTTACTTCCCAAAAATCATAAATATTCCAAAAAAAATCTCCATCCGTTTTTATCCCGTTTGGACTGCGTTTGATATTGGTTTTCTACAAAACATAAAACATGCAACAGACAGGAACTGGCACTGGGCACTCGATCAATATGTTAGTCCCAAAAATAATATAAAAAGTTGCCAAAAGTATATGAAAGTTGAATAATATTGGCATGGAACAATCAAAAACTATAGATACGACGGAGACGTATCAATACCAAGTACCCATCACAAATCATCTCCCTCGCATTTACATTATTTGCCATTTGCCTCTCGTTTTCCTCTCCCCCACTTCACCCTTGCCGTTTTATTCGCCCTCTCTTTCCCAATCTCCTCTCTCTTTCGCTTGCTCTCTTCTTCTCTCTCTTGCTAGCCTTTTTCCATTTGCTCGTGTGTTAGCTCGTTTACCTTGTCATTATGGCTAGTCCTCCTATCCTTGTTATTACTCCCGAACATGAAATTCTTAATTTTAAACAAAGGGAGGGAGAAAATTTAAAAGATGCTTGACATAGAATTTGCAATGCTCAAAATAAATCTACTAGGAAGCTTTCTACTTCCATTCTTCTTCGCAATTTTTATGTATGCATTACTCTTGGAATAGATGTGTTCTTGATACCATTACCAGAGGGGATTTCTTGAGTAGCCATACGTTTGATGCTTATAATGTTATGTTAGATTTGTTTGGGCCACCACCTCTTTTGGTTAATGGAACTGTTTTATCTTTGGAACATGTGATGCAAAGGCTTGAAATTATTGAAAATAAAGTTGCCACTGTTTAATTGATTGAAAATTTGGATAAAAAGATTCATAATGAAATTACCCAATATGGATCTAGGGTTGGAGTTACTTTGAAATCTTGTAAAGAGAAAGAACCTATAGTTAATGAAAGAATAGATCTAGATTCTACGAGAATCGGTAAATTTGAGGATATCATTACCAACGTAGGGTCGGCGTTTTATTCCGTGAAAAACACTCCAAATCCTCCTACAAAAACTGCCAAATTTATCTATGTTCCTAAAAATAAGGGTGAATCTTCTAGTAAGGGAAATGCGGATCTCAAATCAATAAGTGTTCATCCCAATTGTCTCTCTATCATTAAGGAACCTTTTGCTACAAATGAATTTATTGAATTCTTGCCTAAGGGTTTAATCATTGCTAAACAGGGAGAAACCCCTAAAGATTATAAGTGCTCTATTGAGGAATTGAGTGCCAAAGATGGCACTACTTAGATCTATCCTCGCTTTTATGCCTAGTTAGGAGCGTTAAACGACATCGCTAGTTGGGAGGCAACCCAATTCTATTTGTGTTTTTGTTTTTGTTCCTGTCTAGTAATAAATTTTGCTTCTACCTTCTGTTTAGATGTGTTTTTATGTTTTAATTAGTGTTTGTGCCAAGTAGAACCTATAGGATAACCTATGGTGATAGTTAATTTGATTCTGCTGAAAAACAGAAACTTTACGTGCATGAAATTAGTTCTATTAAATCACATAAACGTGATTTTGCGTTGGCACTTTTTTCTGTAAATCAATAGACAAAGTTTCCAGGACTTCCTATTTTGGTAGGATTTTTAGAGTTCCAGAAGTATTCGTGGGTTACAGATTGCTACAGACTGTTCTGTTTTTGACAGACTCTGTTTTTCGTGTGTTGTTTGCTTATTTTGATGCATCTATGGCTAGTATTAAGTGGTATAAACCATAGAGAACTTGGAATATAGTAGGTTTAACACAAATATAAATAAAGAATGAGTTAATTACAGTACCTTATGTGGTGGTTTTGCTTTCTTTCACTAACGGAGCTTATGAGATTTCCTGTTGAGTTTTGTGTTGTGAAGTTTTCAAGTTTTGGGTAAAGATTTGATGGACTATGGAATAAGGAGTGGCAAAAGCCCAAGCTTGGGGATGCCCATGGCACCCCAAGATACTCGAGAATAGCCAAAAGCCTAAGCTTGGGGATGCCCCCGGAAGGCATCCCCTCTTTCGTCTTCGTTCATTGGTAACTTTACTTGGAGCTATACTTTCATTCGCCACATGATATGTGTTTTGCTTGGAGCGTCTTGTTGAAGGAAATATGCCCTAGAGGCAATAATAAAGTTATTATTTATTTCCTTATTTCATGATAAATGTTTATTATTCATGCTAGAATTGTATTAACCGGAAACATAATACATGTGTGAATACATAGACAAACATAGTGTCACTAGTATGCCTCTACTTGACTAGCTCGTCAATCAAAGATGGTTAAGTTTCCTAGCCATGGACAAAAGAGTTGTCATTTGATTAACAGAATCACATCATTAGGAGAATGATGTGATTGACTTGACCCATTCCGTTAGCTTAGCACACGATCGTTTAGTACGTTGCTACTGCTTTCTTCCTGTGACTATGAGATTATGCAACTCCTGTTTACCGGAGGAACACTTTGTGTGCTACCAAACGTCACAACGTAACTGGGTTATTATAAAGGTGCTCTACAGGTGTCTCCGAAGGTACATGTTGGGTTGGCGTATTTCGAGATTAGGATTTGTCACTCCAATTGTCGGAGAGGTATCTCTGGGCCCTCTCCGTAATACACATCACTTAAGCCTTGCAACCATTGCAACTAATTAGTTAGTTGCAGGATGATGTATTACAGAACGAGTAAAGAGACTTGCCGGTAATGAGATTGAACTAGGTATTGAGATACCGACGATCGAATCTCGGGCAAGTAACATACCGATGACAAAGGGAACAACGTATGTTGTTATGCGGTTTGACCGATAAAGATCTTCGTAGAATATGTGGGAGCCAATATGAGCATCCAAGTTCCGCTATTGGTTATTGACCGGAAACGTGTCTCGGTCATGTCTACATTGTTCTCGAACCCGTAGGGTCCGCACGCTTAACGTTACGATGACAGTTTTATTATGAGTTTATAAGTTTTGATGTACCGAAGGAGTTCGGAGTCCCGGATGAGATCGGGGACATGACGAGGAGTCTCGAAATGGTCAAGACGTAAAGATCGATATATTGGACGACTATATTCGGAGTTCGGAAAGGTTCCGAGTGATTCGGGTATTTTTCGAAGTACCAGAGAGTTACGAGAATTCGCTGGGGAGTATATGGGCCTTATTGGGCCATACGGGGATAGAGGAGAGAGGCCAAAAGGAAGGAGGCCTGCGCCCCCCCCCCCCTCTGGTCCGAATTTGACAAGGGGCGCAGCCCCCTTTTCCTTCTTCCTCTCCCCCTCTTTCCCCTTCTCCTACTCCAACAAGGAAGGAGGGAGTCATACTCCCGGTGGGAGTAGGACTCCCCTTGGCGCGCCCCCTCCTAGGCCGGCCGCCCCCTCCCCCTTGCTCCTTTATATACGGGGACAGGGGGGCACCCCAGGACACACAAGTTGATCTTCATGATCGTTCCTTAGCCGTGTGCGGTGCCCCCCTCCACCATACTCCACCTCGGTCATATCGTTGCGGTGCTTAGGCGAAGCCCTGCGGCGGTAGCCGATCATCATCGTCACCACACCGTCGTGCTGAAGGAACTCATCCCCGACACCCTGCTGGATCGGAGTCCGGGGATCGTCATCGAGCTGAACGTGTGCTGAACTCGGAGGTGCCGTACGTTCGGTACTTGGATCGGTCGGATCGTGAAGACGTACGACTACATCAACCGCGTTGTCATAACGCTTCCGCTTTCGGTCTACGAAGGTACGTGGACAACACTCTCCCCTCTCGTTGCTATACATCACCATGATCTTGCGTGTGCATAGGAAAATTTTGAAATTACTATGTTCCCCAAAAGTGGCATCCAAGCCTAAGTTTTATGTGTTGATGTTATATGCACGAGTAGAACACAAGTGAGTTGTGGGCGATACAAGTCATACTTTGGTTCAGCAGTATTGTTGGATGAAGCGGCCCGGACTGACATTACGCGTACGCTTACGCGAGACTGGTTTTACCGCCGTGGTTTGCACACGGGTGACTAGCGGGTGTCTGTTTCTCCAACTTTAGTTGAACCGAGTGTGGCTACGCCCGGTCCTTGCGAAGGTTAAAACAACACTAACTTGACGAACTATCGTTGTGGTTTTGATGCGTAGGTAAGAACGGTTCTTGCTCAGCCCATAGCAGCGACGTAAAATTTGCAACAACAAAATAGAGGACATCTAACTTGTTTTTGCAGGGCATGTTGTGATGTGATATGGTCAAGACGTGATGCTATATTTTATTGTATGAGATGATCAGTTTTGTAACCGAAGTTATCGGCAACTGGCAGGAGCCATATGGTTGTCGCTTTATTGTATGAAATGCAAACACCCTGTAATTGCTTTACTTTATCACTAAGCGATAGCGATAGTCGTAGAAGCAATAGATGGCGTAACGACAACGATGCTACAATGGAGATCAAGGTGTCGCGCCGGTGACGATGGTGATCACGACGGTGCCTCGGAGATGGAGATCCCAAGCACAAGATGATGATGGCCATATCATATCACTTATATTGATTGCATGTGATGTTTATCCTTTATGCATCTTATCTTGCTTTGATTGACGGTAGCATTTTAAGATGATCTCTCACTAAATTATCAATAAGTGTTCTCCCTGAGTATGCAACTTTGCGAAAGTTCTTCGTGCTGAGACACCACGTGATAATCGAGTGTGATAGGCTCTACGTTCAAATACAACGGGTGCAAAATAGTTGCACACGCAGAATACTCAGGTTAAACTTGACAAGCCTAGCATATACAGATATGGCCTCGGAACACGAAGACCGAAAGGTCGAGCGTGAATCATATAGTAGATATGATCAACATAGTGATGTTCACCATTGAAAACTACTCCATCTCACGTGATGATGGGACATGGTTTAGTTGATTTGGATCACGTGATCACTTAGATGACTAGAGAGATGTCTGTCTAAGTGGGAGTTCTTAAGTAATATGATTAATTGAACTTAAATTTATCATGAACTTAGTCCTGATAGTATTTTGCAAATTATGTTGTAGATCAATAGCTTGCGTTGTTGCTTCCATATGTTTATTTTGATATGTTCCCAGAGAAAATTGTGTTGAAAGATGTTAGTAGCAATGATGCGGATAGTTCCCTGATCTAAGGTTTATCCTCATTGCTGCATAAAAGAATTAAGTCCTTAATGCACCGCTAGGTGACAGACCTATTGCAGGAGCAGATGCAGACGTTATGAACGTTTGGCTAGCTCAATATGATGACTACTTGATAGTTTAGTGCACCATGCTTAACGGCTTAGAATCGGGACTTCAAAGACGTTTTGAACGTCATGGACCATATGAGATGTTCTAGGAGTTGAAGTTAATATTTCAAGCAAATACACGAGTTGAGAGATATGAAGTCTCCAACAAGTTCTATGGCGAAAAGATGGAGGAGAATTGCTAAACTAGTGAGCATGTGCTCAGATTGTCTGGGTACTACAATCGCTTGAATCAAGTGGGAGTTAATCTTCCAGATAAGATAGTGATAACAGAATTCTCTAGTCACCATCACCAAGTTAGTAGAACTTTGTGATGAACTATAGTATGCAAGGGATGACAAAAACGATTCCCAAGCTCTTCGTGATGTTGAAATCAACGAAGGTAGAAATCAAGAAAGAGCATCAAGTGTTGATGGTTGACAAGATCACTAGTTTCAAGAAAAGGGCAAAGGGAAAGAAAGGGAACTTCAACTAGAATGACAATCAAGTTGTCACTCCCACGAAGAAGACCAAAGCTGAACCAAAGCCTGAAACTGAGTGCTTACACTGCAAAGGAAATGGTCACTGGAAATGGAAATACCCTCAATATTTGGTGGATAAGAAGGATGGCAAACTGAACAAGGGTATATTTGATATACAGGTTATTGATGTGTACCTTACTAGTGTTTATAGTAACACCTGAGTATTTGATATTTGTTCGGTTGCTAAGATTCGTAACTCGAAACAGGAGTTATAGAATAAACATAAACTAGTTGAGGGTGAAGTGACGATGTGTGTTGGAAGTGGTTCCAAGATTGATATGATCATCATCGCACACTCCCTATACTTTCGGGATTAGTGTTGAACCTAAATAAATGTTATTTGGCATTTGTGTTGAGCATGAATATGATTTAATCATGTTTATTGCAATACAGTTATTCATTTAAAATCAGAGAATAATTGTTGTTCTATTTAAATGAATAAAACCTTTGATGGTCATACACCCAATGAAAATAGTTTGTTGGATCTCGATCGTAGTGATACACATATTCATAATATTGATGCCAAAAGATGCAAAGTTGATAATGATAGTGCAACTTATTTGTGGCACTGTCGTTTGGGTCATATCGGTGTAAAGCACATGAAGAAACTCCATAGAGATGGATTTTGGAATCTCTTGGTTATGAATCATTTGATACTTGCGAACTGTGCCTTTTGGGCAAGATGACTAAAACTCCGTTCTCCGGAACAATGGAATGAGCTAGTGACTTATTGGAAATAATACATACCGATGTATGCGGTCCAATGAGTGTTGATGCTCGTGGCGGGTATCGTTATTTTCTGACCTTCACAAGATGAATTGAGCAGATATGAGTATATCTACTTAATGAAGCACAAGTCTGAAACATTTGAAAAATTCAAAGAATTTCAAAGTGAAGTGGAGAATCATCATATAAAGAAAATAAAGTTTCTACGATCTGATCGTGGAGGAAAATATTTGAGTTACGAGTTTGGTCTTCAATTAAAACAATGTGGAATAGTTTCACAAACTCATGCCACCTGGAACACCACAGCTTAATGGTGTGTCCGAATGTCATAACAGTACTTTATTGGATATAGTGCAATCTATGATGTCTCTTACCAATTTACCACTATCGTTTTGGGGTTATGCATTAGAGACAGCTACATTCACTTTAAATAGGGCACCATCAAAATCCATCGAGACGACGCCTTATGAACTGTGGTTTGGCAAGAAACCAAAAATTGTCTTTTCTTAAAGTTTGGGGCTGCGATGCTTATGTGAAAAAGTTTCAACCTGATAAGCTCGAACCCAAATCGGAGAAGTGCGTCTTCATAGAATACCCAAAGGTAACTATTGGGTACACCTTCTATCACAGATCCTAAGGCAACTTATTCGTTGCTAAGATGGATCCTTTCTAGAGAAGAAGTTTCTCTTGAAAGAAGTGGGTGGGAGGAAAATAGAACTTGATGAGGTAATTGTACCTTCTCCCTTATTGGAAAGTAGTTCATCACAGAAATCAGTTCCAGTGATTCCTACACCAATTAGTGAGGAAGTTAAAGATGATGATCATGAAACTTTAGATCAAGTTGCTACCAAACCTCGTAGGTCTTCCAAAGTAAGATCCGCACCAGAGTGGTACGGTAATCATATTCTGGGAGTCATGTTACTAGATTATGATGAACCTACGAACTATGAGGAAGCGATGATGAGCCCAGATTCCGTGAAATGGCTTAAGGCCATAAAATCTGAGATATGATCCATGTATGAGAACAAAGTATGGACTTTGATTGACTTGCTCGATGATCAGCAAGCCATGTTAATAAAATGGATCTTCAAGAGGAAGACGGACACTGATAATAGTGTTACTATCTACTAAGCTCAACTTGTTGTGAAAGGTTTTTCGACAAGTTCAAGGTGTTGAATACGATGAGATTTTCTCACTCGTATCGATGCTTAAGTCTGTCCGAATCATGTTAGCAATTGCCACATTTTATGATAGCAAAAGGATGTCAAAACTGCATTCCTTAATGGATTTATTATAGAAGAGTTGTATATGATGCAACCAGAAGGTTTTGTCGATCCAAAAGGTGCTAACAAAGTGTGCAAGCTCCAGCGAACCATTTATGGACTGGTGCAAGCATCTCAGAGTTGGAATAAACACTTTGATGAGTTGATCAAAGCATATGGTTTTATACAGACTTTTTGAGAAGCATGTATTTACAAGAAAGTGAGTGGGAGCTCTGTAGCATTTCTAATATTATATGTGGATGACATATTGTTGATTAGAAATGATATAGAAATTTTGGATAGCATGAAAGGATACTTAAATAAGAGTTTTTCAAAGCAAGACCTCGTTGAAGATGCTTACACATTGAGCATCAAGATCTATATAGATAGATCAAGATGCTTGATAAGATTTTTCAATGAGTACATACCTTGATAATTTTTTTGAAATAGTTCAAAATGGAACAGTCAAAGAAGGAGTTCTTGCCTGTGTTGCAAGGTGTGAAGTTGAGTAAGACTCAAGACCCGACCATGGCAGAAAATAGAAAGAGAATGAAAAGTCATTCCCTATGCCTCACTCATAGGCTCTATAAAGTATGCTATGCTGTGAACCAGACCTATTGTATACCTTGCTTGTGTTTGACAAAGGAATAAAATTTTGATCTAAGAGTAGATCACTGGACAGCAGTCAAGAATATCCTTAGTGAGAACTAAGGAGATGTTTCTCGATTATGGAGGTGATAAAAGAGCCCGTCGTAAAAAGTTACAATGATGCAAGCTTTTACACCAATCCATATGACTCTAAGTCTCAATCTGGATACATATTGAAAGTGGGAGCAATTATCTAGAGTAGCTCCGTGCAGAGCATTGCGGACATAGAATATTTGAAAAATACATACGGCTCTGAATATGACAGACCCGTTGACTAAACTTCTCTCACAAGAAAAACATGATCATACCTTAGTACTCTTTGGGTGTTAATCACATAGCGATGTGAACTAGATTATTGACTCTAGTAAACCCTTTGGGTGTTGATCACATGACGATGTGAACTATGGGTATTAATCACATACAGATGTGAATATTGGTATTAAATCACATGGCGATGTGAACTAGATTATTGACTCTAGTGCAAGTGGGAGACTGAAGGAAATATGCCCTAGAGGCAATAATAAAGTTATTATTTATTTCCTTATTTCATGATAAATGTTTATTATTCATGCTAGAATTGTATTAACCGGAAACATAATACATGTGTGAATACATAGACAAACATAGTGTCACTAGTATGCCTCTATTTGACTAGCTCGTGAATCAAAGATGGTTAAGTTTCCTAGCCATGGACAAAAGTGTTGTCATTTGATTAATGGGATCACATCATTAGGAGAATGATGTGATTGACTTGACCCATTCCGTTAGCTTAGCACACGATCGTTTAGTATGTTGCTACTGCTTTCTTCATGACTTATACATGTTCCTGTGACTATGAGATTATGCAACTCCCGTTTACCGGAGGAACACTTTGTGTGCTACCAAACGTCACAACGTAACTGGGTGATTATAAAGGTGCTCTACAGGTGTCTCCGAAGGTACATGTTGGGTTGGCGTATTTCGAGATTAGGATTTGTCACTCCGATTGTCGGAGAGGTATCTCTGGGCCCTCTCGGTAATACACATCACTTAAGCCTTGCAAGCATTGCAACTAATTAGTTAGTTGCGGGATGATGTATTACGAAACGAGTAAAGAGACTTGTCGGTAATGAGATTGAACTAGGTATTGAGATACCGACGATCGAATCTCGGGCAAGTAACATACCGATGACAAAGGGAACAACGTATGTTGTTATGCGGTTTGACCGATAAAGATCTTCGTAGAATATGTGGGAGCCAATATGAGCATCCAGGTTCCGCTATTGGTTATTGACCGGAAACGTGTCTCGGTCATGTCTACATTATTCTCGAACCCGTAGGGTCCGCACGCTTAACGTTACAATGACAGTTTTGTTATGAGTTTATAAGTTTTGATGTACTGAAGGAGTTCGGAGTCCCGGATGAGATCGGGGACATGACGAGGAGTCTCGAAATGGTCGAGACATAAAGATCGATATATTGGACGACTATATTCGGAGTTCGGAAAGGTTCCGAGTGATTCGGTATTTTTCGGAGTACTGGAGAGTTACGGGAATTCGCCGGGGAGTATATGGGCCTTATTGGGCCATACGAGAATAGAGTAGAGAGGCCAAAAGGAAGGAGGCCTGCGCCCCCCTCTGGTCCGAATTTGACAAGGGGCGCAGCCCCCTATTCCTTCTTCCTCTCCCCCTCTTTCCCCTTCTCCTACTCCAACAAGGAAGGAGGGAGTCATACTCCCGGTGGGAGTAGGACTCCCCTTGGCGCGCCCCCTCCTAGGTCGGCCCGCCCCTCCCCCCTTGCTCCTTTATATACGGGGACAGGGGGGCACCCCAGGACACACAAGTTGATCGTCATGATCGTTCCTTAGTCGTGTGTGGTGCCCCCCTCCACCATACTCCACCTCGGTCATATCGTTGCAGTGCTTAGGCAAAGCCCTGCGTCGGTAGAAGATCATCATCGTCACCACGCCGTCGTGCTGACGGAAATCATCCCCGACACCCTGCTGGATCGGAGTCCGGGGATCATTATCGAGCTGAACGTGTGCTGAACTCGGAGGTGCCGTACGTTCGGTACTTGGATCGGTCGGATCGTGAACACGTACGACTACATCAACCGCGTTGTCATAACGCTTCCGCTTTCGGTCTACGAGGGTACGTGGACAACACTCTCCCCTCTCGTTGCTATACATCACCATGATCTTGCGTGTGCGTAGGAAAAATTTGAAATTACTACGTTCCCCAACACTTGTATGATATTAGTTTTTGCTTTTTAGTTTTCCACAATCATCCTTGATGTACACACATTTTGGGAGAAGCCCACTTGATTAGAATTTATTAGAATACTCTATGTGCTTCACTTATATCTTTTGAGCTAGATAGTTTTTGCTCTAATGCTTCACTTATATCTTTTAGAGCACGGCGGTGGCTTAATTTTGTCGAAATTGTTAGTCTCTCATGATTCATTTATATTATTTTGAGAGTCTCTTAGAACAGCATGGTATTTGTTATGGTTATAAAATTGGTCCTAGAATGGTAGACATCCAAGTTGGGTATAATAAAAACTATCATAGGAAGTGAATTGGATGCTATGATCAATTTGATACTTGATAATTGTTTTGAGATATAGAGGTAGTGATATTAAAGTCATGCTAGTTGGGTGATTATGAATTTAAAGAATGCTTGTGTTGAAGATAGCAAGTCCCGTAGCATGCACGTATGGTTAAAGTTGTGTAACAAATTTGAAACATGAGGTGTCTTTGGATTGTGCATCCTTATGAGTGGCGGTCGGGGACGAGTGATGGTCTTTTCCTACCAATCTATCCCCCTAGGAGCATGTGCGTAGTGCTTGGTTTTTGATGACTTGTAGATTTTTGCAATAAGTATATGGGTTCTTTTTTGACTAATGTTGAGTCCATGGATTATACGCACTCTCACCTTTCCATCATTGTTAGCCTCTTCGGTACCGTGCATTGCCCTTTATCACCTTGAGAGTTGGTGCAAACTTCGCCGGTGTATCCAAACCCCATGATATGATACGCTCTATCACACATAAACCTCCCTATATCTTCCTAAAAACAGCCACCATACCTACCCATTATGGCATTTTCATATCCATTCCAAGATATATTGCCATGCAACTTTCCACCGTTCCGTTTATCATTATGACATGCATCATTATTGTCATATTGCCTTGCATGATCATGTAGTTAACATCGTATTTGTGGCAAAGCTACCATGCATAATTTTTTATACATGTCACTCTTGACTCATTGCCCATCCCGGTACACCGCCGGAGGCATTCATATAGAGTCATATCTTGTTCTAGTTTTGGGTTGTAATTCATAAGTTATAAATCAATATAAGTGTGATGATCATCATTATTAGAGCATTGTCCCCAAATTAAAAAAAAGGGGAAGGCCAGAAAAGAAAAAGGAAAGGCCAAAGAAAAAAAAGAAAAAAAGAAAGGCCAAAAAAGGCCCAAAAAGAAAGAAAAAGAAAAAAGAAGAAAAAAAGAAAATAAATAAAAAGGGGGCAATGTTACTATCTCTTTTTCCACACTTGTGCTTCAAAGTAGCACCATGTTCTTCATATAGCGAGTCTCATATGTTTTCACTTTCATATACTAGTGGGAATTTTTTATTATAGAACTTGGCTTGTATATTCCTACGATGGGCTTCCTCAAAATGCCCTAGGTCTTCTTGAGCAAGCAAGTTGGATGCACACCCACTAGTATCTTTTGTTGAGCTTTCATGCATTTATAGCTCTAGTGCATCCGTTGCATGGCAATCCCTACTCCTCATGTTGACATCAATTGATGGGCATCTCTATAGCCCATTGATTATCCTCGTCAATGTGAGACTTTCTCCTTTTTTGTCTTCTCCACACAATCCCCATTATCATATTCTATTCCACCCATAGTGCTATATCCATGGCTCACGCTCATGTATTGCGTGAAAGTTGAAAAAGTTTGAGATTATTTAAGTACGAAACAATTGCTTGGCTTGTCATCGAGGGTGTATAATTTGGGAGCACTTTTGCGTGACGAAAATGAAGCATAGCCTAACTATATGATTTTGTAGGGATGAACTTTCTTTAGCCATGTTATTTTGAGAAGACATGATTGCTTTGATTAGTATGCTTGAAGTATTACTATTTCTTATGTCAATATGAACTTTTATTTTGAATCATTTGGATCTGAACATTCATGCCACAATAAAGAAAATTACATTGAGAAATATGCTAGGTAGCATTCCACATCAAAAATTCTGTTTTTATCATTTACCTACTCGAGGACGAGCAGGAATTAAGCTTGGGGATGCTTGATACGTCTCCAACGTATCTATAATTTTTGATTGTTCCATGCTATTATATTACTCGTTTTGGATGTTTATGGGCATTACTTTACACATTTATATCATTTTTGGGACTAACCTACTAACTGGAGGCCCAACCCGTATTGTTGTTTTTTTGCCTATTTCAGTGTTTTGAAGAAAAGAAATATCAAACGGAGTCCAAACGGAATGAAACCTTCGAGAGCGTGATTTTTGGAACAAACGTGATCCAGAGGACTTGGAGTGCAAGTTAAGAAGCAGCCGAGGCGGCCACGAGGGTGGAGGGCGCGCCCACCCCTACAGGGCGTGCCCCCCTATCTTGTGGGCCCCTCGGGCATCCACCGACGTACTTCTTCCTCCTATATATACCTACGTACCCCGAAAACATCAGGGGAGCCACCAAAAACCTAATTCCACCGCCGCAACCTTCTGTATCCACGAGATCCCATCTTGGAGCCTTCGTCGGTGCTCCGCCGGAGGGGGAATCGACCACGGAGGGCTTCTACATCAACACCATAGCCCCTTTGATGAGTTGTGAGTAGTTTACCACAGACCTTCGGGTCCATAGTTATTAGCTAGATGGCTTATTCTCTCTTTTTGGATCTCAATACCATGTTCTCCTCGATCTTCTTGGAGATCTATTCGATTTAACTCTTTTTGCAATGTGTTTGTCGAGATCCGATGAATTGTGGGTTTATGATCAAGTTTATCTATGAGAAATATTTGAATCTCCTCTGAATTCTTTTATGTATGATTGAGTTATCTTTGCAAGTCTCTTCGAAATACCAGTTTGGTTTGGCCTACTAGATTGATCTTTCTTGCAATGGGAGAAGTGCTTAGCTTTGCATTCAATCTTGCGGTGTCCTTTCCCAGTGACAGCAGGGGCAGCAAGACACGTATTGTATTGTTGCCATCAAGGATAAAAAGATGGGGTTTATATCATATTGCATGAGTTTATCCCTTTACATCATGTCATCTTTCTTAATGCGTTACTCTGTTCTTTATGAACTTAATACTCTAGATGCATGCTGGATAGCGGTCGATGTGTGTAGTAATAGTAGTAGATGCAGGCAGGAGTCATCTACTTGTCACGGACGTGATGCCTATATACATGATCATGCCTAGATAATCTCATAATTATTCGCTTTTCTATCAATTGCTCAACAGTAATTTGTTCACCCACCGTAATATTTATGCTATCTTGAGAGAAGCCACTAGTGAAACCTATGGCCCCTGGGTCTATCTTTTATCATATAAGCTTTCAATCTACTTTTATTCGCATCTTTACTTTTCCAATCTATATCATAAAATACCAAAAATATATTTATCGTATCATACTATCTCTATCAGATCTCACTTTCGCAAGTGGCCGTGAAGGGATTGACAACCCCTTTATTGCGTTGGTTGCGAGTTCTTTGTTTGTTTGTGTAGGTGCGTGAGACTTTTGAGGAGCCTCCTACTGGATTGATACCTTGGTTCTCAAAAACTGAGGGAAATACTTACGCTACTATTGTTGCATCACCCTTTCCTCTTCAAGGAAAACCAACACAAGCTCAACACGTAGCAGCACCTCAGGTTGGTGGATACAAATTCACTAAAGTACTCATGGATGGAGGCAGTAGCATCAACATCCTTTATTATGAGACTTTCCGTCGCATGGGGTTGACTGATAAAAATCTTAAGACGTCCAACACTGTTTTCCATGGAGTGGTGCTTGGTAAGTCGGTGTACCCAGTGGGTAAGATTGAGCTAGAAGTGGCCTTTGGAGATGAGCATGATTCTAGGGCTGAGAAGTTAACTTTTGAAGTGGTCAAAATCAAAATCCCGTATCACGCTCTGTTTGGACGGCTGGCTTATGCAAAGTTCATGGCATGGCCGTGTTATGTTTATCTGCAGCTCAAGATGCTGAGTCATAAGGGAACCATCACAGTGCATGGGAGTCGAAAGATAGCCCTAGAATGTGAGGAAGGCGATGCTGCTTATGCTAAATCTGTCTGTGCAACAGAGGAATTGAAGTTTTACAAGGACAATGTTGACCCGGCGGACATGACGTCTTTGAAAAGGCCAACCAGAGAGCATGAGCTGGTGATGAAGTTTAAATCGGCTGACGATGCCAAGCTGGTTGATTTTGTTCCCGGCGACTCATCTAAGCAGTTCAGTATCAGTGCTAACCTAGATCCCAAATAGGAAAGCGCGCTCATCGAGTTCAGTCGTGAGAACCGGGACATCTTCACATGGAAACCTTCTGACATGTCGGGTGTACCGAGAGAACTCGCAGAGCACACTCTCAATATTGATCCAAAATTTAAGCCGGTAAAGCAGTTTCTTCGGCGGTTCAATGAGGAGAGACGTAAGGCCATTGGTGAGGAAGTGGCCTGGCTCTTGGCAGACGGGTTCATTGTTGAAGTTTTTCATCCAGAGTGGTTGGCTAACCCGGTGCTAGTGCTTAAGAAGAACGGCACCTCACGTATGTGTGTGGATTATACGGACTTAAACAAGGCTTGTCCGGCTGATCCTTTTGCTCTCCCTCGTATTGATCAAATCATTGATGCTACGACGGGTTGTGAGCGTTTTAGCTTTTTGGATGCTTATTCTGGTTATCATCAGATCAAAATGGCAATTAAGGACCAGGAGAAGACGACTTTTATTACTCCTTTTGGAGCCTTCTACTATGTTTCTATGCCTTTCGGGCTTAAGAGTGCCTAGGTGACCTATCAGCGATGTGTGCAGAATTGTCTTCATAATCAGATTGGGCGCAATGTTCATGCCTATGTGGACGACATTGTGGTAAAGTTCAGGGAGAAGGAGACCTTGATAGATGATTTGAAGGAAACCTTTGACAATATCCGGGTCTACCAGATGATGCTTAACCCGGCCAAGTGCATTTTTGGTGTGACAGCAGGCAAGCTTTTGGGGTTTCTGGTTTCTAACAGAGGCATTGAGGCTAACCCGGAGAAGATTAAGGCCATCACCTCCTTGGCTAAGCCGGCGTGTATCAATGATGTTCAGCTTTTGGCGAGCCGTATTGCTGCCTTAAGCCGGTTCATAAGCCGGTTAGGTGAGAAGGCTATACCGTTGTATCAGATGATGAAGAAAATAGACGACTTTGTCTGGAGTGATGCTGCTAACAATGCATTTGAAGATTTGAAGAGGCAGCTAGCTGAGCCGCAGGTTCTTGCTGCTCCCATTGATAAGGAGCCATTATTGTTATATGTGGCTGCTAACACACGTGCCGTCAGTGTGGCCATTGTGGTGGAGCGCAAGGAGGCTGGCAAAGAATATCCGGTTCAACGGCTGGTTTACTACATTAGTGAGGTGCTTATTGGGTCCAAGCGGAGATATCCACATTGGCAGAAGCTTGTTTATGGGGTGTTCATGGCCAACCAGAAGCTTAAACAATATTTTCTGTGTCATCCCATCACTGTGGTCAGTTCTGTTCCTTAGGATATATCATTCAAAACAGAGAAGCCACATGAAGAGTCGCCAAGTGGGCCATTGAGCTTGGGCCTCATGGTTTAAAGTATGTGCCACACACTGCTATCAAGTCTCAAGCACTAGTGGATTTCATCAACGATTGGACAGAGCTGCAGATGCCTGAATAGAAGTCGGACAACACATATTGGACTATTCACTTTGATGGGTCCATGCAATTGGAAGGCTCGGGGGCTGGAGTTGTTTTAGCTTCCCCTCGAGGTGACAAATTTTGTTATGTGCTAAGCTTGATGTTTCCTTGTACTAACAATGCAGCTGAGTATGAGGCCTTGATCCATGGTCATCGGATGGCTAGGGAGATGAACTTAAGCCAGGTGAGGTGCTTTGGCGACTCAGATTTGGTGGCTCAACAAGTCTCAGGCAAATGGGATTCCAAGGATCCCCTCATGGCGGCTTATCGCCGCGAAGTTGATGCTGTTGCTGGACACTTCAAGGGTTATCAAGTGGAGCACATTGATCACAGAAAGAATGAGGCGGCTGACGCTTTAAGCCAACTGGGATCTCAGCATAAGCCGGTGCCACCTAACACTTTCTTGGATATTCTGCATAACCCTTCTATCAAGTTGCCTACAGAGGAAGACTTGGATGTTCCTGACCCGGAAGCACAATTGATGGCGGCTCTTCACGTCATCCCAGATTGGACAGTGCCATATTTGGCTCACATGACCCGGGGCGAATTGACTGAGGATGAAACCTTGGCTAGGCAGATAACCCGGTGGTCTAAGTCAATTTCAATTGCCAATGGCGAGTTGCATCATCGCAGTCTCACTAGGGCGTTTCAGCGTTGTGTATCTCCTGAGGAAGGTCAAGAAATTCTTTGTGAGATTCATGAAGGAGATTGTGGACATCATGCCGGTTCAAAGTCCCTTGTGGTCAAAGCTTTTCGTCATGGATTTTATTGGCTGACGGCTCACGCTGATGCAGAGGATCTGGTCAGTAAATGTGATGGTTGTCAGAAATTCTCATGGCGAGCTCACGTGCCGGCTCAAGAATTACGGATGATTCCAATTACTTGGCCGTTTGCAGTCTGGGGACTTGACATGGTTGGGCCTTTCAAAAGGTCCAAAGATAAAAAGACCCACCTCTTGGTGGCAGTCGACAAATTCACAAAGTGGGTTGAAGCAGAGCCGGTCAGTAAGTGTGATGCGGCAACGGCGGTTCAATTCATGAAAAAGGTGATTTCCTGTTTTGGTTTTCCTCGTAGTATCATAACTGATAATGGCACTAACTTGTCCAAGGGTGCCATGGAGGAATTTTGTCAACGTGAGCATATTCGGCTTGACGTTTCATCAGTAGCTCATCCCAGTCCAATGGTCAAGCCGAAAGAGCCAATCAGGAAATTTTGAAAGGCATCAAGCCCCGGCTTTTGGTTCCCTTGCAACAGACGGCGGGTTGTTGGGTGGAAGAGTTACCATCAGTGTTATGGAGTATCAATACTACCCCCAACAGATCTATGGGTTACACCCCTTTCTTCATGGTTTATGGAGCAGAGGCGGTTCTTCCTAGTGACATCCGTCATGACTCGCCCCGTGTGGCGGCTTATGTTGTTGAAGCTGATAATGAACAAGCGCGTTAGGATGCACTTGACCTATTAGATGAAAAGCGTGACTTGGCAGCAGCCCGCTCGACGATTTACCAACAGGACCTGCACCATTATCACAGCCACTGGGTTATGTCCAGAACCTTTCAAGAAGGTGATTTGGTGCATCGGCTCATCCAGGATCAAACTAATGCACACAAGTTATCCCCACCTTGGTAAGGGCCCTTTGTGGTCAGCAAGAACTTGAACAACGGGTCATACTACCTTATCGATGTTCGAGAGCATAAAGACTCACGTAAATCGGAGGAGAAGACCCGCCGGCCATGGAATATTGCTCATCTTCGGCCTTACTACACTTGAGCCACCGGTTCTTATGATGTACATATTTTTGATGATGTATATATTATGATAAGTAATAAAGCAGGACCTCTGTCCTTTTCATCCTTAATGATCATACATCTTCATCATCATAATTCAAAGACCAATTGGGGGCTGATCGTATTTGAATCTAGCTTAACACTTTTGGTCCGACTTTGATCGTATTCGAATCAGAGTCGTTAAACAAGTCTCAAGGTCATTTGGGGGCTTCCTGTTCAAACATAGGTCGTATTTGAACCAAAGAGAACATAGCTGTCAGTACCCTCTTGATCGGCGGAATGCCAAAACCACTAGGGGGCTTCCTGATCGTATTCGAATCCTAGCTTAACCCTCTTATGGTCTAGTTTATTGATCGTATTCGAATCAGAAGCCTCATTTTTTCTCTCTGTGAAAGATCGAGGATGTCGCCTAGAGGGGGGGGGAGTGAATAGGCGCTTTAAAATAATTACGGTTAAGGCTTGAACAAATGCGGAATAAACCTAGCGGTTAATTTGTCAAGCACAAAACCTAAAACAACTAGGCTCACCTATGTGCACCAACAACTTATGCTAAGCAAGATAAGCAACTATGTGATAGCAAGATCTATGACAAAGAACACTATGGCTATCACAAAGTAAAGTGCATAAGTAAAGGGCTCGGGAAAGAGATAACCGAGGCACGCAGAGACGACGATGTATCCCGAAGTTCACACCCTTGCGGATGCTAATCTCCGTTTGGAGCGGTGTGGAGGCACAATGCTTTCCAAGAAGCCACTAGGACCACTGTAATCTCCTCACGCCCTCGCACAATGCAAGATGTCGTGATTCCACTAAGGGATCCTTGAGGGCGGTCACCGAACCCGTACAAATGGCGACCCTTGGGGGGGTCACTGAACCCGTACACTTTGTCAACCCTTGGAGGCGGTCACCGGTACCCGTCAAATTGCTCGGGGCAATCTCCACAACCTAATTGGAGACCCCCGACACTTGCCTGGAGCTTCACACCACAATGATTGATCTCTGAACAACACCAACCGTCTAGGGCGCCAAGGCACCCAAGAGGAACAAGCTCTAGGGTGTCCAAACACCCAAGAGTAACAAGCTCAAGGGTACCAAGCACCCAAGAGTAATAAGCTTCTCAACTTGTAACTTCCACGTATCACGTGGAGAACTCAAACCGATGCACCAAATGCAATGGCAAGGGCACACAGAGTGCCCAACTCCTTCTCTCTCAAATCCCACCGAAGCAACTAATGCTAGGGAGGAAGATGAGAGGAAGAACAAGAAGGAGAACACCAAGAACTCCAAGATCTAGATCCAATGGGTTCCCCTCACATAGAGGAGAAAGTGATTTGTGGAAATGTGGATCTAGATCTCCTCTCTCTTTTCCCTCAAAAACTAGCAAGAATCCATGGAGGGATTGAGAGTTAGCAAGCTTGAAGAAGGTCAACAATGGGGGAAGAACACGAGCTCAAAGGATAAGGTTCATTGGGGAAGAAGACCCCCTTTTATAGGAGGGGAAAAATCCAACCGTTATGTGCTCAGCCCGCACACGAGCGGTACTACTGCTCCACGAGCGGTACTACCACTCGGGCGGAAGAAGCAGGGAAAAGGAGCAACAACACATGAACCTTGGGGCAGTAGTACCGCTTATAAGCGGTACTACTGCTCACCCCAGCGGTACTACCGCTGGAGGAGCAGAACACAGGACCAAAAGAGGCAGGGCAGAGCAGAGAACGGCGGCAGTAATGCAGTAACGGTACTACCGCCCGACCGGAGCGGTGCTACCGCTTATAGGCGGTACTACCACCCAATCGGGGCGGTACTACCGCTTATAGGCGGAACTGCCGTGCCTTACTGCTGTGCTACTACTGCTAAACCCAACACGGAAAGTGCAAGACCCAAAATCGAGGCGGTAGTAGAGCGGTACTACCGCTTGACACTACAAGCGGTACTACCGCTGCCACCGCGGTACTACCGCAGGGAGAAAAACAGAACTGCCATAACTTCTTCATATGAGCTCTTAATTGAGCAAACTCAAGCTTGTTGGATACAAGACAATGAGTAGCATCAGAACAGCAGCTGGATGTAGTAAGAAGAGGCAGAGGAGGTATGCCTAACAAAAAGAGGAGAGAAACCTCCAACAGAGAAGAACCGGCAAAACCTCCAACATCGAAAACATCATAGAAGATGCATGTGAACTCCGTTTTCGATGAACTCGAGCTTGTCATCAAGATGGCCATAAGCTCCAAAACTCACAAAGAGAACCAAACAAGAACCAAGAAATATGATGCAAGGATGCAATGGTTTGAGCTCTCTACAAATGATACGATCAAGTTACTCATCGAGAGCCCCCCTTGATAGAACGGCAATCGATCCTAAAACCCGGTCTCCCAACTACCACCATGGGATTGGTAAAATGGAAAACCTATCAAGGGAAAACCTTTGCCTTGCACATGGTCCACTTGAGCTAGGTGATGACGATCTTGACTCCCTCAAGTTGGACCACCTTTCTTGATTGCGTTGGCTCGATCAAGACTAGTTGATTGCTCCCCCATACTCCACTATGGGTGAGCCACTCTTCCGCACATCTTCACAAGTCCATTGTCACCATAATGGACGACAAGCTTCAAGCATTTGATCTCTTCGTGATGCTTCACTTGAACTTGCACACCACAACCTAACCCCACAAAGAACTCTCACGAAGATTATGGGTTAGTACACAAAGCGAAATTGACAATGCTTACCATACCATGGGATCGCTTGATCCCTATCAGTAAATCTTCTACGCTTTGTGAGTTGATCAACTTGATTCACTCTTGACTTAGTCTTGATCAACCTCGAACCTTTCCAACTCTCTTCATTTGGATGATGTCTTGAAGGTAAACATGAATGATCACACAATCTTCTTCTTCAAGACATGCTTGCAATAAGCTCAACACTCACATGACCAATCTTTGGATAATTCCTTAATAGCACCTTGGTCAACTCATAAACTCCTAGAAACCAACACATGGACTTCAAGAAAAGCCTATGGACAAATCCTTCAAATATAACTCAAGACAACCATTAGTCCATGGAGATTGTCATCAATTACCAAAACCCAACATGGGGGCACCGCATGTTCTTTCACTCTGTTTGGCTTAAATTTTTTGAAAACAGTCTTTGGGTTTGTCTTGAGACTTTTTTGTTCATATCTGAGGCATATATATATGTGGTTTCTATTTAACCCGGCTTGGCTTTGGACGATAAGTCTCCAACATATGACAATGATCAAACATTTGGAAATTTTAGGCTTCTACAGATCGGGTTATCACCCTTACTGTGCAAGCCACATAAACCGGCAATGCAAATTCAATATCACAGGTATGATGTTATAGTTATGTTTCCAAGTTACGATTCATAACCGGCTTATCAGTGACTCCTTTTTTTTACATGTCAGTGGTCATATGTAAGATATTATGACCCGCCCTGCGGTAAACCGCCAAGGGTTCTTGTGATCTATTTCTGTGTCCAGGATAGTTCAAGGACTTTCTTATGCATAAGGAAAACAGATGATAAGTATAATAAGGGTAAATATGAGATAGTGGCTTAACAGTGTTGAGCACCAAAATGTGCACGACGGCACGACAGAGCAAAGTTATTTCTACCCTATTACATGACTCCCCGAGTCCAAATGATTAACCATTTTTTCAGAAGGTTACAAATATGAGCCGCCCGGTGGATCATTTCTCTTGTTGGCTTGAAGCTGCTGGATCAACCCTTTCCTCTTCTTTGTCCTATTCCCCGTCCTGGAAGGTTGATTTGCAAGCTGGGTTGCCTCGCTCCTGTGTTTACCACTACGTTCCTGATTGTTCGGCTAGGGAGTAAAGGGAGCATCTCTGTGATTGTCACGATCGGGTCACCCGAGCCGGACCTCAGACTGGGTGAAGCCGAAAGCTAGCGCTCTTACTGTTTTCAATAATGGTCGGCACACATTGGAACTCATGAGTACAAAAAATGTATTGCACAAGTCTCATAGTGAGCAACCGAAGAAAGGTATCGGTGGGGGTACTATTTTCTTCGAAGATGCTTCTTACACTTTGTCGGTAATATAGCATAAGTTCCCTGAGCGCGCTTTGTCTATTACAGCCCTATGGCCTGATTGCCTGGTTATCGGAAACACCGTCGATATTTTCGACAGGTGGAGTACATAACACTTTTCGGTCCTTGACCGAAGAGGGAGAAGCCGACGGTCGGTTAAGACGCGTATAAAGTTCGGGTGAACACAAATATGATATAAGTACTTCGGTCCATAGATTCATTATACATAAAATTCTTTTACCCAAGTCACTTGGGGGCTCTTAAATTTAGGTGAGCTGTTTTATAATAAGTGTTTTTCTTCTTAGTCATTGCAAAGTCCTTTTTATATCACTCTTTTTCGACGCGAGTGTGCGGTCAATAGCCGGGGAGCCTAATTTCTCTCTCAAAGCCGCTAAAGTTTGCTAAACTGGCCTAACGAGAAGTACTCCGCCTTCGGGGTAGGAGGTTGAAGCCGTAGGCTAACCCGCTTGAAGTCTTGAGATAGGATGTGTCATGTTAAAGCACGACAGAAGCACAATTTTTTTTCTAAGACCAATTTTCTGATTGGCACCAAACAATTGATCTAGTTCGGACGTCGAGTTTTTCCTGATGTTTTTTGGTTTTCCAATCCTGCGGCACTTTTCAACTATTTGTGTGTTTTCCACATAAGTCTCGACGTGCAACGCCGGACACCTTTAGAGACTCGGCAAAAATTCTCGGATATTGCTATATATGCATCACTTTTGACTTGTGTCTTCGGTCAATAGTTGGGTTGCCCGGCTCCTGCGCTTGCCTCCTACGTTCCGCTTTGTTCGGCTAGGTGTGCGAAGGGAGAACCACTGCGATTGTGCTTCCAGCTCGCATGTGTAAGCACCTCAGTGGAGAAAGCCGAAAACTGACTGTCACAATAAGCCTAAACTGGTCAGTGGTCCAATGACTGTATTAAATGACACTCCGTTCATAACATTGGCCTAAGTGTTTACGGCTTGACATTGGCTGTCACCAAACACTAACCAGGGGGCTACTTGCTGGCCTCCCAACTTTAAGCTCCTATGACTAAGTGAAAGTTATAAAGCCCGCATATCTGATTGCCTCGCTTCCGCTAAACACAACCGCCTTCGAGCACCGAGACGTTAGCTAAGGGTTGTTTTGTTATTTCGGAAACACCCTGCATAGCATCTACAAGGGGGTAGAAGCCGACGATGGGCCACTTTTAGATTATAAAAGGTCGCAACGGAAGTGAAAATTTGGGTTCATCTAGACCATAGAGTTTGGAAGCTTTTCCCGAACTAAATCCTCAGTATTTTCCTCCCACATTGATCGGAGATGAGGTTTCATGATCATGCTTAGCATGACAACCCAAAGAAAGGAACCGATAGCGGGACTATTTTCTTTGGATCATGTTTCTTATGTTAAAACAATAATATAACATGTCTCTCTACATACCTTTGTTTATAAAACCGTATGGCCGGATTATCTTGTTTGCCGTAAATCTTTTCCCTCAGAAGGGCTTTATAAAGTGGGACAAACACTCCCCGGCTACTGGCCGAGGAGGTTGAAGCCGATGGCCGGTCAACAAAGTTCTGTACAACAAGCATTGATGATGTAGAGTACTTGGATACATAGAATCATTACACATAATTTGTGATTTTACTTTGGATATCGATCCTTAATTCGGCCACCCGTGCCCACATTAAGGCTCAGGGGCTACTGGGCTTCGTTCTTATTATTTACAAATATTAAAGGGGTACATTGATCCCCTAATCTGGTGTCGCCACCCGACCAGTGTCTCGAGGGCTACTGCATTGCCTGTCCAATGCAGAAAATTTAAAGTGCAATATAGTTTTTGAGGAGATTATTATCCTCAGGTTGGTCGGCCGCACCCAACATGAGTCTCGAGGACTTTGCACGCCGTGTTTCTATTCCTATGTATGCTGCCGAGCTAGGAGTTGATCCTCAGGCCGATTTCGCGCATCGACCTGAGTCTCAGGGGCAACTAGGATCAGCAGTTTCATGTTTTCCTTCAGGTGCATCTCGGGTTTTAGACTGACGCACACACCTTGAGGGCTACTAGCTAAATGTCTCGGCAGAGAATAAATTGCACCAATCAAAAAATCAGCCCGTAGTCAGGGGTGGTGCACCACCTTGGAAGCAGTCTGGCATAAAGCTCAGGCGCCAGTGGCTGGCTCCATAGAGGGCATTCCCGGCATTAAGCTCGGCTAAAATCCTTCAACTTTTTTGAACCAAGATGATCTATGACATCTCGGATACAGTCCGGCCTTGGATCTTGGACACAATCCGGCGTTGGAGCTCGGATACATTCTGGCGTTGGAGCTTGGACACTATCCAGCGTTGGAGCTCGGATACATTCTGGTGTTGGAGCTCGGAAGCAGTCCGGTGTTGGTGCTTGGTTGCAAAAGATACCTCGAATGCAACCCGGTGTTGGAGCTCAGATGCAAGAGGACACTACTGCCCGGGAATAACTTCAAACCCGAGGTGTGGCATAAAAATAACAAGTCATTGATAAAGGCCAGAAACTTAAAGGGGCTCCTCGGATACCCGACGTGTAAACTCTTCGGATTTACTTCGGCGATCCTCAAGATCGAAGATGAGAAGATTTGTTGAACCAGTTTTCAAGACCGACGACCGAAGATGAAGAACAGCTCGGAAGAATCGAGGAGCATCCCCAACTTGAAGACCGGTTCAGGGGGCTACTGACGGTGTCCTAAACTAGGGGGTACTCACCACGTCGTCTCCCGATCAGTTGGATTGGGTCGAGTACCCCATGGCCGTATACTCATGGGCCAGTTCGGACAGTTTCCGCATACAAGGAAGATTCCACAAGACTTGGTGATCAAGACAAGGACTCCTCCCCCACCGACGTATTCGGCTAGGACTCTTGTTACCCTAGGCCTATGGTACATTATATAAACCGAGGCTAGGCTAGTCGATATATCATTATGACATTACTCATCATACCTCTAGGGTTTAGACCACAACATATGATCTCGAGGTAGATCAACTCTTGTAACCCCTATACTCATTACAGTTAATCAAGCAGCATGTAGGGTATTATCTCATCAAGAGAGCCCGAAGCTGGGTAAAATCCCGTGTTCATGTTACCATTGATCCTAAGACGCACAGCTTGGGACCCCCTACCCGAGATCCGCCGGTGGTGTCACCGACAAGGGGAATGAGGAGAGACTAGGTCATGGATATTTATAAGAAAAGACTGATAAGTGGGCGCGAAAGACGAGGAGGCCAAAACATGGTTATCCGTCTGCCCAGACGCCTCAATTTTTGGGACGGTTATTAAGATAAGGATCCGTTGAGATATGTTGGACAAAGTGTGAATTAATGACAGGTGACGTCATGGTGGGTTATCACAGATCTAGAAGATGACGTCATGGCGGGTTATAAACTTTCGCACAAATGAAGAGCAAACGTTTTTTATTAAGTGTTGAAGATTGACATGAACCAGTTCAAATCAATCTGGGGCCTAATGTTGGGGATATAACTATTAGGTATGACCCGCCCAGGAGGGGTTGGGTTATACCTATGACAATTCGTAATATGAAGCCCAAGACGATACTTGAAGATGGCGGTTCAGTTAAGGGCCCAAGGCCCAAAGGCGGCTTAAGGCCCATAGAGATAAACCACCATATGTGTATAACTTATATTGTAAGGCAGGAATAGATAGAGACCGAGCCAGACACTGTTTATGAGCCGTCCGGGACTCTGTGAGCCGCTAGGCGTCGACCTCTGTATATAAAGGGACGACCCGGCGGCGGTTCAGGACAAGTAACATCAAATCGAGAACTAGGTCAAGCGAATTCGCTCCCTAGTAATCGAGACATAAGCAATCCCACCTCAAACTGGATTAAGTCATTACCTTCACCGCAAGGGGCCAAACCAGTATAAACTCCCATGTCCTTTGCCCCGTTTTAACCCCTTTAAGCTTCCTAGTTGTGATGGCTCCACGACTAAGTCCTTTTGCTAGGACATCTGTCGTGACGTTTCCACGACAGGAAGGGTCAGGAATTTCTGGTGGAACATCATGAATAGGTTCTTCTGCTTGTGGCGCGGAGGTGTCAGATGCTGGAATTGGTTGCTCCGGTTCAGGAACTTTGGGGTCTTCAGCCGGCTTAGTCACCTTTGCCTTCTTGCTAGTTTTTTCTTTTCCACTGCATGTGTTATGAGGGGTCAGTACAAAGATAAGAACCTGATAAGGAAGCAAATAATAAGTAATTGTTATTACCCAGGAGCAGTTTTGAAAGCTGGCAGCTGGGACTGTGATGAGTCACCGGAGGAGGAGTGAGAAGTCTCCTGATAGTTTGAATCGGAAGAATTACGTGGCTGGTGAATGAGTCCCGCCAGAGGATAAAAATAGTTTAAATTTGGGATGACCTCGTTTAGACGTTTCCTCGGAGCTAGAGTATTTGGTAAACCGGAAGATAATTCTTCACCTCCGCTGGTCCAAGTCTGTCGCCGGTTCTCGTGCTGCTATTGCTTCAAAAGAAAGTGAGGATCCAGATAAGCTAAGGGGTGTGAAAAGCTTACTTTTCGAGTTACTCTTCGAATTTTCTGTCTTGGCAAAGGCTCGGAGTCGAAGGAAATGATACTTAACTCTTCCTCGATTGCTTGACTGGCCCCTATGTCATCCTGATGATAATCAATGTCAATAAGATAGTTGAAAAAGGAGCCAAGGGAATCAAGAGCTACCTCTGACTCAGAGCTGTCGTCCAGTTCAAACAACTCGGAAGTACTTAATTTCTTCTTGTTCTTCTTGGCGGCTTTCTTGGCAGCCCTGGCCTTTTTGGCAGCTTCATGGTTATATTTCTTTTTCCAAAAATCAGAGTCAGCCTGTGAAAGTCATCAAAGTTGAGTTAATAGAATATTTGAATGACGAAGGTAAAAGTAAGTAATTTAAAGACTCACATCTGGTGGCGGGTTAAGTTTGCAGAAAGGGTTCAAACCCACTTTGCTGCAGTCTTTCGAATCTTCATTCAGAAGGGTCTTTGTCATTCCATTGATCGTCTCATCATTTAAACGTACGGAGTTGTGGTGTAGTGGATCCTTTATACCACCCGTGTAAGTACACATTAAGCCAGATCAGCGACTCAAGGGAATGATTCGCCAAGAAACCCAACATTGAACCAAGTCAATGCCAGTTAACCCATTTCCTAGCAGAGCCTTGACCTTTGCAATGGTGGGGGCAAGTTTTGCACGTTCAGCAGGGGTAAGCTTCTCAGGAAGACGATGTTTTGGGTCAAGACGCTGGGCATGATAGCCTGGCAGTGGATTCTCGTCAGCCAGAGAGGTATCTTTGCAATAAAACCATGTCTGGTTCCAATCTTTGGGGTGACTCGACAAGCAAGCATAGGGGAAGATAGCATCTCTTCTTTGTTGAATTGAGATTCCGCCAAGTTCCAAGCTGGGTCCATTCGTAAACTCGTGTTGGCGGTTCAAATAAAAATATTTCCTAAACAGTTCTACACTGGGCTCCTCTTGAAGGTATACTTCGCAGAAAACTTGAAAGTTGCGGAGTTTGACACGGAATTGGGTCCGATGTCTTGAGGATGGAGCTGAAAGAAGTGCAGAACATCTCGGAAAATTTTAGAATCGGGCGGTGAGAAGCCCCGATTCATGTGTTAGTAAAAACAATGACCTCATCATCCTTTGGTTGAGGTCTTTCTTCTTCTGGATTGGGGGCGCGATAATGCATGACATTTTTGCTGGTAAATAGCCGGTTTTGACAAAGTCTTTGAGTGTGTCTTCAATGATAGTGGAGGGAACCCAATTACATGAAGTGGCTGTCTTCGGCGGCATTGTGAAGAAAGAAGCCTAAAAGAAAGAACAATTTTGCCGGTTTAAGTTGATTCATTAAGCCGGAAGTAAAATGCTACAGTATATATTCATAGTGGCGACTTAAAAGGGGATTAATGATATATGGCTACTGATAACCGGTGATGTGAGCCGCCATGACTAGATTGATATCTATCAAGAGTGAAATCTGCTAAGTGTTGAATAAACATGTTTTACAGACTGGAGCAGATGATTTAGATCTAGCGCTGTGTGAAAACGGAAAATAAATCAAAACCTAAATATCGCAGCAGCAGAGGGACTAGCACATGGACGAGATTTCCGCATCTAAAAGGTATGTTCAGTGATTAAGACAAAGGATAGAAACAGGTTCTGCATATTTCAAAGGTCATTTTTCGATCAATGTAAGGATTAACAGAAGCGTGACGAAGAACGATGATGAACTCGTAGAACGGTAGAAACCCTAACGGAGATCTATGGTGGAGAAGATGAGGTGCTTATTGGATCCGATGAGCAAGGAAGAGGCACTGCAGTTTCTCTGGTCCCGTTCAGGTCGATGTTGCGGCCGAGGTCGAGGAAGGCGATGAGCTTCGCGGTGGCGGCAGCGCTCAGGTCTGCAGATGCGTCGCCGAGAGAGGTGGAAGACGTGAAGGAGAAGAGGGGAAAATGAAAGGAGGGTTGTTTGACCCTATTTATAAGGAGAAGGGTAACAGGTGGGCGCAAAAAATGAGGAGGCCAAAGAATGATTATCCAACCGCTCAGATGCCTCGATTTTCGGGATGGTTATTAAAGATAAGGATCTGTTAAGATATATTGGGTATTGTGTAATATTAATGACAGGTGACGTCACGGCGGGTTACCACAATCGCAGGAGATGACGTCATGGCGGGTTATGAGACCTCGCATGAATAAAGAAGGAAAGATTTTTCTAAGTGTTGAAGGTTGACATGAACGAGTTCAAATCAATCAGGGGCCTAATGTTGGGGATATGACTATTGGGTATGACCTGCCCAGGAGGGGCCGGGTTATACCTATGGCAGTTCATCAATACAAAGCCCATGAGGATGTCGAATATGGCGATTCATGAAGCAAGGGCCTAAAGCCCAAGGGCGACTTAGGGCCCATAGGGGTAAACCGCCATATGTGTATGACTTATATTGTAAGGCAAGTATATTTACTCACCGAGCCGGACACATTGTCTATGAGCCGGCCGGGACTCCGTGAGCCGCTGGGCGTCAACCTGTGTATATAAAGGGACGACCCGCCGGCGGTTCAGGGCAAGAAACAAGAGATCGAAAGCTAGGTCAAGCGTATTCGCTCTCTAGTAATTGAGACATAAGCAATACCACCTCAAATTGGATTAGGCCTTTACCTTCACCGCAAGGGGCCGAACCAGTATAAACTCTCTGTGTCCTTTGTCCCTTTAACCCCTTTAAGCTAACCTAGTTGCAATGGCTCCACGACTAAGTCCTCACACTAGGACATCTGCCATGACAATTCCACGACATGAGCTATGTGGCGGCGCCCATCTGGCAAATAAAGTTTTCTTGAGCCTCCCTATCTTGATGGAGTCGAGCGATGGCTTGATGGCTCGTTGGTGTAGATTTTAGCCAGGCTCTCTAGCCGGTTAGACTAGGGTTTGCCAAGTTTGTCTGGGTGGCAGCGGTGACTTAGACCATGTCTAGTAGAGCCCTTAAAGCCTTAAATAAACAGAAATAACCGTTTTTTACGGGTTGAAATGAAAAACGGCAAATAATAGAACCCATAAACCCCTAAACCCTTAAAAAAATTTATGGATTGGATTTGGGGTTGCCCTCCCAATCTGTCAAAGTGGGGATTGGAGAGGGAAACCCACCTCCAACCCGCACTCCACCAGTCGTTGCGCGGGAGGGAAATTTCCCCTCGCGCGCTCCCTCCCGTCGGACGCCGCTGGACTCCTCCGTCGCCCCGGCCGCCCCGCGGCGAGCCATGGAGGCGCCGCCGGACTCCTCCGTCGCCCCGGCCGCCCCGCCCGCGTCCTCCCTCCCTCTGACCGTCGCCCCGCCCCCGGCCTCGGCCTCGGCGACGCCTGCGCCGGCCCCGTCCTCGCTCCCTTCGTCCGCGCCGGAGGTGCCGTCGGTGGTGGCCGTCGACGCGAAGAGGCGGTGTGCTGGCCAGCACGTCGTCCTCCCCCAGCCCGCCCCTGCCGTCGCCTCCGTCGCCCCGGCTGCAGCGGCGCCGAAGGCGAAGCAGACCACCTCCAGGAAGAAGCCGACGCCCGCCCCGGCCGCCCCGCCCACCCCGGCCCCCGCACCTCCGCCCGTCGTGCACGAGGTGCTCGATGGAATGCCTGCCCCACCAACGTCGTTCATGGGGCTTCTCGAAGAAGCAGAGGTGGACATCGGGGCTCCTTCTCTCAAACCCTTTGGGTTTGGTTATTACTAGCAGGAAGAGGGTGATGAGGAGGAGGTGACCGAGATAGAGGAGGAGGCGTTCACCGCCGTTGCAAAACCCACCGTGCGCTCGGCAAACTATAGCGAGGACGAATATATTCTCTTGGTTCATGCTTGGGCACATGTGGGGTTGGATGCAAGCACCGGTACCGATCAAACCGGTAAACGCTATTGGCAACGCATAGAGGACGTCTATTGTAAGATCAAGCCGAAGACCGGTGGGTACATCCCTCGTAGTTACCGGTCGCTTCAAGGCCGGTGGGAGTTGATGAAGCCCCATTGTGCTCGTTGGAGTGCGGCAATGGACCAAGCGAAGGATGCACCGCCTAGTGGAATCGTGGAGAGTGACTATGTGAGTACATATATGTTTTTCACATTTATTTTGATTTTTTATGCTATTGTTATGTGAGTACATATATGTTTACTATGCTATTGGTGGGTTTGTAGGAGGCAATTGCCGACTTGAGGTACAAGGAGATGGCCGCTTCCAAGGGCAAAGCATTCCCATTTAAACATGTTTGGAAAATTCTTCAAACTTATGACAAGTGGAAGTTGAGGGATCAAGAGACCGCACCCAAGAAGTCGGCAATGCTTAGGATGGACGATAGTGAAGATGAGGGAAGGAACGAGCACAAGCCCGCTGGAAACAAGAAGGATAAGCTAAGGAAGAAGATGGAAGGAGAGGCGTCAAGCATAAGGGAGAAGATAGAACATATGATGAAGTCAAGGGAGGCATTGACAATGAAGACATTGGAGACAAAGCTTCTTATCAACGAGAAGAAAGAGGTGAAGCTTGCACAAGTTGAAGCAAGGCGTGAAGATGCCAAGCGCAAGGCCGACTTGGAGGAGAGGATGATCAGGGTCAAAGAAGCAAAGGCATGGAAAGAACTCATGGTGGAAGAGAAGGAGCACATGATGATGTCCAAGAAGGACATGGATGGAGACCAATTGATATGGCGGAAGGAGTACAAGCAGGACATCGCGGAGAGGAAGAGGATATTTCGTGGTGCGTCATCTACTCTTCGAGGTGACACTCCAATGAGTGGTGGTGGCGATGGCGGTGTGGAGGACTCCACCACCGACGACAATGGAGGTGCTTGATGGACGTGGAAGTGGTCTAGGAGATGGCGCCAGGTGCAACTTTTTGGTGATGGTGCCGATGAGAGGGGGAAGATGATGATTGTGTGATGTAAACTATTAAACCATGCATCAACGATCTTCATTTCCATGTTTGTTTGAAGGTTGATTGTGTTTTTCTAGTGAAAATTATGATATGTCAAATGACAGTTTTAAGGGTTGGGGTTGGGGCAAAGACTAGAACCCTCAAACCCAACCCTTATAACGGAATATTCCGTTATAAGGGTTGGGTTTGAGGGTTCTAGTCTTTGCCTCTGTTTTTCAACTCTTAAAAGTGTCAAAAATGGCCAATTCTCAACCCTTAAAACTGGTTTTAGATTTAAGGGTTTGAGGGCTCTACTAGATATGCTCTTACCTTTGCAGTTTCGTCAGTCAGCCTCTTCTTAGTCGTGTTGGTGCGCCGTTCGGCATAAAGCCCACTTAGACGGTTTTTCCAACAAGGCGTTGGTCCGGCACGAGGACCATGCCATTTCTAAGAATTCTTCAAGTTCAAACCCTCCCCACATTGGCATTTCTCTTAAAGGCATTTAAGGACCAGATCATCCTTGTTTGCATCATTCGGGATATTGCCTTGTTCACGGATCATAAAGACATTCATAACTTGCTGGCGATCAAAGCAACTACATAGCTTGGGTACTGCAGGAACGCAAAGAGATCAAAATTATTGTACGTTTCAGCTCAGGTTGCTCTGTTCCTGAGCATGTCCGCCCAGCGGTACGTTGAGGGCAGGACCTCGACGCCGTGGCAGGATGAAGCCCCTCCTACGGCTATAGCGTGTCACGGTACATGTGGTTTGGTCGCATTACCTGTACAGCCACAGCGTGTCGACCTTCACCTACGCTGCGGACTAGAGCGGCATGCCCTCCTCTCAAACGAGTACCTTACCCGCTGGAGACGCGGTTAAAGGTGCCGTCGAAGCAGAAGAAGGTGGGGATCGGGCGGCTCGCGCCAACGGCGATGCAGGTCGATTGTGAAGGGGGGCTGTCTAGGGAACTAGAGCTAAGATGGATGCCGAGGAAATGGTAATTGGAGCCGCAGTCAATCGCTCTCGACAGAAGAAACCTGCTATGCCTGACGTTCGGCAATCGTTCTGCACCAGGCTGATGAAGAAGAAATGCCTCAGGTGGATGCACATCACACGGCCTGGCCTTAAAATGTCGCCGCTTCAGCTATGTAATGCATGGCTCAAGTCGAATCATGTAGAGAGCCTATCTCTTGTTTTGTGTTTGACCCGAGCTGATGTAAGACTGAACGCCGTGGTTTCTTTTCTTGATGCAAAATGGAGCCAGGGAGCGATTCCCATTATCATCAACATGATTTCCTAGCGTACAGGGCTTGGGATCTAGCTCTCGCACAACATGGCAACTGTACTCTCTATGGCCAGCTTGAGGCCTGAGACTGCATTTACAACATTATGAAGACACAAACGATAGTCTCATGTGAACAATCTGCATCAATTTCAAAACACGCAAAAACGGGTGCACTCACAACCATCCGTCAATTTCAGAAAACCAGACTATGCAAACCAGCTAGGCCTTTATCATGCGAAAAGGAGGCAACCAAGGTTTTACATGCCACAAAGCCAGACTAGTCATGAGCAGTTCCGTAACAGAAAGCGATTAGTCTGATTTTACATGACACAAAGCCAGGCTAGCCATCCAGGTTCACAAGCTGGAGCGAATATCTCAACCAAGCTGTTCCCTGAATAATTACAGAAAGCAAAATGTAAAAGAACAAAATATTCTTCCTAACTTGGACTATAAAGTCTTCGGTATATTATGAAATTACAATTAATGCAACTCTCAGAATCAAGACAAAGTGAGTTGTTAGGAAATTTTCAAGATTGTTCTTATAACTAATCACAGAGAGTGATAAAGTAGGCCAAATTAAGGCAGTTAACAACTCCATTTTTGAAGAGAAAAAACAACAAAGATAATGTAAATCTGTAAGCTGAAATCTATCTTCAAGAATAAAGAAGACCAACATCATTGTATCTTCTTGATGAAATTATCTTAACGCAGAGGAACTATACTTTCAACAAACGTATGAATGCTGAAAGGAAACTCAGATTCTGGACAGGCAATCTCCAATTCCCCAGAGTTTGAATTTGGATCATAGCAATATAAGTTCCGAGCAAACAACTGCACCCAAATTTTGGAATCATGAAAAAGTGTGTGTCTTGGAGTGAAATAACATGATTGCATCAACGGAGGCAAAGATATGTGGTATCTATGAGTCCAACTCTGCTTATCATCGTTATCGAGCATTAATATGTCCATTGTACGAGGTATACCTTCAAGCGCACCATCCACAACTAATAAACATAGTTTTCCCTCGAGCTCGGACAAAGAACAGTGCCCTCCATAGGTCTTGCGTGGAGGAAGCATCAAGACATCAAACTTTTCACTTTGAAGATTCAAACAATTGATACGTGATGAAGAGATATAACGGAACCTTGTCAAATAATACACCGAACCATTCACATGTATACCTCTATCAATTGGTGCCCCACGGAGAGTCCCAATTTGTCTCCAGTCTCTATCTCCAATTGTGTATATCTCGCAGAGCACCTCGAGAGAACCAGCATGAGCTCCCGGATAAAAGTGCGCAATTTTGTGTTGCTTAGTTGACGGGCAAAACCCCAAGCAGTGCCAGTTGCATGATGAGAATTGGCTGCTTCCTGCAGTGTACATTGGCTTCGGCAACACAACAGATTCACCGGTTGTCGGGTTGAGCAACTCCACTGCTCCTTTACTGTCACCTAGGCAGAGCAGGCCGTTGCAAGAGTTGTGCACAAACAGGCTCTGAGCAACCAAGGGCCTAGACAGCTGGTACATGTATCCATTGGCGTCTGCGAGCACCATGGCAAGAGACCTATCATTTGCTCTGTCATTTGCAAAGAGCAGCAACTTCTGCTGGCTTCGGTTCAGGTGCTCGTGAAGAAAATGCACATCGGAAAGCAATGACATCCAGTATTTGCATACCATCCTGCAAGAAGCGAGCGTGCGGGCAGGCAGCTTGTGGAAGACCTCGGTGAGCGCATCACTGCAGAGCAGCCGAGCATTCCCCTCCACCACCTTTGCTTTCTTCCCTCCCATCAAAGTCTTGCTAGGCGAGGACATGCTCACTGGAGATCAATCACTACTGATCAGGCTAGAGCAAAATCGATCTGCCCTGGTTGCTACAAATTGATGAAACAATCACAAATATCAACACAAGGAACGCAACAATTACAGCAATCTGCAAACCCCATTAGCTTTACATACCTCCATGATCCAGCCCGGACTAGCCACGTCCACGCAGGGTTCAACTTCTAGTTCTTGAAACCAAGAAACAAGCGCCCAATCTCAGCACGACGATGTCCACCAAACAGGACTCACCAGCAGATGCGGAGGCTGCATTGAGGCTTCCAGGAAGGACCTCTCACACCACCTGCCGCCCGGAGGTTTCAATTACGCCCCAAGGAACTCGCACCACATGGTAGGTAGGTGGCGGCGAGCTGTCGAGTTCTTGTAGACTGAAGAGGCCAACGAACCAAACCTACCGGCCGAACCAAAACAACCAATCAGTCAATCAAACCAACGAACCACCGCGCCGAATCGGGCGGCTAAGGAAACAACGAGATGGCGGGAAACGGACGGGGTACCTCTACGGTACGAACGAAGGAGGCCCTCGATCGGGAGCGGAGGGCCGCGACTGTGGCCTCGCCGACGACGGCGGCGGCGAGCCGGCGACTTTTCTCTCTTCTCCGCCCGCCCCTTCCTCTTCGTCGGTTGCTTTCGTCCTTGTTTAATTTTGGAGGACGGAGCAGGGGGGATGGATGTATATGATGCTTTGCCTCGGTCGCTGCCGTCTCGTGCGTGTCGACTCGACGAGGCGTGACCGGCTGGATCCGCTACGCGGCGCGAATCTCGACGGATAAGAGGGGGTGCCAGGGCGGCGGGGCCGTTGAGAGTTGAGGCGCGGAGTGGACGGACGGGGGTGGGTGTGGAGCCGCAGTGGCCCAGACGTTTCGGGCCTTCGCTCTCCGAGTCGCAATCATGGCGACGCCGACGGCGACCGCCGTTAGCATGGGACACTTTTTCCTTTTAGCATTGGACAGTGAATAAATCCATGAGCTCATAGTAATGTCAAAACGATTTGCAATCTTCTTTTTATATGGAATGTGAGGGATACAGTAGTAGGTAATCGACCTAGTGCAGTTCTTTGAAGTAGTAGCTGTTACAAGGTGGATTACAGGAGCGAAAGCTCTCGAATGGTGAAGAACAGAGGTAGGGGGAAACAGGGCCGGTAGCCGCCACCGAGCCTTCGTTGATCCTCTGGATGCCCTTCTCCTTGGGTGTCGCTTGGGTTAAGTACTGACACTGGCTTGGGCCACCCAGTCTGGCCCGAGCACTCTTGGGTTGGCCCGGCACGCATGAGTGGGGCTAGTCGCGCCTGTCTCTGGGACCGGGTCCTGAGTGGCCCTGACATCTCCCTCTACTTGGCTTGAGGCTTGCCCCTAAGCCTCTGCATTGGGAAAGCGATCTTTTGCAGTGCGAGCTTGTCCTCCCAGGTGTCCCTTAAAGTTGCGTTGTTCAACCACTTCACTCTTACTTCCTCGATCATCGCCCCACTGCTCTTGTGCCATCTTGTTTGCAAGATCTTGACAGGTACAGCAAGTTCATCAGAGAAAATTGAAAGTTCAGAGCTATCTGGCGTACCAAGGAGCACTGCATCGCGGAGTTGCAAGACATGAAAAACACGGGGGGCACAGTTGCTTGCGGAGGTAGCTACAGTTTGTAGGCGACGTCGTTGATGCGTTCCAGGAAGGGGAATGGCCCGAAGAACTTGAAGGCCAGCTTGTGATTCGCGCGTGGTGCCACCGATGTCTATATGTAGGGTTGGGGCTTGAGAAAGACCATGTCACCCACTGTGAACTAACAAAATGAATGCTTCTTGCCAGCTTGTGTCTTCATCAGTTGTTGTGCTATGTTCAAATGTTGCTGAAGCAGATCTTGTATCATTGTTCTTTCCTCCAACCAAGATTGTAGGGAGGGAACTGAGCAGGCGGTCGATGCTGTAATCCCCCAGTGCCTTGGGTCCCTGCCAAACATGACCTTGAAAGGTGACATCCCAATGGCAGTGTGATGAGGTGTGTTGTACCAGTATTGAGCTAGCGGCAGCCAGAAGCTCCATTTCCTGGGACACGCCTGAGTAAAGCAGCGGAGGAAGGTCTACAAGCACTGGTTGACGCACTCAGTTTGACCATCCATCTGTGGGTGGTTCACCGTGCTCATCCTCAATTATGTCCCTGCATAATGGAAAAGCCCTTGCCAAAACTTGCTTGTAAAGACCGGGTTGTGGTCTGACACAATAGCCCCTGGCAGACCATGAACGGTGTATATATGTGCCATGTACAGGTGGGCCACTTTTGCTGCCGTGTAGGGATGTGCCAATGGTAGGAAGAGTAAGCAAATTTGGTATGCTTATCCACGGTTACACACACACACAATTGAAACGTCCAGACTGTGGTAGACCATCAATAAAATCCGTAGTAATCATATCCCAGGATACTTGTGGTATAGGAAGTGGCAGCAGCAATCCTGGGGAGGCTGACCTGTCTGGCTTCGCCTGCTGACAAGTTTGGCAACACTGATGTAGGATCAAAAGTAGGTCTAGAGGAGGGATTAGACTACTTGACCAAATAAAAATCTAGCATTTTCCCAATTTTAAGTGTTGACAGATTTTAGCAACTAGTACAAGTCAAGCAATCAACATACACATGCAATTCTAAGAGTGTAGCTGCGAAAAGTAAAACATTGCATATGAGGGTAAAGGGAAGGGTTTGGAGAAGGCAAACGCAATATAGACACAGAGATTTTTGGCGTGGTTCCGATAGGTGGTGCTATCGTACATCCACGTTGATGGAGACTTCAACCCACGAAGGGTAACGGTTGCGCGAGTCCACGGAGGGATCCACCCACGAAGGGTCCATGAAGAATCAACCCTGTCTATCCCACCATGGTCATACCCCACGAAGGACTTACCTCACTCGGGTAGATCTTCACGAACTAGGCGATCTCCTTGCCCTTACAAACTTCTTGGTTCAACTCCACAATCTTGTCGGAGGCTCCCAAGAGATACCTAAGCAATCTAGGAGACACCACTCTTCAAAACGTAATAGTTGGTGTGTTGATAATGAACTCCTTGCTCTTGTGCTTCAAATGATAGTCTCCCCAACACTTAACTCTCTCACACACAGATTTAGATGTGGTGGAAAGAAAATTTGAGTGGAAAGCAACTTTGGGAAGGCTAGAGATCAAGATTCTTGTGGTTGAATTGGAATGTGTTGGTTTCAACACATGAGTAGGTGGTTCTCTCTCAGAAAATGAGTAGTGGAAGTGTAGGCACGTTCTGATGGCTTTCTCGCAAATGGTGAAGGGGTGGAGGGGTATATATAGCCTCCACACAAAATCCAACTGTTACACACATTTGATCCAACTCGGTCATACCGAATAGAAGAACTCGGTGAGACCGATTTAGTTCAAGATGTGAACGTCAGGAATCTCGGTGGGACCGATGGGAGCAACTCGGTGGGACCAATGTGCTAGGGTTAGGGCAAAACCCCATCTCGGTGAGACCGATTGCATGAACCCGGTGAGACCGATTTCAGCAAAGAGCAAACAGAGAGTTGGTCAAGCAAACTCGGTGAGACCGATTTCAGCAAAGAGCAAACAGAGAGTTGGTCAAGCAAACTCGGTGGGACCAATTGCACATTTCGGTGAGACCAAAATAATTACAACAAGCAACAGAGAGTTTGCAAGGCCATCTCGGTGAGACCGAGGTCCGTATCGGTGTGACTGAATTGTCTAGGGTTTTTGGCAGTGGTTATGTCAACTGAACTGGTGGCGCCGGATGGATCAAATCGGAGGGGGCGAGTTTGACTTTGAGTTTTAGACAAATGTGGAAATGAGAAAGTGGCTGCGGGTTTTGGAGCAATATCAATGAGTTTTAGACACCTCGTCCCCTTTTAATAGTATTGGTTTTTCTATGGACTCAATTTGATCTTGGATCACTAAAATGAAAATGAAGAGTCTCGAGCTTTTGCCAATCTTTGTCCTTAGCATTTTGAGGGATCCACATCTCTAGTCCATGCCATGCCAATCATTGAACTTGCTGAAATATTTAACTTGAAAGGATATTAGTTGAATGAGCTATATGTTGTTATGAATTACCAAAACCACTCAGGGATTAGTTGCACTTTAAATCTCCCCCTTTTTGGTAATTGATGACAACATATAGATCAAAGCTTCCACAAATGATAATATGAATGAAATACATCGTCCCTTTGAGAAGTACTCCCTCCGTCCCAAAATAAGTGTCTCAATCTTAGTACAACTTTGTACTAGAGTTAGTACAAAGTTGAGACACTTATTTTGGGATAGAGGGAGTATGTGATAAGCAAGAGCTCCCCCTAAATTTGTGCATTATTTAAAATTTGCTTTTGAATGCAAATGCACAATTGATTAGGATCATGGGTCACTCTTCCATGTCACATACATCTTGGTGGAGCGCTCAAAATGATAAGAGTTAAATAACATGCACTCATCACCAAGGGCAAACATGACTGATCATACACAAATATAATAGACATCATCATGCAAGCACATATTAAGGCATAGTATGATCAAACACATGATCACAAGAGTATCTCACGAGCATAACACAAATTGTAGCATAGTAATCAAACAAGCAAATGAGCAAAGTAGCAAGAGTAGCAAATGAAACCAACAAAAGGCAAAACACACACACACTCTCTCTCTCAGCCTAATGATCTATACACTTCCCCCCCTTTGGAAACAAGCTACCAAAAAGCTTGAAAATGCATAGTGCTATGCGGCACTCTAGGCATGATCTACGGGAGCTCCTGAAGGGGTCTTTTGGTTGGTTGCTCCGGTGTGCGTAGATGGCGTGGAGAGGAGGGCATCTGCAATGCTTCAGCAGATGTCTGTGTGGAGCTGGAGAATTTAAAACTGGAGATGCAATCGTGGCAGTTGCTGTAGGTGCTGAAATAGAAGTCCTGATGTCGCTGACAACTGGCATTGTTGAAGATCTTTGTGCCCTTGGCACTCTCTGGAAAGTATCAGTGGTAGGCCTGTCATTCCTGTCCTCAGCTTCTTCCTGGAGCTTCTCCACATTGGTCTGAATCTCTGTGACCTTCACATCTAGATCATGAAATTTTGTCTCAATGATCCTCTCAAGACTCTCTTGATTTTGAGTCAGGGTGGCCAAGCCCTTCTCAATTCTCACTGTAGCCTCAAGAATATAACTGAGTTGATCCTTCTTGGTCTTGAGCATCACTATAGAAGCATCTGGTACACTGGCTGCCTTTGCTACTTTTGCAGCCTTTGCTCTCTCTCTTCTCCTGAGCTTCTACACAAGTTGGATGAGATGCATCCATGACAACCTCATTGTCCTCAAAATCTGGCCTCAGGGGAAGATGCTCTTTATCAAGAAGATATGTCCCGGTTCCCATCTTAGAATTGATCAACATTTTTATGTGAGGGGCATATCCACATGATCTCTTTTGATCAGCAGTTGTTCTCTTCATAGTCTCAACAATCAAACTCATCACTTTGAACTTCTGAGGTACATCAAACATGTGGAGCAAGTTGATTGAGTGACCACGGATCATTCTATGATTTCCTGACTTGATAAGAAGAGTGTGCCTCAAGATGGTGTTGATGGTTGTCAAGCTAGACAACACATAGTAGATGGATCCAAACTTTTGTGTCTCTAGGACATCGTCATGAATTTCCTTGTACATGTGGGCCATGGAGTTGTGATCCTTCCTAGGCTTGGCATATACATTAGTGTCATTCTCATCTTCCTTTGGGGCATTGACCAACTTGGCCCATTCAGAGATTGTAGATTGATACTTTGTACCTTTAGTCATCCAGACAATCCTTCTATCTGGGTAAAAGTGAGTAGTGGAATAGAATTGCATGATCATCTCATCGTTCCACTTGGTCAATTTCTGACAAACAAACTTGTCCACTTCATTCATCCTAAAGCTCTCATGCACATCTGGGAAGTAGTCCTCATTGTCATCAATAAATTTCCAATCAACCCACTTCATATCACAGACAATGTCCTTCTTGTCTAATAAGACAGTCTCATAGAAATCATGTGTTCCTTGGTGTGAAAATGATAGTCTACAACAGTTCTCCTCCTGGTGGCATGTGGATCAGTATTTCTCTAGAGTCTCAGATATGCATCCTTCCTTATCTTCATATTTTCTGCCACGGGATGATCATCACTATGATCTGGAATCTTGGGCCTTAGTTTTCTGAGCACTTGTTGCTCTTCTTCTTCTTGAACTTCAGGCACTGGGGCCTTATTCTTCTCAGCAGCAGGGATCTTCCTTGTTGATCTCTTGGGTGCAGATGGTTTGGGGGCTTGAGCTTGAGCTGAAGGCTTGGGGGCAGACTTGGGCTTAGATGGAGCAACCCCAGTTTTTATGGCATCCCCCATAAGCTTTTAAGTCTTTGGTGGAGGCATAACTGGCTCTTCCTCCTCCTCTTCTTCCTCGGAGTCTCTCATCATAGATGGTTTGCTAATGACTCTGGCAATTGTCTTTCTGACTCTCTCCTTCTCCTTCTTTCCTCCAGCAGCCTCTTCCTCTCTTGGTTCAAGAGTGAACTCCATGCTTTCTTAAGTGGAGGCTATGGCTTTTGACATAGGCTTCCTCTTAGCAGGAGCTTTCACCTTCATTCCAGGCTTGGTGGCAGCAGCAGCAACATACTCTTTCTTGAGTACTTTCTTCTTGGAGGTCACCTCCTCCTGAACAACAAAGTCCTCATCGTCAGATTCAGAAGTTCTCTTTTTTGTCCTAGTGGCTGCCTTTGGCAAGTTGTTGGGAGTGCTTCTGCCCCCTCATCATAGCTGCTTGAGGGACTAGTGCCTCACTGAGGTTTACTTGCTCTTCAGACCTGTTCTGGCTGCCACTACCCTATGACATTACTGAAACTGACCTTGTGAATAGTTGGGTACAGATAGAGTGGATGAGCATCACAAATTACAACTTGTTTTGCAAAAATATTGAGAAAAAAACTTAATTTTAGTTTTCTACAGAAAGCATTTCTGAGCTACCAATTTAACAAACTCGGTAACACCGAAGCACAAATAGAGTCTAAACACACAGTTTTGATCAGACCGAAATGCAGTTCGGTGACTCTGAGATGCTAGGGTTTCACAGAGTAAGTGATTTTGGTCGCACTGATTAGTACACTTTGGTTAGACCGAGTTGTACTTGTGCAATGGCTAGGGCCAAATCGGTGTGACCGAGATCCTCAGATTGGTTGGTCCGAGATGAGTTCGGTGGAAACCTAACCCTAAGTTTTTGCATCAACTCTATTCTAATGGATTCTTTTGGTGGATAGATTGATCTCATACGTGGGAAGAACAATGACAATGATCTTTGTGCAAGAATCAGAATAATGGAATGCACAAAGAGGTCAAGTCCATACCCTAACTTGGCGATGAACTTGCTACGGCGGCAACGGCAGTGAGAATCCCGTTGACGGCGGCGGAGACCAGCGGTAAGGGGTCACTGGCGACGATGGTGATGATCTGAAGACCAAGGGGCTGGCAGAGCTGGGAGGCGCGGTTGAGTGTTTGGAGGAATTTCCAAATTTTCAACATGCGGTATATATACCCAGTCACTTTCAGTGTGACCAAGTGGAACGACTCAGTGGCATCAAGATGCAAAACTACTAGCGGTTGCTGCAACTCGGTGTGGCCGGATTGTTCAAATCGGTTGCAGCGAGATGAAAACCTAGATCATTTTAATGAATTCGGTGAGACCGAGTAGGAGTGAATCGGTCTGACCAAGATGCATTAAGAGGTTTGGAAGTTAAGAACTTGAGGGATCGGTGGCTCCAAGTGCTCCTCACCCGGAGGGTCCGAATTCGACTTGTTCAAACTTTGTGATGTAGCATGAATAGAGTTTGAGACGAGAAAAGCATAGATAGCTAGAGGGAGTAGTTCACCCTCGGGGCTGAGGGTATGTACCAGTAGCTATGTGTTTGATCTCTCTCTCTCTCTCTCTCTCTCTCTCTCTCTCGTGTTCTCTCTATGGCACGATCTTGATGTATCGCGAGGTTTGCTATTATAATTGGATCTTATGATGGTTCTCCCCCTCTACTCTCTTGTAATGGATTGAGTTTTCCCTTTGAAGTTATCTTATCGGATTGAGTCTTTAAGGATTTGAGAACACTTGATGTATGTCTTGCCGTGCTTATCTATGGTGACAACGGGATATTCACGTGATCCACTTGATGTATGTTTTGGTGATCAACTTGCGGGTTCCGCCCATGAACCTATGCATACGGGCTGGCACACGTTTTCGTATTGACTCTCCGGTAGAAACTTTGGGGCACTCTTTGAAGTACTTTGTGTTGGTTGAATAGATGAATCTGAGATTGTGTGATGCATATCGTATAATCATGCCCACAGATACTTGAGGTGGCAATGGAGTATCTAGGTGACATTAGGGTTTTGGTTGATTTGTGTCTTAAGGTGTTATTCTAGTATGAAGTCTATGATAGACTAGATCATATAGGCGCGCGTTGTCGCGCCCGTCCATTTTAGGAGTTTCAATAGAATTGGTTGAGAAATGTTGAACTGAACATATCATAAAATTCGTATGGTTCAAAATATCATATACCAGAACCTCCAAAAGTAAGATATAAACTATCCTGGACAAGGTAATATACGGAAAATAAATCAATCCTAATGTTTATGTTCCATAAAGAGAATCTCATTTCTATATACATGCTATATTTTGTACAATGCACACATGCAATAATATTAGGGATGGGCAAGAGAGGCTCAAATTACCAACAATCTAGGGAGTCGGCTATAAAGGGACCGCCTCCTTTTGAATCAGTAAAATGATGCACGCATACCTCGCTGGAGCTTGCCTACATCATCGTATGCCCACATGACACTAATCTTTTTCACTGTGCAAAAATGAACAATAGTGAAATGCCAATACCAGCACATGGTGAATACTCAGATGAACTAACTGGTTGATGTCTTAAGGATAAAAACCACCTATGCCCTATGCCGCTACAATGCCACCTCTGATCATCCAAGTGGCGGCTAGCTACAAAAGGTCCCAATTAAATTGTAGAAGGAAAGATAAGATAAACCTCATAGAAGTAGAAAGAAAATGAAGTACATACATTCAAAACACAGGTTGCCAAGCATATCAGTGAATATACACACCATATCTTACTGTCTTGGCAAGGAAATAGAAAACAAACACTTGAAACAAAGGAAATAGAATATATTCATTATGAGCAAAACAGGTAGGTTTCATACTTCATACCTCACGATAGGGCAATACCTGTCATTGGTTTTCTCAAAATTGCGCTTGGAGATTTGTGTTATTTCTTCCATGTTAAGTCACATAGCTGCAAATAAAGTACCCCCCCCCCCGATCCAAATTAGTTGTCGTTCAAACAGATGTATCTATCACTAAAATATGTCTAAATACATCCATTTGAGTGACAACTAATATGGATTGAAGGGAATAGCATAATTGCCCTCCTTGCTAACAATTTTGTCACTTTGTCAATGTAAACTATTGGTCGAATAAAGAATAGCTGAAAATCTGGAATCAATAATTTACCATTGAGAATTGTATTAATCAATAGCATATACATCATATTTTACGACTATGTCTTAGAGGTTAGAATAAATACCACAAAAAATAAAAATACAACAACAGATCTTAGTTTCTGCAGGCTGCTCAGAGCTGTAACTCTTTTTCCAATCATAACTTTTGAAATAAAAATTCCCATAAAAAATAATGAATTGGTCACTTCTCGAGACAAATATATCTTCCCGCCACTAGGATACCAATATACAAATGTATATATCATTGTATCATAACTTTCTCTCCGTCGACTTGTGTGCTGGTCTCCCATTTTCAACCAATACTGTAACTCCAAATCATGAGTAGGAGATGATGTCTAAGCAGCAGACCAGCAGTATTGGATGGTCACTTATCAATGCATTTTGATTACTCCAGGTACCTAAACCTTAATTAATCAAGCACACTTGACAGCCTAAACAAAAAGATAGGGAAGATCATCTTATTATTTCTTGCAAAAAAAATCAAGGGTGAAGCATATGCAGTACATATATTCATGAAGATCTAGGGCAGTTGGAATATGATATAAGTGCTCACTTGGATCTCAACAGAGAACGGAGAAAAGCAGCACAGTCACCAATATTCCCTCATCGCATGTATCATCTTGCCATCATAGCAACACTGCCATGCACGGGAAGGTGAGAAAACATCCCACCGTTACCCATTTGTGTTGCTGTCTTTGGAGAGAGCGCGCTGCAGCCGCCATGTACGAACGCTGCAAGACACGAAATTAAAACCAGTAAAGAAGGGCTACGAATGAAGAGTACGGGGGGAGGGGGTGCATAACCAGCGTGGAGGCGTTCACGCAGAAGAAGCTCGTCGATGGCGGAACGGCGACATATCGAGGAGGAAAGAACGGCGGCGCATCGAGAGAGAAACTACTCACTCGGTTGGGGAGGATAGCGATGGAGGTGCACGACCTGGGCTGTTAGCGTTAGCATGGAAAAGACGTGGGCCTTCGAAAGGCCCGGTTACGGAGAGGAAAACCAACTCGTTCTGTGGAGCAGCAGCCCGCGAGATGTAGCGTGCAGCGCGCGAGCGACCTAGGATGACCAGAGCTGATCTGAATCATAGATTTGATGATCCGACGGTTCAAACAGTCAAATCGCCGTGGAGGCTCCTAGCTAGCTACATTATACTGTTTCTCAATTGAACAGAAAGAATAGCTTCATGTTATTTTACTACGGGCTCTTGAATAGATAACAGAAAGGATAACTTTGAGGTGGTTTCGTACCCTACCATAATCTCTTCGTTTGTTCTCCGCTATTAGTGGCTTTGGAGTGACTCTTTGCTGCATGTTGAGGGACAATTATATGATCCAATTATGTTATTATTGTTGAGAGAACTTGCACTAGTGAAAGTATGAAACCTAGGCCTTGTTTCCTAGCATTGCAATACTGTTTACGCCCACTTTTATCATTAGTTACCTTGCTGTTTTTATAATTTCAGATTACAAATACTCATATCTACCATCCATATTGCACTTGTATCACCATCTCTTCGCCAAACTAGTGCACCTATACAATTTACCATTGTATTGGGTGCGTTGGGGACACAAGAGACTCTTTGTTATTTGGTTGCAGGGTTGTTTGAGAGAGACCATCTTCATCCTACGCCTCCCACGGATTGATAAACCTTAGGTCATCCACTTGAGGGAAATTTGCTACTATCCTACAAACCTCTGCACTTGGAGGCCCAACAACGTCTACAAGAAGAAGGTTGTGTAGTGGAAATCAAGCTCTTTTCTGGCGCCGTTGCCGGGGAGGCTAGGTAAGCGGCACTCACACCCCGTCAACCAAGCTCTTTTTTGGCGTCGTTGCCGGGGAGGTGAGTGCTTGAAAGTATATCTTTAGATCTTGCAATCGATTTTTTTGTTTCTTGTTTTATCATTAGTTTAGTTTATAAAAGAAAACTACAAAAAATGGAATTGAGTTTGTCTCGTTCGCTTCATCTTTTTAATATCTTTCGTGAGAATGATGGAAAGGAAAATTGTGCTCAAGTGCTAGAAGAAGAAGTCTATAAAATGTTTGGTATTACATCTTTGAATGATGAGCATGATTGCAATGTTGTTAGTATGAATTCCTTGAATATCCATGTTGCTAATGATATGCAAAGCCACAAGCTCGGGGAAGCTATGTTTGATGAAGATGATATGTTTAGTCCCCCAAGTTTTGATGAGAATATTTATTATTATGAAAGCATGACTTCTATTTATGATGATTATATTTATGAAAGTGGATTTGGAGAGGTCATGACTTTATTTAGTGATGAATCCACTATTTCAAAAGAGGTTCCAATTGATTATGAGAACAAAATTGCTATCTATGATGATTATTCTGATGACTTGTATGCTATTAGGAATAATGATAACCATGAAACTTGTCATCATGATTTTAGTTTTCAATTGGATTATGCCTCACATGATAAATATTTTGTTGAGTTTGCTCCCACTACTATTCATGAGAAGAAATTTGCTTATGTGGAGAGTAGTAAATTTTCTATGCTTGTAGATCATGAAAAGAATGCTTTATGTGATAGTTATATTGTTGAATTCATTCATGATGCTACTGAAAATTATTATGAGGGAGGAACATATGCTTGTAGGAATTGCAATAATATCAAGTTTCCTCTCTATGTGCTTAAAGTTTTGAAGCTATGCTTGTTTTACCTTCCTATGCTAGTTGATTATTGTTCCCATAAGTTGTTTGCTCACAAAATACCTATGCATAGGAAGTGGGTTAGACTTAAATGTGCTAGTCATATGCTTCATGATGCTCCCGTTATGTTTCAATTCTTATCTTTTATGTGAGCATCATTGTCATCATCATGCCTAGCTAAAAGGCATTAAAGAAAAGCGCTTATTGGGAGACAACCCAATATTTATCCTTACTATTTTTGTGTGTTCACATAATTATGCTACTGTAGTAATCATGTCTTATAGCCTTTTTCAATAAAGTGTCAAGTCAGACCTTTAGGATAGCTTACGGTGATAGTTGTGGTGATCCTGCTGAAAATCAGAAACTTTTGCACCCAGTAAATTAGTTTTGATAATTCACGGAAACGTGCTTCTGATATGATTCTTTTTTCTATGGATTAGTATACAAATTTATTAGGACTTCCTAATTTGGTAGGATTGTTGGAGTTCTAGAAGTATACGTTTGATACCGATTACTACAGACGGTTCTGTTTTTGACAGATTCTGTTTTTCGTGTGTTGTTTGCTTATTTTGATGCATCTATGGCTAGTATTAAGTGGTATGAACCATAGATAAGTTGGAATACAGTAGATATTATACCAATATGAATTTAGAATGACTTCATTACAGTACCTAAGTGGTGGTTTTATTTTTTTATACTAACGGAGCTTACGAGTTTACTGTTGAGTTTTGTGTTGTGGAGTTTTCACGTTTTGGGTAAAGATTCGATGGACTATGGAATAAGGAGGGCGGCAAGGCTGCCACCGAGGAGGCCGCCATGGGGCCTGCTGGGGAGGCCGACGAGGCCGCCACTGGAGAGGCCGCCAAGGATCCTGCCGGGGAGGAGATGGTCAATGACCAGCCTTCCTCCTCCTCAGCCCCTGCCTCGAGCAGGTACTTGAAGATTGGTGATGATCTTTTCGTCAGCATCCCAAGAGAGGTAGGCACCAGAGCACCAATCGAGGGGGAGGCCTTCGATGAGGAGATCCTCACCGGCACCGGGCTCCAGGTTGTTGAAGAACTGAGCGTCAGCAGCGATAGCTCTAAAGAGGATCAGCTCCTTCAGGCCATGAGCGCCAACTTCCACAAGCTCCAAGCTCTCCATCGGGCTCGCAAGGATAAGGTGGACTCTAGGATGGCAGCCATGGAAAAGGCCGAGGCGGACTTCTAGGAACGTGTTACTCAGATGCAGGGCTGGTTTGCCGAGGCCCGGCAAGACCTGAGGGCTGCCCAGGATCAGCTGGATGAGCCCCTGCACGAGCTCCTCTTGAAACAGGCCGACATCAAGAAGGCTCAGGAGGAGGCAAAGGCGAAGGTCACCAAGGACGAGTCTGACCAGACGCAACGCTGCATCTCGCTCGACGCCCAGGAGGAAGACCTGGTTGTTCGTGAAGTGGCACTTGCCGCCACGCTTCGCACCAAGCACGAGGAAATTGAAAAACCCGTCGCGAAGCGGACTCAAGATTTGATGCAGAAGCACCAAGAGGCACTGGATACTCTGGTCCTCGACCATGCCAGCAAGCTGAAGGAGGCCGTCGACCATGCCGAGACCGCGGAGGCCGCCAGGGTTGAGCTGGCCAGCAAGGCGGAAAAGCTAGAGGTGGACCTGGCAAGGCTCGACAAGGACATCTCCACACTCAAGGGCGACAGAGAGAAAACCCTCTACGACCTGGCAGAGATGCAGACCACCATATATGACAAAACCAAGCTGCTCTCCAAGGCTAACGAGTCCATTGATGATCTGAGGCTGAAGCTGGAGTCCCAAGAGAAGATGCTTTCAGAGTCCTAGGCCCGTGAGAAGACCCTGACCAAGGAGCTCGCGGACGAGCAGCTGCTGCTGTGGACCGCTGTCACTTCCCATAACAAGCTCGTGGCCAGCATGAAGCTTTGGACCAGCCATCTTGTGGACGTCGCGGAGAAGCTCACGGCGCAGCTGTATGCCATGGGCATGCCAAGTTTCAGGTTCTCCCATGAGGTGAACGTGGCTGACAGCGCCAGGGTGTCCCTCTTCTTTCAGCGTGTCCTTGACGCCTTGAAGCTGCTCCAATCCACTAGGGCGGCCTACCTGGCTGGGGAGTCCCGGAAGCTTTGCCGGGGAGCCTTAACCAAGGTGCTCACCAAGGTGGCACGCTGGAACCCCATCATTGACTTCGCTCAGGCGCTTGATAGCTTCCCGGGGGGCGTCGACCGTCAAGCGCTCGAGGAGCACATCGAGCCCATCATCAGCTGCGTTAGCGGAGTCACGAGGCTGGAGGGCCAGCACCGGGATTAGCTCCTTCATTCCTTGTTGCCGCTGCGAGTTCGCACCCAAGACAATTTATCTTAAGTTAGAATTGAGTTTTGATGTAATATAACTCTATTATGCCTTGAACTGATTGCATGTTATCTTCCTGTTCAGTTTATCCTTGTATTTTCTGCACCCTACGCTTGATTGGATAGGCCTGCCGACGCGTGCACCCCTTGTCGTAGGCGCTAGAAGGATGGATCCTTAGCATCCTGTTGAGGGTGTCAACGCCAATGAGTTACTTTGCCGCTCTTGGCGCAGTCAACTGAGCTGTTGAGCGGACTCAAAGCAGAACAGGGGCGCTATTGATTACGGCAAGGTACCCTGCCGTCCTTAGCAAAGCTCAGCACCTGAGCTGTTGAGCGGACTCGAAACAGAACAAGGGTGTTCCCAATCATGGCAGGGTTCCTTTTGCGTGCAGGTTCTCCATACAAAGACCGAAACCGTCGAGGAGATAACCTTATAAAAGGAAGGATTACTCAAGGTTTAGTTGACTTAGCTTTTTGTGGCTGTGCGGATCGTCGTCGCGGTTGTAGGCGATGCCTGATGACCCACAAGTATAGGGATCTATCATAGTCCTTTCGATAAGTAAGAGTGTTGAACCCAACGAGGAGCAGAAGGAAATGATAAGCGGTTTTCAGCAAGGTATTCTCTACAAGTACTGAAATAAGTGGTAATAGATAGTTTTGTGATAGGATAGATGGTAACGAGCAACAAGTAACAAAAGTAAATAAAGTGCAGCAAGGTGGCCCAATCCTTTTTGTAGCAAAGGACAAGCCTGGACAAACGCTTATAATAGGAAAAGCGCTCCCAAGGACACATGGGAATATCGCCAAGCTAGTTTTCATCACGCTCATATGATTCGCGTTCGGTGCTTTGATAATTTGATATGTGGGTGGACCGGTGCTTGGGTACTGCCCTTACTTGGACAAGCATCCCACTTATGATTAACCTCTGTTGCAAGCATCCGCAACTACAACAGAAGTATTAAGGTAAACCTAACCATAGCATGAAACATATGGATCCAAATCAGCCCCTTACGAAGCAACGCATAAACTAGGGTTTAAGCTTCTGTCACTCTAGCAACCCATCATGTACTTATTACTTCCCAATGCCTTCCTCTAGGCCCAAATAATGGTGAAGTGTTATGTAGTCGATGTTCACATAACACCACTAGAGGTTAGACAACATACATCTTATCAAAATATCGAACGAATACCAAATTCACATGACTACTAATAGCAAGACTTCTCCCTTGTCCCCAGGAACAAACGTAACTACTCACAAAGCATATTCATGTTCATAATCAGAGGGGTAATAATGTGCATAAAGGATCTGAACATATGATCTTCCACCAAATAAACCAACTAGCATCAACTACAGGGAGTAATCAACACTACTACCAACCTACTAGCACCAATCCCGGACTTGGAGACAAGAATTGGATACAAGAGATGAACTAGGGTTTGGAGATGAGATGGTGCTGGTGAATATGTTGATGGAGATTTCCCTCTCCCGATGGGAGGAGCATTGGTGATGACGATGGTGATGATTCCCCCCTCCCGGAGGGAAGTGTCCCCGGCAGAACACCTCTGCCGGAGCCCTAGATTGGTTCCGCCAAGGTTCCGCCTCGTGGCGGCGTAGTCTCGTCCCGAAAGGTTCTCCTCCATTTTTTTCTCATCGAAAGACTTCATATAGGAGAAGATGGATGTCGGAGAGCCACCAGGGGGCCCACGAGGTAGGGGGGCGCGCCCCCACCCTCATGAGCAGGGTGTGGGCCCCCTGGCCTTCATCTTTGGCGATGATTTTTCTTTATTTATTTTAAGACATTCCGTGGAGTTTCAGGACTTTTGGAGTTGCACAGAATAGTCCTTCAATATTTGCTCCTTTTCCAGCCCAGAATTCCAACTGCCGGCATTCTCCCTCTTCATGTAAACCTTGTGAAATAAGAGAGAATAGCCATATGTATTGTGACATAATGTGAAATAACAACCCATAATGCAATAAATATTGACATACAATCATGATGCAAAATGGACGTATCAACTCCCCCAAGCTTAGACCTCGCTTGTCCTCAAGCGAAAAGCTGATAACAATAAATATGTCCTCATGTTTAGAGGTAGAGGCGTCGATAAAAATAAAATATGGACATGAAGGCATCATGATTAGTTCATAACAGCAACATAAATAGATTTTGTCATATGATTACTCATGTTCAAGTGATGATCTTTTCACAAAGCCAAAGTATGAATCAGAAACCTTATTGGGCACCAACAAATTATACCCTCAGTCATTGAAGCAATTGCAATTTATCATAACATCGGAAAGAGTCTATGTCAGAGCTTAAAAGCAAGTCCACATACTCAACTATCACTTAGTCCTTCATAATTGCTAACACTCACGCAATACTTGTGGTTACGGAGTTTTAATCGGACACAGAGAAAGATAGGAGCTTATAGTTTTGCCCCACAACCTTTACCTCAAGGGTAATGTCAAAAATAATAATTCATGCTCCCCCACATCCAATTAGATATATATATCATGTTCTTTCCAACATGCTGAGCTTGCCAAAAGATAAAATAAAAAGGAGAAGGTGAAGATCACCGTGACTCTTGCATAAGGTAGAGGATAATAGTAAAAGATAGGCCCTTCGCAGAGGGAAGCAGAGGTTGTCATGCGCGTTTAGGGTTGCTGCACAAAATCTTAATGCAAAAGAACGTCACTTTATATTGCCCCTTGTATGTGAACCTTTATTATGCAGTCCATCGCTTTTATTGCGTCCAAAACAAGTTCATACAAAGCTTATTTCTCTACACTAATAAGTCATGCATATTTAAAGAGCAATTTTTATTGCTTGCACCGATGACAACTTACTTGAAGGATCTTACTCAATCCATAGGTAGATATGGTGGACTCTCATGGCAAAAGTGGTTTAAGGGTATTTGGAAGCACAAGTAGTATTTCTACTTAGTGCTGAGAATTTGGCTAGCATGAGGGGGAAAGGCAAGCTCAACACGGTAGAGGATCCATGACAACATACTTTATCTCAGATGTAAGAAAACATAACTCATTATGTTGTCTTCCTTGTCCAACATCAACTCTTTAGCATGTCATATTTTAATGAGTGCTCCCAATCATAAAAGATGTCAATGATAATATATCTATATGTGAAACCTCTCTTCCCTTATTACTTCCTATTAATTGCAACGATGACCAAAGCTATATTTGCCAACTCCCAACAACTTTAAATCATCATACTCTTTCTATGTGAAGTCATTACTTTCAATAAGATCAATACGAACTCTTTGATTCTTTTTATTCTTTTTCTTCTAATCACCCAATATCATGGCAAAATACTCAAGCCCTTGACTCAACACTAATCTTTATTATATAGCTCACGGACTCGATTACAAAGAAGGATCATAAAGTAAAACTCAAAACTAGATCATGCCATGAATTTATTCTACTAAATCAAGATACTACTAATAGGATCGAACTAAGAAAAAAGGTAAATATAGGAGTTGTGATGGTGATACGATACCAGGGCACCTCCCCCAAGCTTGGCGGTTGCCAAGGGGAGTGCCCATACCCATGTGATTATGTCTCCTTCCTTGTTGTTGGTGGTGGAGGTGTTGATGATGATGCAAGCTTGTCGTCCACCTTCCATGGCATAGGCTCACCATCATAGAAGGATGATCGAGTCTCCGGGATCCTCAAATCTGCAGCCAAACTCATCCTTTTGAATCTATATTCATAATCACAGTTTTGGTTTTGCAGATCATAGATTTGGGCTAGGAGGTGCTCGATATTCTCATGTAGCTTGAAGATGGCTTCCTCAGTCTTTTTGGCATCCGGCTCATGGTTGTTGGTGAACTCCGCGAGCATCTTGTGGGTAGCGTTGATTCCACGCTCCACCATCCCCTGGCACTTGAAAACTTGTTGCTCCATTGCTTCGAGCCTCAACTCCACGCTTCCGGTTCCCTTTGGTCCCTCAACATCGCGGATGTGTAGCAACCCATCACGCATCTCAATGGTTTGAGGGTGTCGCAGCACCTCCGCGAGGTAAGGGTTGATCACCTTCTCGAAGAACTTGTCCTTGGAAGCACTTGGGGTCGTCATGATGATCTAGACCTGTCAGAAAAACAGCTCGAAACAAGAACAGGGGAGATTTGTGTGATACGAGAGTCAAAACCTTCGGGAGTATATATAATGAATTTTTACCGACCAAAATACGTATTGTGCAAGGAAACGGAGTCCGGAAGGCACACGAGGTGCTCACGAGGTAGGGGGGCGCGCCCAGGGGGGTAGGGCGTGCCCTCCACCCTCATGGAGGCCTCGTGTCCTCCCCGGACTGCTACTTATTTTTCTATTTTTCTAAATACTCCAAAACGGAGAAATATTGCCTTAAAAATTGTTTTGGAGTCGATTTAATTACGTACCACATACCTATTCCTTTTTGGAGTCTGGAACGTTCTGAAAGGTGTCCCTTATTTACTCCTCCGGAGTTATAGTTTCAATAATATTAGTTTCAACATTTATAGGATTACCTGAGATATAGTGTTTGATCCTTTGACCGTTTACCACCTTCGGATTTGTGCCTGCGAAGTTGTTGATTTTTATGGCACCGGAACGATAGACCTCCTCGATAACGTAAGGACCTTCCCATTTGGAGAGAAGTTTTCCTGCAAAAAATCTTAAACGAGAGTTGTATAGCAATACATAATCACCTACATTAAACTCACGCTTTTGTATTCTTTTGTCATGCCATCTTTTAACCTTTTCTTTAAACAACTTGGCATTTTCATAAGCTTGGGTTCTCCATTCATCAAGTGAGCTAATATCAAATAACCTCTTCTCACCGGCAAGTTTGAAATCATAGTTGAGCTCTTTAATAGCCCAGTATGCCTTATGTTCTAGTTTGAGAGGTAAGTGACAAGTTTTTCCATAAACCATTTTATACGGAGACATACCCATAGGATTTTTGTATGCAGTTCTATAGGCCCATAATGCATCATCAAGTTTCTTGGACCAATTCTTTCTAGACCTATTGACAGTCTTTTGCAAAATTAATTTGAGCTCTCTATTGCTCAATTCCACCTGACCACTAGACTGAGGGTGATATGGAGATGCAATTCTATGATTAACGTCGTATTTAGCAAGCATCTTACGGAAAACACCATGAATAAAGTGTGAACCACCATCAGTCATTAAATATCTAGGGACTCCAAACCTCAAAAAAAAAACTTCCTTAAGCATTTTAATAGAAGTGTTATGATCGGCACTACTAGTTGGAATAGCTTCTACCCGCTTAGTAACGTAATCAACAGCAACTAAAATATGTGTATAACCATTAGAGGCAGGAAAAGGTCCCATATAATCAAAGCCCCAAACATCAAATTGTTCAATAACAAGTGAATAATTCATAGGCATTTCTTGACGTCTACTAATGTTACCAATTCTTTGACATTCATCGCAAGACATCACAAACTTACGGGCATCCTTGAAGAGAGTAGGCCAATAAAAACCGGATTGCAATACCTTATGTGCAGTTCTATCTCCAGCGTGGTGTCCTCCATAAGCTTCGGAGTGACACTTGCGTAGGATCTGTTCCTGTTCATGCTCAGGTACACAACGTCTAATAACACCATCTACTCCTTCTTTATAAAGATGTGGGTCATCCCAAAAGTAATGTCGCAAGTCATAGAAAAACTTTTTCTTTTGTTGGTATGTGAAGCTAGGCGGTATAAATTTAGCAACAATATAATTAGCATAACAGCATACCATGGGGTGCTACGAGAAGTACTTATGACATTTAATTGTTCATCAGGAAAGCTATCATCAATATTTATCAACTTCAATACCTCTTTCAGAAACTTTGTGCCCCAAGACAATACCTTCATTAACCATAAAGTGGCACTTTTCCCGATTCAAGACAAGATTAGTTTCTTCACATCTCTGCAAAACTCGAGCAAGATTGCTCAAGCAATCATCAAAAGAGGAACCATAGACGGAAAAGTCGTCCATGAAAACCTCACAAAATTTCTCGCATAAGTCAGAGAATATAGCCATCATGCATCTTTGAAAGGTAGCAGGTGCATTACATAAACCCAAAGGCATACGTATATAAGCAAAAGTACCAAAAGGGAATGTAAAAGTATTCTTTGATTGATCCTTAGCCGACACAGGTATTTGAGAAAAACTGGAATAACCATCTAGAAAGCAATAGTGTGTATGTTTGCATAATATTTCTAGCATTTGATCAATAAAAGGTAAGGGGTAATGATCTTTCTTAGTAGCCTTATTTAATTTGCTGAAATCAATTACCATCCTATAACCTGTGATAATTCTTTGTGGAATCAATTCATCTTTGTCATTAGGGACAACAGTAATACCTCCCTTCTTAGGGACACAATGGACAGGACTTACCCACTGACTATCAGCAACGGGATAAATTATACCTGCCTCCAGAAGCTTGAGTATTTCCTTTCTTACCACTTCTTTCATTTTAGGATTCAAACGTCGTTGAGGATCACAAACTGGTTTGGCATCAGCTTCCAAATTTATTTTATGTTGACATAGAGTGGGACTGATGCCCTTAAGATCATCCAGAGTATATTCAATAGCAGCACGGTGCTTTTTTAGAGTTTTCAATAATCTTTCTTCTTCATGCTCTGAAAGGTTAGCACTAATAATGACAAGATATATTTTCTTTTCATCAAGATAAGCATATTTAAGATTATCAGGCAACGGTTTAAGCTCAAACACGGGATCACCCTTGGGTGGAGGAGGATCCCCTAGGATTTCAACAGACAAATTGTGTTGCAGAATAGTTTCCTGTTTAAACAATACTTCATCTATTTCCCTTCTTTCATTCATGAACATATCATTTTCATGGTCTAGCAAATAGTGTTCTAAAGGATCACTAGGAGGTACAGCAATAGAAGCAAGACCAATAATTTCATCCTTACTAGGCAATTCTTCCTCACGATGTTGTTTACTAAATTTAGAGAAATTAAACTCATGAACCATATCATCCAAACCAACAGTAACAACATTCTTTTTGCAGTCTATCGTAGCATTAACAGTATCCAAGAAGGGTCTACCAAATATAATGGGACAAAAGCTATCTTGTGGAGAACCAAGAACAAGAAAATCAGCGGGATATTTGGTTTTCCCACACAAGACTTCAACATCTCTAACAATTCCCACTGGTGAAATAGTATCTCTAATGGCAAGTTTAATTGTGGCATCAATTTCTTCTAACTCAGCCGGTGCAATATCATGCATAATTTCTTTGTATAAGTCAATGGGTATAACACTAGCACTAGCACCCATATCACATAAGCCATGATAACAATGATCTCCTATTTTAATAGAAATAATGGGCACGCCTACCACAGGTCTATGTTTATCTCTATCACAGGGTTTAGCAATTCTAGCAGTTTCACCAGAGAATTGAATAACATGCCCATCAATATTATCAGACAAGAGATCTTTAACAATAGCAATATTAGGTTCTACTTTGACTTGCTTAGGAGGTGTATAAGTTCTAGTATTGCTTTTACGAACAACAGTTGAAGCTTTAGCATGATCCTTCATTCTAACAGGGAAAGGTGGTTTCTCAACATAAGAAGTAGGAACAATAGGATCATTGTAAGTGACAGTCTTTTATTCAACTTTAATAGGTGCAGCTACATTTACTTCTATGGGAGGATGATATTTAAACCACTTCTCCTTGGGGAGATCAACATAAGTAGCAAAACATTCACAGAAAGAAGCTACTATCTCAGAGTCAAGTCCATATTTAGTGCTAAACTTACGGAAAATATCGGTATCGATAAAAGATTTAACACAATCAAACTTAGGTGTCATACCTGACTCCTTACCTTCATCGAGGTCCCAATCTTTAGAGTTGCGTTTAATTATATCCAATAAGTTCCATCTAAATTCAATAGGCTTCATCATAAAAGAGCCAACACAAGAAGTATCGAGCATGGTGCGATTGTTACCAGAAAGCCGAGCATAAAAACTTTGCATAATCACTTCTTTTGCGAGCTCATGATTGGGGCATGAATATAACATTGATTTAAGCCTCCCCCAAGCTTGAGCGATGCTTTATCCTTCGCGAGGCCAAAAATTTTATATATAATTGCGATCACGATGAACAAGATGCATAGGGTAATACTTTTGATGAAATTCCAATTTCAGTCTTTTATAGTTCCATGATCTCGTATCATCACATAGCCTATACCATGTCAATGCGTCTCCCTCCAAAGATAAAGGGAAAGCCTTCTTCTTAACAACATCATCGGGTATACCTGCAAGCTTAAATAGTCCATAAATATCATCCACATAGCGTAGATGTTTGTCAGGATGCTTTGTTCCATCTCCTGCAAAAGTGTTAGCTAGCAGTTTTTCCATCATACCCAAAGGAATCTGAAAAGGAGTCTCATTTTCAGTAGGTTCAATAGGTTCAGTAGGTTGAGTAGGTTGAGGAGCAAATCTTGGCTCAACTGGACGAGGTGAAGATACCCCGAATAAGCCCCTCAGACAATTAATTTCCATAGTAACAAGTGACAGAAAAATTCAGCACACTAAATAAATTTTTCCTTACCAAATTCCACCTACCAAAGGCGCTTCACTCCCCGGCAACGGCGCCAGAAAAGAGTCTTGATGACCCACAAGTATAGGGGATCTATCGTAGTCCTTTCTATAAGTAAGAGTGTCGAACCCAACGAGGAGCAGAAGGAAATGATAAGCGGTTTTCAGCAAGGTATTCTCTGCAAGTACTGAAATAAGTGGTAATAGATAGTTTTGTGATAGGATAAATGGTAACGAGCAACAAGTAACAAAAGTAAATAAAGTGCAGCAAGGTGGCCCAATCCTTTTTGTAGCAAAGGACAAGCCTGGACAAACTCTTATAATAGTAAAAGCGCTCCCGAGGACACATGGGAATATCGTCAAGCTAGTTTTCATCATGCTCATATGATTCGCGTTCGGTGCTTTGATAATTTGATATGTGGGTGGACCGGTGCTTGGGTACTGCCCTTATTTGGACAAGCATCCCACTTATGATTAACCTCTATTGCAAGCATCCGCAACAACAACAAAAGTATTAAGGTAAACCTAACCATAGCATGAAACATACGGATCCAAATCAGCCCCTTACGAAGCAACGCATAAACTAGGGTTTAAGCTTCTGTCACTCTAGCAACCCATCATCTACATATTACTTCCCAATGCCTTCCTCTAGGCCCAAATAATGGTGAAGTGTTATGTAGTCGACGTTCACATAACACCACTAGAGGTTAGACAACATACATCTTATCAAAATATCGAACGAATACCAAATTCACATGACTACCAATAGCAAGACTTCTCCCTTGTCCTTAAGAACAAATGTAACTACTCACAAAGCATATTCATGTTCATAATCAGAGGGGTAATAATGTGCATAAAGATCTGAACATATGATCTTCCACCAAATAAACCAACTAGCATCAACTACAAGGAGTAATCAACACTACTAGCAACCTACTAGCACCAATCCTGGACTTGGAGACAAGAATTGGATACAAGAGATGAACTAGGGTTTGGAGATGAGATGGTGCTGGTGAAGATGTTGATGGAGATTGCCCTCTCCCGATGAGAGGAGCATTGGTGATGACAATGGTGATGATTTCCCCCTCCCGGAGGGAAGTGTCCCCGACAGAACAGCTCTGCCGGAGCTCTAGATTGGTTCCGCCAAGGTTCCGCCTCGTGGCGGCGGAGCCTCGTCCCGAAAGGTTCTCCTCCATTTTTTTCTCATCGAAAGACTTCATATAGGAGAATATGGACGTCGGAGAGCCACCAAGGGGCCCACGAGGTAGGGGGACGCCCCCCACCCTCGTGAGCAGGGTGTGGGCCCCCTGGCCTTCATCTTTGGTGATGATTTTTCTTTAGTTATTTTAAGACATTCCGTGGAGTTTCAGGACTTTTGGAGTTGCACAGAATAGTCCTTCAATATTTGCTCCTTTTCCAGCCTAGAATTCCAGCTACCGGCATTCTCCCTCTTCATGTAAACCTTGTGAAATAAGAGAGAATAGCCATAAGTATTGTGACATAACGTGAAATAACAGCCCATAAGCAATAAATATTGACATAAAAGCATGATGCAAAATGGACGTATCAATGCCGCTCGCCCGGCCCCTCGCACCAGGGTGGCGCAGACGACCTTGATCTCCTTCACCACTGGTGTCCGCCACATCGCCCGTCCGTGCAGGTGCGGGCAGAGCGGCCATGGACGGTCCGATCGCTGCGATCGTCTTCTTCTTCGGTGCCATCGCGATGAAGAGATTACTGTACTAACTAACAGACCATATTCTCACAAATAAATCCCCCTACCTGGTGCGCCAAAGATGTCGGGGTGACCGAACACCTATGGGGTCACAAGGATCCCTTCTACGTTTGGCAGCGGATTAGCTGCACGAAGAGCAGGTCGAGCCGTTAGCACACAGGGGATTTTACCCAAGTTCGGGCCGCAAAGATGTGTAATACCCTAGTCCTGCTTGTCTGGATATATGCGTTCTTGAGCTTTTGAACTACCAACGATGTGAGCACGGTCCAACAGTCCAAATCATCTCTCTGTATGCCTTGGGCCTCCTTTTATACGTAAAGGGGTTGCCACAGTGGCACACAAGAGGTGGCAAGCTACAGTGATCAAGCTTATCGCTCGGTCAACGTAGGACAAACGCATTTAAGGCGATGCCTACATGTCCTCCTACTTTATCGGGGATGGTAGCAGGACCCATCCCGTCCGTTGCTGCCTCCCCTCGCTTCGACATGCGTCCATGTTGACGAGGCATGCAGTGCCATGCTGGCTAACTAGCTGTTGTGTTGGCGCGATGGTAGAGCCTCCACGAAGATCTGCATGTCGCCATGCAGGCGTATGCTTAGTTGGCATGCTGATCATTGTACTGGAGTGGTGGTGAGATCGCGAACCCTTGCCGGGCGTGGGTCCAGCCGCGGCCCAGCGATCGTCCCCGGCAAGGCTTGCCGGGGGCCTTGGAGCCGTCCCCGGCAAGGGTCTTGCCGGGGGCCTTGGAGCCGTCCCCGGCAAGGGTCTTGCCGGCGGTGTTTGTCTTCTGGTGTCACGCCCAATATGCGACCCTATCCAAAAGGAACTCGAAGGTCCCACCAAGGATCGACCCGCATATTGAAACTCTTTTGCAAGGTGGATATCATTACCTCAACATTACATAATAGAAGAGGATATATACAAAAGGCATACAATGCCACACGAATACAACATCATCTTACATAAGAGCACCATCCGACTACGGATGAAACACAAACAGAAACTCAAATGACATCCACCCTGCTAGCCCAGGCTGCCGACCTGGAACCTATCCCCTAATCGAAGAAGAAGCAGAAGAGGAACTCCAAAACAAGTAAACATCGCTCTCGCGTCATGATCATCGCATAACCTGTACCTGCAACTGTTGTTGTAGTAATCTGTGAGCCACGAGGACTCAGCAATCCCATTACCATGGGTATCAAGACTAGCAAACCTTAATGGGAAAGGAAGGGGTAAAGTGGTGAGGTTGCAGCAGCGACTAAGCATATATGGTGGCTAACCAACGCAAATAAGAGCGAGAAGAGAGCAAGCGGAACGGTCGTGAAGCTAGCAATGATCAAGAGGTGATCCTGAACTCCTACTTACATCAAACATAACCCATAAACCGTGTTCACTTCCCGGACTCCGCCGAAAAGAGACCATCACGGCTACACACACGGTTGATGCGTTTTAATTCGAATCAGGTGTCAAGTTATCTACAACCGGACATTAACAAATTCCCATCTGCCACATAACCGCGGGCTCGGCTCTCGAAAGTTTATACCCTGCAGGGGTGTCCCAACTTAGCCCATGATAAGCTCTCGCGATCAATGAAGGATATACCTTCTCCCAGGAAGACCCGATCAGACTCGGAATCCCAGTTTACAAGACATTTTGACAATGGTAAAACAAGACCAGCAAAGCCGCCCGATGCGCCGACAATCCTGATAGGAGCTGCACATATCTCGTTCTCAGGGCAACACCGGATGAGAAATCCATACAACTAAAACCAGACCTCAAGTTTCCCTGAGGGGGCGCTGCAAAGGGCTCTGGTTCGGACCAACACTTAGACAAGCACTGGACCGGGGGGGCTAAAATAAAGATGACCCTCGGGCTCCGGAAACCCAAGGGAAAAAAGGGGTAGGTGAGGCAAGTGGTAAAACCAAGGTTGGGCCTTGCTGGAGGAGTTTTATTCAAAGCAAACTGTCAAGGGGGTCCCATAAATCACCCAACCGCGTAAGGAACGCAAAATCCGGGAACATAACACCGGTATGACGGAAACTAGGGCGGCAAGAGTGGAACAAAACACCAGGCATAAGGCCGAGTCTTCCACCCTTTACCAAGTATATAGATGCATTAATTAAATAAGAGATATTGTGATATCCCAACCATAATCCTGTCCGTCATGGAGCAATCTTCAACTTCACCTGCAACTAACAATGCTATAAGAGGGGCTGAGCAAAAGCGGTAACATAGCCAAGCAACGGTTTGCTAGGAAGGGTGAAAAAGGTTAGAGGCTGACATGGCAAATTGGGAGGCTTGAAGAGCAAATGATACGTAGCGCAGCATAGCGATAGAACGAAGCAACTAGCATAGCAATGATAGTAATGAGATCCAAGGTGACAGTCATCTTGCCTGAAATCCCGCAAGGAAGAAGAACGAGTGCATGAAGAAGACGAACGAATGAAGTCGAACAAATCCTCACAACTCCGGAACGAAACCGAAGCTAACGAGAGAAGCAAACCGGAAAGAAGCATACAACATGGTAAACACACAAGCATAAACATGGAATGATGCACAATCAAGTATGATGCATGTACGGTTTAAAGAGGCATGGCATGGTAAAGTGCAACAAGCAGTACTACAAATTAAGTGGAGATCAATATGCAACGAGTTGCATATTGACGAAACACCACATGGACATATTTAGTTTAATCTCGTTTAAGCTACCAAACAATATTAAATGTTGATAAACATGGCAAGAGGTGAGGCATAATAAAACTACCTATCTAAGCAAGTTTAAATGAGGCCGGAACAACAAAACAACAATTCCGGAAGAACCCCATATGCAAATTATGAATTTGGTACTGTTCTGCCCTAAACACAATTTTAATGTTGTTAAACAGCAAAACAAAGTACACCATGTTAAACTAGGCATTTTCCACCCCATTTACATATAAAGTTTATTTAAAATGGAGCTATGGTTATTTAGTTATGAAATAAATCATTTTAGCATGGCATTTATGCAAATTAGAGCAAACATCATTTTAAACATTTTAAACATGGATGAAAGTGGCAAATTATTAATCTACACAAAATTCTAATCATTTTACAAGTTTAAATCATTTTAATATGCATGATGCTTAGGGGTTTTTCTGTAAAAACAGCAATCTCTGGATAAATAGACAAATTTGCAGATCTGAAAAAAAGGTACACGGGCCGAATCTGGCTGGCCCGAATGTGTACAGGAGAGGGCACTGGGTGCTCACCAGGCCGCATGGGCCGGTTGGTGGAGGAGCTGGCAGGCCGTGGCTGGGCCTTGGAGGCCGCTGGCCCAGGCGCTGGAGTGGCCGCGGTCAACGCGGTCGAGCGGGCTCGAGGCGCTCGTCCTCTGCTCGATGCAGAGCTGCGGGCGGCACCTGGAGCAGAGCTCCAGCGAGCGAGGCGAAGGGGTGGCGAGGCGAGGGACTTGGCATAAGCAGGGGAGGCGAGGGGCGATGCAGACAACGGTCAGCTGCTGCAGCGTGACACGACAGGAGCTCCGGCGAGGCAGACTTGGCAGGGCGGTGGCGGCACTGTAGAACGGCGTGACAAGGAGGAAGATGGGGATCGGCGCGGATCCAGCACAGAGGTGGCCGGAGGCGGTCAACGAGGGGCACGAGATCGAGCAGGCAGTCTCGTTCATGGCGTCCCCTATTCCTGTGAATAAGAGAAGGAGAGACCTGAGAGAGGGAACAGAGAGAGGGAAAGGAAGGAGAGGGAGGCGACGGGAGCTGCAGCATGACCTGGCGCGGGAACTAGCTTGATGGCCGGAGACGCGGATCCGGGCCAGTTCGGGTCGGGGAGGCAAGGTAGTAGCCGGCGTGGAAGAACTCAGGCGGCCATGGCGTTTTCCTGTGCAGAGAGAGATGAGAGGGAGTTGAGAACGGACGCAGAGAAGAGAACGAAGGAAGGAGGAGAAGGGGCGACACCCATCTGGTTGGTGGCTTTGATTGCCGGCGGGAGAAGATCTGGATCGGGTGAGGTGGAGGCTGTCGGTTGGGGTGCTGCTGAAAACGAAGGAGGAAGTGGTGGCTGGCAGTGGATCGGGGAAGATCCCGAGGTGGAAGAGAACTGGCGGCGGCGATCGGGAATGATGGGACAAGAGGGCTAGGATCTAGGGTTTGGACTGAATATATACATCACGGATTAAGTTAGGGGCTACCTCGTCCCTCTGATCGCAATAGGACGGACGTGAATAAAATAGGCAGGGAGTCCAAATAATAAAACAGAGATATTTTATAGACGTTAGGGGATGATCCGGACTCATCGGTCACGACCGCTCGGGTCGGGTTCGGGGGAGTTTCAGACGTGCGCGCGAGGGGGCTGCGAGCTGGCATGAGAGGTTAGTTGGTTTGACAAGAGGGAATGGAAAGCCCGGTTGGTCTCGGAACGGCCAACAAAAGCAAGGGGGGACACGGCAACTACGAGCGGATGCAAGTTTTATGAAAACGATGCCGATGCAATGCGAATGATGCTATGATATGAAATGCAAGACAAGAACAAAAGCAAAACAAAAGACAAAAACACAACCACGAAGGAAATAACATCTCGTATCTCCGGAAAAATGCAAGAGTCGGAGTTACAGATATGGAAAGTTGTATCCGGGGCGTTACAACACTCCACCACTACGAGAGGATCTCATCCCGAGATCTAGGATGGCACCGGAGGGAAAAAGGAAGAGGAAGATAAGAGGTAAACTAAGTTGCTTCTTTGACAAACGAGTGAAACCATGAACCTTGAGAGGTTGAGCAAAATGAAAGAAAGAAAACAACAAAGATGAACAAAGTTGAAAACACTCCTTTAAAAAAAAGAGGAACAAGGGATACGACGAGAACCAAGAGGTTTAGTGATAATATAGATATTGAAACCACTCCGGTTAAAACTAGACAGAGAAGGAATAAGATTGATATAATTTGGGCAGCACTCCGTCTGAAAGAAGAAGGAAAACTTGATAAGATGAAAAGCACTTGAAGAGATGACACAACACTCCGGTTAAATGGATAAGCATGAAAAGAACACGATCTTCACAATTTGAGACGATGAGCGAAGAGAGCAACATCACATTGCCTCCGGAAGAAAGAATAGAAGATAGCTCATTGGAATAACGGAATGGAGGAGAAAATGCAACTTCTGCCACAAATGAGCTTGGAAAGCACCCTTCCAAGAAGGTTACAACGGGGTTGTTGGGAAAAACCAATAACGAAACGAATAAGCTTGTAGTGGGCTTACGGAAAACATCTCAAAATTATGAGGTGACAACCGGCCACTAACTGAAACAATTGCTTGCTTGAGATCAACGAAGAGATGCAAACTGCTTTCGCCGAGAGGATAGGAGAAAACTTGGATCATTGATAAGCACCACAAATAGCAACATTCCTTAAGGAAGGCTTTAGGTGAAATCTATACCAAGATAACTCCAATGAAGAGATTGATGGATCGAGAAGAACTCATGCTCGAAGGAGTTTATGGGTTTAACTACCTCATTCTTGACAACTGTTGAATCACGAAACATGAATGAAAATTGTCAAGAATGATATAACACCATCTCAAAAGATAAGGTAGAAAGAATTGCACTTTGGAATACAAGATGAAGAATGCTTGAGCTCCTCAAATCAAAACATGTGTTGAGCACCATGTTTATTTTAGAGTATAGCTTGGCGGATCATAACTTCGAGAGAAATCTTGAAGAACAATAGAAGAATGAAGAGAATCCTTGATGAACCACCATGTAGAGCCTCCATGAAGAACTCCGGTAATAAAAGGATGATAGAAAGAAAGAGAAGTTGAAAACACAAGGTGAAGCCTTGCAATGATTTAGATGGAGCTTCGCAACGAGATAATGCAGAAAACTTGGAACTCCGGAAAAAAATAGATGAAACACTAGAACCGAGAATTACTTCATCATGAACAATCTCCGGAAGAAAAGAATTGAATCACGTCAAGGAAATAAGAATAAGATTTATTGTATGCTTATCCTTCATCGAATTTAATTGATGACAAGCAATCGATTTGGCATACTACTTATTCCCGTAGAAAGGATTAAGAGAGATATAGCGTGAACTTGAGGAAGGTCTTCAACAACCACCGGTAGGATTGAAACAACGAAAGAACGAGTGAATTGATACGATAACGAAGGGAGAGAAATCTTGAACGAACCACCATAAGAATTGAAAATGATATTAGCAAAGGCACAATTCACCGGGAAGAATTTGAAAACGAATGAAGATACTTGAAGGGATTTAGATACATGAGAACGAAGAGGCCATGAACTGATTAGAGGTTATTTGAACGATGCACCGGTAAGATTTGGAGAATGATAGCTACACGTTGAGAATGAAGAATTATGACCTGATGGCCTTCGGAGGAAAGAAATGGAAACAACTCATGAAATGCTCCGGATGGTAAGAAAGGAATTGTCACAATCAAAAACAATTATGAGGATGGCATCAAGCTAGAACCATGAATCTTCAAGAGAATGGACCAAGATTTAGAGGAAACACTTCTTCGGTCTTCACATGTTGAGAATGATGACGAGAACCACCATGACAAATGTTGAGGCACTCCGGAATGAAAATTGGAAAGGTTGAACCAACGATGAAAAGAATTTGAAAGATCTTGGAGAAAGACATATGACTGATGATAATTCATTCTTACGTCAAACTTCGAAAGACTTTGGGAATGGCTCCGGGAAAATTAGAAGAGTCAGGTAAGATCCTGGAAAAAACCTGTGGGTTAGGGCCCACTGAAAAGGAACACCGTTGAAAAATTACTTGAAAGGGAAATTGCACCGGTTGAATTAAATGGCTTGAATGAGATAACAATCTCCAAATAGCTTGAACGGATTAAGAATGGAAACACAAATCTTCTGAGATATCTTCAACACTCCAGGACAAATGAATAGGAAGAAGTGAATGATTAAGAGGTGCATCGGCATGACAAAGCATTAGAAACGAGGAAAGGAATATGATGAATATCGAAAGCTTGAATTGGATCCACCGGAGAAGAAACAACAATGAAGGATGATGAACTTGAAACTGTTGAGCATCTTCATGGGAAATCACTGGATAAGAACATTGAAAGAAAAGAATGAAGAGACTTCCCACAAATAAAAGGATACATGATCAAGAAATCTGAGTCCTTGAAGAAAAAGGGTGGGAGGGTGGGGAAAAACAAAGACAACTTGGGACAGATGAAATAAACACTGTTGAGAAAACTTAGAATTGATCTTGCGGATGGGAAAAAATGATGGGATCCACTTGAAGAGAAGCACGCCGGTTTGGAAAAGAATTAACATGACAATCTCGATGATCAAGAAGGATTAGTACTCCCATAGAAATATGAGAACACCGCTTGAAAGGTATGGAATCAACACTTGACTTTGAAGCAACTCGAATACCACAACTCCAAAACAAAACAAAGGATTGGCTTACAGAATAAGCCGGAACAAATATATATGATAGAGATTTACCCAATCCCATATCATGCACCTGTCGGAAAGATATTCTAGGAGCTACTTGAATTCCCACCTATAAAGTCCCGAAACTTTCTGGTTATGCAATCTGGTGTTGGGGATACAGGGGAAGCAATATATCTCACCCAAACTAACAATCCCTACATCCAGCTGTATCCATCCGTCAACACATAACCAAGAAACCTTCGGAAATCGTGTACCTCAACCTTCGAAAAGCATCCGTTATACTAGTTATGGCAATACTCCCGAACTCCCCAGTACTGGGTGGCATCGAGGTTATCACACCAACAACTGCATAAAAGAGATTTTCGATGTCGGCAAAACTCAGGTATTCCAGAACTGCAATGATAAAATTGTGACGACAACACCTCGGAGCTCAACTCCCCGGGTCACTGCCACATAAAAGATAGGAGGCACCAAGAACAATGTTCTCGTCACAAAACCATCGGAACGATTCCAAGATACCCGCGTGATCCTAAATTTTTTTAGTGAAATTTGAGGATTGGAAAAGGCAAAACATCTACGTCAGGAGACCTCACCAGAGCGACGAAGGGGGCTGAGGAGTAAAAAGAATCCTACTCTCCGATATATATAATCCTAAGACTCAAAAATAGTTTTCTTCTAGACTCAACAACGGCCAACAATCAAGGGGGCTCCTATGGTCGGTCGAGGCTCTGATTACCAACTTGTCACGCCCAATATGCGACCCTATCCAAAAGGAACTCGAAGGTCCCACCAAGGATAGACCCGCATATTGAAACGCTTTTGCATGGTGGATATCATTACCTCAACATTACATAATAGAAGAGGATACATACAAAAGGCATACAATGCTACACGAATACAACATCATCTTACATAAGAGCACCATCCGACTACGGATGAAACACAACCAGAAACTCAAACGACATCCACCCTGCTAGCCCAGGCTGCCGACCTGGAACCTATCCCCTGATCAAAGAAGAAGTAGAAGAGGAACTCCAAAACAAGTAAACATCGCTCTCGCGTCATGATCATCGCATAACCTGTACCTGCAACTGTTGTTGTAGTAATCTATGAGCCACGAGGACTCATCAATCCCATTACCATGGGTATCAAGACTAGCAAAGCTTAATGGGAAAGGAAGGGGTAAAGTGGCGAGGTTGCAGCAGCGACTAAGCATATATGGTGGTTGACCAACGCAAATAAGAGCGAGAAGAGAGCAAGTGAAACGGTCGTGAAGCTAGCAATGATCAAGAGGTGATCCTGAACTCCTACTTACGTCAAACATAACCCAGAAACCGTGTTCACTTCCCGGACTCCGCCGAAAAGAGACCATCACGGCTACACACATGGTAGATGCGTTTTAATTCGAATCAGGTGTCAAGTTATCTGCAACCGGACATTAACAAATTCCCATCTGCCACATAACCGTGGGCACGACTCTCGAAAGTTTATACCCTGCAGGGGTGTCCCAACTTAGCCCATGATAAGCTCTCGTGATCAACGAAGGATATACCTTCTCCCAGGAAGACCCGATCAGACTCGGAATCCCGGTTTACAAGACATTTCGACAATGGTAAAACAAGACCAGCAAAGCCACCCGATGCGCCGACAATCCCGATAGGAGCTGCACATATCTCGTTCTCAGGGCAACACCTGATGAGCAATCTGTACAACTAAAACCAGACCTCAAGTTTCCCTGAGGGGGCGCTGCAAAGGGCTCTGGTTCGGACCAACACTTAGACAAGCACTGGCCCGTGGGGGCTAAAATAAAGATGACCCTCGGGCTCCGGAAACCCAAGGGAAAAAGGGGTAGGTGAGGCAAATGGTAAAACCAAGGTTGGGCCTTCTTGGAGGAGTTTTATTCAAAGCGAACTGTCAAGGGGGTCCCATAAATCACCCAACCGCGTAAGGAACGCAAAATCCGGGAACATAACACCGGTATGACGGAAACTAGGGCGGCAAGAGTGGAACAAAACACCAGGCATAAGGCCGAGTCTTCCACCCTTTACCAAGTATATAGATGCATTAATTAAATAAGAGATATTGTGATATCCCAACATAATCCTATCCACCATGGAGCAATCTTCAACTTCACCTGCAACTAACAACGCTATAAGAGGCGCTGAGCAAAAGTGGTAACATAGCCAATCAACGGTTTGCTAGGAAGGGTGAACAGGTTAGAGGCTGACATGGCAAATTGGGAGGCTTGAAGAGCTAATGATACGTAGCGCAGCATAGCGATAGAACGAAGCAACTAGCATAGCAATGATAGTAATGAGATCCAAGGTGACGGTCATCTTGCCTGAAATCCCGCAAGGAAGAAGAACGAGTGCATGAAGAAGACGAACGAATGAAGTCGAACAAATCCTCACAACTCCGGAACGAAACCGAAGCTAACGAGAGAAGCAAACCGGAAAGAAGCATACAACATGGTAAACACACAAGCATAAACATGGAATGATGCACAATCAAGTATGATGCATGTACGGTTTAAAGAGGCATGGCATGGTAAAGTGCAACAAGCAGTACTACAAATTAAGTGGAGATCAATATGCAACGAGTTGCATATTGACGAAACACCACATGGACATATTTAGTTTAATCTCGTTTAAGCTACCAAACAATATTAAATGTTGATAAACATGGCAAGAGGTGAGGCATAATAAAACTACCTATCTAAGCAAGTTTAAATGAGGCCGGAACAACAAAACAACAATTCCGGAAGAACCCCATATGCAAATTATGAATTTGGTACTGTTCTTCCCTAAACACAATTTTAATGTTGTTAAACAGCAAAACAAAGTACACCATGTTAAACTAGGCATTTTCCACCCCATTTACATATAAAGTTTATTTAAAATGGAGCTATGGTTATTTAGTTATGAAATAAATCATTTTAGCATGGCATTTATGCAAATTAGAGCAAACATCATTTTAAACATTTTAAACATGGATGAAAGTGGCAAATTATTAATCTACACAAAATTCTAATCATTTTACAAGTTTAAATCATTTTAATCCAATGCACGGTTCATGAGGTATAATATGCATGATGCTTAGGGGTTTTTCTGTAAAAACAGCAATCTCTAGATAAATAGACAAATTTGCAGATCTGAAAAAAAAGGTACACGGGCCGAATCTGGCTGGCCCGAATGTGTACAGGAGAGGGCACTGGGTGCTCACCAGGACGCATGGGACGGTTGGTGGAGGAGCTGGCAGGCCGCGGCTGGGCCTTGGAGGCCGTTGGCCCAGGCGCTGGAGTGGCCGCGGTCAACGCGGTCGAGCGGGCTCGAGGCGCTCGTCCTCTGCTCGATGCAGAGCTACGGGCGGCGCCTAGAGAAGAGCTCCGGCGAGCGAGGCGAAGGGGCGGCGAGGCGAGGGACTTGGCATAAGCAGGGGAGGCGAGGGGTGATGCAGACAGCGGTCAGCTGCTGCTGCGTGACGCGGCAGGAGCTCCGGCGAGGCGGACTTGGCAGGGCGGCGGTGGGATTGAAGAACGGCGCGACGAGGAGGAAGATGGGGATCGGCGCGGATCCAGCGCAGAGGTGGCCGGAGGCGGTCAACAAGGGGCACGAGATCGAGCAAGCAGTCTCGTTCATGGCGTCCCCTGTTCCTGTGAATAAGAGAACGAGAGACCTGAGAGAGGGAACAGAGAGAGGGAAAGGAAGGAGAGGGAGGCGACGGGAGTTGCAGCACGACCTGGCGCGGGGACTAGCTTGATGGCCGGAGACGCAGATCCGGGCCAGTTCGGGTCGGGGAGGCGAGGTAGCAGGCCGGCGTGGAAGAACTCAGGCGGCCATGGCGTTTTCCTGTGCAGAGAGAGACGAGAGGGAGTTGAGAACGGACGCAGAGAAGAAAACGAAGGAAGGAGGAGAAGGGGCGACACCCATCTGGTTGGTGGCTTCGATTGCCGGCGGGAGAAGATCTGGATCGGGTGAGGTGGAGGCTGCCGGTTGGGGTGCTGCTGAAACGAAGGAGGAAGTGGTGGCTGGCAATGGACCGGGGAAGATCCCGAGGTGGAAGAGAACTGGCGGCGGCGATCGGGAAAGATGGGACAAGAGGGCTAGGATCTACGGTTTGGACTGAATATATACATCACGGATTAAGTTAGGGGCTACCTCGTCCCTCTGATCGCAATCGGACGGACGCGAATAAAATAGGCAGGGAGTCCAAATAATAAAACGGAGATATTTTATAGACGTTAGGGGATGATCTGGACTCATCGGTCACGACCGCTCGGGTCGGGTTCGGGGCAGTTTCGGACGAGCGCGTGAGGGGGCTGCGAGCTGGCAAGAGAGGTTAGTTGGTTTGACAAGAGGGAATGGAAAACCCGGTTGGTCTCGGAATGGCCAACAAAAGCAAGGGGGGACACGGCAACTACGAGCGGATGCAAGTTTTATGAAAACGATGCCGATGCAATGCGAATGATGCTATGATATGAAATGCAAGACATGAACAAAAGAAAAACAAAAGACAAAAACCCAACCACGAAGGAAATAACATCTCGTATCTCCGAAAAAAGGCAAGAGTCGGAGTTATAGATATGGAAAGTTGTATCCAGGGCGTTACATCTGGTCCCACGTGGGCCTGTGGGCTATCAATCTTTATGAGGATCTGCATGCTACCAAGCATGCGTTTCTCAGATCTTGGTCTTAATGTTGTCGATGGTGTCAGAACTCTCAGCCCCAATGGTGATGGGTTTGCTGGTGTTGTACAGGTCGCCCCGACAAGGGTGTTGCCGGGGGTGGTCCAGCTCGCCCTCTGCTCCTTCTGCTTCGAGTATATGTCTTGGTAGTCTTCGGGTTTTGTCTTCCTCTGCCTTGCCAAGCCCTGCTGCTGGTGTGGCTGCGACTGCCCATGCACCAGTAAGGGGTATAGTAGTAACCATACTTTTGTACACTGACATCCTTGAGTAGGTAAATGATAAAAACAGAATTTTTGATATGGAATGCTACCTAACATGTTTATCATGTAATCTTTCCTATTGTGGCATAAATATTCAGATCCATAAGATTCAAAACAAAAGTTTAATATTGACATAAAAACAATAATACTTCAAGTATACTAAATAAAGCAATCATGTCTTGTCAAAATATCATGGCTAAAGAAAGTTATCTCTACAAAATCATATAGTCTTGTCATGCTGTACTTCATCAAACAAAGTATTTATCATGCACAACCCCGATGAGAAGCCAAGCAATTTTTTCATACTTTTAATGTTCTCAAGCTTTTTCAACTTTCACGCAATACATGAGCATGAGCCATGGATATAGCACTATAGGTGAAATAGAATATGGTGGAGGTTGTGAGGAGAAGCCAAAAAGGAGAAAGTCTCACATCACAAGAAAATTAATAGGCTATGGATATGCTCATCAATTGATATCGATGCAAGTGAGTAGGGATTGACATGCAATGGATGCACTAGAGCTATAAGTGTATGAAAGTTCAAAAGAAAACTAAGTGGGTGTGCATCCAACTCGCTTGCTCATGAAGACCTAGGGCAATTTGAGGAACCCATCATTGGAATATACAAGCCAAGTTCTATAATGAAAAATTCCTACTAGTATATGAAAGTGAAAAAATAGAGTCATGAAGAACACGGTGCTACTTTGAACCACAAGTGTGCAAAAGGATAGTAACATTGTCCCTTATCTCTTTTCTCTCATTTTTTATTTATATTTTGGGCTCCTTGGCCTTTTTGGGGGGCTCCTTGGCCTCTTTTTTTGGGCTCTCTGGCCTCTTTTTTATTTTTGAAGTCCGGAGTCTCATCTCTACTTATGGTAGAATCATAGCCTCCATCATCCTTTCCTCACATGTGACAATGCTCTAATAATGATGATGATCACACTTTTATTTACTTACAACTCAAGAAGTACAACTCGATACTAGAACAAATATATGACTCTATATGAATGCCTCATGCATATGAGAACAATATGACAATGATGGTGTGTGTCATAATAAAACGGAACGGTGAAAGTTGTATGGCAATATATCTCGGAATGGCTATGGAAATGTGTAGGATCGAAAGTATGTCTAGAGGGGGGTGATTAGACTACTTGACCAAATAAAAATCTACCATTTAGCAATTAGCACAAGTCAAGCAATCAACCTACACATGCAATTCTAAGAGTATCGCAGTGGAAAGTAAAACATTGCATATGAAGGTAAAGGGAAGGGTTTGGAGAAGGCAAATGCAATGGAGACACAGAGATTTTTGGCGTGGTTCCGATAGGTGGTGCTATCGTACGTCCTTGTTGATGGAGACTTCAACCCACGAAGGGTAACGGTTGAGCGAGTCCACGGAGGGCTCCACCCATGAAGGGTCCACAAAGAAGCAACCTTGTCTATCCCACCATGGCCATCACCCACAAAGGACTTGCCTCACTCGGGTAGATCTTCACGAAGTAGGCGATCTTTTTGCCCTTAGAAACTTCTTGGTTCAACTCCACATCATGACGGAGGCTCCCAAGCAACACCCAACCAACCTAGGAGAAACCACTCTCCAAAAGGTAATAGACAGTGTGTTGATGATGAACTCCTTGCTCTTGTGCTTCAAATGATAGTCTCCCCAACACTCAACTCTCTCTCTCTCTCTCTCTCTCTCTCAGATTTGGCTATGGTGGAAGAGTGATTCGAGTGGAAAGCAACTTGGAGAAGGCTAGAAATCAAGGTTCAAATGGTAGGATTTGAATCTCTTGATCTCAACACATGAGTAGGTGGTTCTCGCTCAGAAAATGAATGGTGGAAGTGTAGGCACGTTCTGATGGCTCTCTCACAAATGGAGAAGGGGATGGAGGGGTATATATAGCCTCCACACAAAATCCAACCGTTACACACATTTGACTCATCTCGGTGGGACCGAATGGTTAAACGGTGGCAGCGATTAGTTCAAAAATGTGAACGTTAGGAATCTCGGTGGGACCGACTGGAACAACTCGGTGGGACGGATGTGCTAGGGCTTAGGGCAAACATCATCTCGGTGGCGCCGATTGCATCAACTCGGTGGTACCGAAGTGAAGCAATAAACAACAGAGAATATGTCAAGCCAACTCGGTGAGACCGATTGCATAAACTCGATGAGATCGAAGAGAATGGAATAGATCACAGAGCGCTGGCAAGGCATCTCAGTGAGACCAAGATCCGTATCGGTGAGACCGAACTATTAGGGTTTCTGACAGTGGCTATGTGATATGATCTCGGTGGCTCCGGATAGATGGAATCTGTGGGGCCGAGTTAGAGTTTTGGGTTTGGACATATTTGGATGGAAAAAGTGGTTGAGGGTTTTGGAGCAATATCACTAAGCACTTAAGCAAGTAAGCCATTAAGCAACACATCATCCCCTTTTAATAGTATTGGCTTTCCTATGGACTCAATGTGATCTTGGATCACTAAAATAAAGATGAAGACTCTTGAGCTTTTCCCAATCTTTCTCCTTGGCATTTTGAAGGGGTCCACATCTCCAGTCCATGCCGTGCCAATCACTGAACATCCTGAAATGTTTATCTTGAAAGATTATTAGTACAATGAGCTATATGTTGTTATGAATTACCAAAACCACCTGGGGATTAGTTGCACTTTCAAAATGCCGTAATAGGTAGGTATGATGGCTGTTTTGAGGAAGATAAATGGTGGGTTTAATGCATAGTTGAAAGTTGCAAGGTACTAGAGAGGCTAGCAATGGTGGAAGGGTGAGAGTGCGTATAATCCGTTGACTCAACAATAGTCATAAAGAACTAACATACTTATTGCAAAAGTCTATTATCCATCGAAGCAAAGTACTAATACGAATGCTCCTAGGGATATAGATTGGTAGGAAAAGTCCATCGCTCGTCCCCGACTGCCACTCATAAGGAAGACAATAAAAAATAAATCATGCTCTAACTTCATCGCATAACGGTAGACCATACGTGCATGCTTCGCAAATCACAAACCTTAACACAAATATTCTTACTAATACACAATTACTCACTAGCATGACTCTAATATCACCATCTTTATATCTCAAAACGAATGTAAGGAATCAAACTTCTCATATATTCTATGATCTTCATGAAACTTTTCATTATATCCCTCTTGAATACCCATCATATTAGGACTAAATCCATAAGCTAAGAAAATTGCCATATTATTTTTAAGACTCTCAAAATAAAATAAGTGAAGCATGGGAGTTAATCAATTTCTACAAAATAAAACCACTTTCATGCTGTGAAAAGATATAAGTGAAGTACTAGAGCAACTGCCTAGGTCAAAAGATATAAGTGAAGCACATAGAGTACTCTAATAAACTCACCATTAATTGTGTCCCTATCAAAAGGTGTGTCAAGAAAGGATGATTGTGGCAAAATAAGAAGCAAAGACTCATATAATACAAGACGCTCCAAGCAAAACACATATCATGTGGTGAATAAAAAAATAGCCTCGAGTAATTTTACCGATGGATTGAAGACGAAAGATGGGATGCCATCCGAGGAATCCCCAAGCTTAGATGCTTGGTTGTACTTGAATATTTCATTGGGCATCCCTAAGCTTAGGCTCTTTCCACTCCTTATTCCCTAGTCCATCAAAACTTTAACCAAAACTTGAAAACTTCGCCACACAAAACTGAACAGAAAACTCGTAAGCTCTGTTAGTATAATAAAGCAAATCACCACTTTTGGTACTGTTGTGAACTCATTCTAAATTTATAATGGTGTTATATATACTGTATTTCAACTTCTCCATGGTTCATACCCCCTGATACTACCCATAGATTCATCAAAATAAGCAAACAACACATAGAAAACAGAATATGTCAAATAGAACAGTCTGGGAAGATTTGAATATTACTCATGCTTTTGTAACTCAAAAAATTCTGAAAAAATGGGAAAATGCAGGAAATTTGTTTATAAATCTTGTGTAAAGAAATTCAGAACCGGAATATGTTTCTGTGAATTTTAACAATTCTTCTATTGGATGCAGAAGTTTCTGTTTTTCAACAAAATCAAATAAAATATCACCATAGATCATCCCAAAGGTCCTACTTGGCACAAACACTAATTAAAACACTTAAACACAATTACTACAGAAGTAATATTGTGTAATTATTGAAAAACAAAAGCAAAAACAAAAACCACAAAATAAAATTGGGTTGCCTCCCAACAAGCGCTATTGTTTAACGCCCCTAGCTAGGCATAATGCAAAGATCTAGGTGTTGTGATCTTTGGTATTCAACCCATAAGAGGCCCTCATAATAGTTTCATATGGCAACTTAATTTTCTTTCTTGGAATGTGTTACATGCCCATGCCCTTCTTTAATGGAAATTGAAATCTAATGTTTCCTTCTTTCATATCAATAATTGCACCAATCGCTCTTAGGAAAGGTCTACCAAGAATAATAGGACATGCAGGATTGCAATCGATATCAAGCACAATAAAATCTATGGGCACATAATTCCTATTTTCAACAATAAGAACATCATTAATCCTTCCCATAGGTTTCTTAATAGTGGAATCCACTAAGTGCAAATTTAAGGAACAATCATCAAGTTTACGGAAACCTAGCACATCACATAAAGTTTTTGGAATAGTGGAAATGCTGGCACCCAAATCACACAAAGTTTTGCATATAATCTTTAATCTTGATCATAATAGTAGGTTTGCATTCGTGAGAAAGCTTTCTAGGGATTGAAACTTCTACCAAAATTTTTTGTCAAAAGATTTCATCATAGCATCAACGATATGTTTAGTAAAAGGCTTATTTTGATTATAAGCATGAGGTGAATTAAGCATGAATTGCAACAAGAAAATACAATCAATCAAATGACAATTATCATAATTAAAGTCCTTGAGATCCAAAAGAGTGGGCTCATTGCTAGTTAAAGTCTGGACCTCTCCAATCCCACTTTTATAAATAAAAATCATTAAGATCATCACTCTCCAAATTATTGGGACGCCTTCTAGATAAAGTTGACTCATCTCCAGTACCATCTTGATCAATTTTTATATTAGCAAACAAAGATTCAATAAGATTTAGACCTATTACTTTAAGATCTTCATTATATTTATAGCAAAAACTGGAAGAACATGCCTTTTTGAACAAATCTCTATTAGCATGCACCCTAGCGGTTCTATCTTTACTTTCATCAATAGAGATTCGAATAGTTTTCAAAGATTCATTAATATCAAGCTTGGGTCGCATAGATGTAATCTTAAAAGTATCAATATCATGAGAAATTCTATCAACGTTCCTAGCCAAATCATCAATCTTAAGCATTTTTCTTCCACCATAGTATTGAAAACCTTTTCTGAACTTATAAAACTTTTAATATTATTCTAAAGATCATAAGGTATCTTATTATAATTTCCATAAGAATTGTTGTAGGAATTACCATAATTATTGGAGAATTACTAGGAAAAGTCCTAGGATTAAAATTGCCTCTATATGCGTTATTACCAAAATTGTTCCTACCAACAAAATTCACATCCATAGATTCATTATAATTCTCAATCAAGGTACACAAAGGCATATCATTAGGATCAACAGGATCACTCTTACTAGCAATCAATTTCATAATTTCATCCATCTTTTCACTGAAAGTATTCATTTCTTCAATAACATGCACTTTTTTACTAGTAGAGGATCTTTCGGTATGCCATCGAGAGTAATTTGCCATAATATTATCTAGGAGTTTAGTAGCTTCTCCTAATGTGATTTCCATAAAAGTACCACCCGCGGCAGAATCTAAAAGATTTCAAGATGCAAAATTTCTTATCATCAGTCTCATCCTCTCCCAAGATTGTGCAACATGTTCATGACCAAGTTGCTTAAAATTAATTATATCATTCCTAAGGGAGATGATCTTAGTGGGAGGAAAATACTTGGAAATAAAAGCATCTTTACACTTATCCCATGAATCAATAGGATTTTTAGGCAAAGATGAAAACCAAGTTTTAGCATGATCTCGTAGTGAGAACGGAAATAGCTTCAATTTAGCAATATCATTATCCACATCTTTTTTCTTTTGCATATCATATAATTCAATGAAAGTATTTAGATGGGATGCAACATATTTATTAGGGCTACCAAAAAATTCTTCTTTCATAACAAGATTCAACAAAGCGGCATTAATTTCATAAGATTCCGCACTAGTGGCAGGAGCAATCAGAGTACTAATAAAATCATTACTATTAGTGTTGGAAAAGTCACACAACTTGGTATTTTCTTGAGACATCTTAACCAAGCAAGTAATTTATCACAAAAGAAAACAAAAAGGAAATAAAAAGACGAATGGAAAGAAGGCAAATAAAAAGGAAAATACTTTTGTGTTTTTTCTTAAAACATTTTAGAAGTGGGGAAGATGAAAACGAGAGGCAAATGGGAAATAATGTAAGTGCAAGAGATGAGACTTTATAATAGGTACTTGGTAGGCTTGATATAGAACTTCCTCAACAACGGCGCCAGAATTCTTCCTGCTACTTCTTGAGCTTGTGTTGGTTTTTCCCTTGAAGAGGAAAGGGTGATGCAACAAAGTAGAGATAAGTATTTCTCTCAGTTAAGAACCAAGGTATCTATCAAGTAGGAGGACACCCAAGTCTCCAATAGTTGCACTTGCACAAACTAACAAACACTTGCACACAACGCGAAAAAGAGGTTGTCAATCCCTTCACGGTCACAAGCAATAGTGATATATGATAGAGATAGGTACAAAAGATAAGTAAAAGTGCAAAATAAAGTAAATATAAATAAATTGCAATAAGATATTTTTGTATTTTTGGTTTTATAGATCTGAAAATATATGATGGTAAATAGACCTAGAGGCCATAGTTTTCACTAGAGGCTTCTCTCTTGAAAGAACACATACGGTGGGTAAACAAATTACTGTTGAGCAATTGATATAAAAGCGCAAAATTATGATGATATCCAAGGCAATGAGCATGAATATAGGCATCAAGTCCGTGACAAGTAGACCGACTCCTGCCTACATCTACTACTACTACTCCACACATTGACCGATATCCAACATGCATCTAGTGTATTAACTTAACAAGAACGGAGTAACGCCTTAAGCAAGATAGCATGAAGTAGAGGGATAAACTCAAGAAATATGATATAAACCCCATCTTTTTATACTTAATGGCAACAATACAAATATGTGCCTCGCTACCCCTTCTGTCACTGGGTGAGGACACTCCAAGATTGAACCCATCACAAAGCACATCTACCATTGGAAGCTAAATCAATCTAGTTGGCCAAACTAGATCAATAGATCGGAGAGAAATACAAAGCTATCTTAATCATGCATAAAAGAGTTCAGAGAAGACTCAAATAATATTCATAGATAATCAGATCATAAATCCACAATTCATCGGATCTCAACAAACGCACCACAAAAGAAGATTACATCGGATAGAACTCCAAGAACATTGAGGAGAGCATTGTATTGAAGATCAAAGATAGAGAAGAAGTCATCTAGCTCCTAGCTATGAACTCGTAGGTCAGTGGTAAACTACTCACACATCATCGGAAGGGCAGCACGGTTGATGTAGAAGCCCTCCGTAATCGAATCCCCCTCCGACGGAGTACCAAAAAAGGCCCCAAGATGAGATCTCACGAGAACAGACGCTTGCGGTGGCGGGAAAGTATTTTTGGTGTGTCCTCTAACGTAAAGGGAATATTTGGGTATTTATAAGGCTGAGATTAGGGTTTGGAGAGCCCAGGGGGCCCACAAGCCTAGGGGCGTGCCCCTAGGTTTGTGGCCCCCTCATGGGTCATCTGGCCTCCTCCCGAAGCTTTATGGTTGTCTTCTGGTCCAATAAAAATCATCATAAAGTTTTATTATGTTTGGACTCCGTTTGGTATAAGTTTTCTATAGAAGACAAAAACAAGGAAACATCAACTGACACTGGGCACTAGGTTAATAGGTTAGTCCCAAAAATAATATAAAATAGCATATTAATGCATATAAAACATCCAAGATTGATAATATAATAGCGTGGAACAATAAAAAATTATAGATACGTTGGAGACATATCAACCGCCCACGAACAACCCCTCGAATGGAAGATCGAAAGCACGACCTCTCTACTTGGTTGCAAGCATGCAACCTTCACGATCCGGCAGTGCTTCACCGTCCTGAGCAAACCGTCACTGGAGAATTAGAGGAAAAAGATTAGAACCACATTGGGGTTCTAATTATGAGGATTAGAGGAACTAGACAAAGCTCTAATTAGTCAACTAGGACCAACTAGAAGTAGGGCTAGATGAACTAGAGGAGGCTCCAAAACTTGTCTGTCCAATACAGCAAAAAAACCTCGTATATATAGGTTAGACGAGAGGGAAAGGGCATCCACCAAGGAGGGAAAGTCCCTCCTTGGGGTGCCAGCCAAGGGGGAGGAGTCCCCTAGTCCAATTTGGCCTCCCCCTTCCATAAGGGGGGGGGGGGGCTCCTCCACTTGGGCCAAGTTGGCGCAAGTTTCCTCTCTAGTTCGGCCTTTTAAGGCTCGTTGATATTAAATTAGTGTTCTAAATATTTTCAGACCTGTTTATATATAATTTAACAGCACTGAAAACATTTCCACCTATATATATTAATTATCGGTAATACCCGGTATTACCCGATACTCTCTCAAACCCTTCTAGTGACCCCAAAAAGCTTCCAGGTCCTCTCGAAACTATTCTGAATATTTATGAAACAATTCCACAAATATATTCTCATCACTCCCATCCTACTAACACTCAGTAGATCATGATTTCTTAAGCTTGTGACCATGTAGGTTCTGAAGGAAATATGCCCTAGAGGCAATAATAAAGTTATTATTTATTTCCTTATTTCATGATAAACGTTTATTATTCATGCTAGAATTGTATTAACCAGAAACATAATACATGTGTGAATACATAGACAAACATAGTGTCACTAGTATGCCTCTACTTGACTAGATCGTGAATCAAAGATGGTTAAGTTTCCTAGCCATAGACATGAGTTATCATTTGATTAGCGGGATCACATCATTAGGAGAATGATGTGATTGACTTGACCCATTCTGTTAGCTTAGCACTTGATCGTTTAGTATGTTGCTATTGCTTTCTTCATGACTTATACATGTTCCTATGACTATGAGATTATGCAAGTCCCGTTTACCGGAGGAACACTTTGCGTGCTACCAAACATCACAACGTAACTGGGTGATTATAAAGGAGCTGTACAGGTGTCTCCGAAGGTACATGTTGAGTTGGCGTATTTCGAGATTAGGATTTGTCACTCGGATTGTCGGAGAGGTATCTCTGGGCCCTTTCGGTAATGAACATCACTATAAGCCTTGCAAGCAATGTAGCTAGTGAGTTAGTTACGGGATGATGCATTATGTAACGAGTAAAGAGACTTGCCGGTAACGAGATTGAACTAGGTATTGAGATACCGACGATCGAATCTCGGGCAAGTAACATACCGATGACAAAAGGAACAACGTATGTTGTTATGTGATTTGACCGATAAAGATCTTCGTAGAATATGTGGGAGCCAATATGAGCATCCAGGTTCCGCTATTGGTTATTGACCAGAGACGTGTCTCGGTCATGTCTACATAGTTCTCGAATCCGTAGGGTCCACACGCTTAAGGTTCCGTTGACAGTTTTATTATGAGTTTATGAGTTTTGATCTACCGAAGGAGTTCGGAGTCCCGGATGAGATCGGGGACATGATGAGGCGTCTCGAAATGGTCGAGATGTAAAGATCGATATATTGGACGACTATATTCGGACTTCGGAAAGGTTCCGAGTGATTCGGGTATTTTTCGGAGTACCGGAGAGTTACGGGAATTCGCAGGGGAGTATATGGGCCTTATTGGGTCATACGGGAATAGAGGGAGAGAGGCCAAATGTCACATCCCTAGTTCTGACAATGCCTAGTGCATGCATTAGAGTGTTACATCATGTTTAAATTTCATTTAAACCTGAAATGGGGATTGACTAAGCCCTAGCACCAAATGAACTCAACTAGGGTCAAAATAAAACTTTTTTTCATTGAACTCAAAATGTCCTCTAAAAATGTTCAACATTTCTGGTTTGAGGTGGAAGCATCTACCAAAAATGGTTTATATTTTTGCAGGACATATTTGGTCACTGAATTAAATCATATAGTATTTTCTTTTGGGCATTTAAATGCTATTAAATACTTCAAATGCTCAAATAATCATAAACTAAAATGTTTACTGTTGGATATATTCTAAACAGTAGCCATGATTAGTTTCATGATTTTTGAAAGTGTCTGAGTATTTTTTAATAAAGCCCTAAATTTACAGAATAATAGAAAACTGAGATAATTAGAAAAAGAGAGATAGAGAAAGAAGTACCTGGTGCTCACCTCGCAGCCCACCTGGCCCAACTCTAGTGGCCCAGCCCACCATCGTAGCTCCTCCTGTCGTCTTCGTCCTCGGACAGAAGGACGAGCGTGTGGCCGCGGCGCGCGCGCATGCGCCCGAGCCACCTCCTGCTTGCCGCCCCGCCCCGGATCGGCTAAGGATGCCACGACCCCCCCTGGAACCCCCTCGTCCGCTCCCTTGCCCCCTGCTCTCTCCCTCTCACTCCCCTGCTCTTTTCCCCCCCATGACCGAAAGCCGCCGTCGACGTCGCTCGCAACCACCGTGGCCACCAGCCCTCCCTCGCCCATCCAGCGTGCTCGAGAGCTCCGTCACGACATCCTCGACCTCCCCACCAAGCCATGGAACTACGGACGCGCCACAACGTCGCCGGCATCGCCGTTTCCATCACCGGCCGCCGAGGATCTTCACCGTCAATTCGCCACCATCGTCGCGTCCCCGAGCCGGCTAACCATCCCTACAGCACCGCTGTGAGCTCCTACGCCTTCCCTCCCTCTTCCCCCCCTTCGATTGCGCCCTATAGCCTCGATTCCACCGGAGCCGCGAGCTCGGCTCCGCCGGCCATGTCGCCGCCGTGGCCTGAGCTCGAACGGGTCGCGCCCGTGCATCTCACCGAACTCATGGTGACTCCAGGAGGCTGCGCAGTGCCTTACCTCACTCGCCCGTGCCCCACAACGCCGTTTTCGCCGAGGTCCGAACTCCGGCCGCCGCCGCAAGCTCCGCTCCGGCGAGTGCTGGCCACCCCGCGTCCTTCCATCGCCTCCTCCGGATGCGCACGAGCGCTAGGAACCCACAGAGCCTCTCCGCGCGGCGTTTGGTCGCCGGAGGGCGAAACCCGAGCCGTTCGGCCGTCGCTGACCTCGCCGGCGGTTTAACTCCGGCCGTGCTGACGTGGGCCGTCGTTAGCGGCTAACAGCCCCACTAACCAACCTCCTAGCTCACTGACACCTGGGCCCCACGCCCTAACTAACCCAGGTTTTATCTGTGTTTAAATTAAACTAACCCCCACGGGCCCACAGGTCAGTTTGACCTGGCCACGTCACACGTTGACTGGCCCCACATGATAGAGTTGACTTGATGACGTGTCTGTTGACCCGGCCCTACCTGTCATTGACACTAAGCAGCCCAGTCACTGACCAGTGGACCCCACTGGTCAGGTTTGACCAGCAGCAGCGTCTGTTGACCTGCTGACGTCATAGTGACGCAATGCTGACGCAATTATGTTTTCTGGATTTATTTTTATTCAGAAAATTCCAGAAAATACCACAAACTTCAAAAATTCATAGAAAAGCAACCGTAACTCCAAATTAAATAAATTATATATGAAAAATTATCAGAAAAATTCAAGGAATCCATCTGTACCATTTTCATGCATGTTAGAACAACTTATAGCTGCTGTTTAGCACAAATCAATTAAATGGCATTTGAATAATCACATATGGAGTTTGAATTTGAATCTTGTATTCAAACCAACTTCATTTAATCTGTTGCTAGTTGCATTAGCTCAAAACACATTCATTTTGCCATGTCATGATCATGCATCATATTGTGCATTGCATTGATTGTGTTCCCTTTCTATGTTGCCGGTATTTGTCCCCTCTCGATAGACGTGATACCGATGATGTGATCGTTGACACTGATGAAGACTCAATGTTATCTTCAGAAGTGCCAGGCAAGCAAAACCCCCTTGTTCATTCCGATAAAATCCCACTCTCTCGCTCCTGCTCTCTTTTACTGCATTAGGACAACAACGACATATTTGTTACTTGCTGCGGTAGCTGAACCCCTTTATCCTTTGCATGACCTGTCATTGCCACAGTAAATAGATGAAACCCACTAGCATGAGTAGGAGTTGTTTGAGCCCTGTTGTGCCTACTCATTCATGCTTGTTTGTCATGCCTGCTACTGCTTAGAGTTGAGTCAGGTCTGATTCATCCGGGATGAATCAGAGGTGTGTGAACATGTCCTACTATGTGTGAGCTAAGTGTGTGAACACGATTTGGTAAAGGTAGCGGTGAGAGGCCATGTAGGAGTACATGGTGGGTTGTCTCATTGCAGCCGTCCTCAGGAACTGAGTTCTGTGTTTGTGATCCATGATTCAGCTACTACCATACATTGGGCCCTGAAATATGACCCCGCTCGACTTCTTATTCACCCTAGTCCTCTGTCCAGGAGTTGCAAGTAGTTTCTGGTGTTTGTAGCTTACTGGAGGCCATGGACAGCGCTGACCGTAGGGGTGGGCTGTGATGCGGTAGGTACGTGGCACGGTGTACCGGATGCCCGTTTGGTATCTCGGGAACCCTGTTCACATCGTTTGGGGCTGTGAGCGAAACTCCGGCCGGATCTCCTCATGGATGGAACCCGAATAGGCGATAAACCTGGACTAGAGACTTGAGTGTTTAGGTAGGTCGTGGTCTACACCCACGTCGGCTTTCGCTTGAGGTCTGCCGAGCACATGTCGTGTGCAGACGCTAAGTGGTGGAAACATGTATGAAGAAGTACACCCCTGCAGGGTTAACATCATCTATTCGAATAGCCGTGTCCGCGGTAAAGGACTTCTGGGTTGCTTATATCAGTTCATAGACAAGTGAAAGTGGATACTTTCAAATGCGCAAGATAAGCGTGAGTGCTATGGATGGCGTTCTCGTAGGGAGACGGGAGCGGATCCATAGTGGTGTATTGATATGGTGAATATGTGGACTCGTGTGCGCCACCTCAAAAGAGTTACTTGCAGTCGTAGTTCAGGATAGCCACCGAGTCAAAGCTGGCTTGCTGCAGTTAAACCCCACCATCCCTTTGTTGATAATGATGCATATGTAGATAGTTCTGATGTAAGTCTTGCTGGGTACATTTGTACTCACGTTTGCCTATTTTATGTTTTTGCAGAGAGACTTCAGTCTCACTAGTATTTCCGCGTGGTCTTCGACGTTTAGCTTGTTACCTCAGCTACGATCTTGTGCCCTCGGCAGGATTTGGTAGATAGTCAGGCTTCTCAGCCTTTTTCATTTATAGATGTCTGTACTCAGACATGATAGCTTCCGCTTGTGCTTTGACTTGTATGCTCTGATTGTTGGGTCATGAGACCCATGTTTGTAATATCTCGCTCCTCGGAGCCTATTGAATAAATTACTTGAGTCGTAGAGTCATGTTGTGATGCCATGTTGTATTTGCACATATCGAGCATATTGTGTGTATGTTATTGAAATGCTTGGTATGTGTGGGATCTGACCATCTAGTTGTTTATCTTTAGTAGCCTCTCTTACGGGGAAATGTCTCCTAGTGTTTCCACTGAGCCATGGTAGCTTGCTACTGCTCCGGAACACTTAGGCTGGCCGGCATGTGTCCTTCTTCGTTCCTGTGTCTGTCCCTTCGGGGAAATGTCACGCGATGAATACCGGAGTCCTGTTAGCCCGCTACAGCCCGGTTCACCGGAGTCCTGCTAGCCCAGTGCTACAGCCTGGATTCACTCGTTGATGACCGACACGTTCGATGCTGGGTCATGGATGCCTGTCCCTGTAAGTCTGTGCCACTTTGGATTTACGACTAGCCATGTCAGCCCGGGCTCCTTATCATATGGATGCTAGCGACACCGTCATATACGTGTGCCAAAAGGCGCAAACGGTCCCGGGCTAAGGTAAGGCGACACCCGTGGAAAACCGTGCATGAGGTCGCAAAGTGATATGAGGTGTTACATGCTAGATCGATGTGTCATTGAGTCGGGGTCCTGACAGCATTGGTATCAGAGCTTGACTGCCTGTAGGATTACCAAGCCAAACTGGTCGATGTTGAGTCTAGAAATTCTTTAGTTATATAAGGGAATTGATTGTGGGATGGAACGTAAGGCTCTTTTTACTCCTTATACCTCATGGCCTTCTGATCTGAGTCATCATCATCTCTTCTACGGGGATTAAGAACTAGGCTATCTCTTCTTTCTATCAGGATCACGTGTTTCTAATCCGTAGACTTAAGATTGTTGGACTTAAGCCTCGTTCTAGTTCCTACTACTTCTGTATGATTATTGTTGATATCGAAATCTTGATATTGTGCTTCTGAGTGGTTATGCCACCATTTTGTGAATGTCTCAAGTCTTTTCTGAGCATTTACAGCCGTTATGCTGTCCGAGTCATTCCAGGTTTCTAAATAGTCTGATGCATTTGCAAAATCCTTTCCCTCTGGTTTCGATGCTCCTTTATGCCAGCTCAATCACACTAATTGTTGAGTTGAGGTATTCTATTGCCTTGACATTTATGTTGGAGTTACTATTATGACCCTAGGTGTCTCAGGGGATCATCTAGTGGTCTAGCCATGAATTGTGTCCTAGTGTGATGATTCTGGCCTTTATTCTCGAAAGCATTCCGTGATGCTACTTAGGAGTAGGTATTCTATTCCTGGGTTTTGAACCCGAGATTCACTCTACCTACTTCATGTTGATAGTAATTGCTAGTGCCTTTAGGATATTAGTAACCTTTGCGATAGTCCTTGAAGTCCATGGTATCTTCTTCTTCCAAATACCATGAACTACTTATGGCAGAAGTTCCTCGTTGAACTGAAATATCACAACAGGATTATTCTTGAGGAGTTCTCCATTCATAAATCATGACTCTGCCAGTTCTACCTTTCTGCATGGGTTATCCGGAAGAAATATGTTGAACTTGGTTCGACATACTAATCTATGCATCCACAACTCAGAAAATTATATGTTCCTTTGAGTTGTTCTCTTTAGTTGCATTCTGACCCTCGTCTATCAATTGATAGTCAAGATTATGTGTGCATTCGTGTTATCGATGCCTATTACTCTTGTGGTCCGTCAAGCCATTCTATCGCAGAATGACTAGGAGAAACAAACTCCAGTACCTCTTCCATATCCAGGATTGGGTCAAAGAAGTTGTGCTCCGCAGATCAAATTGCTAATCCAGCTTTTGTTCTGTTCTACCTTGGAGTATTACCATCTTTATATCGGGATTGTTATAGGAATTGCACACCATCCTATGAACTCTTGGTACAGTGATACTTCTTGCCATCATTAGTCATTCCTCGGTCTTCGTGTTGATGCAACCGGAATACCGACAAATGAATTGTGATGTGTGAAATCAATACGCCTAGCAACCTCGTTGCTGGGTAGTTAAAGGACAATAATTTCATTCTTAGCATGTTGGTTAGTGAATCATCATTCTAAGATTGATCGTGCTACCTAGTCCATTCTCCTGGTTCACTCCTCGATCGATGAGTTAGGATTATTTCAAATCCTTGCCCTATTGATCATATCGTCTTGCCCTGAAAAGCAGGATTGTCCTCGATCTTAGTAACATATCGGTGGTTCGTGATTTTCCGGATATCTTCTCGAAAGTATCACCAGGTTGTCACCTGACTGTTATGTTGAGCTCGTGATCAAGTTGGTTTATCCTGTAAACCACCCTTTCTCCAAGAATCCGTGTTGGATATCCCTGAGCTAGTTGGTTAAGCTAGACGACAACTTGGAGAGTTGGAAGATAAAAGCTTGTTCGACTTAGTTCATGTTAAGGGATATCCTTTTGTGTGTGTGTGTTGAAGAAAGATGATATCTTCATCAATTGGTCCTCGTGAACAATTGTTGGATCTATTATCTTACCCAAACCTTTGATTGAGTATGGGCTATCATCCAATCAGACCAGAACCAACGATATTCGTAATGTTGTCTTACTCGTGGTTGATCCCTCGAGCATACACCATTATATCTTTTGGGTCTGACCAATGCTATCACTTGTTCACTTAACTATGGAATTCCTTTTAAAAGGAAACCCAGATGAATTGTTGTTGTGCCCATTGACAACATCCTTGTCTTCTCCATAATTTTGCTGAACATTAAGCTAGTGTTAGAAACTTTTGAAAGCATTTGTTCATGCTAGCTCATGAAGCATATGTTCGGATGTAAGAAGTGACTTCCTCTAGTTCGTGTGCATTTGATGCAGGGTGCCGCCGTGAACTCGAGAAAGTCAATGTTGCTTCCTCTGGAATCATCCCAAGTCAGTCATGCATACGTGCGAAGTATTCTGTGGTCTGGAGATTTGCAACCTCCGTTCTATATGTATATCCTAGCACACCAAGCCACTGATTGAGTTGTTCAAAGATAAAGGAGTCTGTCCAAGGTGAACTCTTTGGACTTCCACGCGTGGAGACTTCGATGTCATTAATGATGGTTCCCCCGCCTGAACTCGGTGGTGTTTTATTATAAGACTACTTTGTGGTCATGCTTGTCTTGGACAACATGTTCACATGTTTGTAGCAGAACCAGCTCATGTTTTGGAGCTTGCTATCGTAGTTCATTTCCCGAGAATCCCGCAACGTCATTTCGTCGATTTGTGTTGCAAACTTTCATTTTTCTTCCTAGACTCGTTAAGTCTGGAATATCCTGACACCAACCAGATCTGAGTCTCAGGCAGATATGATGGTTGGAACATTTCCCAAGAACTATAATATTGGTCCCTCGATAACCGGTAAAGTGGATGTCGTGGCCAACACACCCAGCCGGAAGACCTATTATTATAATATCATGATTGAGGAAGTTGGCCACCTCCCCATAGGGATTTCGTAGGATTTACTCCCTAGTTGCCCCTATGGATTTTTGTGTTCCCGAAGTCCGATCTTTTTACTTGATGTTTTAGATAACAAACCATATCTATGAATGGGATACACTAGCACATCAAGGAGAACATTAGAAGCGGAGTGCTAAATGTCTCTTGGTCGATCATCCAGATTTCGTCCCCTTGGCCTTGTTAAGTGAAATCTGAGAAGGTGTTATCTTCCTTTGCATCTGCATCCTCCATCACCATTCATCATGGTAGTGAGTTGTGTTACCGGACCCTTGACACGGATGTTGGTAAAACCTTGATGATTGTGGAAATGCTCAAGTTCTTGAGAGCACGCACAAGCGCTACGTGTTATCATCGGCACTAACTGGGTTTGCTCTCAGTTTCCTCGGCAATGCTATGACCTATTCAAACAGCGAATTCACTCTCTATTGTTGGGTTCTTCCCTAGTTACTAGAATCATTCCCAGCATTTGCATTTTGTTCCCAGCTTGCACCGCCAATGTGCCATTCTACCACGGGTCTCTTCCATCTCCGGTGATAAGGAAATTCATCCATTACGTTGTCTTCAACAAGGTAATCCACATCATCCAAGTCCGAGTATGCCATTCTACCGACCCCCGCCAATCGATTGCTGTGATTTGCCTTAGGCTGATATAGAGAGTCTCAATGATCTCTATATCAAAGGTAATTCTTTTTGCCACTTAAGATAATAATCTACGAATCACCCTCCTCCAGGATGTTTCGTCGTGGTATCATGGCAATTCAACTCCTCGCTATGTTGACAACCGATCACCACATTCTTAAGTCTGGAATTGCTGTCTACCTAGTGAACCTCGTCACCTGCTCCACTCCGTCCCTCTAGAGGTATGCTTCGTCTCTCAGCTCGAGAGATGTTGCTATGTCACATTCCGGGAGTTAATCCTGAGTTGTTCGACCTTCGAGAAGACCGATCCTTCTAGAGTCTCCTTCTTCCCTCCATGTCATGTTGACAGGATTTCTCAGAGCAGGACTTCAAGACAATAATGGTGTTCAAATCAACGTTCATTTGAAGTGCACCCTGGATCATGAAGATTATACTAGTTTGCGTTTTCCCTTCGTCTTACCCTACCCTTGAATCTCGGGTCGAGATTCTTGTTTAGTGGGGGTGAGTTGTCACATCCCTAGTTCTGACAATGCCTAGTGCATGCATTAGAGTGTTACATCATGTTTAAATTTCATTTAAACCTGAAATGGGGATTGACTAAGCCCTAGCACCAAATGAACTCAACTAGGGTCAAAATAAAACTTTTTTTCATTGAACTCAAAATGTCCTCTAAAAATGTTCAACATTTCTGGTTTGAGGTGGAAGCATCTACCAAAAATGGTTTATATTTTTGCAGGACATATTTGGTCACTGAATTAAATCATATAGTATTTTCTTTTGGGCATTTAAATGCTATTAAATACTTCAAATGCTCAAATAATCATAAACTAAAATGTTTACTGTTGGATATATTCTAAACAGTAGCCATGATTAGTTTCATGATTTTTGAAAGTGTCTGAGTATTTTTTAATAAAGCCCTAAATTTACAGAATAATAGAAAACTGAGATAATTAGAAAAAGAGAGATAGAGAAAGAAGTACCTGGTGCTCACCTCGCAGCCCACCTGGCCCAACTCTAGTGGCCCAGCCCACCATCGTAGCTCCTCCTGTCGTCTTCGTCCTCGGACAGAAGGACGAGCGTGTGGCCGCGGCGCGCGCGCACGCGCCCGAGCCACCTCCTGCTTGCCGCCCCGCCCCGGATCGGCTAAGGATGCCATGACCCCCCCCTGGAACCCCCTCGTCCGCTCCCTTGCCCCCTGCTCTCTCCCTCTCACTCCCCTGCTCTTCCCCCCCCCCATGACCGAAAGCCGCCGTCGACGTCGCTCGCAACCACCGTGGCCACCAGCCCTCCCTCGCCCATCCAGCGTGCTCGAGAGCTCCGTCACGACATCCTCGACCTCCCCACCAAGCCATGGAACTACGGATGCGCCACAACGTCGCCGGCATCGCCGTTTCCATCGCCGGCCGCCGAGGATCTTCACCGTCAATTCGCCACCATCGTCGCGTCCCCGAGCCGGCTAACCATCCCTACGGCACCGCTGTGAGCTCCTACGCCTTCCCTCCCTCTTCCCCCCTTCGATTGCGCCCTATAGCCTCGATTCCACCGGAGCCGCGAGCTCGGCTCCGCCGGCCATGTCGCCGCCGTGGCCTGAGCTCGAACGGGTCGCGCCCGTGCATCTCACCGAACTCATGGTGACTCCAGGAGGCTGCGCAGTGCCTTACCTCACTCGCCCGTGCCCTACAACGCCGTTTTCGCCGAGGTCCGAACTCCGGCCGCCGCCGCAAGCTCCGCTCTGGCGAGTGCTGGCCACCCCGCGTCCTTCCGTCGCCTCCTCCGGATGCGCACGAGCGCTAGGAACCCACAGAGCCTCTCCGCGCGGCGTTTGGTCGCCGGAGGGCGAAACCTGAGCCGTTCGGCCGTCGCTGACCTCGCCGGCGGTTTAACTCCGGCCGTGCTGACGTGGGCCATCGTTAGCGGCTAACAGCCCCACTAACCAACCTCCTAGCTCACTGACACCTGGGCCCCACGCCCTAACTAACCCAGGTTTTATCTGTGTTTAAATTAAACTAACCCCCACGGGCCCACAGGTCAGTTTGACCTGGCCACGTCACACGTTGACTGGCCCCACATGACAGAGTTGACTTGATGACGTGTCTGTTGACCCGGCCCTACCTGTCATTGACACTAAGCAGCCCCAGTCACTGACCAGTGGACCCCACTGGTCAGGTTTGACCAACAGCAGCGTCTGTTGACCTGCTGACGTCATAGTGACACAATGCTGACGCAATTATGTTTTCTGGATTTATTTTTATTCAGAAAATTCCAGAAAATACCACAAACTTCAAAAATTCATAGAAAAGCAACCGTAACTCCAAATTAAATAAATTATATATGAAAAATTATCAGAAAAATTCAAGGAATCCATCTGTACCATTTTCATGCATGTTAGAACAACTTATAGCTGCTGTTTAGCACAAATCAATTAAATGGCATTTGAATAAGAGTTTGAATTTGAATCTTGTATTCAAACCAACTTCATTTAATCTGTTGCTAGTTGCATTAGCTCAAAACACATTCATTTTGCCATGTCATGATCATGCATCATATTGTGCATTGCATTGATTGTGTTCCTTTCTATGTTGCCGGTATTTGTCCCCTCTCGATAGACGTGATACCGATGATGTGATCGTTGACACTGATGAAGACTCAATGTTATCTTCAGAAGTGCCAGGCAAGCAAAACCCCCTTGTTCATTCCGATAAAATCCCACTCTCTCGCTCCTGCTCTCTTTTACTGCATTAGGACAACAACGACATATTTGTTACTTGCTGCGGTAGCTGAACCCCTTTATCCTTTGCATGACCTGTCATTGCCACAGTAAATAGATGAAACCCACTAGCATGAGTAGGAGTTGTTTGAGCCCTGTTGTGCCTACTCATTCATGCTTGTTTGTCATGCCTGCTACTGCTTAGAGTTGTGTCAGGTCTGATTCATCCGGGTTGAATCAGAGGTGTGTGAACATGTCCTACTATGTGTGAGCTAAGTGTGTGAACACGATTTGGTAACGGTAGCGGTGAGAGGCCATGTAGGAGTACATGGTGGGTTGTCTCATTGCAGCCGTCCTCAGGAACTGAGTTCTGTGTTTGTGATCCATGATTCAGCTACTACCATACATTGGGCCCTGAAATATGACCCCGCTCGACTTCTTATTCACCCTAGTCCTCTGTCCAGGAGTTGCAAGTAGTTTCTGGTGTTTGTAGCTTACTGGAGGCCATGGACAGCGCTGACCGTAGGGGTGGGCTGTGATGCGGTAGGTACGTGGCACGGTGTACCGGATGCCCGTTTGGTATCTCGGGAACCCTGTTCACATCGTTTGGGGCTGTGAGCGAAACTCCGGCCGGATCTCCTCATGGATGGAACCCGAATAGGCGATAAACCTGGACTAGAGACTTGAGTGTTTAGGTAGGTCGTGGTCTACACCCACGTCGGCTTTCGCTTGAAGTCTGCCGAGCACATGTCGTGTGCAGACGCTAAGTGGTGGAAACATGTATGAAGAAGTACACCCCTGCAGGGTTAACATCATCTATTCGAATAGCCGTGTCCGTGGTAAAGGACTTCTGGGTTGCTTATATCAGTTCATAGACAAGTGAAAGTGGATACTCTAAAATACGCAAGATAAGCGTGAGTGCTATGGATGGCGTTCTCGTAGGGAGACGGGAGCGGATCCATAGTGGTGTATTGATATGGTGAATATGTGGACTCGTGTGCGCCACCTCAAAAGAGTTACTTGCAGTCGTAGTTCAGGATAGCCACCGAGTCAAAGTTGGCTTGCTGCAGTTAAACCCCACCATCCCTTTGTTGATAATGATGCATATGTAGATAGTTCTGATGTAAGTCTTGCTGGGTACATTTGTACTCACGTTTGCCTATTTTATGTTTTTGCAGAGAGACCTCAGTCTCACTAGTATTTCCGCGTGGTCTTCGACGTTTAGCTTGTTACCTCAGCTATGATCTTGTGCCTCGGCAGGATTTGGTAGATAGTCAGGCTTCTCAGCCTTTTTCATTTATAGATGTCTGTACTCAGACATGATAGCTTCCGCTTGTGCTTTGACTTGTATGCTCTGATTGTTGGGTCATGAGACCCATGTTTGTAATATCTCGCTCCTCGGAGCCTATTGAATAAATTACTTGAGTCGTAGAGTCATGTTGTGATGCCATGTTGTATTTGCACATATCGAGCATATTGTGTGTATGTTATTGAAATGCTTGGTATGTGTGGGATCTGACCATCTAGTTGTTTATCTTTAGTAGCCTCTCTTACGGGGAAATGTCTCCTAGTGTTTCACTGAGCCATGGTAGCTTGCTGCTGCTCCGGAACACTTAGGCTGGCCGGCATGTGTCCTTCTTCGTTCCTGTGTCTGTCCCTTCGGGGAAATGTCACGCGATGAATACCGGAGTCCTGTTAGCCCGCTACAGCCCGGTTCACCGGAGTCCTGCTAGCCTAGTGCTACAGCCTGGATTCACTCGTTGATGACCGACACGTTCGATGTTGGGTCATGGATGCCTGTCCCTGTAAGTCTGTGCCACTTTGGGTTTACGACTAGCCATGTCAGCCCGGGCTCCTTATCATATGGATGCTAGCGACACCGTCATATACGTGTGCCAAAAGGCGCAAACGGTCCCGGGCTAAGGTAAGGCGACACCCGTGGGAATACCGTGTGTGAGGTCGCAAAGTGATATGAGGTGTTACATGCTAGATCGATGTGTCATTGAGTCGGGGTCCTGACACCAAAAGGAAGAAGGCCTGCGCCCCCCCTCTGGTCCGAATTGGACAAGGGGTGCAACCCCCTTTTCCTTCTCCCTCTCCTCCTCTTTCCTTCTCTCCTACTCCAACAAGGAAAGGAGGAGTCCTACTCCCGGTGGGAGTAGGACTCCCCCCTTGGCACCCTCTTCCTTGGCCGGCCACCTCCCCCCTTACTCCTTTATATACGGAGGCAGGGGGCACCCCATAGACACAACAACAATTGATCTCTTGATCTCTTAGTCGTGTGCGGTGCCCCCCTCCACCATAGTCCTCCTCGATAATATTGTAGCTGTGCTTAGGCGAAGCCCTGTGATGGTAGAACATCAAGATCGTCACCATGCCGTCGTGCTGATAGAACTCTCCCTTGACACTCGGCTGGATTGGAGTTCAAGGGGCGTCATCGAGCTGAACGTGTGCTAGAACTCAGAGGTGCCGTAGTTTCGGTGCTTGATCGGTCGGGCCGTGAAGACGTACGACTACATCAACCGCGTTGTTCTTGTTGGGGAACGTTGCAGAAAATTAAAAATTTTCCTACGGTTTCACCAAGATCCATCTATGAGTTCATCTAAGCAACAAGTCATGGGAGAGAGATTGCATCTACATACCACTGTAGATTGCGTGCGGAAGCGTTCGAGAGAACGGAGATGATGGAGTCGTACTCGCCGTGATTCAGATCACCGATGACCAAGTGCTGAACGGACAGCACCTCCACGTTCAACACACGTATGGTACGGACGACGTCTCCTCCTTCTTGATCCAGCAAGGGGGAAGGAGAGGTTGAGGAAGAAGGCTCCAGCAGAAGCACGACGGCGTGATGATGGTGGAGAGGCAGTACTCCGACAGGGCTTCGCCAAGCGCACAACGGAGGAGGAGAGGTGTTGGGGAGGGGAGGGGCTGCGCCTTGGATCAGGTGTTCAGCCCTCCCCTCGCCCCTCTATTTATAGGGGAAGGGGGAAGGGGGTCGGCCCCCTATAGATGAGATCTAGAGGGGGGGGGGGCGGCGGCCAGGGAGGGGGCTTGCCCCCCAAGCAAAGGGGGTGCGCCCCCCTTAGGGTTCCGCCCCCAACCCTAGGCGCATGGGCCCAAGGGGGGGCGCGCCCAGCCCTCCAGGGGCTGGTGCCCTGCCCCATGCGGCCCATGTGGCCCACCAAGAGGGGTGGCCCCTCCCGGTGGCCCCGGTACAATACCGATATGCCCCCGAAACTTTCCGGTGTCCGCATGACAACTTCCCATATATAAATCTTTACCTCCGGACCCTTCCGGAACTCCTCGTGACGTCCGGGATCTCATCCGGGACTCCGAACAACATTCGGTAATCACATACAAGTCTTCCTAATAACCCTAGCGTCACCGAACCTTAAGTGTGTAGACCCTACGGGTTCGGGAGACACGCAGACATGACCGAGACGGCTCTCCGGTCAATAACCAACAGCGGAATCTGGATACCCATGTTGGCTCCCACATGCTCCTTGATGATGTCATCGGATGAACCACGATGTCGAGGATTCAAGGAACCCCGTATACTATTCCCTTTGTCAGACGGTATGTTACTTGCCCGAGACTCGATCGTCGGTATCCCAATACCTCGTTCAGTCTCGTTACGGGCAAGTCACTTTACTCGTACCGTAATGCATGATCCCGTGACCAGACACTTGGTCACTTTGAGCTCATTATGATGATGCACTACCGAGTGGGCCCAGTGATACCTCTCCGTCATACGGAGTGACAAATCCCAGTCTCGATCCGTGTCAACCCAACAGACACTTTTGGAGATACATGTAGTGCACCTTTATAGTCACCCAGTTACGTTGTGACGTTTGGTACACCCAAAGCACTCTTACGGTATCCGGGAGTTACACGATCTCATGGTCTAAGGAAGAGATACTTGACATTGAAAAAGCTCTAGCAAAACGAACTACACGATCTTGTGCTATGCTTAGGATTGGGTCTTGTCCATCACATCATTCTCCTAATGATGTGATCCCGTTGTCAATGACATCTAATGTCCATAGTCAGGAAACCATGACTATCTGTTGACCAACGAGCTAGTCAACTAGAGGCTCACTAGGGACATGTTATGGTCTATGTATTCACACGTGTATTACGATTTCCGGATTATACAGTTATAGCATGAATAAAAGACAATTATCATGAATAAGGAAATATAATAATAACCCTTTTATTATTGCTTCTAGGGCATATTTCCAATAGTCTCCCACTTGCACTAGAGTCAATAATCTAGTTACATTGTGATGAATCGAACACCCATAGAGTTCTGGTGTTGATCATGTTTTGCTCGCGAGAGAGGTTTAGTCAACGGATCTGCGACATTCAGATCCGTATGTACTTTGCAAATATCTATGTCTCCATCTTGAACATTTTCACGGATGGAGTTGAAACGACGCTTGATGTGCCTGGTCTTCTTGTGAAACATGGGCTCCTTGGCAAGGGCAATAGCTCCAGTGTTGTCACAGAAGAGTTTGATCGGCCCCGACGCATTGGGTATGACTCCTAGGTCGGTGATGAACTCCTTCACCCAAATTGCTTCATGTGCTGCCTCCGAGGCTGCCATGTACTCCGCTTCACATGTAGATCCTGCCACGACGCTCTGCTTGCAGCTGCACCAGCTTACTGCTCCACCATTCAACATATACACGTATCCGGTTTGTGACTTAGAGTCATCCAGATCTGTGTCGAAGCTAGCGTCGACGTAACCCTTTACGATGAGCTCTTCGTCACCTCCATAAACGAGAAACATGTCCTTCGTCCTTTTCAGGTACTTTAGGATATTCTTGACCGCTGTCCAGTGTTCCTTGCCGGGATTACTTTGGTACCTTCCTACCAAACTTACGGCAAGGTTTACATCAGGTCTGGTACACAGCATGGCATACATAATAGATCCTATGGCTGAAGCATAGGGGATGACACTCATCTCTTCTTTATCTTTTGCCGTGGTCGGGCATTGAGCCGAGCTCAATCTCACACCTTGCAATACAGGCAAGAACCCCTTCTTGGACTGATCCATTTTGAACTTCTTCAAAATCTTATCAAGGTATGTGCTTTGTGAAAGGCCTATGAGGCGTCTCGATCTATCTCTATAGATCTTGATGCCTAATATATAAGCAGCTTCTCCAAGGTCCTTCATTGAAAAACACTTATTCAAGTAGGCCTTAATGCTATCCAAAAGTTCTATATCATTTCCCATCAAAAGTATGTCATCTACATATAATATGAGAAATGCTACAGAGTTCCCACTCACTTTCTTGTAAACGCAGGCTTCTCCATAAGTCTGCATAAACCCAAACGCTTTGATCATCTCATCAAAGCGAATGTTCCAACTCCGAGATGCTTGCACCAGCCCATAAATGGATCACTGGAGCTTGCATACTTTGTTAGCATTCTTAGGATCGACAAAACCCTCCGGCTGCATCATATACAATTCTTCCTTAAGATGCCCGTTAAGGAATGCCATTTTGACGTCCATCTGCCATATCTCATAATCATAGTATGCGGCAATTGCTAACATGATTCGGATGGACTTAAGCTTCGCTACGGGAGAGAAAGTCTCATCATAGTCAATCCCTTGAACTTGCCTATAACCCTTAGCGACAAGTCGAGCTTTATAGATGGTGACATTTCCATCCGCGTCCGTCTTCTTCTTAAAGATCCATTTGTTTTCTATCGCTCGCTGATCATCGGGCAAGTCAGTCAAAGTCCATACTTTGTTTTCATACATGGATTCTATCTCGGATTTCATGGCTTCTAGCCATTTGTTGGAATCTGGGCCCGTCATTGCTTCTTCATAGTTCGAAGGTTCACCCTTGTCCAACAACATGATTTCCAGGACAGGGTTGCCATACCACTCTGGTGCGGAACGTGTCCTTGTGGACCTACGAAGTTCAGTAGCAACTTGATCTGAAGTACCTTGATCATCATCATTATTTTCCTCTTCAGTTGGTGTAGGCATCACAGGAACATTTTCCTGAGCTACACTACTATCCCGTCCAAGAGGTAGTACTTCGTCGAGTTCTACTTTCCTCCCACTTACTTCTTTCGAGAGAAACTCTTTTTCCAGAAAGGATCCGTTCTTGGCAACAAAGATCTTGCCCTTGGATCTTAAGTAGAAGGTATACCCAATGGTTTCTTTAGGGTATCCTATGAAGACGCATTTTTCCGACTTGGGTTCGAGCTTTTCAGGTTGAAGTTTCTTGACATAAGCATCACATCTCCAACTTTTAGAAACGACAACTTAGGTTTCTTCCCAAACCATAATTCATACGGTGTCGTGTCAACGGATTTAGATGGTGCCCTATTTAAAGTGAATGTAGTTGTCTCTAGAGCGTATCCCCAAAATGATAGCGGTAAATCGGTAAGAGACATCATAGATCGCACCATATCCAATAGAGTGCGATTACGACGTTCGGACACACCGTTACGCTGAGGTGTTCCAGGCGGCGTGAGTTGTGAAACGATTCCACATTTTCTTAAGTGTGTACCAAATTCGTGACTTAAATATTCTCCTCCACGATCCGATCGTAAGAATTTTATCTTTCGGTCACGTTGATTCTCTACTTCATTCTGAAATTCCTTGAACTTTTCAAAGGTCTCAGACTTGTGTTTCATCAAGTAGACATACCCATATCTACTCAAGTCATCAGTGAGAGTGAGAACATAACGATATCCTCCGCGAGCCTCAACGCTCATTGGACCGCACACATCGGTATGTATGATTTCCAACAAGTTGGTTGCTCGCTCCATTGTTCCGGAGAACGGGGTCTTGGTCATTTTGCCCATGAGGCATGGTTCGCATGTGTCAAATGATTCATAATCGAGAGACTCTAAAAGTCCATCAGCATGGAGCTTCTTCATGCGCTTGACACCAATGTGACCAAGGCGGCAGTGCCACAAGTATGTGGGACTATCGTTATCAACTTTACATCTTTTGGTATTCACGCTATGAATATGTGTAACATTACGTTCGAGATTCATTAAGAATAAACCATTGACCATCGGGGCATGACCATAAAACATATCTCTCATATAAATAGAACAACCATTATTCTCGGATTTAAATGAGTAGCCATCTCATATTAAACGAGATCCAGATACAATGTTCATGCTCAAACTTGGCACTAAATAACAATTATTGAGGTTTAAAACTAATCCCGTAGGTAAATGTAGAGGTAGCGTGCCGACGGCGATCACATCGACCTTGGAACCATTCCCGACGCGCATCGTCACCTCGTCCTTCGCCAGTCTCCGCTTATTCCGCAGCTCCTGCTGTGAGTTACAAATGTGAGCAACGGCACCGGTATCAAATACCCAGGAGTTACTACGAGTACTGGTAAGGTACACATCAATTACATGTATATCAAATATACCTTTAGTGTTGCCGGCCTTCTTGTCTGCTAAGTATTTGGGGCAGTTCCGCTTCCAGTGACCCTTCCCCTTGCAATAAAAGCACTCAGTTTCAGGCTTGGGTCCATTCTTTGACTTCTTCCCGGCAACTGGCTTACCGGGCGCGGCAACATCTTTGCCGTCCTTCTTGAAGTTCTTCTTACCCTTGCCCTTCTTGAACTTAGTGGTCTTATTGACCATCAACACTTGATGTTCTTTCTTGATTTCAACCTCTGCTGACTTCAGCATTGAAAATACTTCAGGAATGGTCTTCACCATCCCCTGCATATTGTAGTTCATCACAAAGCTCTTGTAGCTTGGTGGGAGCGACTGAAGGATTCTGTCAATGACCGCCTCATCCGGGAGGTTAATGTCCAGCTGGGACAGGCGGTTGTGCAACCCAGACATTTTGAGTATATGCTCACTGACAGAACTATTTTCCTCCATCTTACAACTATACAACTTGTCGGAGACTTCATATCTCTCGACCCGGGCATGAGCTTGGAAAACTAGTTTCAGCTCCTCGAACATCTCATATGCTCCGTGTTGCTCAAAACGCTTTTGGAGCCCGGGTTCTAAACTGTAAAGCATGCCACACTGAACGAGGGAGTAATCATCAGCGCGAGACTGCCAAGCATTCATAATGTCTTGGTTCTCTGGGACGGGTGCATCACCTAGCGGTCCTTCTAGGACATATTGTTTCCTGGCAGCTATGAGGATGATCCTCAGGTTCCGGACCAAGTCCATATAGTTGCCGCCATCATATTTCAGCTTGGTTTTCTCTAGGAACGCGTTGAAGTTCATGTTGACATGAGCGGCGGCCATTTGATCTACAAGACATATTTGCAAAGGTTTTTAGACTAAGTTCATGATAATTAAGTTCATCTTATCAAATTATTATAATGAACTCCCACTCAGATTAGACATCCCTCTAGTCATCTAAGTGTTACACGATCCGAGTCGACTAGGCCGTGTCCGATCATCACGTGAGACAGACTAGTCATCGTCGGTGAACATCTCCATGTTGATCGTATCTTCCATACGCCTCGTGTTTGACCTTTCGGTCTCTGTGTTCCGAGGCCATGTCTGTACATGCTAGGCTCGTCAAGTTAACCCTAAGTGTTCTGCATGTGTAAATCTGTCTTACACCCGTTGTATGTGAATGTAAGGATCTATCACACCCGATCATCACGTGGTGCTTCGAAACGACGAACTTTAGCAACGGTGCACAGTTAGGGGGAACACTTTCTTGAAATTATTATAAGGGATCATCTTATTTACTACCGCCGTTCTAAGTAAACAAGATGCATAAAACATAATAAACATCACATGCAACTATATAGTAGTGACATGATATGGCCAATATCATATAGCTCCTTTGATCTCCATCTTCGGGGCTCCATGATCATCTTCGTCACCGGCATGACACCATGATCTCCATCATCATGATCTCCATCATTGTGTCTTCATGAAGTTGTCACGCCAACGACTACTTCTACTTCTATGGCTAACGCGTTTAGCAATAAAGTAAAGTAATTTACATGGCGTTCTTCAATGACACGCAGGTCATACAAAAAATAAAGACAACTCCTATGGCTCCTGCCGGTTGTCATACTCATCGACATGCAAGTCGTGATTCCTATTACAAGAACATGATCTCATACATCACAATATATCATTCATCATTCATCACAACTTCTGGCCATATCACATCACATGGACAATTGCTGCAAAAACAAGTTAGACGTCCTCTAATTGTTGTTGCATCTTTTACGTGGCTGCAATTGGGTTCTAGCAAGAACGTTTTTCTTACCTACGAATAACCACAACGTGATTTTGTCAACTTCTATTTACCCTTCATAAGGACCCTTTTCATCTAATCCGCTCCAACTAAAGTAGGAGAGACAGACACCCGCTAGCCACCTTATGCAACTAGTGCATGTCAGTCGGTGGAACCTGTCTCACGTAAGCGTACGTGTAAGGTCGGTCCGGGCCGCTTCATCCCACAACACCGCTGAAGCAAGAAAATACTAGTAGCGGCAAGCAAGTTGACAAGATCTACGCCCACAACAAAATTGTGTTCTACTCGTGCAATAGAGAACTACGCATAAACCTGGCTCTGATACCACTGTTGGGGAACGTTGCAGAAAATTAAATTTTTCCTACGGTTTCACCAAGATCCATCTATGAGTTCATCTAAGCAACGAGTCATGGGAGAGAGATTGCATCTACATAACACTTGTAGATTGCGTGCGGAAGCGTTCGAGATAACGGTGATGATGGAGTCGTACTCGCCATGATTCAGATCACCGATGACCAAGTGCTGAACAGGCAGCACCTCCGCGTTCAACACACGTACGGTACGGACAATGTCTCCTTCTTATTGATCCAGCAAGGGGGAAGGAGAGGTTGAGGAAGAAGGCTCCAGCAGCAGCACGACGGCGTGATGATGGTGGAGAGGCAGTACTCCGACAGGGCTTCGCCAAGCGCACAACGGAGGAGGAGAGGTGTTGGGGAGGGGAGGGGCTGCGCCTTGGATCAGGTGTTCAACCCTCCCCTCGCCCCTCTATTTATAGGGGAAGGGGGAAGGGGGCCGCCCCCCTCTAGATGAGATCTAGAGGGGGGGCGGCGGCCAGGGAGGGGGCTTGCCCCCCAAGCAAAGGGGGTGCGCCCCCCTGAGGGTTCCCCCCCAACCCTAGGCGCATGGGCCCAAGGGGGGGGGCGCCCAGCCCTCCAGGGGCTGGTGCCCTGCCCCATGCGGCCCATGTGGCCCACCAAGAGGGGTGGCCCCTCCCGGTGGACCCCCGGAACCCCTCCGGTGGCCCCGGTACAATACCGATATGCCCCCGAAACTTTCCGGTGTCCGCATGACAACTTCCCATATATAAATCTTTACCTCCGGACCCTTCCAGAACTCCTTGTGACGTCCGGGATCTCATCCGGGACTCTGAACAACATTTGGTAATCACATACAAGTCTTCCTAATAACCCTAGCGTCACCGAACCTTAAGTGTGTAGACCCTACGGGTTCGGGAGACACGCAGACATGACCGAGACGGCTCTCTGGTCAATAACCAACAGCGGGATCTGGATACCCATGTTGGCTCCCACATGCTCCTCAATGATGTCAACGGATGAACCACGATGTCGAGGATTCAAGCAACCCCGTATACTATTCCCTTTGTCAGACGGTATGTTACTTGCCCGAGACTCGATCGTCGGTATCCCAATACCTCGTTCAGTCTCGTTACCGGCAAGTCACTTTACTCGTACCGTAATGCATGATCCCGTGACCAGACACTTGGTCACTTTGAGCTCATTATGATGATGCACTATCGAGTGGGCCCAGTGATACCTCTCCGTCATACGGAGTGACAAATCCCAGTCTCGATCCGTGTCAACCCAACAGACACTTTTGGAGATACCTGTAGTGCACCTTTATAGTCACCCAGTTACGTTGTGACGTTTGGTACACCCAAAGCACTCTTACAGTATCCGGGAGTTACACGATCTCATGGTCTAAGGAAGAGATACTTGACATTGAAAAAGCTCTAGCAAAACGAACAACACGATCTTGTGATATGCTTAGGATTGGGTCTTGTCCATCACATCATTCTCCTAATGATGTGATCCCGTTGTCAATGACATCTAATGTCCATAGTCAGGAAACTATGACTATCTGTTGACCAACGAGCTAGTCAACTAGAGGCTCACTAGGGACATGTTATGGTCTATGTATTCACACGTGTATTATGATTTCCGGATAATACAGTTATAGCATGAATAAAAGACAATTATCATGAATAAGGAAATATAATAATAACCCTTTTATTATTGCCTCTAAGGCATATTTCCAACAGTTCTAACGCTTCCGCTTTCAGTCTACGAGGGTACGTGGACACACTCTCCCCTCTCGTTGCTATGCATCACCATGATCTTGCGTGTGCGTAGGAAAATTTTGAAATTACTACGTTCCCCAACAGTGGCATCAGAGCCTGGTTTTATGCGTATATGTTATATGCACGAGTAGAACACAAGTGAGTTGTGAGCGATACAAGTCATACTTCTTACCATCATGTCATACTTTGGTTTGGCGGTATTGTTGGATGAAGCGGCCCGAACCGACATTACGCGTACGCTTACGCCAGACTGGTTCTACCGACGTGCTTTGCACACAGGTGGCTGGCAGGTGTCTGTTTCTCCAACTTTAGTTGAACCGAGTGTGGCTACGCCCGGTCCTTGCGAAGGTTAAAACAAAACTAACTTGACGAACTATCCTTGTGGTTTTGATGCGTAGGTAAGAACGGTTCTTGCTCAGCCCGTAGCAGCCACATAAAATTTGCAACAACAAAGTAGAGGACGTCTAACTTGTTTTTGCAGGGCATGTTATGATGTGATATGGTCAAGACCTGATGCTATATTTTATTGTATGAGATGACCATGTTTTGTATCCGAAGTTATCGGCAACTGGCAGGAGCCATATGGTTGTCGCTTTATTGTATGAAATGCAAACGCCCTGTAATTGCTTTACTTTATCACTAAGTGATAGCGATAGTCGTAGAAGCAATAGATGGCGTAAATGACAACGATGCTACGATGGAGATCAAGGTGTCGCGCCGGTGACGATGGTGATCACGATGGTGCTTCGGAGATGGAGATCACAAGCACAAGATGATGATGGCCATATCATATCACTTATATTGATTGCATGTGATGTTTATCCTTTATGCATCTTATCTTGCTTTGATTGACGATAGCATTTTAAGATGATCTCTCACTAATTATCAAGAAGTGTTCTCCCTGAGTATGCACCGTTGCGAAAGTTCTTCGTGCTGAGACACCACGTGATGATCGGGTGTGATAGGCTCTACGTTCAAATACAACGGGTGCAAAACAGTTGCACACGCGGAATACTCAGGTTAAACTTGATGAGCCTAGCATATACAGATATGGCCTCGGAACACGGAGACTGAAAGGTCGAACGTGAATCATATAGTAGATATGATCAACATAGTGATGTTCACCATTGAAAACTACTCAATCTTACGTGATGATCGGACATGGTTTAGTTGATTTGGATCACGTGATCACTTAGATGACTAGAGAGATGTCTGTCTAAGTGGGAGTTCTTTAGTAATATGATTAATTGAACTTTAATTTATCATGAACTTAGTCCTGGTAGTATTTTGCAAATTATGTTGTAGATCAATAGCTCGCGTTGTTGCTTTCATATGTTTATTTCGATATGTTCCTGGAGAAAACTGTGTTGAAAGATGTTAGTAGCAATGATGCGGATTAGATCTGTGATTTGAGGTTTATCCTCATTGCTGCATAGAAGAATTATGTCCTTGATGCACTGCTAGGTGACAGACCTATTGCAGGAGCAGATGCAGACGTTATGAACGTTTGGCTAGCTCAATATGATGACTACTTGATAGTTTAGTGCACCATGCTTAACGGCTTAGAATCAGGACTTCAAAGACGTTTTGAACGTCATGGACCATATGAAGATGTTCCAGGAGTTGAAGTTAATATTTCAAGCAAATACTCGAGTTGAGAGATATGAAGTCTCCAACAAGTTCCATAGCTACAAGATGGAGGAGAATCGCTCAACTAGTGAGCATGTGCTCGTATTGTCTGGGTACTACAATCGCTTGAATCAAGTGGGAGTTAATCTTCCAGATAAGATAGTGATTGACAGAGTTCTCTAGTCACCATCACCAAGTTACTAGAACTTCGTGATGAACTATAGTATGCAAGGGATGACGAAAACGATTCCCGAGCTCTTCGTGATGTTGAAATCGACGAAGGTAGAAATCAAGAAAGAGCATAAACTATTGATGATTGACAAGACCACTAGTTTCAAGAAAAGGGCAAAGGGAAAGAAAGGGAACTTCAAGTAGAATGCTGCCAAGCAAGTTGTCACTCCCGCGAAGAAGCCCAAAGCTAGACCAAAAGCCTGAAACTGAGTGCTTCTACTGCAAAGGAAATGGTCACTGGAAGTGGAAATGCCCTGAATATTTGGTAGATAAGAAGGATGGCAAAGTGAACAAGGGTATATTTGATATACAGGTTATTGATGTGTACCTTACTAGTGTATAGTAGCCCCTGAGTATTTGATACTTGTTCGGTTGCTAAGATTAGTAACTCAAAACAGGAGTTCCAGAATAAACATAGACTAGTTGAAGAGGAAGTGACGATAAGTGTTGGAAGTAGTTCCAAGATTGATATGATCATCATCATCATGCACTCCCTATACTTTCGGGATTAGTGTTAAACCTAAATAAATGTTATTTTGGCGTTTGCGTTGAGCATGAATACGATTTGATCATGTTTATTGCAATACGGTTATTCATTTAAAGTCAGAGAATTATTGTTGTTCTGTTTACATGAATAAAACCTTCAATGGTCATACACCCAATGAAAATAGTTTGTTGGATCTCGATCGTAGTGATACACATATTCATAATGTTGATGCCAAAAGATGCAAAGCTAATAATGATAGTGCAACTTATTTGTGGCACTGCCGTTTGGGTCATATCGATGTAAAGCGCATGAAGAAACTCCATAAAGATGGATTTTTGGAATCACTTGGTTATGAATCATTTGATGCTTGTGAACCGTGCCTTTTGGGCAAGATGACTAAAACTCCGTTCTCCGGAACAATGGAATGAGCTACTGACTTGTTGGAAATAATACATATCGATGTATGCAGTCCGATGAGTGTTAAGGCTCGCGGCGGGTATCATTATTTTCTGACCTTCACAGATGATTTGAGCAGATATGGATATATCTACTTGATGAAACATAAGTCTGAAACATTTGAAAAGTTCAAAGAATTTCAGAGTGAAGTGGAAAATCATCGTAACAAGAAAAATAAAAAGTTTCTACGGTCTGATCATGGAGACGAATATGTGAGTTACGAGTTTGGTCTTCATTTGAAACAATGTGAAATAGTTTCGCAACTCACGCCACCTGGAACACCACAATGTGATGGTGTGTCCGAACGTCGTAATCGTACTTTACTAGATATGGTGCGATCATTGATGTCTCTTACCGATTTACCAATATTGTTTTGTGGTTATGCATTAGAGATAGCCGCATTCACGTTAAATAGGGCACCATCTAAATCCGTTGAGACGACACCGTATGAACTATCGTTTAGCAATAAACCTAAGCTATCATTTCTTAAAAGTTTGGAGTTGCAATGCTTATGTGAAAAAAGTTTCAACCTGATAAGCTCGAACCCAAATCGGAGAAATGCGTCTTCATAGGATACCCAAAGGAAACTGTTGGGTACACCTTCTATCACAGATCCGAAGGCAAGATATTTGTTGCTAAGATGGATCCTTTCTAGAGAAGGAGTTTCTCTCGAAGGAAGTGAGTGGGAGGAAATTAGAGCTTGATAAGGTAATTGTACCTTCTCCCGAATTGGAAACTAGTTCATCACTGAAATCAGTTCCAGTGATGCCTACACCAATTAGTGAGGAAGCTAATGATGATGATCATGAAACTTCAAATCAAGTTACTACAAAACCTCATAGTTTTTCAGAGTACGGTCCGCACCAGAGTGGTACGGTAATCCTATTCTGGAAGTCATGTTACTAGACCATGATAAACCTACGAACTATGAGGAAGCGATGATGAACCCAGATTCCGCGAAATGGCTTGAGGCCATGAAATCTGAGATGGGATCCATGTATGAGAACGAAGTGTGGACTTTGGTGGAGTTTCCCGATGATCGGCAAGCCATATTGTATAAATGTATCTTCAAGAGGAAGACAGACGCTGATAGTAGTGTTACTATCTACAAAGCTCGACTTGTCGCAAAACGGTTTTCGACAAAGTTCAAAGTGTTGACTACAATGAGATTTTCTCAACTGTAGCGATGCTTAAGTCTGTCCGAATCATGTTAGCAATTGCCACATTTTATGAAATCTGGCAAATGGATGTCAAAACTGCATTCCTTAATGGTTTTCTTAAAGAAGAGTTGTATATGATGCAACCAGAAGGTTTTGTCAATCCTAAAGGTGCTAACAAAATGTGCAAGCTCCAGCGATCCATCTATGGACTGGTGCAAGCATCTCAGAGTTGGAATATATGCTTCGATAAGTTGATCAAAGCATATAGTTTTATACAGACTTGCGGTGAAGCCTGTATTTACAATAAAGTGAGTGGGAGCACTACCGCCTTTCTGATAAATATATGTGAGTAACATATTGTTGATCAGAAATGATGTAGAATTTTTCTGGAAAGCATAAAGGAGTATTTGAAAGGAGTTCTTTAAAAGAATCACCTCGGTAAAGCTACTTACATATTGAGCATCAAGATCTATTGAGATAGATCAAGACGCTTGATAAGTTTTTCAATAAGTACATACCTTTTCAAGATTTTGAAATAGTTCAAAATGGAACAGTCAAAGAAAGAGTTCTTGCCTGTGTTGCAAAGGTGTGAAGTTGAGTAAGACTCAAATCCCGACCATGGCAGAAAATAGAAAAGAGAATGAAAGTCATTCCCTATGCCTCAGTCATAAGTTCTATAAAGTATGCTATGCTATGTACCAGACCTATTGTATACCTTGCTCTGAATTTGGCAAGGGAGTACAATAGTGATCTAGGAGTAGATCACTGGACATTGGTCAAGAATATCCTTAGTGAGGACTAAGGACATATTTCTCGATTATGGAGGTGATAAAAGAGCCTGTCATAAAGAGTTACATCGGTGCAGCTTTCACACTGATCCAGATGATTCTAAGTCTCAATTTGGATACATATTGAAAGTGGGAGAAATTAGCAAGAGTAGCTCCGTGCAGAGCATTGTAGACATAGAATAGTTGCAAAATACATACGGCTCTGAATGTGACAGACCCATTGACTAAGCTTCTCTCACGAGCAAAATATTGGTGTTAAATCACATGGCGATGTGAACTAGATTATTGACTCTAGTGCAAGTGGGAGGCTGAAGGAAATATGCCCTAGAGGCAATAATGAAGTTATTATTTATTTCCTTATTTCATGATAAATGTTTATTATTCATGCTAGAATTGTATTAACTGGAAAAATAATACATGTGTGAATACATAGACAAACATAGTGTCACTAGTATGCCTCTACTTGACTAGCTCGTGAATCAAAGATGGTTAAGTTTCCTAGCCATAGACATGAGTTGTCATTTGATTAACGGGATCACATCATTAGGAGAATGATGTGATTGACTTGACCCATTCCGTTAGCTTAGCACTTGATCGTTTAGTATGTTGCTATTGCTTTCTTCATGACTTATACATGTTCCTATGACTATGAGATTATGCAACTCTCGTTTACCAGAGGAACACTTTGTGTGCTACCAGACGTCACAACGTAACTGGGTGATTATAAAGGAGCTCTACAGGTGTCTCTGAAGGTACATGTTGAGTTAGCGTATTTCGAGATTAGGATTTGTCACTCCGATTGTCGGAGAGGTATCTCTGGGCCCTCTCGGTAATTAACATCACTATAAGCCTTGCAAGCAATGTAGCTAATGAGTTAGTTACGGGATGATGCATTACATAACGAGTAAAGAGACTTGCCGGTAATGAGATTGAACTAGGTATTGAGATACCGACGATCGAATCTCGGGCAAGTAACATACCGATGACAAAAGGAACAACGTATGTTGTTATGCAATTTTGACCGATAAAGATCTTCGTAGAATATGTGGGAGCCAATATGAGCATCCAGGTTCCGCTATTGGTTATTGACCGGAGACGTGTCTCGGTCATGTCTACATAGTTCTCGAACCCGTAGGGTCCGCACGCTTAAGGTTCCGTTGACAGTTTTATTATGAGTTTATGAGTTTTGATCTACCGAAAGAGTTTGGAGTCACGGATGAGATCGGGGACATGACGAGGCGTCTCGAAATGGTCGAGACATAAAGATCGATATATTGGACAACTATATTCGGACTTCGGAAAGGTTCTGAGTGATTCGGGTATTTTTCAGAGTACCGGAGAGTTAGGGGAATTCGCCGGGGAGTATATGGGCCTTATTGGGCCATACGGGAATAGAGGAGAGAGGCCAAAAGGAAGGAGGCCTGCGCCCCCCCTCTGGTCCGAATTGGACAAGGGGTGCAGCCCCCTTTTCCTTCTCCTTCTCCTCCTCTTTCCTTCTCTCCTACTCCAACAAGTAAAGGAGGAGTCCTACTCCGAGTGGGAGTAGGACTCCCCCCTTGGCGCGCCCTCTTCCTAGGCCGGCCGCCTCCCCCCTTGATCCTTTATATACGGGGGCAGGGGGCACCCCATAGACACAACAACAATTGATCTCTTGATCTCTTAGCCGTGTGCGGTGCCCCCCTCCATCATAGTCCTCCTCGATAATATTGTAGTGGTGCTTAGGCGAAGCCCTGTGACGGTAGAACATCAAGATTGTCACCACGCCGTCGTGCTGATGGAACTCTCCCTTGACACTCGACTGGATCGGAATTCGAGGGACGTCATCGAGCTGAATGTGTGCTAGAACTCGGAGGTGCCGTAGTTTCGGTGCTTGATCGGTTGGGCCGTGAAGACATACAACTACATCAACCGCGTTGTTCTAACGATTCCGCTTTTGGTCTACGAGGGTACGTGAACACACTCTCCCCTCTCGTTGCTATGCATCACCATGATCTTGCGTGTGCGTAGGAATTTTTTTGAAATTACTACGTTCCCCAACAGGTTCGGTAACTCATATACATGAACGAAGCCCCTTCGTTCAATGACCGACAACGGAACCGTGGACGTCCATGTCGGTCGCTATGAGTAAATGAATGATATTTGATTGAACCTTTGGTTATCATGTGATGTTCCCTTTGCTTTGTGATACTTCACACAACCCAGGATTCCCCGTAGTCACATGCTCACTATACCATTATTCTCGTTACTAGTTTTATTATTCTTTCTCGTGTTCGTGTTTCGGCATCCCCGTAGTTACCTTTTTCTGGGCAGACGATGATGGATGCCGTCACATGGAGAGGGCCCTAAGAATATCTCTCCGTCGTCGGAGGAGCAAATCCCACTCTTGAGCTATCTAGTCCCTTGTCAAACTTTCTGATGAACCTGTAAGTTGTCGTTATAATCACCATGTTACAGGTGACATTTGAGCAATCCCAAAGTCCATCTAACGATAAGAAGTGACTATGATACTCTCATGGTCCAAGGAGAAAAATCACACGTTAACATTCCATGTTATTACAATTGATTACACACGATATAAATTGAATTCATAACAGACAAGTTTGGGTCGATTCAATATGATCGTTCTTCCAACGTCATAATCTCAATGTTATTTTAGGACTATCTTACACTTAGCGATATTCTAAGATATGAAAAACATGATCACAAACAACACTTGAGCTAATCCTAGAGGCAAGAATAGGAACCTTTTATTTTACCGTTTATCATTCCACACATACATATGAGTTTTCCACCGAATCGTATATTCTAGGATCATAAATGTGGGAAGCAGCGCATCAAACAATCTGATGCCCAAAGATCAGTCCAAAAATACAGATTTTCCATCTCCTAAGTAGCATCTGGCCAAATATTTATATAGACCCACCAATTTAAGATTAGCCTTCCACCAAAAAGAGCCAACCAACTACTCACCAGGCAGCTGGTCATTTGCATAATAAGATTCCCATACAAGATTAACCCAAGGAATGTCTTGTCTGTTAAAGAATTTTTGTAAATTCTTTAGGAGTAGGGCCTTGTTTTGAACACTCAAATTTGCAATTCCTAGCCCTCCTTGATTTTTGGGCCCGCAGATCATACTCCAAGCAACCATGGCTGGCCTATGATCTTCCATGTCAGAGCCTCTCCAAAGACAGTGTCTGAGGTATTTATCAATCTGTTTTTTTATGGTTTCAGTCAAGTCAAGACAACACATGAAGAACACTGGTAAGGAGGCAAGAATGGACTTCACAGGAAGTAATTTGCTAGCTTGTGTCATAAAAGAGGCCAGACCCATCCGTTTCTTTGCAATTCTTCTAGCCAAAGGCAGACATTGTTCCACAGTTGGTTTACTTAAGCCCAGTGGCAGCACCAGATATGTAGATGGAATGTGCCCCTTTTGCACTTTAAGGAGTTAATAAACAACTCAGCCCTTTCTTCGTCTAATTTAGAAGATCATTCTTTAGTTCTCACAAGTACACAAAAATTATCAGCGATGTGTAACTTTGTCCCAGCGCCATGAGTGAATGGTAGCAGTGGCGTTTTGTACTAGGTCCGCGCCACAAATGTGGCCCGACCCAAAGGAGGGAGAGTGGGGCTCTTTATATAATCCCCATCAGTCTTATCCACTAGCTCTTCCTCCACACAAATATCCTCTCCCTCTGGCGCCTCCGGCCTCCCCCATTTTATCCCCCAACCACACTCTCGCACCTGGCGCGCCGCTGGCCATCGTTCGCCGGCTTCAAACCGTACACACGACCCCAACCTCTTCTCCGGCTGGGTTGGCGCCGCCATCCCCGACGCCCTCACCGGAGCCGACCCCAACCGACCTCTTCTCGGGATGGTTCACCGCCGCCGCCCCCACGCCCTCGCCGCCTCCGTCCTTGTTGTGGGACACCGATTTGGTGGGCGAGGTGGCGATGCAGCAGCATCTGGCGACGGAGGCTCAAATCGAGGCGTGGCCCTCTACCACACCGATCTAGAGTATGAGGAGCTCCAGATGGTCCTCCTTCGAGTCCTTATAGGAGGACGTGGAGGCGAGGGCGGTTCTCGCTGTGAAGAAGCGTCTAAAAATACTTTCCATCTAGTTGGATTCTGTGAGTAGGTGGTTGCAAAGTTTTACTATGAGATGCCATCTGAGGAGCTCGCTACAAAAAAAAAATCAAAAATCGGATTTTGTCTCAGCTTTGGATATTTTTTAAGCTCTGTTTTTTACCGAGCTCCTTGGATGCCATCTCAACACAAAAATTTGCAAAAATCTTGAAAAGTCTCTCATCTTTGATGTGTAAAAATTCAGATTTTTAAAATGTATTTGCATCTTTTTTAAAATTTAATGTTCACTCAGGTGCACCTCCAAAACGCCGCTCTCAGCCAACTCGTATTTTCTTCTTCTTTTTGATTTATTGATATACATGTAAAGTCGTACCACATCATAATACCATCAAGTGGCTTCATGTTCATTGACTCCATTAATTCTAACCGCTGCCGGCAATCTGTGCAGGCTTGACGTGACATGCATGGCCTAGTGGTTCAATTGTTGCTAGCTGCAACTTGTTTCGTTTGATGATACATCTCGACTTGTCGTCCTATATATCGGCCTCGGGCATTTAATTGCCGCCCGTATGGTGATATGTCTGTTTCTCGTATTTTAATTCGTACTCTGGCAGTGGCAGGTGCTTCTGCCGTAATGTTTACTACTCATGCATGAAGATAGTTTGCACTCTGTTTCCATTTTCTGAAATACAGTATGTTTCTTTCCTGTGAGAATAATTTCAAATAAATGTGATGCTAACATGAATGTTGATGACCACATGCTCTCGCGTGGACAAATAATTAACTACACATACGAGTATACGACATGGAATGGGCACACGGGTACACCTACCTAGATATAAACAACTGCAAAATAGAGTATCTATATTTATATCTATATCTATACTACTATATAGTGTATGAGTTTTGAATTGTAACAACATCATCAATCCTAGCCGTTGGTCTCATAAATCTAATGGTTGAGACTGAACGGATTCGCAGTGAACAGTAGCCCACACTTGCATCTGCTGGTTTCTGGAACAATCACGTCACACCTCCTCTTTTCACTTGCATCTTCTGGGTTCTGGAACAATCAAGTCACACCTCCTCTCTTCTCGCCATGTTGCATGTGCCAGTGGCAAAGAGCCGAGACAGGGACGGAGACGAGTGAACATTTTTAGCAGGTTCTATACTATACAACGGCTAATGACCGTAGCTAATTGCATCATTAGTCCGTACGAAAATATATTCATGGAACCAACTACACCGAATATAGAGAAGACCAATGCCTAGTGACCCATACATGTAGGTGTGGCTAACTATTGTTTTCCCCTTAAAACAATTGATCGACTGATTGATCTACGTGCGTGTTCGACTAGACTACTTAGGGCGCTTTTTGCTGCAGCCCAATGAAATGTTAAAGACCACCACAATACCAATTTTCATTAGCAGAAAACCACCACTTTATAATTCATGACATAAATCACCGTACGAATGGTAGTGGCAAAAAAACACTAATGATAAATGCTAATTGCTTTAATTCTCTTCCAGTTGTCTTCAAGACATATTTTTGAAATATAGTGAAGATAATTTTCTTTGACATTACATGATTCCAAAGAAAAATGTTGTAAAGTTCACATTATCAACTTGTTCAACACTTCTGGTTTTATAGCTCAAATTAAGTTAACGGAAATGTAAGATTCTTTTATAGTTCTAGAAATATATTTTGATAATTCGTGAGACCTAACATATCCTGATGTTCCCTAACTTTTGTGAACATTGACTTTTCGCCTCCCTCATATCTAAATCCTGGCTCCGCCCTTGGCCGAGTACGAGAGATGTATTGTCTGGGAGGATAAACAAAAGCTAATAATTATTGGGTTCCACCACGTAAATCTTCATTTTTTTCCTATGGAAATATTTGGGTGTCACTAGGCCATAGGCGTTGTATCATGCCAATTACCAATTTTTTATTACTTCATTTGTGCATGCATACACCAACAATATTTATTTTTGCTCTAAACTCATTGCAAAGTACCATATGTTTTTATTTCTTTTACTAGAATCATAGGAACAATACTGTTAAGACGCGCATTGCACGTGTGTACATACTAGTATTATTAGCTTCAGAAAGTTGGTAATGCTTTTAATAATGTATACGACATAGATTTACACCATCACTACGTACACATATACACATGTGATTTTATCCGGCGGACTCTGGGTACCACCAATATTGTATTGTATGCTCCTAGTCATTCAATTCCATGTCATTCAATCACATTTTGGATCAAGTGTTGACCATTTGTATGACTAACAAAACATTGTATGTATATGCCACAAAAAGGTGTACTATAAGATTTATATTCAAAAGAGGATTCTCATGATGTAATTTTTGTGGCATATAATTCATTTTTATTAGTTAAATTCATGATCAAAATTGACACAAAATACGAGGGTACCAAATAAACCCAGACACAGGGAGAGTGAAAATATTATTACCGTTAGAATGTTCTTTAACAATATTTTCATAACATATACATGCATACATATAATATACTAACAATCAGATACAATATGCCTGAGAGAACACATCAATAATGTCTAGATAACAATCTGTATTGAAATGAATATTAAATGATGTTCAAAATATTCTTAAGTAGAGTGATCACGAATATACTAAAATTTCAGAATTTGATTGAAGTACACTAGATGTTTGAGAATCAATTTTTTTTATGATTAAGATGGTAGATGTATCGCCTCTTGTACCCCGGGTCCATCAGGGATAAAACCATAATGGTTGGATGGTTTGGCGCCACGTGTATCTCACTACTAGAAAAAGGGCTATAGATGGGATGGACACTAATGGCGCATCAGAGAAGTGTGCGCCACTACTATATACTAATGGCGCACCATTTGATGATGCGCCATTAGTGTGGAAGACACTAATGGCGCACCAGACAAAAGGTGCGCCACTAGTGATAATTTTTTTTTCATTTTTCCATACATACTAATGGCGCATCCGGCCGAAGTGCGCCATTACTAGTTCTAACTAGTAATGGCGCACCAGCCATAGAGTGCGCCAGTACTGTATTCTTTTTTAATTCTTTTTTTTGCAAAACTACTAATGGCGCACTGTGTCACAGTGCGCCATTAGTATATATATATTTTGCACTACTACACGACTATCTCGGTTACGGATATCTCGCGGGGCAGGTAGTCCACGGATTTTCTGGATGCGTAAGGTGCATGGATAACACAACGTATCGCCAGCTAGATAGAGATCTCGGGTCTTCGAAAACCGTGTTCATGGGACATCGAAGGTGGCTTCGCGACGATGACCCGTGAAGGAAACACAAGGATCTGTTCGATGGTGAAACCGAACCCCAAAAACGCCCGCGTACAAGGAGTGGCGAGGAAATAGACGAGCTGTTGAAAAATTGAAAAGATTGCCCACTGCCGGGAAAAAAGCCAAAGGCGCCAGAGCCGGGAAAGAAGCGAAAGGCGCCCGAGCCGCTGCTGAAGGTATGGAAAACGAGGTTTGTTTTCTGGGACTTGCCGTATTGGAAGATCCACCGTGTGCCCGTCAAAGCCCAGTCATGTTGTCGTGAGGAGAGGCAAAAGGAAGATCATCAGAATGGACGGAGTAGCCAATGAGCAAGGCTTCGACAAGTACGGTGACCCGAAGATCGAACATGACGACGACGATGAAGTAGCAGCATACACCACAAGAAGAAGCAGGACCACCCTACCTAAAGGACGTCCGTTCCACAGAAGAACTCCATTTGCGAAAAAGAAGGGCAAGAAGATTGTGAACAGATAGCTAGCTAAGATCGATTGTATTTAAATCGTAGTCTTCATTTCTCGATTGTATTTCATTGGCACTTTTTGAACTCATGAATGTTTTTAAATTTCATGGACACTTGATCTCGATCCCCCTTCATCTCGATCGTTATCCCACCTCGCCAGATCCGGTCCCCCACTCCACCGTCGCCGACGACCCACCGCACCCTCCCCCACTCCACCGGCCGCCGTCGCCAACCCGCGGCCCGCACCCTCCCCCACTCCACCGCCGCCGATGATCAACCGCACCCTCCCCCGCTCCATCGGCCGCCGCTGCCGACCCCCGTCCCGCACCCTCCCCCACTCCACCATCGCTAATGACCCACCGCACCCTCCACTCCACCTTTTTCATATTCATAAATATTTTCAAATAACAAATTTGAACATATTTTTTAAAAAAATTATTACTGTTTTTATAAAAAAATATTACTGTTATGATTTAAACAAGTTTGAACATATTTAAACACAAATAAATATCAAACAACATTTTAAATGCATAAAAATAAAAATTGGGGAGCCTGGAAATCAAACCCAGGACCTCCTAGTGTGTGTGTTGCGTGCTGACCAGTCGGGCTAGTGGGCGAGTTCTGATGTAGATTGGGTTAGGTGGAATATAACCTGAGGGCTCGAACTGTAAGCTTCCCCCCACTCCACCTATTCCCCTCCCTCCCTTCCTCCCCACTCGACCTAATTTGCCCCCTCCGCCCCAACTGTATGTCGCCGCCGCGCCTGCACGCCCCCTCCGTCCCCTCCGTCCCCTGCCGCCGCCGCCCCGACCCCCGCCGGACTCCACCCCCGCCGCCCCCGCGCCCCCACCACTGCAGCTCCCCCGCGCCGCCGCCCCCGCGCCCCCACGCCCCCCACCACTTCAGCTCCCCAGCGCCGCCGCCCCCACGCCCCGCGCCCCGAGCCGGAGGAGGAGGACAGGAGGAGGACGAGGAGGAGGAGGAGACGACGACCGCCTCTACCTCAACTCAGCTCTGCTGCGGCGTGGTCTTGTGCCGGCCCCGAGCCCTAGGGATCCGGCACGACCGCGGCTTCCTCCGGGTCCAAGGCGGCCGGCCGGCGTCGTGTACGCCCTCGACTGCAGGTGAGCCCCTCCCCTCCACTTCCTTCTTCTTCTTCTTCCTCTTGCCCTCAACCTCTGCTTGCTTCCTAATTGCCTCTGATCCTAGCCAGGTAAAATTAGAACTAATACATGTATGCTTGGTCTTTATTTACAAAGAAGTAAATCGCATGGTTATATATCTGCTCTGTTTTGTTGCTGCTTCAGTCTGTTTTGTGTTGCATTGAGAGGCAGAAGTTTCTTTTCTTGGTCTGCTGCTTCAGTCTGCTTCAGTAAGCTTAGTTGCTGCAGGAAGTCAGAGTGATTATGACCATGCCCAAGGTTTGCCCCATGTGGCGTGAATTAAACTAGGATGAGGAGTGACAAATTGAAGTGAATTTGTTTGTGCTGTACTGTAGTCAAGAGGATCTGATTGTCTGTTTTCTTACACAACGAGTTACCCTTAATTGTGAAAAAAAACAAGTAAACCTTGGTTCTATTTGTGTTGTGTGCCTGTGGCATCTGTTATTTTGTGTATGTTATTGAGCTTTACATCTATTAAGTTGTATCTTGAATTCTTGATAGAGATGCACTGGATTCGCAAGTAGTTTTAGTGTTTTGTTCTAGATGACTCATCCAAGCAGTAAATTTGGATTAAGTTTTACTTACTAAACTAGATTTCTGTCAGCTTAAGACCATCTACAGTCCACTTAAGCTTTACCATTTGATAGTAGGTTATTTTTGGCCAATTTGCCAATTACATTATCCTTAAGCTTTAGAGATTTCTGTGGCTTCTTTTCGGCAGCAACAACCTGTGCTTGCAATCTACCAATTGCATCATCCTTCACCTTAAGAGCATCAACACTGTGCTGAAGGTTTTCAGCTATCTGTACGTGTTGCGTTGCACTACCAGCAGCTTCTGCTCACGATCTTTCAAGCTCATGGTTTGTGTAGTTGCTTGTTTTTACTTTAGTTGTGGCTGCTTTCTTCTTGTATCATAAATGAAGTCAAAGAAAGAATTTCTGAGATCAAAGATGATTCCTCATTTCTACCGTTGCTATGTGCATGTGTGTGGCTTCGTTGTGTAATTTTCATTCAGTCAGTAGTTCCAGGGCTTGAAGTTGGTGCTACTGCCTGGATTTAAATTAGTTGCCAATTCACATGTCAACTACTGAACCCTCATGAATATTCATCCATTCTGGTAGTTCTCATCTCACAGTCATTCTGAAGCACTCGAACCACAATGTCTTGAAAATCCCACCACAATTTGTTTAAAAAATGTTTGTTTGCACCTCATCTACTGCTTGCTTCATATTAAGCCTGAACCATCACACCTGCTTAGCATATGATGGGGTCCAAAATCTGTATAACAATTTAATTTTTTTTGCATGGAAAGGTTCACCCAAATTGCCATTAAGAGAAACCAGAGCTCGCTACAAAGTCTCGAATACTAATCTTTATAACTATGTGCTTTCTTTTCTATATTTTCTGACAGGTGGCACATATGTTTCTGATGCCATATTTGTTGGTTTTTTCTGGAGGGTGATGATGTCATGTCTCTACCGTAGATTAAAATAAATGGAAGTTTAAAAATATGAGAGAAGTTGTCTTAACTAATTACATGTTTATGTAAAAAAGAATAGCAGGGATATTTTACAACTCCTGTGTGTGTAGTTGCTTGTTTTTACTGTAGTTGTGGCTGCTTTCTTCTTGTATCATAAAAATATCCCTGCTGCTGTATTTGTGATGATGTTGTACTTGTGATGATGCTACTTGTGATCTTCTGAAATGACCCATTGGCGACTTCATTACGCGGGGATAATGATTTTGCAGGTACCCCGAGAGGCCCTTGAGTTTGCCGGAATGTCGATTAACTTCCGTTCCAGCAAATTCGGGTACTCCACATGTCCTATTTTCAGCAAAGGTCATGCTGAAATTTTCCATGAATTTTAGCATGACTTTGCTAAAAATAGGACATATGGGGTACTTGCGACTAATGCATGTTATCATGCATGTTTTATGATCTGTTGTAAGGGTACTAATTGGTCTCTTTTGCTGCTTATCAGAGATGGCGGGAAGCAGCCACCGCCGCTCTTTGACACCGCAGTATGAGTTGGATGCTTCCGAGTTCTTCAGTATCATACTTGGGACTTCAGTATCATCCATGACGCAGGTATATAAAACGAGAGATCTCCCCTTCACCCATCTCATTATGATATCTGCTGTTTGCTACATCACTCATTGTCCCAAACTGCAGAGGCTGCTTGACAGTTTTATGAACATGCTGGGTGAAGATCCGCCAAATAATGTGAAGCTGCGACAGGCCGGCAGCGGGTTTCGCAGGCAGTGGGATGTGGAGTTGGTGATCAAGGAGGGCCACATGTACTTGTCTCGTGGGTGGGAGAAGTTCTACCGTGCCTACGACTTGCGGTTGGGGTACTTCCTTCTCTTCAGGTACGACGACGACGCCACCATGCTCATCGTGAAGGTGTTCAACGCGACTATGTGTCGCATGTGCTACGCTGACGATGATGATGCTGGTACGTTCTGCCTCTTCTTATTCCTCTACATTTGGCTTTGTCTCACATCGATTGTTAACAGTCATTGTTGCATTTGGACAGGTTATGGGAGCAGCAGCAGCGACACTGGCTACAGCCAAAGCAGCAGCGACTATGGCTGTAGCAAAAGCAACACCGATTCTGGCTTTAGCGAAAGCAGCAGCGATTTTGGCAGCAGCATAGACAACAAGAAGGATGATCCGGACTGGAGTGCGGGAGAAGAGGAGTAGAGTGGGGATGAGGAGCTGCAGGATGACGATGGGCATCAGGCTGAGGATGACCTAGCGCTGGTGGTGGCTGACCAAGGGCAAGAGATGGTGGTGGCTGACCATGGGCAAGAGATGGTGGTGGCTGACCATGGGTAAGAGATGGAGGTGGCTGAGGATGACCTAGCGATGGTCGTGCTCGTCCTGCCTGAAGGTGGCCTCGCGATGGTGGTGGTGCCTGACAATGACCACGCACCGGTGGTGGCGTCGGCGATCCCACAGCTGGGCGACATGACCACGCCAATTATGGTAGAAGACTACATCCCACTGCCTCCACTGCCTCCACCGCCTTGCCGCTCTTGGCGCATCAGGCTGAGGAAGGAGAAGGAGAAGAACAATGCATGAGAACTGAACTTTGTCAGGTATGTCAGATCTCCAAAATGATATATATATATATATATATATATACTTAGTTACCTATGTTATCTCTAATATGCTTAGTTTCCTATAGGTTAGCTTCATTTTACCTAAGTTGGCTCTAATATGCTAACTTAGAGCTTATATGCTTAGTTTCCTATAGGTTAGCTCCAAAATAACTTATGTTAGCACAAAATGATCAAGTTTACATAATAAGCTTATAGTCTTTCTCTTATTCTTCTTCTTTTCCAAAATGACATATGTTAGCTTCATTTTACCTAAGTTGGCTCTAATATACTAACTTAGAGCTTATATGCTTAGTTTCCTATAGGTTAGCTCCAAAACAACTTATGTTAGCACAAAATGATCAAGTTTACATAATAAGCTTATAGTCTTCTTCTTATTCTTCTTCTTTTTCAAAATTCTTCTTATTCTTCTTCTAGTGTTCTTCTTCTTCTAGTATTCTTCTAGTCTTCTTCTTCTTCTTCTTCTAACTTCTTGTTTATCATTTTGCAGATTTGATTTAATTTACGGAAACTTGTATGGATGGAGTGCTTCTTTTTCATTTGTGTTTTTATTTTGTATCAATGTGAAACTTTTGTGAATTGATGGATAACGGTGTTGGACGAACAATGTGAAACTTTTGTAATATATAATGATGGAACTATGTGTTGGCTATGTATGTATATATGATGGAACTTGTGTGTTGGCTATGATTGTTATATGGATGCTTGTGGTATATATATGTGTTGGATATCTCATATGTGAAATAGTGACCTGAGATTAAGAAAAAAAATTAAAAAAATTGTTATTAATGGCGCACTACCATGTAGTGCGCCATTAGTATAACAAACACTAGTGGCGCACTGTGGGCAATACTAATGGCGCACTACATGGTGCGCCATTAGTATACCAGATACTAATGGCGCACTAGTGGTGCGCCATTAGTAAAAATTACTAGTGGCGTGATACTAATGGCGCACCAGTAGTGCGCTATTAGTAGGCAAAATCGGTGCGCCATTAGTAGGCCTTTTCCTAGTAGTGTCTCATTAAGTTATAATATTCTTTCAGTCCATTTGCATTTTCCCCTCCCGTTCCCGTGCCGCTCCCTGGCGGCATCGGGGCGTCAACCCTAGCCGCCAGAGGAGGGCCAAGCTTGTGCCCACCCCGCCGCCGCTGCCGCCGACATCGGCTGCGGTGGCGGCGGGCCCCTGCTCCTAAGGAGGCGAGGGAGACCCGCGCGCTGCTCCTGGCGGCGGTTTTGGGGGCTGGGGCGGCGGCCCCAGATCCGGTCCGGTCTCTGGGCGGCGCGGTCGCGGGCGGGCGGTGGCTCCCGTCGACTGCGAGGGCGGCGACAGGGCTGCTGCTGTTTAACGTCCTTGCTGCAGCACGAGGTGGTGCGGATTGGAGAGATTCGGGTGCGGCTCCTCCTTCCTCTGGCGGGGTCGGCCGGTCGGTGGAGACGGCGGTGCGCGCCCAAGACCCGACAACCCTGCTCCTGCTGGCCGGGGGGTCGCGCGGGACGGCCTCAGCTGGGACGAGCGTGGGCGCGGGCTGGAGCTTCCCCTCGGTGCTCTACGGTGCTGGTTTGGTGGCGGTTGGTGGTCGGCTGGTTCGGGCTTGTGGTGGTTGAGCATCTCTGGGAGAAATCCTTCTCCGGCCTCTGCTGGATCCGGCGACGGCGACACCCGCGGGCGCCGCACTCTTTCTTGGAAGCGTCGTTGGGGTGTGGTGCTTCTCCCCGCGGCCTTGGCTTCGGAGGGAATCCTTAGATCCGCGGGACCGGACGATGAAGGCGTCTCCACGTCTTCTTCCTTCTTGGGGGGCATCATTTCGGAGCCGGCTACAACTGAAGACTGGTGAATGGCGGCATCTTCGCCGCGGTGGATGGCGGCATCTTTGCCGCGTGGTTGCTGAGGCGGCCGTTTTGGGGGAGCTGATTTCTGTTTGGCAACGATGATGGCGTCAAGAGAAGCTTGGGTCGCGGCTCGGGCTTGGTACTTGGATCTTCCTGGCGTTTCTGAGGTGCTCTTTCGTGGTTTGCCTTGTTGCTTTGAAGTCGGAGCTACGGTGGAGCGGGTCCAGGTGGTGACGATGACAGGCGCTCGGTGGTCGTTTGCGGCAGGCACGGTCGGCGCAAGTCCTGCATATTTCCCTGATGATGTTCGTCATCAAATCGGAGCTGTCAGTTGTTCGTGCGTTTGGCCATCTATTGGCATGTACCGTTGTGGAGTCTGTTCCACGTCAGTGGCCAGGTTGGCCGGTGGTGCCCATGTGTTTATGGGTTGGATTGTTTCGGTTTTAGCCCGGTTTTCCTTTAATTAACCGGGCAATTCTTACTTCTTCTTAATCAATGAAATGGCAAGTCTTTTGCCTCGTTTCAAAAAAAAAATATTCTTTCACTGTGATAGTGAACGAAGCATCCTTTGAAGTTTGACAACTCCACTTCACCATGTTCTCCGAGTTTATGTATGTGTGCGCGTGTGATGGTTTTTTGCCTATATCCATCTATATTGTACTCGGTATTTTTTAAAAGAGATCTTACACAGTCGGTTCAGAAGACAAAACAGTCAATAGGGTTCATAAACTATAATGATAGTGAAAATTAACTAATGTCCGGAGTTTGTTGTGTATGTATCACATATTCTAGGTCTACCAAATATATCTAGGCTCTGACTGGAATCTAGGAGCTTGAAACATGAAGACGGCCACAAGTTTCAGGGCATTGTCAACACGGACTACAAAACGCACGCAAATGTTTAGACCGGATGGTCCGGACACTTAGCCATCCAACGTGATTCATCAAGTCGGTACGGTCTTGTCTGGGCACCCAAAATCTCACAAATTGTCCTCAAACTAGGGAAGCTCTTCGGGTTGGTTAAATTGGCTCACTTTCAGTCATATCTCACAGTTTGAATTTGAGGTACACCATTGAATAGTGAAGGTGTCTGCAAACCTGTCTGGATATGTCCACGGACATTTGATGACGTTTGTTCGATGATCCGGGTTGAAGATGCCCTCACTCCTATTCAACCAGCTTTCATTTGGTCTGGGTGGGAGTACTACTATTTTTGTAGGGCGAACTCTCTATAAATGCACCTATACCATTTGAGATATAGAGGGTGCTTGTATACGTTTTAGTCCCATGATTAAAAGTAGTGAGACTAAAACTTGCTATCCTCACCAATGCTTGGATACGAATATTAAATAGACTAAAATTAAGTTAATGAGCATTTATTATCCTCCAAACCTTCCAATTCAGAACTCGCATGTGTTAAAGGAGGGGACTTAAATGAGGAGAGAGACTAATCCACATTTTAGTAGGGTTCCCCTGACTAAATTTTTTTAGTCTCAAGACTAGTTCTAGCCTCTCTGTAGTCAGGGGTGATTGAACTTTAGCCTTTAAAAGAGACTAGTTTTAGTCAGACTAAAAATAGTCCCTTGGATCCAAGCATGCCCATAGAGGGTGTTTGGATACGTTTTAGTCCCATGACTAAAAGTAGTGAGACTAAAACTTGCTAGCCTCACTAATACTTGGATACAAATACTAAATAGACTAAAATCGAGTTAAGGAGCATTTATTATCCTCCAAACCCTCCAATCCAGAACTCGCATGTGTTAAAGGAGGGGAGTTAAATGAGGAGAGAGACAAATCCATATTTTAGTAGGGTTCCCTTGACTAAAATTTTTTAGTCTCAAGACTAGTTTTAGCCTTTCTGTAGTCAGGGGTGATTGAACTTTAACCTCTAAGGCCTTGTACAATGGGAGATGCTTAGGGAGGTGCCTCGAAAAATAAACCGAGTTTTTCTGAAGCACCGGTGCCTATTTCTGTAGGAGAGACGCTTAGTTAAGCGTCTATCCTGTACAAATAAGCACCAGTGCTTAAGGAAAGCTTGGTTTATTTCTCTAAGCACCTCCCCTAAGCACCTTGCATTGTACAAGGCCTAAAAGAGACTAGTTTTAGTCAGACTAAAATAGTCCCTTGGATCCAAGCACGCCCATAGAGGGTGCTTGGATACGTTTTAGTCCATGACTAAAAGTAGCGAGACTAAAACTTGCTAGCCTCACTAATGCTTGGATACAAATACTAAATAGACTAAAATCGAGTTAATGAGCATTTATTATCCTCCAAACCTTCCAATTCAGAACTCCCATGTGTTAAAGGAAGGGAGTTAAATGAGGAGAGAGACTAATCCATATTTTAGTAGGGTTCCCCTGATTAAAATTTTTTAGTCTCAAGACTAGTTCTAGCCTCTCTGTAGTCAGGGGTAATTGGAACTTTAGCCTCTAAAAGAGACTAGTTTTAGTCAGACTAAAAATAGTCCCTTGGGTCCTAAGCGGCCGCCACTAACGCACTCCGCAGGGTGAGCTAGACGCGCTAGCTAGCAAGTAGCTCGTCGCTGCCAGTGCACGCAGAGGGAAGACGACGCGACTGAGGCCATGGCGTACTCTTGTCTGCCCTTGTATGCGCCTTCCTTTCTTGTAGTGCTTCTCGTTTTGCCTCTCATGGCAGTGGCATCCGCCGCCGCGCCCGCCGCCGAGACGTCCTACGAGACCAAGTCCTTGGACCCCGGCCTCGCCCTTATGACGCTGCCGCAGCCGGTGTCCGGCCCGGAGAGCCTCGCCTTCGACCGCCGCGGCGGTGGGCCTTACGCCGGCGTCTCCGACGGCCGCGTCTTCAAGTGGCGCGGCCGCCGCCTCGGCTGGACCGAGTTCGCGTACAACTCCAGACACAAGCAAGCATCGACCCTGTGCATCCTCTGGACATACATGCAGTACGTAAAGATTATAACCTTTGCACACCTGTGTGCGTTGGTGTCTTGTGCAGGAGCGTGGGGATGTGCGCGGCGAAGAAGAAGCTGGTGGTGCCGGAGAGTGTTTGCGGCCGGCCGCTGGGGCTGCAGTTCCACCACAAGTCCGGCGACCTGTACGTCGCCGACGCATACCTGGGGCTGATGAGGGTGCCGGCGCGCGGTGGGCTGGCGCAGGTGGTGGCGACGGAAGCCGGCGGCGTGCCCTTCAACTTCCTCAACGGCCTGGACGTCGACCAGAAGACCGGCGACGTCTACTTCACGGACAGCAGCAGCACATACCGAAGGAGGTACATATAAATCTTGATTTATATTTGACCAAAGCAGAAAATTACGTCAATATTTACGAATATATATACTCTCTCCGATGCAAGTTATACTAAAGCAAAGCAGCGTCAATTAGTATGGAATTGGAGGGAGTAGTAGTATTAAAGGTCTGTCTAGGACACATCTAGATGTGACATTAGTTATGTCACATCTAACCTCACGTTCACTATGTTTATAGTCTTTTTTTTTCGTCTCAGCTTTTTTTTTGTCTCCGCTTTTCGTCTCAGTTATGTCACTACGTTATTTGTGGGAGTTTAGATATGACATCGTTAGAAACATCTAAATATGAATTAGGTAAACATTAAAATATATTTTATCAATCTGAGACAAAAAGGAAGTACTTGATTGACCAGGCTGTTAGTTGATTTTGTCTTGCTTTTGCAAAGTTATTACGATGCAGTATACCTTTTATAGAGGGCCTATGCATGACGGTCTCCCTGGTGTACATCGCAGCGAGTACCTACTGGTGGTGGCCCTGGGCGACGAGACAGGGCGGCTGCTCCGGTACAACCCGCGGACGCGCCGCGTCACCGTGCTCCACGCCGACCTGTCCTACCCGAACGGCGTGGCCGTCAGCGCGGACGGGTCGCACGTCGTGGTGTCGCACACGGCGTTGTCCGAGCTCCGCCGGTACTGGGTGCGCGGGCCCAAGGCCGGCACGAACGAGACGTTCGCGGAGCTGCCGGGGTTCCCGGACAACGTGCGCTCCGACGGGCGGGGCGGGTACTGGGTGGCGCTGACTCACGGTGGCGACGACGGCGTCGCCGCGCCGACGGTGGCCGTGAGGGTGGGCCGCGACGGCGCCGTGGAGGAGGCGCTGGGCGGGTTCAGTTTCGAGACGGTGAGCGAGGTAGGCGAGCGGAACGGCACGCTCTGGGTCGGCTCCGTCGACACGCCCTACGCCGGCGAACTCAAAAGATACTAGTGTAGTGCTGCGGCTTCATATATACGAACGCCGGCGATCATCATTCTCAATTCATCGATCGCCACTGATCGAATATGTACACTGAACGAATTGTACGCGACGCTTTTGTGATGTAGTGTAATGTGTGTACGTGATGGGTAGCGCACATGTGCATGTGTATGGACTCGCAGTGATGGCATCAGTGTGTGGTTGTGATGCCGTAGTACTACGTACCATATGTGTGTTCTTTGAAAAATATTTTCTGAAGGGGTAGTTGTTTGGTGTGCATGCAGTGCAGGTGCAATTCATTTCATTGCCTAAACACTGTGTCCAGGTGCGGTGTAGGCCAGGAGTACTGAAGTACGTAGTAGGCGTAGCAGAGGTCAAAGAAAACGCCTGGATCAGGTAGATGGCCGGTCTCTGCCAGTGCAATCAATCGCCGTGCAAGAGGCCACGTCCATGGACCCATGTGCCGTTAAGGCACATCTCCAGCGCTGATCGTAAACCGGACATCGCATCCGTCCGTAAACCAGTACGGACCGGTGTCTAAACATTGGTACGGTCATCCATCGTTATTACTCAAATGTGCGTTTTTAGAGCCGTTCGGCAGTCATTCGGCTCCGTAAAATAAGGGAGCGCACGGAGCGCCGGTTCGCCAACTCAGAAAAATTATGCTGCGGGCCGCTCCGCTCCAGCAGCTACCAAACAGGGCCTTATTAACTTAAAAAGACTCCATTCGGCTGAATCATGCATTAAGCATTATAATACTAACGCGTGAAGTAGCTTTGTTTCACCAAATTCTCATTTTACCAAGCACTTGAGAGAAAAAAGTGGCACGTTTTGGCGAAAGCCTTTCATCAAGTGGCGGAAGCTACTAATCCAAGTGTTCAAGTGTTGGCGAAAGCCTTCACCAAGTGTTGGGGCAAGCCTTTCACCAAATACTAATGCATGAATTAGTAGCTTTCTGCATCAAGCATTTGAAGAAGAAAATGAAACATAGTGGCTTCTGCTAAAGGGTTTCAAAGCCTTCCCCCAAAACACTAAACTAATTTCCCGCTAAACACAACAGTAGTGGCTTCCGCCATTCGAACGGAAAGGAGAGGGTACATGATGGCTTTTGGTTTGTTATGTGGATGTACGAACTGCCGCAAAGCCCCCCTTTGTTTGGTTCCAATTTGCAAGATTTCAGATACAGACCCGTGTTGGATGGCAAAACACGCCCGAACCGCCTGGTCTGGACGGCTTGGGGCGGCTTGAGGGTCTGCCTTGGAGGATGCATTGGTTTTCCCTTGAAGAGGAAAGGGTGATGCAACAAAGTAGAGATAAGTATGTCCCTTAGTTCAATCCAGTAGGAGGTACAAGCAAGTCTTCAATCTATGCACCTGCACAAACAATCAAACACTTGCACCCAACGCCATAAAGGGGTCGTCAATCCCTTCACGTTCACTTGCAAGGATGAGATCTCATAGAGATGGATATAAAAGATTACTAAAACAAAGTAAAAACAAATAAATTGCAGCAAAGTATTTTTGGGTTTTTGGTTTATGATGGAAAATAGACTCGGGGCCACAGGTTTCACTAGAGACTTCTCTCTTTAAGAACGCATACGATGGGTGAACAAATTATTGTTGAACAATTGATAGAAAAGCAAATAATTATGATGATATCCAAGGCAATGATCATGAATATAGGCATCACGTCCGTGACAAGTAGACTGAAACGATTCTGCATCTACTACTATTTACTCCACAGATCGACCGCTATCCAGCATGCATCTAGAGTATTAAGTTGCCATCGAGGATAATATTGTATTGAAGATCAAAGAGAGAGAAGAAGCCATCTCGCTACTTGCTATGGGCTCCTACTCACGCTCCTAGTCGCCTCGACGAAGCTGCATCATTACTTCCAGGGCCACCCCATTATGTCTGTGGTAAACTACTCACACATCATCGGTAGGGCAATAGGTTGATGTAGAAGCCCTCTGTGATCGAATCCTCCTCTGGTAGATCACCGGAAAAGGTCCCAAGATGGGATCTCACGAGAATAGAAGCTTGCGACGGCAGAAAAGTATTTTGGTGGATGCTTCTGGTGGTTTGGGGATATTTGGGCATTTATAGCGCAAGAATTAGGGTTGGAGGACTCCCGTGGGACCCACAAGCCAGGGAGGCACCCCCTAGGGCGCGCCTTGAGGGCTTGTAGTGCCCCCGGAACTCTTCTGGCCCCCTCTCCAAGCTCCGTGGATGTCTTCTGGTCCAAGAAAAACCATCGCAAAAGTTTAATACATTTGGACTCCATTTGATATTTCTTTTATGTAAAACTCAAAAACAAGGAAAAAACAGAAACTGGCACTGGGCTCTAGGTTAATAGGTTAGTCCCAAAAATAATATAAAATAGCATATAAATGCATATAAAACATCCAAGATAGATAATACAATAGCATGGAACAATCAAAAACTATAGATATGTTGGAGACGTATCAAGCATCCCTAAGCTTAATTCCTGCTCGTCCTCGAGTAGGTAAATCATAAAAAACAGAATTTTTGATGTGAAATGCTACCTAACATATTTTTCAATGTAATATTCTTTATTGTGCCATGAATGTTCAGATCCATAAAATGCAAAACAAAAGTTTAATATTGACATAAAAACAATAATACTTTAAGCATACTAATGAAGCAATCATGTCTTCTCAAAATAACATGGCCAAAGGTAAGTATTTCCCTCAATTTGTGAATATAGGTATCAATCTAGTAGGGGGTACAAGAAAGTCTCCAATCTATGCACCTGCACAAACAATCAAACACTTGCACCCAACATGATAAAGGGGTTGTCAATCCCTTCATGGTCACTTGCAAGGATGAGATCTAATAGAGATGGATATAAAGATTACTAAACGTAAAACAAAGTAAAAACATTGCAGAAAGGTATTTATGGGTTTTTTGGTTTTATAGATATGAAAATATATGATGGAAAATAGACCCGGGGGCCATAGGTTTCACTAGAGACTTCTCTCTTGAAGAAAGCATACGGTGGGTGAACAAATTACTGTTGAGCAATTGATAGAAAAACAAATAATTATGATGATATCCAAGGCAATGATCATGAATATAGGCATCATGTCCGTGACAAGTAGACTGAAACGATTCTGCATCTGCTACTATTACTCCATACATCGACCGCTATCCAGCATGCATCTAGAGTATTAAGTTCATAAGAACGGAGTAACGCCTTAATCAAGATGACATGATGTAGAGGGATAAACTCAAGCTATGTGATATAAACCCATATTTTTATCCTTGATGGCAACAATACAATACGTGCCTCGCTACCCCTTCTGTCACTGGGTGAGGACACCGCAAGATTGAACCCAAAACTAAGCACCTCTCCCATTGCAAGAAAAACCAATCTAGTTGGCCAAACAAAATTGATAGTTCGAAGAGAAATATAAAGATATCAAATCATGCATATAAGAATTAAGAGGAGACTCAAATAATATTCATAGAATCCGATCATAAACTCACAATTCATCGGATCTCAACAAACACGCCGCAAAAAGTATTACATCGAATAGATCTCCAATAACATCAAGGAGAACATTGTATATTGAAGATCAAAGAGAGAGAAGAAGCCATCTAGCTACTTGCTATGGACCTGTAGGTCTGTGGTAAACTACTCACACATCATCGGTAGGGTAATAGGGTTGATGTAGAGCACTCTGTGATCGAATCCCCCTCCGGCAGATCACCGAAAAAGGTCCCAAGATGGGATCTCACGAGTACATAAGCTTGCAATGGTGAAAAAGTATTTTGGTGGATGATTTTGGTGGTTTGGGAATATTTGGGAATTTATAGTGCAAGAATTAGGGCTAGACGACTCCCGTGGGACCTGAGGGAGTCCTGGATTAGGGGATCCTCGGACAGCCGGACTATGTACTTGTGCCGGACTGTTGGACTATGAAGATACAAGATTGAAGACTTCGTCCCGTGTTCGGATGGGACTCTCCTTTGTGTGGAAGGCAAGCTTGCAATTCGGATATGTAGATCTCTTTCTTTGTAACTAACTCTTTGTAACCCTAGCCCCCTCCGATGTCTATATAAACCGGAGGGTTTGGTCCGTAGGAGGACAATCGTAATCATAGGCTAGCTTCTAGGGTTTAGCCTCTATGATCTCGTGGTACATCAACTCTTGTAATACTCATATCATCAAGATCAATCAAGCAGGAAGTAGGGTATTACCTCTATCGAGAGGGCCCGAACCTGGGTAAACATTGTGTCCCCCGCCTCCTGTTACCATTAGCCTTAGACGCACAGTTCGGGACCCCCTACCCGAGATCCGCCGGTTTTGACACCAACATTGGTGCTTTCATTGAGAGTTCCACTGTGCCATCACGGTAAGGCTTGATGGATCGCCTTGTTATCGAGGACAACATCACCTCTGGGGGAGCCCTGGCTTTAGGCCAAACCCTCCGACTAGGCGGCTTCGTCATGACCGCTCGTTCGGCCGCCGCGCCGATGATGACTTCTCGGGTCATCAAAAACAGCCTCCACGCCAGCTCGGAATACACCGAGCAGATGGATCCAACGGAGCTCTCGTCCTTAAGCAAGCTCTTGGATCACATCGCCGCCTTGGGAGTCGCTATGGACTATGATCGGATTGGGCTTAAACCCGATCAAAGGGAGATTAACTCTCCGCCGGTCACCCATCAGATAGCGGTGGTGGAGGAGCAATGCAGCGATTCTTCCTCTATTTTGATGACGAACTATGTCCGGATTCCCAAGCTCTCCGAGCCAGATACCCGTCTACGGGAGGACATGGCCCAAGCCCCGAACCTAGAATCGGACAACGGGCCAAAAAAATTGGGCAACATCCCGGAACCCGAACTGCCAAGTTCGGGAGCTCCTTTGGGTCTCAGATCGGGTCAGGGTTTGGACCTAAATCTACCCACCCACCCAGATACAAGCAATCATTCCCACATTAGACAAGAGCCCCAAGAGACAGTACATCACTTTGGGCCAGATTCCTCCTTGTAATGAACAAGGTCAAGGAGTGTCGCGAGGAAGACGCAATCTCATTCTTTTGCAAAAATTGCACGGACAAGGGAATCCTCAACACCATAAGTCGCCGTGACATAACACACTTCGCTGACTTGGCGGCCATAATACTGAAGTATTGCGTGATGGAAAGCGCTTGGAAAACCCAAGCAAAATTCTGGGACCCTCCGGCCCTCACTAAACCCCTCGTCCGAACTAAAAGGGTGCACTCTTGCATGTCACCCAATCCAATTACAAAGAAACCAAAGCCCATTTCAGGGCGTGGAACCGTATTAGAGGGATGGCTCAAGGGGCCATGCAAAATTCACACCAAAGCGGATACCATACCAACAAACAACCTTAGAGCATGTTGGATACTCCGGCAGGTGGCCAAGAGTGGCGAGGATCTTCTCATCAACGATACCGCAGAGCATCATCCCGCAGAAAATAACAATACAGTATTGACAGTCTTCGAGACTTTCGCCTCAAATAACAGGCACAAGTGAGCACTCCGCATCCTTGCCGAAGTCTGCCACGTTGTAGCAATAAATCCATGGAACGACAAGGCCATAACCTTCAATGCCAGTGATGAACCTCAATTCCGAACAGTCCGAGCACCTGACACTTTGGTCCTTAGTCCAATCGTGGACGGCTTCTCGCTTACTAAAGTGCTCATGGACGGTGGCAGCGGATTAAACCTCATCTATGAGGAAACCCTCAACAAAATGTAAATAGACAAGAGTCACATTGATCAAAGCAGCACGACCTTCAGAGGAATTATCCCTAGTCGAGAGGCACGATGTGCGAGAAAAATCACACTAGATGTGGTATTCGACACACTAGAGAATTACAGGTTTGAAGAAATCACATTCCAAGTGGCCCCGTTCAGTAGCGGATACCACGCCATTTTAGGGTGGGATGCATTCACGAGCTTCCAAGCTATACCCCATTACGAGTACATGAGGCTCAAGTTGCCCGGGCCTAATGGAATCATCACTCTAGCCAGTGATCTGGACGTAGCACTCCGCGCCGAGAACAAAACCGCCGCCCTGGACCTTGAGGCATTATCCGAAGCTGTCACGCCCAATATGCGACCCTATCCAAAAGGAACTCGAAGGTCCCACCAAGGATAGACCCGCATATTGAGACACTTTTGCAAGGTGGATATCATTACATCAACATTACATAATAGATGGGGATACATACATAAGGCATACAATGCCACACGAATACAACATCACAATACATCAGAGCTTCATCCGACTACGGATGAATCACAAACAGAAACTCAAACGACATCCACCCTGCTAGCCCAGGCTGCTGACCTGGAACCTATCCCCTGATCGAAGAAGCAGAAGAAGAACTCAACGCAAGCAAGCATCGCTCTCGCGTCATGATCATCGCATAAACTATACCTGCAACTGTTATTGTAGTAATCTGTGAGCCACGAGGACTCAGCAATCCCATTACCATGGTTATCAAGACTAGCAAAGCTTAATGGAAAGGAAGGGGTAAAGTGGTGAGGCTGCAGCAGCGACTAAGAATATATGGTGGCTAACATACGCAAATAAGAGCGAGAAGAGAGCAAGCGGAACGGTCGTGAAACTAGCAATGATCAAGAAGTGATCCTGAACTCCTACTTACGTCAAACATAACCCAGAAACCGTGTTCACTTCCCGGACTCCGCCGAGAAGAGACCATCACGGCTACACACGCGGTTGATGCATTTTAATTCGGATCTGGTGTCAAGTTATCTACAACCGGACATTAACAAATTCTCATCTACCTATAACCACAGGCACGGCTTTTGAAAGATTATACCCTGCAGGGGTGTCCCAACTTAGCCCATGACAAGCTCTCGCGATCAACGAAGGAATAGACCTTCTCCCAGGAAGACCCGATCAGACTCGGAATCCCGGTTTACAAGACATTTCGACCAGCAAAGCCTCCCGTTGTGCCGACAAATCTCGATAGGAGTTGCACATATCTCATTCTCAGGGCACACCGGATGAGCCAGACATCGGGTTGGCATAGACCCTGGTTGCCCAGGGGACGCCGGACATCGCTCGGTTTGTACCAACACTTAGACAAGCACTGGCCTGGGGGGGGGGGGTAAAATAAAGATGACCCTCGAGAGCGCGACTCCCAAGGGAAAAAGGGCTAGGTGAGGCAAATGGTAAAACCAAGGTTGGGCCTTGCTGGAGGAGTTTTATTCAAAGCGAACTATCAAGGGGGTCCCATAAATCACCCGACCGCGTAAGGAACGCAAAATCCAGGAACATAACACCGGTATGACAGAAACTAGGGCGGCAAGAGTGGAACAAAACACCAGGCATAAGGCCGAGTCTTCCACCCTTTACCAAGTATATAGATGCATTAATAATATAAGAGATATTGTGATATCCCAACCAAAAATCCTGTCCACCATGGAGAAATCTTCAACTTCACCTGCAACTAGCAACGCTATAAGAGGGGCTGAGCAAAGCGGTAACATAGCCAAGCAACGGTTTGCATAGGAAAGGTGTCAAAGGTTAGAGGTTCATGGCAATTTGGGATGGCTTGATGAGCAAAAGATAGGTAACGCAACATAGCATAGAACGAAGCAACTAGCATAGCAATGATAGTGGTGAGATCCAGGGTAGCGGTCATCTTGCCTGAAATCCCGAAAGGAAGAAGAACGAGTCCATGAAGAAGACGAACGGATGAAGCCGAACCAAGCATAGACGAACGAATCCTCACGATCACAATGAAACAGGAACTATCGAAAAGAAGCACACAACATAGTAAACAAACCACACAAGAACATGACATGATGCACAACAAGCATGATGCATGACAAGGCTACATGAAGCTACTCATGGAAAGAGATGATGCAAACAAGAGCAACACATCAAGGAAAGTTTAAATGAGGCCGGGAACAACATATAACAATTCTGGTAAGTCCTCATATGCATATTTCTAAATTGGTCCAGATCTGAATAAACCTTATGTTCAAGTTGTTAAACACCAAGTTAAGATGCACAAAGATGATCTACACGAGATTCTATTCAAGTTACATATAAAGTTCATTTAGTTCGGAGCTACGGCCTAGAAGATATGAGCAAAACAAGTTAAACATGGCATTGATGCAAAATGCACCCAAACATCAAGCAAGCACCTCAAAATATGGATGCAACATGATAATATGAAACTACATGCAAAATCAAGCAAGTTTCATATAGAGCACACTCAAAACGGAGCAACGGTTCAACACCCACACATGAAACAAGTTTAAAGGACAAGCTGTCCAAAAGAACAACTAGGCATATTGCCAGCATCAAAACAATAAGCTACAGCACCCCAACATGAAAACAAAAGGCATGGGCATGAATTATAGGTAAATCATAACAAAACATGAACACTGAGCTATCTCCAGAAATCTCTAGAACATGCTCAAACACACATGGTAAGATTGCAAGTAACAACAATTTCAGACTTTGCAGAAAATAACATCACGATGCAATGTTTAGAGCTATCAAACAACATGTTATAGGAACTTATCATGGCAAAAAAAAGGCATGGCATGAATCTAATAATTGCATAGATCAAAAGTCCCTTACTGACCATGAGTCAAAAAGGATCAGAAAATATGATGGCACCCACGTAAACATAACAAGTTATATTACAGATTCATACATGGCAGAAACAGAATTACGAAGGCATGTAAATGAGCTTGTGCAACTCACGACAGAGCATTATATGGCATGGCAAGGCACCCAATAGTAAGAAGACATGTTTGTGAAGCTAAGCATGGCAATAGCAAGGTCATAGGGTGCATGGATCACTAGGAAAACACATGGAAACAACTGAACTTAATGTTAACAGGCTGACAGCAACATTATCAAGCAACTTTGGAGCAAGATATGGACAAGCTACAGCAACCTATAAATGAACCAGGGGCATGGATGGATAGAGGATGACATGTAGATCAAAACATGTTTATAGAATATCTCCAGATTATGCATAGAATAATTAGTAGCAACATATTTATATAGCATCACGAAATAACAGATTCAGCCTAGCAAAACAGCAACATCATGTACCCTACTTAACAAGCTTGAATCACTCAGCACAAGTCATTGCATGACAAGATAAGCATAGCATCATCAAGAATACATGTTTGTGAAACAAACCAAGTCAAGAACAAGTCCATAGCATGCAAGGATCAACTATAGCATCTTTGGCTAAATTGAATAACAAGTAAACAATCTGCCAGGAAACATTTTGAAGCAAAAGTAGAGCACGAAAATGACATTCTAGACTACTCCATAAATGCAACCAAGGACATTAATGGATAGACAATAACCACATGTTCAAAATACCCTTACTGAAGTATCTCAAAATATGCATGGATCTCTCTGTAGCAACATGTTTACATGGCATCAAAATAGCAGCAGAACAGGGACTAAAATCAGCAACATCACGATGCCTAGTTTGCATGCTTGTGCTAGTCACCACATTGATCACAAAAATATATGGCATACACCACTGTAAAGAAGACATGGCATAGTTCAATACACATGTATACATCAACCTCATAGGATGCACACATCAATCATGGCAAAAATGACAAATGAGCTCGTTCTGATAAGAATCTGAAACTAACATTATGAAGCACTCTAGCAACGAAGATTCGGGCATATAATGACCTCAAAAGAATATTATGCAATGGAATGAAGTGATGTACTCGTTGAGATGAACAATTTGACATATTACACGCACGAAACGGAGCTACGGATGCGGAGATACAGCAGGTCAAACATGGCATGAAAATTAATGCAGATACGGGGACAGCCAAAATCTCGGGGAGGGGAAAGTCAACCTTCGTGGATCTCCCCGGAGGAACTCGCCGGAGAGCGGCCGGAGACGAGGGAGACGGGCGGATCCGGGCCGGATCTCGCCGGATCCGGCCGGATCCCGGCGTGGGACAGCGCGGGGAGGCGGGATCCGCGGAGGAGACGAGGGGGCGGCGCGGGGACCCGGTGGAGGCGCGGATCTGGCCTCCGGTGGCCATATCCCGCGGCGGCGGCGGCGCATCTGGCCGGCGCAGACCGGCCAGAGGTCGAGGGCGCGGAGGCGGGGCGGCAGGGGCGCTGCGGCGGGCATTCGGCCGGGCGGAGGGGCGCCGGCGGAGGAGGCGCACGGGGCGGCCGGGCCTCCTGCGGGGCGACGCGGCGTGGCGGCGGCCCGGCGAGGCGCGCGGCGGCGCACCGGGCGGCGGCGGGGCGAGCCGAAGGCGCGCGCGGGCCCTGGCGGGCCTGCCCTGGGCCCCGCGGGCTGGACGGCGGCGCGGCCGGCGGGTGGCACGTGGCGGACGCCGGTTGGCTGCGGGGGCGAGGGCGGACGTTTCCGGCTGCGGCCGGACGTGTCCGGTGGCGGCGGGAGGAAGAGGACTAGGGTTTGGACTGCGAGAATTTCGGGGGAGGGGCTTATTTATAGGTATAAGGAGCTAGGAGAGTCCAAATGGAGCACGGTTTTCGCCCATACGATCGTGATCGATCGACGGATAGAATGGAGGGGAGTTAGATGGGTTTTGGGCCAGTTTGGAAGGGTGTTGGGCTGCAAAGAGAGAGGGTCTTTACGGTTACCCGGTTAACCGTTGGAGTACCAAACGACCTCCGAATGGCACGAAACTTGACAGGCGGTCTACCGGTGCTATACCAAGGCCACTTGGCAAACCTCGGGTCATTCCAAGAAAGTTTAACACCCACTCACAACGAGAAACAAAAGGGGGACGCCGGAGGGCATAGGAGCGCCGGATTGCAAAACGGACAACGGGGAAAATGCTCGGAGGCATGAGACGAACGCGTATGCAAAATGAAATGCACATGATGAAATGATAAAATGCAACACGCAAGCACATGACATGGCAACTACGGCGAATAACTGGCGGACACCCGGCGCATCGGATCCGGGGCGTTACAGAAGCCCTCGCGGCCGAAGAACTAACTACACTGCGCTCCACAGTGGACAGAGACGATGTAATACTCGATAAGCGATCCAAGTCCACCTCTTTCAAACCAGCGGACGAAATAGTCAAATTCCAAGTCCACCCAACAGACTCTACAAAAACAGCATCCATTGGGGCACAACTGAACCCCACAATAGACGCCGCACTGCGGGCGTTCTTGTGTGAGAATTGGGATATCTTCGCCTGGCACCCTTCAGATATGCCAGGTATCCCACACAGGCTGGCCGAGCATAGCCTAAACATACTGAAGGGATACAAGCCGGTCCAGCAGACTCTTCGGCGCTTTTCAGAACCTAAACGACAAGCCATGGGAGAGGAGCTAGCCAAGTTACTCGAAGCCGAATTCACCAGAGAAATAAAACACCCGTACTGGCTAGCAAACCTGGTGATGGTACCAAAGAAGGACAAATCCTGGCGCCTATGTGTCGATTTCAAGGACCTCTCTGTTATCTTCCTCCTGGGGGCTCCGGGGACGCCAGTTGTGGCATTTGTTCAGTGGGGCGTTGGTAAACTCAGGAAGACCCATCCGGATAGGGTCCGGAAGGGGGATGTCCTCTATATAAAACCACTCCGAAGGCCAGTCTTCGGATGTCTTCTTCGGAGTGCCGGACAGGTATCCGGTCCTGGCGATGCGCCATATTTTGGCTCCGCCCACTTGATATATTGATCCCTCTTGATTGCGAGGGACGAGGCAGAACAACCTCTTCCATAGCTCGAAATGAGCTTCGCAGCCCAGAAATAGCTCGCAAAGGGCGACATAACCCGCGATGTGCAGTATGGGAGCAGGAGTGAAGTTATGCAGCTAGAGGCCGTAGTACTCCAGGAGCCCGCGGAAGAACGGATGGATTGGAAATCCGAGGCCCCTCAGCAAGTAAGGGACAAGGCATACTCGCTCCCCCTGGATGGGTTGGGGAAACTCTCTGCTTGCTCCCTGCCATTGTAAGTGGCTAGTCTGGCTCGGACGGGGACAAGATATGCAGGCGGGATAAACCTCTAGGTCTGCAACTCCACCAATTGGCCATGGGATACAGAACACTTCTCCCAATCACTTGGCTTAGAGCTACAGGAGCGAGAGGAGGATCTACGGCGGCCGACCATGATGGGATGGCTTTTTTCGGGCATGCTCTGATGAATCCTCACTTGGGGAAGATGGTGTTATTTGGATCTGAGGATCCCCGTCTCTTTAATAGACGATTTACTAACATGGTAAGGGTGGCAAATGTAAAAATGACCCGACTTCTCGCATTCACTCGACACATGGAGACTGCCATTATTAAAGTACAGAAGCCGAGGAGTGCAACATTAATGGGAAGCCAGACACTACTCGTTACAACAGGTACTCTGGATTTGGAGAAGAACCCGCCTTGCAATGCCGAAGACAATCTGCGCGCCGGACTCATTGTCATTGAAGCCTGGTTCAGGGGCTACTGAGGGAGTCCTGGATTAGGGGGTCCTCGGCTAGCCGGACTATGTACTTGTGCCGGACTGTTGGACTATGAAGATACAAGATTGAAGACTTCGTCCCGTGTCCGGATGGGAATCTCCTTTGCGTGGAAGGCAAGCTTGGCAATTCGGATATGTAGATCTCCTTCTTTGTAACCGATTCTGTGTAATCCTAGCCCCCTCCATTGTCTATATAAACCGGAAGGTTTGGTCTGTAGGAGGACAATCATAATCATAGGCTAGCTTCTAGGGTTTAGCCTCTATGATCTCGTGGTAGATCAACTCTTGTAATACTCATATCATCAAGATCAATCAAGCAGGAAGTAGGGTAATACCTCCATCGAGAGGGCCCGAACCTGGTTAAACATTGTGTCCCTCGCCTCTTGTTACCATTAGCCTTAGACGCACAGTTCGAGACCCCCTACCTGAGATCCGCCGGTTTTGACACCGACAGGACCCACTAGCCAGGGAGGCGCCCCCCTAGGGCGTGCCCTGAGGGCTTGTGGTGCCCTCGGGACTCTGCTGCCCCCTCTCAAAGCTTCGTGGATGTCTTCTGGTCCAAGAAAAATCACCGCGAAAGTTTTATTCCGTTTGGACTCCGTTTGATATTCCTTTTCTGTAAAACTCAAAAACAAGGAAAAAACAGAAACTGGCACTGGGCTCTAGGTTAATAGGTTAGTCCAAAAAACTGATATAAAATAGCATATAAATGCATATAAAACATCCAAGATAGATAATATAATAGCATGGAACAATAAAAAATTATAGATATGTTGGAGACGTATCAGGCCCTTACTGTCGGGTCTATGAGTATTGACTAGTTTTCTTTGCCCTCTGCCTTCCTATCTCTCATGGGAAGGTGGAACTACCAATCCACACTGAAGTGTGGTTCTAGTTTTTATCAGGATCAACATAGTTTTCCTCCTTTCCAAGAAGCGGCTCTCACGTAGGTAAACTTTCCTATTCTCCTGTCGGCGCGTTCGCCGGTCCGCCTTGCCTTCGATGGTTTTTGGGTCGTGAAGGTACGGAGGACACCTTCATGGCGTCGGAAAGGACCCTACTCTTGTTCTTGCTTGGTTTAGCATCTCGCTTGGGGCTGTGTGGTGGCGATGATGTTCCCCTAATAGGAATATTGTCTCTCACGTCCAATCGTTGCCCCAATCGATGGTGTGTCTAGCATCATCGGAGAGCGTGTGAAGGTGTGTCTTTGTTGGATCCCGCGGGATTCGGTAGGTGTTGGGGTTTGGTGGATCTATTTGGATCACTATTCAAGAATTCACCCGATTAATCAATTAACATGTCAGTTAATTGCTACTCATAGCATGGCCGAATCGAATAGCACCATGTTCATCGTATTAACTTGTTAGGCCGATTAATTGGCCAGTTAGATCGATTAATCAGTTGTCAGGCCAATTAATTCCTGTTGGCCCATTAACGGACGGGCAAACAAAGCCCAAATTTTTGGTCTATAACCCCTTCCAGCCCCATCCCGCTCCTTAATAGCTAGGATCAATAATTTTACTTCCTCTCTATGCTTTTCATATGTGTACGACAACATATTTCATTATACAACATAGCTAGTAGCATGTGAGTATGGTATAATACATAAAAAAATATAAATATATGTCGGCAAGTTCTTATTCAATCTACCGATTAATGGTTGACCGAGTAATCCAGTTAATAGGCCGATTAATTGATTAATCACTACTCCTAAACCGGTCGAGCAGCTACCAGTTAACGATTTCTTGAACATTGGTTTGGATCCAGTCTTCGTTCTCCTTCGGGGGGAGTCCAGACAACACGCGAGGAGACGACAAGGCAGGGGGCGCGCCCTGCCCCCTTGTGGCCCCCCTGTTGCTCCGTTTACTCTAATTCCTGGCCTATAAATTCCCAAATATTCAGAAACCCCTAGGAAAGGTCTCGAAACAATTCTTCTACTGCCGCAAGCCTCAATTCTTCCGCGATCCCATCTGGAGGCCTTTTCTGGTACTCTGCCGGAGGGAGAATCCATAACGAAGGCCATCTTCATCAACCTTGTTGCCTCCATGATGATGCATGAGTAGTTAACACATGACCTATGGGTCCATAGAGTAGCTAGATCTCTCCCTCTATCACACACACACACACACACACAATGTTCTCTTCGGTGATCAATTCGATCTAATCCTTTTTGCGATGTGTTTGTTGGGATCCGATGAATTGTGGGTTTGTGATCGGATTATTCATTGAAAGTAATTGAACCTTTTCTGAACATTATTATGTGTGACTTTATTGCCTTGTATTTCTATCTAATCTATCTGTCTTCTTTGGCCAAGTAGATTGATTTATCTCTAGTGGGAGAGGTGCTTGGTAGTAGGTTCAATCTTGCGGTGTCCTCACTCTGCGACGTGAGGAGTAGCGAGGCACGTATTTGTATTATTGCTACTAAGTGTAAAACGATGGGGTTCGAACATATTGTTTGGTCTTACTTTGTCTACATTATGTCATCATACTCCAAGCATTACTCTGTTTATTATGAACTTAATACCTTAAGATGCATGCTAGATAGCAGTCGAGGGGTTGAGTAATAGTAGTAGATGCAGATGGATGTCGGTCTACTTGTCTCGTACGTAATGCCTATATATTGATCATGCCATGAATAACATCATAACTATGCGCTTTTCGATCAATTGCCCAACAATAATTGTATCCATCATTGCTATGCTCATGAGAGAGATGCCTCTAGTGAACGCTATGGCCCCAGGGTCCATTTATTTTATATTTACTAAAACCCTATATATCATTGCTATCATTTATTATCTTTTATTTTCTTTTGCAATTTATCTATCTATCATTGCAAAAATTAATCCTTGCATCTAACGAGTAAAAGGGGATTAACAACCATCTTGTCCTCATTGGGTGCAAGTATTTGTTTTCTGTGTGTGTAGGTACGGTTGATGTTTGTTTGTGTGAGTCTCCTACTGGTTTGATAAAGCTTGGTTCTTAACTGAGGAAAATACTATCTGCTACTATACTACATCACCCTTCCTCTTCGGTGAAATCCCAATGCCTATCACAAGTAGCAAGGTGGTAGCTGCCTATAATTGGGTCCAGGATGAGGGTGCCCTTTCACCATGGTGACGCTTCTCATATGGTCGCAGATCCTGCACCATCTCCGACGAGGGCATGTACCACAGAATTGGGGGCCTCACAACATGAACCTCGCAGAGTGCACATTTCCAATCCCTTTTTTTCGTGTGGCATTGATAGATCATGTTTAGGTTATTGACATGTAGGGGAAATTGCTTCTACTCACCAATGCCCGCGCTGCCCAAGGCTCGTCCTCATCGTCATCATCGGGTGGATTTTGCTTGTTAGCGTTGTCTTTCTTGGACTGCTTTGTCCTCTACTTGTAGATCCAACAGTTTTGGTTTGTGTTGATTGCTAGAGGGCCATCAAAGTTCTTAGGAGCATGGTGGTCACAAGGCATATCCATAATCTTGCCTAAGGTTGAACCGACCATCATCGCCCTTCTTGCCCTTTCACTGCCTTTTACTTCAGACCGCCTTTTCCGCCCTTGGGGGCGTAGTACTCATTGAACTGGTCATCATTATTGTCCTCATTTATGTGTTTATTCTTGTGGTTGCGCCTAGAATTTCCGGTCTCGTCTTTTGTCTTGGACGTGCCCGGATCACCATCGTGCGCCCTTAACTTGGTAGCCATAATTAAGTCCTCCTCGGAATAGAATTTTGAGAGCATCTCCATCAAGGCTGGCATGGTATTGGGCTTGAAATATCCGAAGTCTCTGGAGTTAAACTTGTGGGACGCACCAAACTTGAACGCGGCAATGGCCACCACATTGTCACAATCGGCTATCTCATTCTTTTTCTTCAGGAAGAGCGGCCAGTAACCGCACACCAACTTGTTTTTACCTTGCTTTAAGTTACTCACGTCACTGACATCAGCAAGCCGGACATAGGCGTGCTTGAAGTTCATGATGAACTCTGCTTGCCGACCATCCCAGTCTCTAACTGACCTGGGATTCAACCATGCCATGGCCGATCCTTTCAACATCAGTGGCAGATGCTTAACGGCGTGCCAGTCATTTCCATTGGCAACCTAGACGGCAAGAAGATAGCCTGTAACCCAAATCTCGGAGTCCTGGCTGCCATCATACTTATCAACATTGTTCATCTTTAAGTTCGGTTGAAAAGTGTGCGACAATCTCAAATGAGAAGCAGGTTGGATACATCAATATCTGCAGTCGTGACACAGAGTCAGTGGTGTAGAGTGCACCGTCTAGTTTGGTTGCGTGGTCGGACTCATTAAAGGTTGTTTGTATGTGTCCCGAGCATGCATGCGCAACAAGGCTACTCACTAATCTTAGTTTCCCCGATGTTCTAGTAATGCGGGGGAAGGCCAGGCGACACCTTTGGCCACATTGCTAGCCCCCTGAGGGCATCTCCAACAGGTTGTTTGTTAGTCTTGTTGGGAAAATGTCCATGTCATCAACCAACAAGGTTTCATACAACTACTTCAATAGGTTGTATCTAAATTATCCAGTATATGGTGAGAAAATAAATGTGATTGCTCTTTATTTCACCTTGGGGCCTGTGCAAAGGTTGTTAGTTAATCTACAAACAACTTTGCTCTCACTCCACATTTATTACATGCCACATCATCACTATGTCCTAGGTGGCAAATTTATCAACACCTATCTTACAATTGTTGGAGATGCCTTGAGTAGCCCTGATCTAATAAATCGTACGAGGATCTTCATTGTAGGATGGAGGTCTACGATAGTATTGGTGATGCTTGACGTCCACTAGTGAAATCACCAATTAAGGGGTACTCCCATGCAAAGGTGTCACGCCCAATATGCGACCCTATCCAAAAGGAACTCGAAGGTCCCACCAAGGATAGACCCGCATATTGAAACGCTTTTGCAAGGTGGATATCATTACATCAACATTACATAATAGATGGGGATACATACATAAGGCATACAATGCCACACGAATACAACATCACAATACATAAGAGCATCATCCGACTACAGATGAAACACAAACAGAAACTCAAACGACATCCACCCTGCTAGCCCAGGCTGCCGACCTGGAACCTATCCCCTGATCGAAGAAGCAGAAGAAGAACTCAACACAAGCAAGCATCGCTCTCGCCTCATGATCATCGCAAAACCTGTACCTGCAACTGTTGTTGTAGTAATCTGTGAGCCACGAGGACTCAGCAATCCCATTACCATGGGTATCAAGACTAGCAAAGCTTAATGGGAAAGGAAGGGGTAAAGTGGTGAGGCTGCAGCAGCGACTAAGCATATATGGTGGCTAACATACGCAAATAAGAGCGAGAAGAGAGCAAGCAGAACGGTCGTCAACTAATAATGATCAAGAAGTGATCCTGAACTCCTACTTACGTCAAACATAACCCAAAGACCGTGTTCACTTCCCGGACTCCGCCGAGAAGAGACCATCACGGCTACACACGCGGTTGATGCATTTTAATTCGGATCTGGTGTCAAGTTATCTACAACTGGACATTAACAAATTCCCATCTGCCTATAACCGCAGGCACGGCTTTCGAAAGATTATACCCTGCAGGGGTGTCCCAACTTAGCCCATGACAAGCTCTTGCGATCAACGAAGGAATAGACCTTCTCCCAGGAAGACCCGATCAGACTCGAAATCCCGGTTTACAAGACATTTCGACAATGGTAAAACAAGACCAGCAAGACCGCCCGATGCACCGACAATCCCGATAGGAGCTGCACATATCTCGTTCTCAGGGCAACACCGGATGAGCAATCTGTACAACTAAAACCAGACCTCAAGTTTCCCTGAGGGGGCGCTGCAAAGGGCTCTAGTTCGGACCAACACTTAGACAAGCACTGGCCCTGGGGGGCTATAATAAAGATGACCCTCGAGAGAGTGACTCCCAAGGGAAAAGTAGGTGGTGGTGAGGCAAATGGTAAAAGTCAATGTTGGGCCTTGCTGGAGGAGTTTTATTCAAAGCGAACTGTCAAGGGGGTCGCATAAATCACCCGACCGCGTAAGGAACGCAAAATCCGGGAACATAACACCGGTATGACGGAAACTAGGGCGGCAAGAGTGGAACAAAACACCAAGCATAAGGCCGAGTCTTCCACCCTTTACCAAATATATAGATGCATTAATAATATAAGAGATATTGTGATATCCCAACCAAAATCCTGTCCACCATGGAGAAATCTTCAACTTCACCTGCAACTAGCAACGCTATAAGAGGGGCTGAGCAAAGCGGTAACATAGCCAAACAACGGTTTGCATAGGAAAGGTGTCAAAGGTTAGGGGTTCATGGCAACATGGGATGGCTCGACAAACAGATGATGGGTAGCGCAGCAAAGCGATAGAACGAAGCAACTAGCATAGCAATGATAGTAGTGAGATCCAGGGTAGCGGTCATCTTGCCTGAAATCCTGCTGGGAAGAAGAACGAGTCCAGGAAGAAGACGAATGGGAGTAGTCGAACGAATCCTCACAATCGCAACATAACCGGAACTAAGAAGCAACACCGGAAAGAAACAAACAACATGGTAAACAACCAACACATATACATGGCATGATGCACAAACAAGTATGATGCATGTCCGGTTTAATGAGGCATGGCATGGCAAGTGCAACAAACAATACTACAAGTTAAGTGGAGCTCAATATGCAACGAGTTGCATATTGACGAAACACCACATCAATTATTTAGTTGATCTCGTTTAAGCTACCAAACAATATTAAATGTTGTTAAACATGGCAAGAGGTAAAGCATAAAACTACCTATCTAGGCAAGTTTAAATGAGGCCGGAAATAACAAACAACAATTCCGGAAAATCCCCATATGCAAATTTTAGATTCGGTACTGTTCTACCCTAAACATAATTTTATTGTTGTTAAACAGGAAAATAAAGTGCACCATGTTAATCTAGGCATTTTCCACCCCATTTACATATAAAGTTTATTAAATTCGGAGCTACGATTATTTAGTTATGAAATAAATCATTTTAACATGGCATATGCAAAATAAATACAACCAGCATTTTAAACATTTTTAACATAGATTAAAGTGGCATATTATTAATCTACACAATTTTCTGATCATTTTACATATATAAATTATTTTAAACCGATGCACGATTAATGAGTTATTAAATGCATGAAGAACAGGGGTTTTTCTGCAATCTGTCAACTCTGGAAAAACCTAAATTCACAGATCTGAAAAAAAAAACAGAAGGAGGCCGAAACTGGCTGGCCCGCTAGAGGAAAGGCCAGGGGCTGCTCACTAGGCCTCATGGGTCTGTTAGATCTGGAGGAGGCCGGCAGGCCGCGAAGGAGCGCGCTGGGCCTGGAGGCGCGGTCAACGCGAGCGCTCCCCTCGCTCGCTCGATGCAGACGAGGCAGAGGCCGCGGCAGGGGACGACCGGAGTTGCGGGGACGGGGATCTCCGGTGCGGAGGTGAAGGACGGAGGGTGGAGACGGCGAGATTCGGCGGTAGGGACCGGATCTTGGCGGCGGTTGCCGGATCCGGGCGTGGCGCGGCTCCGGGCGGCGTGCGGGCGCGGAACTCGTGCTCCGGCGAGCTTTTACCGGGACGGCGGCGAGGAAGCTCTGACGGCGGCGGCTTTCATGGCGGCGGGGCGCGCGGAGGAGCCGGCGAACGCACTCGGGCGCTGGACGAGCGCGGGCAAGCGGGAGGCCGAGGTTTGGCTGCTGCCAAAAATGGAAGGGGAGGTGTTTATAAAGGGTAGGGGCTAGGGTTTGATGGTTTTGGAGGGGTTTCGGAGCCTCGGATCGCCATCGAACGTCTCCGGATCGGAGAGGGACTAGGAGAGGGGTTGGTGGGCTGTGTAGATGGGCTAGGCTATAAGGAGAGAAGAGATAGCAGCCCGGCAGTAGTTTCGGAGACCGAAACGTCCGACGATTAAACCGGCAACGGTGCCGCTACGGATGACGGTTGGGCTATCAAACGGACTCCGAATGCGACGAAACTTGGCAGGCGGCCTTTCTACACTATAATAAGACCGCACTACAAGTTGCAACCCATTCCGGGAACATTATTATGCCACTTATAAAATAATATTTCGGAGGTGCCGCGGGCGCGTGCGAGTGTGGTCGGGCTCAGAACGGACAACGGAGAGAACCGGCGGAACATGAATGGATGCAAGTTTTATGAAAATGATGCCGATGCAATGCGAATGATGACATGAGACGAGATGCATAACAAGAACAAAATGCAAAACAACAGACAAAAACCCAACCACGGAGGAAATATCATATAGCATCTCCGGAAAAGGCAAGAGTCGGAGTTACGAATATGGAAAGTTGTATCCGGGGCGTTATAACACTCCACCACTACGAGAGGATCTCGTCCTGAGATCTAGGATGGCACCGGAGGGAAAAGGAAGAGGAAGATAAGAGGTAAAGCTAAGTTGCTTCTTTGACGAATGAGTGAAACCACGAACCTTGAGAGGTTGAGCAATTAGAGAAGAACGAGATTGCAAAAAATCCGTTAGAAAAGAGGAACGAGGAACATTACGATAACTTGAAGGTTGCCAAGACATGAATGACGAGCACAATGGACAAGAAGGAATTGAAACCACTCTGGTTGAAACGAGATAAGAATGAATAAGAATGATATAATTTTGACAGCACTCCAACTGTAAATGGAAGAAATTGAACATGAACTTGACAAGACGAGAGGATACTTGATGAAATCAACAACACACTGCCTCCGGAACTATTGAAGGAATGGCACAAGGGGTAAGAAGGATTTCAGACAGCACTCCGATTGAGGAAGGAGGCAAAACTAGATAAGATGAGAGAACTTGAATGAAAACACGACACTCCGGTTAAATGGATAAGAAAGAAAAGAACACGATCCTCACAATTCGAGATGATGAGTGAAGAGAACAACATCACAATGCCTCCGGAACGAAAGAATAGAAGCTAGATTGTTGGGATAAAGGGGCGGAGAGAAAATGACAATTTCTGCCACAAATGAACTTGGAAAGCATCCTTGCAAAGAAGGATTGAACGGAGTTGTTGGAAAATCAACAACGAGAAGGACAAGTTTGTAGTGGGCTTATGGAAAACATCTCAAGACTATGAGGTGACATTCTGCCACTAACGAAAACAATTGCTTGCTTGAGAACAACGAAGAGATGAAAAACCTCTTTCACAGAGAAGGATATGGAGAAAGCTTGGATCATTGATAAGAACCACAGTAGCAACATTCCTTAGGGAAGGCTTTAAGTGAAATCTAACACAAGATAACTCCAATGAAGAGATTGATGGACTGAGAAGAACTCATGCTCGAAGGAGTTGATGGGTTTAACTACCTCATTCTTGACAACATATGAATCATGAAACATGAATGAAATTGTCAAGAGTGACATAACACCACCTCAAAAGATAAGGTAGAAATAATTGCACTTTGGAATGCAAGATGAAGAATGCTTGAACGCCTCAAAACAAAACATGTGTTGAGCACCATGTTTACTTTTGAGTATAGCTTGATGGATCATAGCTTCGAGAGAAAACTTGAGGAACAATTGAAGAATGAAAGAATCCTTAACGAATCATCATGTAGAGCCTCAATGAAGAACTCCGATAATAAAAGGATGATAGAAAGAAAGAGAAGTTGAAAAACACAAGGTGAAGCCTTGCGATAATTTAGATGGAGCTTTACGACGATATAACCAAGAAAACTTGGAACTCCGGAAATAAAAGAATTGAATCACCTCGAGGAAATAAGAATAAGATTTATTGTATGCTTAACCTTCATCAAATTCAATTGATGACAAGCAATGGATTTGGCACACTACTTATTCTCGTAGAAAGGATTAAGAGAGATATAGCATAAACTTGTGAAGGTCTTCAAGGAACCACCGGTAGGATTTGGAAATAATGAATATTTGATATGATAACGGAGGAAAGAGAAATCTAGAACGAACCACCGTAAGGATTGAAAAAGAAAGTAACAAAGGCACAATTCACCGGGAAGAATTGGAAAACGAAAGAAGATACTTGAGAGAATTTAGATACAAGTGAACGCAGAGATCCCGAGCTGATTAGATAGTACTTGAACGATGCACCGGTATGATTTGGAGAACGAGAGCTGAAAGCTTGAATGAATAATTCTGAGATGATGGGCTACGGAGAATCAACCTGAAAAGACTCTTGAATTGCTCCGGATGGATGAAAAAAATTCTCACAATCGAAAACAATTATGAGAGGATGGCATCAAGCTAGAACCATGAATCTTGAAGAGAATGGACCAAGATTTAAGAGAAACTCTTCTTCGGTCTTCAAATGTTGAGAATGAAGATGACAACCACCATGAATTATGGAGATACTCCGGGAGAATGAAAAACAAAGAGGTTGAGCCAACAATGAAAATGATTTGAAAGCGATCTTGGAGAAAGAATATGACTGATGAAAATTCATTCTTACGTCAAACTTTGAAAGACTTTGGAAATCGCTCTGGATAAATTAGAAGAGTCAGGTAAGATCCTGGGAAAAGACCTGTGGGTTAGGGCCCACTCGAAAGAAACATCATTGAAGGATTGCTTGAAATAGAGATTGCACCGGTATAATTAAATAGCTTGAATGAGATAAAAACCTCGAAATAACTCGAACGGATTAAGAAAGGAAACACAAGTCTTCTGAGATATCTTCAGCACTCCAGAACAAATGAATAGGAAGAAGTGAATGATAAAGAGGTGCATCGGCAAGAGAAGACATTTGAAACAAGGAAAGGATATGATCGACAAAGCTTGAATTGGATCCATCGGAGAAGAAAAGAGAATGGAGGATGATGAACTTGAAACTGTTGAGCATCTTCAAGAGGGATCACCGGATAAGAACATTGACGGAAAAGAATGGAAAAACCTCACATCCATAAGATGGATACTTGATTAAGATATCTGAATCCTTGAAGAAAAAGGGTGGGAGGGCGGGAAAACAAAGACAACTTGGGGAAGATGGCACAAACACCGTTGAGAAAACATAGAGTTGATCTTGCGGATGTTGAAAATGATTAGAACCACTTGAAGAGAAGCACACCGGTTGGAAAGAATTGACATGAAAATCTCGATGATCAAAAGGATTAGCACTCCCATAGAAATATGAGAACACCATTTAGGAAAGGTATGGATTCAACATTTGACTTTGAAGCAACTTGAATACCACAAATAAAACAAAACAAAGGATTTGGCTTGCAGAATAAGCCAGCACAAACATATGATAGAGATTCCGTCCGAAGTTTTCATGGTGGGGCCCACACGGGCTCGAGTGTACAGCACCATCATGTACAAGGCAGTGCACATGACATACGAAGTGTCCCCGAACCAGCATAGCCAAGGTTTCTTTAAGACACAACGAGACCACTGTAAAAACGACCGTGGAAAGGCGGAACACTAGACGTCGAACCCCAATCTCATATCATGCATCTGTCGAAAAGATATTCTAGGAGCTACTTGAATTCCCACCTATAAAACTCCCGAAACTTTCTGGTTATGCAATCTGGTGTTGGGGATACAGGGGAAGCAATATATCTCACCCAAACTAACAATACCTACATCCAAGCTGTATCCATCCGTCAACACATAACCAAGAAACCTTCGGAAATCGTGTACCTCAACCTTCGAAAAGCATCCGTTATACGAGTTATGGCAATACTCCCGAGCTCGCCCCAGTACTGGGTTATCGGGGTTATCTCACCAACAACTGCATAAAAGAGATTTTCGATGTCGGCAAAGCTCAGGTATTCCAGAACTGCAACGATAAAATTGTGACGACAACACCTCGGAGCTCAACTCCCCGGGACACTGCCACAACCCCTAAATGTCAGGAGGCACCAAGAATAATGTTCTCGTCACAAAACCATCGAAGCGATTCCAAGATACCCGCGTGATCCTAATTTTTTTTGTGAAATTTGAGGAGAGGAAAGTCAAAACATCTACGTCAAGAGACCTCACCAGAGCGACGAAGGGGGATGAGGAGTAAAAAGAATCCTACTCTCCGATATATATAATCCTAAGACTCAAAATAGTTTTCTTCTAGACTCAACAACGGCCAACAATCAAGGGGGCTCCTAAGGTCGGTCGAGGCTCTGATTACCAACTTGTCACGCCCAATATGCGACCCTATCCAAAAGGAACTCGAAGGTCCCACCAAGGATAGACCCGCATATTGAAACGCTTTTGCAAGGTGGATATCATTACATCAACATTACATAATAGATGGGGATACATACATAAGGCATACAATGCCACACAAATACAACATCACAATACATAAGAGCATCATCCGACTATAGATGAAACACAAACAGAAACTCAAACGACATCCACCCTGCTAGCCCAGGCTGCCGACCTGGAACCTATCCCCTGATCGAAGAAGCAGAAGAAGAACTCAACGCAAGCAAGCATCGCTCTCGCGTCATGATCATCGCATAACTTGTACCTGCAACTATTGTTGTAGTAATCTGTGAGCCACGAGGACTCAGCAATCCCATTACCATGGGTATCAAGACTAGCAAAGCTTAATGGGAAAGGAAGGGGTAAAGTGGTGAGGCTGCAGCAGCGACTAAGCATATATGGTGGCTAACATACGCAAATAAGAGCGAGAAGAGAGCAAGCAAAACAAAACACCAGGCATAAGGCCGAGTCTTCCACCCTTTACCAAATATATAGATGCATTAATAATATAAGAGATATTGTGATATCCCAACCAAAATCCTGTCCACCATGGAGAAATCTTCAACTTCACCTGCAACTAGCAACGCTATAAGAGGGGCTGAGCAAAGCGGTAACATAGCCAAACAACGGTTTGCATAGGAAAGGTGTCAAAGGTTAGAGGTTCATGGCAACATGGGATGGCTCGACAAACAGATGATGGGTAGCGCAGCAAAGCGATAGAACGAAGCAACTAGCATAGCAATGATAGTAGTGAGATCCAGGGTAGCGGTCATCTTGCCTGAAATCCTGCTAGGAAGAAGAACGAGTCCAGGAAGAAGACGAACGGGAGTAGTCGAACGAATCCTCACAATCGCAACATAACCGGAACTAAGAAGCAACACCGGAAAGAAACAAACAACATGGTAAACAACCAACACATAAACATGGCATGATGCACAAACAAGTATGATGCATGTCCGGTTTAATGAGGCATGGCATGGCAAGTGCAACAAACAATACTACAAGTTAAGTGGAGCTCAATATGCAACGAGTTGCATATTGACGAAACACCACATCAATTATTTAGTTGATCTCTTTTAAGCTACCAAACAATATTAAATATTGTTAAACATGGCAAGAGGTAAAGCATAATGAAACTACCTATCTAGGCAAGTTTAAATGAGGCCGCAAATAACAAACAACAATTCCGGAAAATCCCCATATGCAAATTTTAGATTCGGTACTGTTCTGCCCTAAACACAATTTTATTGTTGTTAAACAGGAAAATAAAGTGCACCATGTTAATCTAGGCATTTTTCCACCCCATTTACATATAAAGTTTATTAAATTCGGAGCTACGGTTATTTAGTTATGAAATAAATCATTTTAACATGGCATATGCAAAATAAATACAACCAGCATTTTAAACATTTTAAACATAGATTAAAGTGGCATATTATTAATCTACACAATTTTCTGATCATTTTACATATATAAATTATTTTAAACCGATGCATGATTAATGAGTTATTAAATGCATGAAGAATAGGGGGTTTTCTGCAATCTGTCAACTCTGGAAAAACCTAAATTCATAGATCTGGAAAAAAATAGAAGCAGGCCGAAACTGGCTGGCCCGCTAGAGGAAAGGCCAGGGGCTGCTCACTAGGCCTCATGGGTCTGTTAGATCTGGAGGAGGCCGGCAGGCCGCGAAGGAGCGCGCTGGGCCTGGAGGCGCGGTCAACGCGAGCGCTCCCCTCGCTCGCTCGATGCAGACGAGGCAGAGGCCGCGGCAGGGGACGACCGGAGTTGCGGGGACGGGGATCTCCGGTGCGGAGGTGAAGGACGGAGGGTGGAGACGGCGAGATTCGGCGGTAGGGACCGGATCTTGGCGGCGGTTGCCGGATCCGGGCGTGGCGCGGCTCCGGGCGGCGTGCGGGCGCGGAACTCGTGCTCCGGCGAGCTTTTACCGGGACGGCGGCGAGGAAGCTCTGACGGCGGAGGCTTTCATGGCGGCGGGGCGCGCGGAGGAGCCGGCGAACGCACTCGGGCGCTGGACGAGCGCGGGCAAGCGGGAGGCCGAGGTTTGGCTGCTGCCAAAAATGGAAGGGGAGGTGTTTATAAAGGGTAGGGGCTAGGGTTTGATGGTTTTGGAGGGGTTTCGGAGCCTCGGATCGCCATCGAACGGCTCCGGATCGGAGAGGGACTTGGAGAGGGGTTGGTGGGCTGTGTAGATGGGCTAGGCTATAAGGAGAGAAGAGATAGCAGCCCGGCAGTAGTTTCGAAGACCGAAACATCCGACGATTAAACTGGCAACGGTGCCGCTACGGATGACGGCTGGGCTATCAAACGGACTCCGAATGCGACGAAACTTGGCAGGCGGCCTGTCTACACTATAATAAGACCGCACGACAAGTTGCAACCCATTCCGAGAACATTATTATGCCACTTATAAAATAATATTTCGGAGGTGCCGCGGGCGCGTGCGAGTGTGGTCGGGCTCAGAACAGACAACGGAGAGAACCGGCGGAACACGAACGGATGCAAGTTTTATGAAAATGATGCCGATGCAATGCGAATGATGACATGAGACGAGATGCATAACAAGAACAAAATGCAAAACAACAGACAAAAACCCAACCACGGAGGAAATATCATATAGCATCTCCGGAAAAGGCAAGAGTCGGAGTTACGAATATGGAAAGTTGTATCCGGGGCGTTACAAAAGGTCACTTCCACCTTCCTTGTTGGTGACAAGTGGCACACTGTATGTGTGATAGTTACACAACCCGGGAGTTTTGTGTTTTTTTGTTATATTTTTTTAAACCAATTATCTCTTAAACCATGCGTCCAAATCACGAACCATTTTCACCATCGCATTTCTTGCGTCGAGATCTTTGAAAATTAATTCCATGTTAATAAGTTTTGACGAACTTTTTATTAAAAAACTTTGAAACTAGAAAACCAAAACCAAAAAAGAGGAAACCTAGAAAAAAGGAAACCAAAAAAATTTAAAACCAAAAAACCAGGAACAAGAAAAATCAAAAACCGAAAGCACAACTGTGCTTCACAATGAAGCACATTTTGTGCTTCACTTTTTTAGAAGCACACATTTTTTTCACACGTAGCACGGCTATGCTTTTCACTTTTTAGGAAGCAGAGTTTATGCTTCATGTGGTGAGCAGTCGTGCTTTTCGCTTTTTGAGAACACAGTTTGTGCTTCACATCGAAGCACAACTACGCTTCACATGGTGCACAGCTGTGCTTGTTAGTTTTGGGGGAACATGGTTTTTTATGCTTCACACAGAAGCAGAACTCTAGTTTTCACTTTTCAGCAAGCACCATTTATGCTTCACACGGTGCACAACTATGTTTTTCACTTTTCAGGAAGCACAATTTGTGTGCTTCACCTTCACCGTGAAGCAAAACATTGCTTCACTTGAGGAAACAAAAGAACAAAAGAGAATATATTTTTGAAGAAAATCTAGGAAAGGTCAAGCAAAACCTAAAAAATACATACAAAAAAACCATGCTCCTGCAGGTGCGCCCAGCGTGCGACACACGGTGGAGGCTACATTTCAAAAATATTTTGAAAAATATTAAATACAAATAATACAAAAAAATAATTTTTTGACTAAAAAGCCTCACAATTCTCTTTATTAAAATAAAGAAAACAAAGTCCTGTACAAGCTAAAGAAAGAGAAAAATACTTACACAGTAATACTTATACAGAGGAAAGTTAGTCTAAGAAACTAACTAAGGTAAATTAGACAACCAGTCCAAGTAACTATCCTTAAATTTACATTTATCCTATGGGTTAACAGGGTCCTATCATGAATAAAGTTGTGTCTCCAAAGTCAGAACAGAGGCCTTTCATTCCTAAAATCCTTTCAATTCCTGGTGATCCAGATGTTCCAGGCAGCAGTAAACACCACCTCAGTGAAGAAAGGCTTGCCAAAATCTCTCGTGGCATGGAGAGCCATCTGATATGTTGTCATACCAGGCTGTGGTTCCCATGCAATATGCAAATAATTCCAAACCCTTTGGCTGAAATTGCAGGAGAAGAAAAGGTGCCCGACATCTTCATGAATCAGGTGAGGACATAAAACACATGTGTGATCCTCAATATGGCAATGCCTACATTGAAGCATATACCTTGTGTTTAATCTATCTCTCAGCAACAACCATCCAAACATCTTTATCTTTAGTGTAAATGAACATTTCCATATCCACTGAAATATTGGGTCGACCAGAACATTTTCATGTACCTGTGTATAATATGATTTAGGTCTGAAGCACCCTCTATTGAAAGGCCAAATCCATTGATCATTACTCTGAGTTAGCTCATAACTTCCTAGAATTTGTTGCAGAGAGTGTAATTCCTCAAAGGCCTATGTCAACAAGGGTAAGTGAAGGCCATTAATAACATCCTATGACAACACCTGAGCAACAGAAATTTGACCATCAACCACATAAGAGAACAAACGAGGAAAGCTCTAACCGATGGAGGAATCATTTAACTCAGAGACCCAATTGTCAATCCAAAACATAATGGATATGTCATTTCCAAGTGTGGGTTTAGCAAACTGGCAATATTTGGGGTAGAGCTTAAAGACATCGCGCCACCAAAAAGAACCACACAAGGGAGTTGCATGAGGCACCGATCATAGTAGTATGAATCCTAGATTAGACTAACTCGAGGTGTGTCATGGTGATTATAAACTTATGCAAAAATTTCATGAGAAGAGCCTCATTCTGCACTCTCAAGTTAAGAACACCAAGACCACCTTTGTTCTTTGGCAGACAAACTAAATTCCAAGCAGCAAGAGACTATCTAGGTGTTGTTGGGAAACGTTGGATGGAAAACAAAAAAAATTATACGCGCACGCTAGATCTACCCATGAAGATGCATAGCAACAAGAGGGGAGAGTGTGTCTATGTACCCTCGTAGACGGTAAGCGGAAGCGTTTGACAACGCGGTTGATGTAGTCGAACTTCTTCGCGCTCCAACCGATCAAGTACCGAACGTATGACACCTCCGACTTTTGCACACGTTCAGCTCGGTGACGTCCTCCGCCTTCTTGATCCAGCAAGATGGCGAGGTAGTGGATGAGTTTAGACAGCACAACAGCGTGGTGACGGTGATGGTGAGTGATCTCCGCAGGGCTTCTCCTAACCACTATGAAAATATGACCGGGTGTAAACTATGGAGGGGGCGCCGCACACGGCTAGGCAATTGTCTATTATGTGCTAGGCGCCCCCCTCCCACATATATATAGGTGGAAGGGAGGGAGGAGCAGCCAAGGGGGGCGCCCAAGTAGGGGAATCCTACTTGTGGTCTCTCCCAAGCCGCACCCCCCTTTCTTTATTTGGAGCACGGGGAAAGGCACGGGAGGGTGCCCCCCTTTCCTTTCTCCCATGAGAGGGAAAGGCAGAAGGGCTAGCCCTCTAAGGGAGTGTTGGCCTAAGGGGTCCTCGGACGTCCGGCCTGTTGACATGGGCCGGACTGATGGGCTGTGAAGATACAAGACCGAAGACTCTCGCCTATGTCCGGATGGGACTCTCCTTGGCGTGGAAGGCAAGCTTGGCGCCCGAATATGACGATTCCTTTCTCTGAACCAACTTTATACAACCCTAGTCCCCTCCGGTGTCTATATAAACCGGAGGGCTTAGTCTGTAGAGGCAACCATAATCATAGAGGCTATACTTCTAGGTTTTTAGCCATTACGATCTCATGGTAGATCAACTCTTGTAATACTCATATTCATCAAGATCAATCAAGCAGGAAGTAGGGTATTACCTCCATAGAGAGGGCCCGAACCTTGGTAAGCATCGTGTCCCCCGCCTCCTATTACCATCAACCTTAGACGCACTGTTCGGGACCCCCTACCCGAGATCCGCCGGTTTTGACACCGACATTGGTGCTTTCATTTAAAGTTCTGCTGCGTTGTCACCAAAAGGTTTGATGGCTCCGTCAATCATCTACAACAATGCAGTCCGGGGCGAGGTTTTCCTCCCCGGACAGATCTTCGTATTCTGCGGCTTCGCACTGCGGGCTAACTCACTTGGCCATCTAGAGCAGATGGACAGCTATGCCCCTGGCCATCAGGTCAGGTTTGGAAGCTTCAGTTACATTGCTGATATCCGCAGAGACTTGATCTTCGACGGATTCGAGCCCATGGCAGCCGCTCCCTGCCACCATGATGAACATGACCTAAATCTATCCTCGGACCGTGCGTAGGAGATAGCGCCTGTAACTGCTCTGGCCCTAGACCCGGAGCAGATTGTGCCGTCCGAGGATGGGAAGCTCAACCCCGCCGAGGAAGCCGCAGACTCAGTGACGTTAGAGCCGCACACAGATCCAACCTCGAGTGGGGCCTGTGTCACCGAAACCTCGGATTTGTCTCCGGTCATAGGTTCCGAACCGTGTGCATCCACGCCCATCGAACCTGATCAAGCGCCGATCGTTGAATTCAGATCCACGGACATCTTCCCGCATTCACATTTAGGTGATGTGCTAAACTCATTAAAAACCCTCTCCTTATCTAGGGACTCTCAACCAAACTACCTCTGGTTTGGATTGGAAGCTGATGACGGAGAATTCCGCTTCCCACCCACCACCCACTTCATAGCCACTGTCGAACACTTAACCGACATGCTCGATTACAACTCCGAAGACATCGATGGTATGGACGACGATGCCGGAGAGGAGCAGGCACAAAAACCACCCCTTACAGGGCGTTGGACAGCCACCTCCTCGTATGATGTATACATGGTGGATACACCCAAACAGAACAATGGCGACAATGAGAAGGATCTAGTCGAGGATAAGCCTCCTGAGATACAGCCAAAGTGCTTTATGTTAGCGGCACCGTTCTAAACCACGTCGTGGAAAAAACAGCAATACCGGCACAGGAGAAAATAATACTCCGGATGAACGGGAGGATGGGCGAGTCAGCCCTAATGAATAGGCCGTAACGAAGACTCGGAGGACAGAAATTATCTTCGACCCTCCGAGGATGAGGCGAGCCACGGCGATGAAGACTTTATTGTGCCTGAGGAGCTCGTCAATCAGGAGCGCTTTAAGCGCCGGCTAATAGCCACTGCAAGGAGCCTGAAAAAGAAGCAGCAGCAACTTCAAGCTGATCAAGATCTACTCAATGACAGATGGACTAATGTCCTGGCAGCCGAGGAATACGGCCTCGAGCGCCCAACTAAAAGTTACCTGAAACGCAAATTGTTACCCCAACTCGATGACGAGGCACGGGAGCCCGTCCTACCAGCGCGTAATGCGGCTGACCGACCACCACGTGGCCGGGACAAAGCGGTAACTCAAGCCAAACACCAGCCCGCACTACCTCGCCGTAAAAACAGAGACACAACAGCTCGAGGATACACATATGACCTGCGGCATGACCTGGAAAATAGAGCAGGTCAGACCAGATCGATCTGTAGATCGCGGGGGCGTGCCCCGATGCGCGAAGATGGCCATCCGGCCGGACATGACAAACATAACCACGCCCAGGCCGAAAACCGCAGATGAACTCCATCCGAGCTACGTCGCGACTTGGCCCGATATAGAGGTGCCGCACACCCCCCTTTGCTTCACTGGTGAAGTAACGGAACATGAATTCCTGAAAGGGTTTAAACCCGTGAACATCGAATCATATGATGGGACAACAGACCCCGCAGTATGGATTGAGGATTTTCTCCTCCATATTCATATGGCCCGCGATGATTATCTTCACGCCATCAAATACCTCCCGCTAAAACTCAAGGGACATGCTTGGCACTGGTTGAACAGTTTGCCTGAAAACTCAATTGGCAGCTGGGAAGACTTGTAAGACGCCTTCCTCGACAACTTCCATGGTACATATGTCTGACCTCCGGATGCCGATGACTTAAGTCACATAGTGCAACAGCCCGGAGAGTCAGCCAGGAAATTTTGGACTAGGTTCTTAACTAAAAAGAACCAGATCATCGACTGTCCGGATGTCGAAGCCCTAGCGGCCTTTAAACATAGCATCAGTGACGAATGGCTCGCCCGACACCTTGGCCAAGAAAAGCCGAAGCCTATGGCAGCCCTCACGACACTTATGACCCGCTTCTGCGCGGGCGAGGATAGCTAGCTAGCCCGTAGCAATAACAATACAAGCTAACCTGGCACTTCTGAAGCCAGAAATAGCAACGGCAATCCCCGACGCAACAGACACAAGCGTCAAAGCAACGGTGACAACACCGAGGACACGACCATCAACGCCAGATTCAGTGGCTCTAAGTCCGGTCAGCGGAAGAAGCCATATAAAAGAAACAATCCGGGCTCGTCTATCTTGGACCGCATACTCGATCGTCCATGTCAAATCCACGACACTCCTGATAAACCAGCCAATCATACCAACAAAGACTGTTGGGTTTTTTAACAGGCCGGCAAGTTAAATGCTGAGAACAAGGAGAAGGGGTTGCAAAGCAAGGACGATGACGAGGAGCCCTGGCCACCGAACACAGGGGGACAAAAGAAGTTTCCCCCAAAGTTAAAATGGTGAACATGATATACGCTACCCATATCCCCAAGAGGGAGCGCAAGCGCGTGCTTAGGGACATCTACGCAATGGAGCCAGTCGCCCCAAAGTTCAACCCATGGTCGTCTTGCCCGATCACCTTCGATCGCAGGGACCATCCCACCAGTATCCGTCATGGCGGTTTAGCCACACTGGTCCTCGACCCAATCATTGATGGATTCCATCTTACGCAAGTCCTCATGGACGGTGGCAGCAGGCTGAACCTGCTCTATCAGGATACAGTGTGCAAAATGGGTATTGATCCCTGAAGGATCAAGCCCACAAAAACCACCTTTAAAGGAGTCATACCAGGTGTAGAGGCCCGCTGTACGGGCTCAATCACACTGGAGGTGGTCTTCGGATCCCCGGACAACTTCCAAAGCAAAGAGTTGATCTTCGATATCGTCCCCTTCCGCAGTGGCTATCACGCACTGCTCCGACGAACCGCATTCGTTCGATTCAATGTGGTGCCACACTACGCTTATCTCAAGCTCAATATGCCTGGACCACATGGTGTCATAACAGTCAATGGAAACACGGAACGCTCCTTGTACCGAGGAGCACACCGCTGCCCTCGCAGCAGAAGCACAGAGCGACCTTTCCAGGCAGAACCTTAATTCGGCGGCCAAGCTCCCGGACACTGTCAAACAAGTCCGAACTACTCTGCAGCAGGACAGTCCAACTCATCAAGAGCTTGACTAGCAATTCGGCCTCCGTCCTAGTCCCAACCAAACGGCGGCATTCGTACCGCATGTACATAACTACGCACTCAAAATACCATGGGCATAGACGGAGGCACAGCTAGATCGTGGTCCATAATACGGCTCAACCTCCCCTGGACCCATACTTTCACTTTTTCTTTTCCTTTCAGGTTTCTCTTTTTCCCAGTCCTTTCCTGGTGGCCTGATTGTCGGACCTATCAAGGGATGGATACACCAAGACAGCAAGAAGCATTGACGTATAAGGGAATTTCCAGGTGGTCTCTTTAAACGATCATTATGCCTGTTTTAAGGACCAGCACGCAGCTCTCCCTTGGGCGTGGCATGTTAAATAGCCCTGTTGCTTATCGCACTACTTGTACAAATACGCTTTGACGTATTAATCAAACTATAATGGTAAATAGTTTGCGGCCCAATTTCTGCGGCATTAGCCTATTACTTCATTTTTTTCTTTTTCTTGATATTCTTATCAATTGCACCCATACACTCTGGTACGACTTAATTCGCCAAGGGCTTCATTACGCCCCATAATACGACAACAAACTCCGAGCACTTTTTTACAGTATAGTTCGGCACCCTGAACTTTAAGCATTATATGCATCGGCTCCGAATCATGTCTTTGGTCAATAGTTGGGTTGCCCGGCTCCTGTGCTTACTACCTTACGTTCCGCTATATCGGCTAGGGTAGTAAAGGGAGAACTACTGCGATTGTGTCCTGGTTTATCCGGATGAGCACCTTAGTAGATAAAGCCGAAAACTAACTGTCATGATGCGGCGTGAGCCGGTCAGCTGTTCGAGAGGTTACAAATCTTTTGCGATTTTTTCCGCATTATGTGATGAATTGGTTTTTATCCGATCAGGTGTTTATAGCACCCCAAGTTCGGACTTACGAATACTAGGGGCTGCGCCTAAATTTCTATGTCAAACTCCTATGGCTAAGTGAGGGTGATAAAGCCACATAGTCTGATTCCTAGTTCGTTGCGCTAAACACCTCCTTCAAGGACCAAACCTTTGGATCAAGAGTGTTTAGATTCCATCCCGAACACCCTCGTACTAACTATGTGGGGGCTGAAGCCGATGACTGGCCAACTCTCAATTCAATGAAAACGGCCGCACAGGAGGTAAAATTTTAAATAAAAACCAAGCATTATATTACATCACGACCTTGTTTCATAGTACAGGACAGGATAACATTAATGTATTCATTCAAAGATAATATCCTTAGCACATTTCTCCGCCACAATGCAGGATCCCTCCAGGACATCGTCAAAATACCGCTCGAGTGTGTGGTGCTCCTTGCCAGTGGGCGGTCCTTTGGTCGCGAGCTTGACGGCATTCATCTTCGCCCATTGAACTTTGACACGGGCGAAGGCCATCCGCGCACCTTCAATGCAGACCGAGCGCTTGAGGCGCAAGCATTGACCAGCCGCTTCACGAGCCCGAAGTAGCTGCTGGGTATGGCTTCGGCAGGCCACAGCCGGACTATCAAATCCTTCATGGCTAGTTCGGCCACCCTATGTAGTTTAACCAGCTGTTTTAGCTGATCGTTAAAGGGCACCGGATGTTTTGGCGCAAGGTACTGTGACCAGAACAGCTTCTCCATCGAGCTCCCCTCTTCGGCTCGGAAGAACTCCGCAGCGTCGGAAACACTGCACGGCAGAACCGCAAACGCCCCTGGAGAACTCCAAATCCGGGTTAGTAAGAGATACCTTTCCTTCACATATTTGCTTTGCATAATGAAGGCCTTACCCGCCGTAATTTTTCTTGGCCTCTTGGATTTCCTGGAGGACGCCCTGGGCTTCCACCCGGGCATCTTGCGCGCTCTGGCGAGCCTTGGCGAGTTTGATCTCTCGATCCGCAATATCGTGCTCCAAGGACTCGCATTTCTTAACGGCGTCCTGGAGCTCTTGCTGGACCTCATTAACCCTGGCCTCGTGCTTTTCACGGGCGGCTTGCTCCTTTGTCGCTTTCTTTTTGGCCTACCAGCTCATTTTTGAGAGCCTCCACCTCGGTCGCTGCTCCTACAAATAAAATGGCACTATGGTCATTACAAATCATCTATCCTTTCTGATATACAGAAGGTCACTGCATACCTTGTTTATCCTCTAGCTGCTTTTTCACGCGGCCGAGCTCTTCCTCGGCCCGCTCCAGACTCTGCTTCAGTCCGAAAACCTCAGCAGTATGAGAGGTCATAACTAGTAACGACGCATGATTGTTCACATTGACTCATTTGGTTAGTCTCCTGCGAAACTTGTTTGATCCTCTGTCCGGCTTTTCATTTCGAACACCGGACAGTGTCTCAGGGGCTACTATCTATACCGTGGCATTCTTTTTACATAATTGCGTTGCCTACCTCAAAGCCTGTTAGAAGGCTTGTGCAGGCTTCGGTCAGTCCATTCTTTGTGGACTGAATCCTCTCAACCATCGTACCCATAAGGGTATGGTGTTCCTCAATAATGGAAGCACTTCACAGCACTTCCATTAGAGTGTCCGGCACCTCTGGCTGGACAGAGGTCACCGGCGGAATTGGCGCACCTCCTCCTTTTGAAGGAGGCTGCTTGCCGGGTTCCGGAGCCGCATAGGTCTCCGGGACCATATTCGGCTGGGGACCGAGCTGAATATGACCCCATCGTTAGTCTCCATGGGGATTTGCTCCCCCATGTGTCCGGCGGCTGAGGTTTCACCCTCCGGCGCCGCCCTGACGGCCTCATGAGTCCCTCCCTGGCCTGGGATCCATCGGGACAACACCTCGGTGTCATCCATGGCCTTGGGAGAGGAGGCTGCCAGAAGGGACCTGCTTTCCATCGCCTTCAGGTCCAGCGAATCCCCCGAAGATGAGGATCGCTCGAGGTCGGACCGAGCCGGACTGCAAATGCATGGTTCAACATGTTAAGACTATGAAGTAGAGACTCTGGATATATGAATGCGTCTAGTTTTTTGAGTACTCACGATTCGGCCAGGGGCTTGTCTCGAGGGCGCCGCTCTGGGCTGCTAGCGACGTCCCACACAGAGTTATCTGCAAGGGAACCCTTCCCCCTCTTGGACGCCTCTGCCTTCAGATTTGTGGAGGCCGCCCTCTTCTTCCTTTCCCCCTCGGGGGGAGAGTTGCTTTCCTCGTCCTCTTCGTTCCCGGCGGTGGAGGAGTGAGTCTTGGTGTCTTCGGACGTCATGTCCGAAGCACCCTTGCGACGGAGACCGCTTCTGGTCTCCATGGCCTTCCCCTTGGCCTTCTCCTTCGGTGCCTGGTAGGGCGCTAGAACCAGCATCTTTGTCAAAAGCGGGATGGACGGTTCCTCGGGCAGCGGAGCCGGACACTTGATCTGCTCCGCTTTCTTTGTCCAGCCCTGAAAAAATAAATAGGAGGCTCACGCATCTTCCCTGAATAACTAAGTAAAGGATTCTGAAAGTGCTAGTTATCGACTAGAGGGGGGGGGTGAATAGGCGATTTTTAGCAAAGTCTTCAAAACATGGAAGTTTCGAAGACAAACAATAGAAATGACCTAATTGATATGCAGCGGAAGATAAACTGCAACAAGCAAACCATAGTCAAGTATGCAATAATGTGAAAGTACAAAGACTAATAGCAGCTTGGTAGTAGGGATCAGGATGGAAGATAGTATGAAGCCAACCAATGATAGTAGTCAAGCAATGAAGTCAAACAGGTACGACAAATAGGCAATGACTTCACGAAGACAAACTCAAAGTAAAGGGAGGGAGAGGATAGAACCAGTCACTTGTTGAAGACACATGATTTGTTGGACCAGTTCCAGTTGCTGTGACAACTGTACATCTGGTTAGGGAGGTTGAGATTCAACTCAGAAGACCACGTCTTCACCTTATTCCCCTTGGGCTAAGGACACACAGTCCTCGCCCAATTACTCTGGTAAGTCTCCAAGGTAGACTTCCGAACCTTCACAGACTTCGTTCACCGGCGATCCACAATGACTGTTGGATGCACAGAACGCGACGCCTAACCGGCTGGAGGATACATAGTCCTCAAGTGTAATAAGTCTTCAGGTCACTCAGACAGAAAGACTTCAGTGATGCCTAACACTCTTTGGCTCTGGGTGTTTGGGCTTTCTCCTCGCAAGGATTTCTCTCTCTCAAAGGCTTCGAGGTGGGTTGCTCTCAAACGACAAAAGCCGTGAACTAACTCTGAGCAGCCACCAATTTATGGTGTAGGGGGTGGGCTATTTATAGCCACAAGGAAACCCGACCTGATATGTCCGAAATGACCCTGGATCACTAAGGAACTGACATGTGTTCCAACGGTCAGATTGCAAACACACACGACAACTTTACTTGGGCTACAAGCAAAGCTGACTCATCCAACTCTAGATAAGATTTGCTCTCATTGTCTTCGCTCGAAGACATAGGATTTGGGTTGAGCATCACTTCAGTCATTCTGACTTTGTTCACTTGGACCCCACTTAACAGTACGATGGTTCCTATGACTCAACAAAGAAGAAAAGGAAACAACAAAACGACACAGTCTTCGCGCTCCATAGTCTTCACTCAATGTCTTCTCATGTCATAGTCTTCAATATGAATATCTTCACATACCACCATTGTCGTCAATGTCTTCATACATTTTTAGGGGTCATCTCCGGTAGGTAAACCGAATCAATGAGGGACACTACCTGCGTTATCCTGCAATTCTCACAAACGCATTAGTCCCTCAACCAACTTTGTCATCAATACTCCAAAACCAACTAGGGGTGGCACTAGATGCACTTACAATCTCCCCCTTTTTGGTGATTGATGACAAACTGGTTGAAGTTTTCAACGGGGATAAAGTATGTGAAATTGTAATGGATAGGGTATTGTCTTCATAAGTGGCAAAGGCTCCCCCTGAAGATGTGCATATAACTAATTTGCTTTTGGAATGCAAATGCACATGACAGGTTGTACTTGTGGAGATCCTCTTCAACTTATGAAGATAATTCATCATGCATGAAATGATATAACTAAGAGAGTGACATGCATAATGAAAAATGGACGTTTGCAGAATGATCTAAGTGCGGAAGTTATCATCGCACATGGAAAAGCAAATAAGTAGCAGACGACCATCGAGTTTAAGTGTTACAACTCAAAGAACGAAATGTATCAAAAGGAAGAGTTGTAATCACTAGGAAAAATAAAAAGCAACCACCCATATGAACCCGCTAGAAGACTATCAAACTCATATGCTTCTCCCCCTTTTGTCAGTAATGACCAAAAAGGTTTGAAGACATAGAGCATCTACTCGTTACCATGAGGAGTAGGAGAAGTAGCAGGGTTGTTGTTGTTGTTTGGCGGTGCAGACGAACTTGGTGCAGTGTCGATGCGTGCAGAAGAAGGGGGCGGTGAAGTAGCATCGTCTTCATCATCGATCACTTTGGCATTCACAGTTGCCACGGAGGAAGAATAGTCAGAGTCTTCAAGGGATGGAGTTCGACGCAGGACAACATTCCGTGGAGGAGTGGTGTCAAACTTGAATCTTTCAGTGACCCTAACGGTCACATTATTTGCTAAATCGGTCTGACCGAGTTTAATGATTCGGTCCCACCGAGTTTGGTAGATTGTGTGTAGCGGTTAGATTTTGTGTGGAGGCTATATATACCCCTCCACCTCCTCTTCATTCAAAAAGAGAGCCATCAGACCGAACCTACGCTTCCAGCATCCTATTTCTGAGAGAGAACTACCTACTCATGTGTTGAGGCCAAGATATTCCATTCCTACCATATGAATCTTGATCTCTAGCCTTCCCCAAGTTGCTTTCCACTCAAATCTTCTTTCCACCAGATCCAAATCCTATGAGAGAGAGTTGAGTGTTGGGGAGACTATCATTTGAAGCACAAGAGCAAGGAGTTCATCATCAACGCACCATTTGTTACTTCTTGGAGAGTGGTGTCTCCTAGATTGGCTAGGTGTCACTTGGGAGCCTCCGACAAGATTGTGGAGTTGAACCAAGGAGTTTGTAAGGGCAAGGAGATCGCCTACTTCGTGAAGATCTACCGCTAGTGAGGCAAGTCCTTCGTGGGCGACGGCCATGGTGGGATAGACAAGGTTGCTTCTTCGTGGACCCTTCTTGGGTGGAGCCCTCCGTGGACTCGCGCAACCTTACCCTTCGTGGGTTGAAGTCTCCATCAACGTGGATGTACGATAGCACCACCTATCGGAACCACGCCAAAAACATCCATGTCTCCAATTGCGTTTGAATCCTCCAATCCCTTCCCTTTACATTCTTGCAAGTTGCATGCTTTACTTTCCGCTGCTCACATACTCTTTGCATGCTTGCTTGCTATATGTTGTGAATGTTAAACTTGTGCCTAAACTCCATTTAAACTTTAAAGAAACTTAAAAACTGCAACTTTGGTACTTAGTGTCTAATCACCCCCCTCTAGACACTTCTTCTCAAGGTCCTACAAGTGGTATCAGAGCATTGGTCTCCATTGCCTTGGTTTAATCACCATTGGAGGAAGATGGATGAGTCTACTTTGGGGAGTCTTAGACATAGAGTGCCTATTCTTGATAGAGAGTATTTTCATGAGTGAAAAAATGAGATGCTTGTTATTTTCAATCAATATCATTTGAACAAGTACATTGCTAGTCCTTGTGCACCTTGTGTTGATCCTATGCATCCTACCCTTGATGAGTCTATTGACATGATTAGGAATGTTAGAACTGTTAATCTTATCTCTAGAGGCTTGCCTAGAAACTTGATTATAAAACTGCCTACTCTTGAGTGTGCCTACACTATATGGAAATTTCTTGAGGAACGATTTCCCGATTATTCTTTGAAAAATCTTGATGAAATTCTCTATAAGTCTATTGCTTTGAGTAAAATGAATACTAGTGATCCTATGTTTGGTGATCGTCTATTTGAGCTTACAAACCTTATGCGTGCCAAAGGAAATGTTGGTATTATTAGTGACATTATTTCCGAAGCTATAAGAATTCATAGACAAGATTATTGTCAAACTCATTCTAATGAATCACCCTCTCTAGGATTTGATCCACCACATGACGATGTTGGACATGGATACTATGATGAGGATGATGATAGTGACTTCGATCTTGATGATGCAATGAGATATTTTGGTCTTATGGCAAATCTTCGGGGATATATGTCAGGAGGAAAGGAATGGGTTCTTGATAGTGGATGTACCGATCACGTGACCGGAGATAAAGACATGTTTCGTGAGCTTGCTGATAATGATAGTCCTCGAAAGTATGTCACTTTCGGTGACAACTCAAAGGGTAAGGTGGTTGGCCTCGGTAAGGTGGCCATCTCACATGATATCTCCATACAAAATGTCATGCTCGTTGAATCTCTTGGGTACAACTTACTTTCAGTATCTAGACTTGCTGATTTCGGTTTCAATGTCCTATTTACTGAAGTAGATTGCCAAGTGTTTCGTAGAGACAATCATAAAATGGTCTTTACCGGCATACGTAGAGGTGATCTATACATTGTTGATTTCACTAAAAAGGCTCAACCTAAAACTTGCTTCATTGCTAATCCTCAAAAGGCTGGTTATGGCATAGACGATTAGTTTGGCATGAGAAACCTTGACAAGCTTATTAAAGGAAATCATATCCTTGGAGTTAATGATGTCATATTTGATAAGGATAGACTTTGCAGTGCTTGTCAAGCAGGTAAACAGGTTGGAGGAAGGCATCCCGTGAAGAACATCATGACCACGAAGAGGCCACTCGAGCTACTTCACATGGATCTCTTTGGTCCCAACTCTTACAAGAGTCTCGGTGGAAATTCTTTTGGTCTAGTTATAGTTGATGATTTTTCCAGATTTACGTGGGTGTTCTTTCTCGATGATAAATCGCAGGTCCAAAAGATCTTAAAAAACTTCGCTAGGAAGGCCCAATACCAATTTGAAGTGAAGATCAAGAAGGTTCGCAGCGACAACGGAACGGAGTTCAAGAATGCAAATGTGGACACCTTTCTTGACGAAGAAGGGATTTCACACGAGTTCTCGGCTACGTACACACCTCAACAAAATGGAGTTGTTGAGAGGAAGAACTGGACGCTCATCAAAATGGCGAGAATGATGCTTGATGAGTACAAGACGCTAAAGCACTTTTGGGCAGAGCGGTTGAGACAGCTTGTCATGCAACAAATCGCTTGTATCTTCACAAGCTACTCGGCAATACGGCATACGAGCTCCTCACCGGTAACAAACCCCAAGTTGGATACTTTCGAGTATTCGGCTCAAAGTGCTACATTCTTGATAAGCATCGTCGTTCAAAATTTGCTCCTAAGTCTCATGAAGGTTTCCTACTAGGTTATGGCTCAAACTCTCACACTTACCGTGTCTACAACAATTTCACCCGAAAGGTTGAAGAGACGGTAGATGTGAAGTTTGATGAATCTAACGGCTCGCAAGTAGAGCAATTGCCAATTGATGTAGGAGACAAAGATCCTTCGGAAGCAATCCAAGACTTGTCTATTGGCAAGGTCCGTCCAACGGAGGTGAAGGAGAGTACCTCGTCTGTCCAAGTGGAAGCTTCTACTTCACGACAAGGTGAACCAAGAGTTGATATGGAAGCATCCACAAGTGGGACACACCAAGATGAAGGAAACGAGGAAGTGCATCAAGATGAACGTTAACAACCTCCTTCTCCACCACGACAAGAGAACGACAACGCCAACAATGAAGAAGGCCAAGAAGAAGAACAAGATGAAGAAGATGTTCAACAAAGATCCAAGCAAAAGCTTTCACGAGTTTGAGCAAGAATTGCTAAAGACCATCCCGTCGAGCAAATCTACAATCATATTCAAACTGGGAGAATCACTCGCTCTAAAACTCGTTTAGCTAACTTTTGTGAAAACTATTCTTTCATCTCTAGCATTGAACCTATGAAGGTCGAAGAAGCATTGGGAGATCCAGATTGGATAAATGCTATGCATGAAGAGCTACACAACTTTGAGAGGAACCAAGTTTGGACATTGGTTGAGAAGCCCGACAACAACCACAACATCATCGGTACCAAATGGGTGTTTCGCAACAAGCAAGATGAAGATGGACAAGTAGTTCACAACAAAGCATGTCTCGTTGCCCAAGGCTACACACAAGTCGAAGGTATGGACTATGGTGAGACGTGCGCCCCTGTTGTTAGACTTGAGTCCATTCGCATCTTACTTGCCTATGCTAATCAGCATGATATCACATTGTACCAAATGGACATTAAAAGTGCTTTCTAAATGGTGAAATAGAGGAGGAAGTTTATGTTAAAAAACCTCCCAGCTTTGTCAATCCTAAGAAACCCAATCATGTTTACAAACTTCACAAAGCTCTTTATGGTCTTAAACAAGCTCCTAGAGCATGGTATAAATGCTTGACCAAGTTCCTCACTGAGAAAGGGTTTGAAATTGGGAAAATTGATTCCACACTCTTTACTAAAAGGGTTAATGGTGAACTATTTGTGTGCCAAATCTATGTTGATGATATTATATTTGGGTCAACTAACCCTCATTTTAGTGAAAAGTTTGGGAAGCTAATGTCAGAGAAGTTTGAGATGTCTATGATGACTAAAATCAAATTCTTTCTTGGGTTGCAAATCAAGCAAACTAAGGAAGGTACTTTTATCTCTCAAACGAAGTACACTAAGGACTTATTCAAGAAGTTCAATATGCAAGAATGCAAAGGTATGTCTACACCCATGCCTACTAGTGGACATCTTGACTTAACCAAAGATGATGAACCGGTTGATCAAAAGGTTTATCGCTCTATGATTGGTTCATTGTTATATCTATGTGCTTCACGTCCCGATATTATGCTAAGTGTGTGCATGTGTGCACGATATCAAGCTGCTCCTAAAGAATGTCATCTTAAGGCCGTGAAAAGGATAGTGAGATACTTAATCCATACACCAAATTTTGGCATTTGGTATCCTAAGAGGGCCTCTTTCGATCTTGTCGGCTACTCTGACTCAGACTATGCCGGAGACAAGGTTGATAGAAAGTCCACTTCCGGTACTTGTCAATTTCTTGGTAGATCTCTTGTGTCTTGGTCCTCCAAGAAACAAAACTCAGTATCCTTATCCACTGCCGAAGCTGAATATATTGCCGCTGGTTCATGTTGTGCTCAATTACTTTGGATGACCCAAACTCTTAAAGATTATGGGATATATTTGAGACATGTTCCATTGCTTTGTGATAATGAAAGTGCTATCGAAATTGGTCATAATCCTGTGCAACATTCTCGAACTAAGCATATTGAAGTTCGTCATCATTTCATTCGAGATCATGTTGCTAAGGGTGACATTGATCTTAAGCATGTTCGCACCGAAAAGCAATTAGCGGATATATTCACTAAACCTCTTGATGAGAGAGTATTTTGCAGGTTAAGAGGAGAATTGAACATCATTGATGCTTCAAACTTGGAGTAGAAACTCCATTGGATACATGCAAGACATGAGCTTATGACTAATCCTTGATATTTCTCTTATGATGAAAAACTTATATCTTGGATATATTTGCATCTTGCATGTTATCTAACTCATGTAGGTACTTGGTTGAATCAATTCCATGAGATTGAAACCTACTCACATCTTGAGCAATCTCTACATCACCAAGTCTCTACACAAGGTGGTTGAAGACAAGGAAGCACGAAACCATTCAAATATATCCTTTGACAAATTCTATGTTGAGATTCATGATTGTCATTTTTGGATATACAAGTGCTCTTCCTTGCAAGAACTAACCCATGTAGGTATATGGACTCAAATTCCAAGTGGTGCTCCACATTCTTGATGAGCTACATCAACCTTGAGCAACCCATGCAAGTTCAACTACATGGACAACACCATCAACCATGGTATGTTATTCCATCTTAGAGAAGCTTTACTCCGATTCATGAGTTAAAGCAACTCGACAAGATGTGAATACATCAAGATGCTTAAAAGAAAAATGGCAACCCCATTTTGAGCTTAAACGATGAGTATGACCTATGATCAAGTGATCTCACTTGACTCCTAAGTCAATATACTCTAACATAGGTGACTTAGTCGCCGACCATCTCTAAATGAAGTTCTCCTATGTTCTTTTCTGAGTTTTTGCATTTGTCTCATGCATATTTGTTTCCCCTTTCAAAAAAAACTTCATCTAGGTTTCTTTCTGTTTTCTGTGCATTTTCTGCATCAATTCCTTGCATATCATTCAGTAAATTCCTTGCAAATCTTTGTGAGATCTTCTAGTCTAGTGAGCTGAGGTGACAAGTGTTTTCTCTGTGATGAACTCGGTTTCACCGATTTGTTATTTTCGGTCCAACCGAATCTTTTTGGTATGACCGAAGCATACCACTCGGTGCCACCGATTTCATAACAGGAAAAACTCTTTGCCACATATTCTGTGTTTCTTCTGATCCAGCTCCACTCAATGAATCTTGTCCTCTACAAGCATCACATTTTTATCATTGCTTTGTTCTATGTCTCAAGGATCAAACCCATTCACGACAAATTCCAGAGGGAGAGAGAGAGATTACATCTTTATCAAGCCCTTCTTGGAAATTGATGTCAAAGGGGGAGAGAGAGATCACATCAAAGCTTATCATCTAGAGAGAGAGATCACATCAGAGAGAGAGTATCACCTTCTTAGGGGGAGAGAGATCCTTCAGGGAGAGAGAGAAATCTCCAGGGGAGAGAATACTAGTAGAAAGTATTTCTCAAGGATCCCATATGCTTGGTGTTCAAGAGGAGAGATGCCACATGTCTTCTTAAGGGGAAAGACATGTTCATATGTGCTTATTTGCATTAGTTTGCATTAGCTCTGTTTATTTATTTCCTTCAGCTCAGATTTTCTGTTCCCTATCTTCTCCTAGTATCCCATGCTAGATTCAGGGGGAGCAAGACATCTAAAGGGAAAGAGATCATTTAAATTCATTGCATATCTTTACTCTTGGGGACATGTCTAATCCATTGTGGTACTTAGTACTCACTCTCTACATGTCATCCCAGTCTTGGTATTCTTGTGGTTTCTTCTAGTTGCTCTGGCTAGTAGATGCATCTGTGTTATATAACCTTGTTTACGCAGGTTCATTCCATCATCCTAAGCCAACTCAAGACTACAAGGTAAGTATATGCATCACAATCATGTGTATGAGGAATTCTTGCTGATGTACATACTGTTTACAAGAAGGACTCATGGGCATGAAGGTATTTCCTTTAATATTTTTTTGCTCTCATGCATATGGCCAAGATACATGTAACACATTGCCTGCTCTATCATGGTTATGCTATCACATGCTTCTATATTTCATATTCACATGATTGCATACATGTAGGGGGGCCTATGCTTGTTACATGTCTTTCCAAAGCTTTACTTGCTATTCTTTATATCTTTATCTAAAGCTTTGATGTATGTTGCCATCAATTACCAAAAAGGGGGAGATTGAAAGCACAAGTGCTCCCTAGGTGGTTTTGGTAATTAATGGCAACATATCTCTTGTTGGACTAACACTTTTATCCAGTATATTTCAGATAAGTTCAACAATGGAGTGGCATGGACTAAAGGATGTGGGAACTCCTTCAAGATGCTAAGGACAAGGGATTGGCTCAAGCTTCAAGATCAAGACTCTTCATTTTACATTTTAGTGATCCAAGATCACATTGAGTCTATAGGAAAAGCCAATACTATCAAGGAGGGATGAGGTGTTACTTAATGAGCCTCTTGCTTCAAGTGCTTAGTGATATGCTCCAAATACCCTCAACTACTTTCCCACTTCCACACATATGTCCTAAACCTGAAGTCAAACTCGGCCCCACTGATTCTTTCTATCCGGCGCCACCGAGTTTTGATGTCTTAGCCACTGCCACAAACCCTAGGCAAATCGGTCTCACCGATAGGGACTCGGTCTCACCGAGATGGGATTGTAATCTCTCTGTGTATGTCCATTATCAAAATCGGTCTCACCGAGTTTGAGTAATCGGTACTACCGAGATTACAATGCAAACTCCCTGGTTAACTTATTATCAAAATCGGTCCCACCGAGATTGATAATCGGTCAAACCGAGTTTGCCTGACCAACTCTCTGGAAAGCTTATTACCAAAATCGCCCACCGAGTTTGTGTAATCGGTCTTACCGAGATTACGTTATGCCCTAACCCTAACCGAATCGGTCCTACCGAGTTGCATTCCGGTGAGTGGTGTCTCCTAGATTCGGTTAGGGTTAGGGTATAACGTAATCTCGATAAGACCGATTACACAAACTCGGTGGGACCGATTTTGGTAATAAGCTTTCCAGAGAGTTGGTCAGGAAAACTCGGTTTCACCGATTATCAATCTCGGTGGGACCGATTTTGATAATAAGTTAAACAGAGAGTTTGCATTGTAATCTCGGTAGTACCGATTACTCAAACTCGGTGAGACCGATTTTGATAATGGACATACACAGAGAGATTACAATCCCATCTCGGTGAGACCGAGATCCCTATCGGTGAGACCGATTTGCCTAGGGTTTGTGGCAGTGGCTAAGACATCAAAACTCGGTGGCGCCGGATAGAAAGAATCAGTGGGGCCGAGTTTGACTTTAGGTTTAGGACATATGTGTGGAAGTGGGAAAGTAGTTGAGGGTATTAGGAGCATATCACTAAGCACTTGAAGCAAGAGGCTCATTAAGCAACACCTCATCCCTCCTTGATAGTATTGGCTTTTCCTATAGACTCAATGTGATCTTGGATCACTAAAATGTAAAATGAAGAGTCTTGAGCTTGAAGCTTGAGCCAATCCTTTGTCCTTAGCATCTTGAAGGAGTTCCCACATCCTTTAGTCCATGCCAATCCATTGTTGAACTTATCTGAAATATACTGGATAAAAGTGTTAGTCCAACAAGAGATATGTTGTCATTAATTACCAAAACCACCAAAACCACAAAACTTGAATCTTTCAGTGGAGTCAAACTTGAATCTTTCGATGATGACTTCATGTAGGTGTTGAAGATGTGGATGCTCAATGTTGAAGTAGATCATTTGGAGCAATCCTTTGGAGTGAGTTGCACTTTCAACTTGCCTACATGGGTTAGTCCCACAAGGAACAAACAAGAATATCCATAGACATAGAGTGATGCACACACAAGATGATGTCCATGAAAACATTAGGTTACCTTGTCCCTTGCCTTACCAACATGAGGGTTTGTGACTCCTTGAACTAGTGCAAGATGTGGAAGTTGATGGCACTTGTCCTTGCCAAAATGATATGAGTGAAGAATGTTGGCGGAGTCACCCTCAAGAACTCTCTAGTTCTTCTTCTTCGGGATCCACATCATCTTGATGGGAATCCTTGGAGTTGTAGTTGTACTTGATGAAGTAGAACTTGACGTAGTCTTGTGGACCCACTCGAATGAGGCTTTAGGTGCTTCTTCAAATGCATCAATCTCTTCTTGAAGCTTGTCCTTGCCTTTGTTCTTGTGGTCTTGTGGTGGAAGATCATCTTGAGCGTGTGTCCCCTTGAAGGAAGTAGGATCATACTTCTCTTGTTGAGGAACAAACTTTGTCTTGGGGTATTGATCTTCTTCCCACTCAACTCCATTGGCGTTGAACTTTCGTTCAAAACCAACACCTTGATTCGTCCAGTGCCTTCCTTGCTTGCGTACAATTTCCTCGAATTGCTTACTCCCGGCAAGGCTCTTGTAAACACGTTTCTCTATAGTTCCCTTCAATAAACTATTTTCTTGCTCAAGTGTAACTTGGCTAAGAGAATCATTAGTGGAATCAAAAGAACTACTAGAAGCAACAATATTGGATTTAACATTATTATTGTTACTACTAGAGGAAGTATCTTTCTTGTACTTGTTACTAGACTTGACTTGAGGCATGTCAGTAGATAAGAGTAAACGCTTGGCAATGTAAGAAGAACTTTTCTTGTGGAGATCATCATTTATTGCCTTTAAGAACTCATGCTCTTGCTCAAGATTGAGCTTTTCAAAGCGTAACTTCTCATGAGCCCTTAAAAGTTCTCGATGATCTTCGAAGATAGTTTCATGAGCCAACTTGAGAGTGTTTAGTTCTTTAGTTAGAAGCTCAATTTTCTCCTTATCATTGTCATTCCTTTGTTTAGCATGATTAATTGACGTTTCATCATAGTATTCATCACTAGAGTTGTCAACAATTAAATCATCATCCACAAGCAAGTCATCTTCATCACTATTGAAATCAACATACTCGGGATGTGTTACCTTTGGACCTTTGGCCATGAAGCATCTTCCAATTCCTTCATTTGGTGAGTCAAATATATCGTAGGAGTTGGTTGACACAAGTGCTAGACCGGCAACACCTTCATCTTGAGTATGTTCGGAGTCGGAGTGATAGCTTCTCTTGGAGTGATTGTCGGAGTCGGAGCCGGAAACCCATTCACCAACATGAGCTTGATGTCTTCGTTGTGTGTAGCTCCTTGATGACTTGTCCTTCCTTTCCGAATCCTTGCTTCTCCGTGAGGGTCTTCGTTCATAACGATCATCTCTACTCCTTCTCTCTCTTGGTGGTCATTCTTCTCTTTTGCTCCTTCTTCTTGGAGAATCTTCTCTTCTTTTGTAGGGTGTCATACACTCATTGGAGTAGTGTCCGGGTCTCCCACAATTGTAGCAATTGCGCTCTCGACTAGAAGATCTCTTGTCATGATAAGACCTTGACTTGGAGCTTCTTTCTTTGCTTCTACTCTTGTAGAATTTGTTGAAGTTCTTCACCATTAAGCTCAATTCTTCATTAAAGGTTTGTTTCTCACTTGATGATGTGGGGGCTTCGCTTGAGGCTTTGTAAGCACCACTTGACTTGTTGTGAAGTTCCTCCTTATCCTTGAGTGACATCTCATGAGCAACAATCCTTCCAATGACTTCCGTTGGCTTGAGATCTTTGTAGTTTGGAATCATTTGGATCAATGTGCACACGGTATGATACTTTCCATCCAATGCTCTTAGGATTTTCTTGATGATGAATTTGTCGGTCATCTCTTCACTCCCTAAGCCGGCAATCTCATTTGTGATAAGAGCAAGCCTAGAGTACATTTCAGCGACACCTTCACCATCCTTCATTTTGAACTTGTCAAGCTGACTTTGGAGCACATCCAACTTGGATTCCTTGACGGACTCGGTACCTTCATGCATATCAATCAAAGTATCCCAAATTTCCTTTGCATTCTCAAGACGGCTGATTTTGTTGAATTCTTCGGGGCACAATCCGTTGAAGATGATGTCACATGCTTGAGCGTTGTATTGCAGCATCTTCAATTCTTCTGCATTTGCTTCACGGTTTGGTTCTCTCCCATCGAAGAATTCACCTTGCAAGCCAATACAAATAATTGCCCAAACAGCGGGGTTATGTCCAACAATATGCATTTTCATCTTATGCTTCCAACTAGCAAAATTAGTACCATCAAAGTAAGGACCTCTACGGTGATAATTTCCCTGCTAGACGCCATACTCTCCTAGGTTGTGAAACCAAGGCTATGACCACCAAAAGCTATGGAAATCAAAGCAAATGGAAACCAAGGCTCTGATACCACTTGTAGGACCTTGAAGTATGTCTAGAGGGGGGGTGGGGTGATTATACTACTTGACCAATAAAAACTTAACCTTTTCCCAATTTTAGAGTTTGGCAGATTTTAGCTATTTTAGGACAAGTCAAGCAATCATCACACAATACAAGCAAGCATGCAACGAGTGTATAGGCAGCGGAAATTAAAGCATGCAACTTGCAAGAAAGTAAAGGGAAGGGTTTGGAGGATTCAAATGCAATTGGAGACACGGATGTTTTTGGCGTGGTTCCGATAGGTGGTGCTATCGTACATCCACGTTGATGGAGACTTCAACCCACGAAGGGTAACGGCTGCGCGAGTCCACGGAGGGCTCCACCCAAGAAGGGTCCATGAAGAAGCAACCTTATCTATCCCACCATGGCCGTCGCCCACGAATGACTTGCCTCACTAGCGGTAGATCTTCACGAAGTAGGCGATCTCCTTGCCCTTACAAACTCCTTGGTTCAACTCCACAATCTTGTCGGAGGCTCCCAAGTGACACCTAGCCAATCTAGGAGACACCACTCTCCAAGAAGTAACAAATGGTGCGTTGATGATGAACTCCTTTCTCTTGTGCTTCAAATGATAGTCTCCCCAACACTCAACTCTCTCTCATAGGATTTGGATCTGGTGGAAAGAGGGTTTGAGTGGAAAGCAACTTGGGGAAGGCTAGAGATCAAGATTCATATGGTAGGAATGGAATATCTTGGCCTCAACACATGAGTAGGTGGTTCTCTCTCAGAAATGGTAAGTTGGAAGTGTAGGTTTGTTCTGATGGCTCTCTCCACGAATGAAGAGGAGGTGGAGGGGTATATATAGCCTCCACACAAAATCTAACCGTTACACACAATTTACCAAACTCGGTGGGACCGAATCGTTAAACTCGGTCGGACCGATTCAGTAAACCTAGTGACCGTTAGTGATTTTCGGTGGGACCGACATGCATCTCGGTGAGACCGATTCGGTTAGGGTTAGGGCATAACGTAATCTCGGTAAGACCGATTACACAAACTCGGTAAGACCGATTTTGGTAATAAGCTTTCCAGAGAGTTGGTCAGGTAAACTCGGTGGGACCGATTTGCTCTTTTCGGTGAGACCAGAATGTTACAAAAAGGAAACAGAGAGTTTACATTGCAATCTCGGTGGGACCGATCGCTCACTTCGGTTAGACCGAAATGTTACGAAGGGAAACTGTTAGATTACAATCCCATCTCGGTGAGACCGAGATCCCTATCGGTAAGCCCAATTTGCTTAGGGTTTGTGGCAGTGGCTATGACTTTTGGAATCGGCGGCGCTGGATAGAAAGAATCGGTGTGACCGATTTTGGCTTTAAGTTTAGGTCATTTGTGGATGTCGGAAAGTAGTTGAGGGTTTTGGAGCATATCACTAAGCAAATGAAGCAAGATGCTCATTAAGCAACACCTCATCCCTTCTTGATAGTATTGGCTTTTCCTATAGACTCAATGTGATCTTGGATCACTAAAATGTAAAATGAAGAGTCTTGAGCTTTTGAGCTTGAGCCAATCCTTTGTCCTTAGTATTTTGAGGGATCCACTTTCATCATCCATGCCATGCCATTCATTGAGCTTTCCTGAAATAATAGTCTTGGAATAGCATTAGCTCAATGAGCTATATGTTGTTATTAATCACCAAAACCACCTAGGGATAGTTGCACTTTCAATCTCCCGCTTTTTGGTAATTGATGACAACATATAGATCAAAGCTTCGACAAATGATAATAAAATTTAAATAACATCGTCGCTTTGAGAAGTTTGTGATAAGCAAGAGCTCCCCCTAAATTTGTGCATAGTTTTAGATTTGCTTTGGACTGCAAATGCACAATGATTAGGCTCATGGGTTACTCTTCCATGTCACATACATCTTGGTGGAGCGCTCAAAATAATAAACAATGAATACATGCACTCATCACCAAGCATAGTGAGTGATCACATAAGATAGATAGGATAATATCAAGCATGCATAAGTATAGCTTATGATCAAACACATGATCATCAATGTCTCACAAGCATAGTATCTCAACCAAAAGCAAACAAAGATAAACACACCAAAAGCAAGAGAGAACAAAAGCAACACTCTCTCTCTCGAAGCCTATGATCTATACATTTTTCTCCCCCTTTGGCAACAAGTTACCAAAAAGTACATAGAAAATGCATAGTGCTAGATCGACTCTCAGGCTTGATCTTCTGGTGGTGGTGTCCTAATAACTCCAAGGACGAAGGCTTCAGTTGAAGTAGAGGGTGCTGGAGTTGATGCTGAAGCTGGTTGCACTGGAGCTGAAGGGGCGGTGGCTGGTGCTGAAGTTGTTGCTCTAGTGTCTGTCACTGGCTCTGCAACTGACCTCTGGGCTCTGGGCACTCTGGCAAACACATTTGTGGTTTTCTTGCCCTTCCTCTCCTACATGTCATCCTGCAGCTGCTCTACAACTTACTGAATCTCAGTTACCTTGACATCTAGATCATAGAATTTTTGTTCCATGATTCTTTCCAGGCTCTCCTGGTTTTGAGTTAGGGTGGCCAACCCCTTCTCAATCCTCAGAGATGATGCTATCAAGTAACCAAGCTGCTCCTATTTGGTTTTCAAGAAATATTCAGATGCCTCCTCTTGAGTTGGCATCTTGGCAGCCTTCTCCTTCCTTGCCTTCTCCTTCTTCTCCTGAGCTTGAACTGATTGTGGATCATCTTCATTCATGACAACCTCATTGTCCTCAAAGTCTGGATAGAGTGGAAAGTGTTCCTTATCCAACTGATATTTGCCAGTTCCCATCTTTGAGTTGATCAATTCCTGAATCTGAGGTGCATATCCACAGCTCCTCTTATGATCTGCTGCAGTCCTCTTGATAGTTTCAACCATAAGGCTCATGACTTTGAATTTTTGTGGCACATCAAATAAATGCAACATGTTGATGGCATGCCCTCTGATCATGTTATGGTCACCAGACTTGGGCAACAAAGTGTGCCTCAGAATCCAATTGATAGTAGCCAACCCTGACAGCAGAAAGTGAACTGATCCAAAAGAGAAAGTCTCTAGGGCTTTGTCTGGGATCTCCTTGTACATGTGAGCCATGGTATTGTGTCCCATCTTCTTCTTTGCATAAATGTCCAGATCATCATCATTTTCCTTTGGGGCATTGATCAGCCTTGCCCATTCTTCAACAGAGGATTGGTACCTTGTACCTTCAGACATGCAAACAATTCTTCCATCTGGGTAAAAATGTGCTATGGAGTGGAATTGCATGATAAGTTCATCATTCCAGTTGGTGAACTTTTGTCCAACAAAATCTGCAACTCCACAAGCAATAAAGCTGTCTTGCACTCCAGGATAGTGCTCTTCATTCTCCTTGATGAATTTCCAGTCAACCCACCTCATGTCACAAACTATGGGCTTCTTGTCCAATAAGATTGTCTCATAGAAGTCCTGCTGTTCCTTTGTGTGGAACTTGTAATCAACAGCACTTCTTATTCTTGTGGCATATGGATTTGCCATTCTCCACAGTCTCAGCCCTGAATCCTTCCTGATATTCATGTCCTCAGCCACAGGATGGGCATCATTGTGGTCTGGTATCTTGGGCTTGAGCTTCCTTAGGACCTGTCCTTCTTCATCTTCCTCCTCAGCAACATTGGGCACTGGGGCCTTGTTCTTCTCAGCAGCTGGAATACTCCTGGTATTCCTCTTTGGTGCAGACTTGGCCTTGGGGGCAGCTTTGGGTGCTTCCTTGGGCTTGGATGTTGCAGCCCCTGATCTGATTGCATCTCCCATAAGCTTAACTGCCTTTGGAGCTGGTGGAGCAAGCTCTTCCTCTTCCATCATGGAAGGTTGCCCAACAACTCTGGCCATGGTCTTCTTGACCCTTTCCTTCCTCTTTTTGCTTTCTTCAGCTGGCTATTTGGGATCAGGATTATCAGGCAGTTGAGTTGATGCTCTGGCCTTGGGCATAGGTTGCCTTCTTGCAGGCCTTTTAATCTTCATGCCTGGCTTTATATCTTTTGCTGAGCCATATTCCTTCTTGAGCACCACTTTCTTGGAAGTAGCCTCATCTTCCTCAGCCTTGTAATCTTCATCCTCTGAATCTGAAGTTCTTTTCCTCCTTTGCCTAGTTGCAGCCTTAGGGAAATTGCTAGGAGTACTTCTGCTCCCTTCATCTGAAGTACTGGAGGGATTAGTGCCCTCACTTAAGTCCATCTGCTCTTCTGGCCTGTTCTGGCTGTCTCTTTGACCAGACATACTGCAAAAGCTGACTGCTGACCCTGTGAAGAGTTATAGATGAGATAGAAAAGATGAGCATCACAAAATGCAGAGGTTTTTGCAAAAGAATGACTCAAAAGTTCAGTTTTAGTTTTCCACAAAAAGCATTTGGGATCCACCAATTTTCAAACTCGGTGATACTGAAGCGGTTTTTGGAACCTAAACTGATGATCTCGGTTGTACCGAGTTTTAGTTTGGTGGTACTGAGACTGCTAGGGTTTCACAAATCCTCAAATCGGTTGCACCGATTAGTAATTCTTGGTCAGACCGAGAGTCACTAGTGCAATGGCATAAGCCAAATCGGTGAGACCGAGTTTTTCAACTCGGTGGGTCCGAGATGGTTTCGGCGGAAACCTAAACCTAAAAATTTGAATCACATCTAATCTATGAACTACTTTAGCTGGATAGAAGGGTTTCAATCGTGGCAAGAATCAATATGAAAACAATGTGCTAGGAATCAGACGTGGATAGCACAAAGATCAAGTCCATACCCTAATTTGGCGGTGGACTTGCTACGGCGGCAACGGCGGGGACGAAATCCGTTGACGGCGGTGAAGACCAGCGACATGAGGCTGCTGGCGATGAGGAGACGATCTGGAGACCATGATGGGAGAGCGAGCTGTTGCGCGGGCGAAGGGTTTCGGAGAAATTTCCAAATTTTTGCCCGTGGCTATATATAAGGCTCGACCCTGTCGGTGTGACCGAGTGGAACAACTCGGTGGCACCGAGATGCATAACTGAGTTCAATTACAGCAAATCGGTGAGACCAAAAAGTTCAAATCGGTTGCACCGAGATTGAAAACTCAGATCAACTTGATGATCTCGGTAGGACCGAAATGGAAGGATCGGTCAGACCGAGAATCACTAAGAGGTTTTGGAAGTTTAAGTCTATGACGAATCGGGGACTCCGAGTGCTCCTCACATAGAGTGGTTCGAATCTGACTTGATCAAATTTTGTGATGTAGCATGAATAGAGTTTGAGACGAGAAAAGCATAGATAGCTAAAGAAGGTTCTTAGGCATTCTTGTCCATCCACTTGGCACAAAGAAATGAACCAAACAATCAAAACAACAAGTGGATGTCCTTGAATGAGTAAAATATGCACCAACATGCTCACACAATAAGATGGCAATTGAAATATGTGGCAAAGCATGCACAACCAATTCTAGCATCTATCAAACAATTGGCGATGACTAGGTCATCTATATATGAGTATATTGACTTAGGAGTCAAATGAGAACATTTGATCATAGCTCATACTCATCGTTTAAGCTCAAGTGGGGTTACCACTTTTACACAATGCATTAATGTGTTCACACCATTAGAGTTTCTTTGACTCAATTCTTAGAGTTAAGCCCCCCCTAGATGTGAGATCCCCCCTTAGAGGGATGAACTAACCTTGGGTTTTGTCGATGATGACTTCATGTAGGTGTTGAAGATGTGGATGCTCAATGTTGAAGTAGATCATTTGGAGCAATCCTTTGGAGTGAGTTGCACTTTCAACTTGCCTACATGGGTTAGTCTCACAAGGAACAAACAAGAATATCCATAGACATAGAGTGATGCACACACAAGATGATGTCCATGAAAACATTAGGTTACCTTGTCCCTTGCCTTACCAACATGAGGGTTTGTGACTCCTTGAACTAGTGCAAGATGTGGAAGTTGATTGCACTTGTTCTTGCCAAAATGATATGAGTGAAGAATGTTGGCGGAGTCACCCTCAAGAACTCTCTAGTTCTTCTTCTTCGGGCATCATCTTGATGGGAATCCTTGGAGTTGTAGTTGTACTTGATGAAGTAGAACTTGACGTAGTCTTGGGGACCCACTCGAATGAGGCTTTAGGTTCTTCTTCAAATGCATCAATCTCTTCTTGAAGCTTGTCCTTGCCTTTGTTCTTGTGGTCTTGTGGTGGAAGATCATCTTGAGCTTGTCTCCCCTTGAAGGAAGTAGGATCATACTTCTCTTGTTGAGGAACAAACTTTGTCATGGGGTATTGATCTTCTTCCCACTCAACTCCATTGGCGTTGAACTTTCGTTCAAAACCAACACCTTGATTCTTCCGGTGCCTTCCTTGCTTGCGTACAATTTCCTCGAATTGCTTACTCCCGGCAAGGCTCTTGTAAATACCTTTCTCTATAATTCCCTTGAATAAACTATTTTCTTGCTCAAGTATAACTTGGCTAAGAGAATCATTAGTGGAATCAAGAGAACTACTAGAAGCAACAATATTGGATTTAACATTATTATTGTTACTACTAGAGGAAGTATCTTTCTTGTACTTGTTACTAGACTTGACTTGAGGCATGTAAGTAGATAAGAGTAAACGCTTGGCAATGTAAGAAGAAATTTTCTTGCGGAGATCATCATTGATTGCCTTTAAGAACTCATGCTCTTGCTCAAGATTGAGCTTTTCAAAGCGTAACTTCTCATGAGCCCTTAAAAGTTCTCGATGATCTTAGAAGATAGTTTCATGAGCCAACTTGAGAGTGTTTAGTTCTTTCGTTAGAAGCTCACTTTTCTCCTTATCATTGTCATTCGTTTGTTTAGCATGATTAATTGACGTTTCATCATAGTATTCATCACTAGAGTTGTCAATAAGTAAATCATCATCCACAAGCAAGTCATCTTCATCACTATTGAAATCAACATACTCGGGATGTGTTACCTTTGGACCTTTGGCCATGAAGCATCTTCCAATTCCTTCATTTGGTGAGTCAAATATGTCGTAGGAGTTGGTTGACACAAGTGCTAGACCGGCAACACCTTCATCTTGAGTATGTTCGGAGTCGGAGTGATAGCTTCTCTTGGAGTGATTGTCGGAGTCGGAGCCGGAAACCCATTCACCAACATGAGCTTGATGTCTTTGTTGTGTGTAGCTCCTTGATGACTTGTCCTTCCTTTCCGAATCCTTGCTTCTCCGTGAGGGTCTTCGTTCATAACGATCATCTCTACTCCTTCTCTCTCTTGGTGGTCATTCTTCTCTTTTGCTCCTTCTTCTTGGAGAATCTTCTCTTCTTTTGTAGGGTGTCATACACTCATTGGAGTAGTGTCCGGGTCTCCCACAATTGTAGCAATTGCGCTCTCGACTAGAAGATCTCTTGTCATGATAAGACCTTGACTTGGAGCTTCTTTCTTTGCTTCTACTCTTGTAGAATTTGTTGAAGTTCTTCACCATTAAGCTCAATTCTTCATTGAAGGTTTGTTTCTCACTTGATGATGTGGGCGCTTCGCTTGAGGCTTTGTAAGCACCACTTAACTTGTTGTGAAGTTCCACCTTATCCTTGAGTGACATGTCATGAGCAACAATCCTTCTAATGACTTCCGTTGGCTTGAGATCTTTGTAGTTTGGCATCATTTGGATCAATTTGCACACGGTATCATACTTTCCATCCAATGCTCTTAGGATTTTCTTGATGATGAATTTGTCGGTCATCTCTTCACTCCCTAAGCCGGCAATCTCATTTGTGATAAGAGCAAGCCTAGAGTACATTTCAGCGACACCTTCACCATCCTTCATTTTGAACTTGTCAAGCTGACTTTGGAGCACATCCAACTTGGATTCCTTGACGGACTCGGTACCTTCGTGCATATCAATCAAAGTATCCCAAATTTCCTTTGCATTCTAAAGACGGTTGATTTTGTTGAATTCTTCGAGGCACAATCCGTTGAAGATGATGTCACATGCTTGAGCGTTGTATTGCAACATCTTCGATTCTTCCGCATTTGCTTCATGCTTTGGTTCTCTCCCATCGAAGAATTCACCTTGCAATCCAATACAAATAATTGCCCAAACGGCGGGGTTATGTCCAAGAATATGCATTTTCATCTTATGCTTCCAACTAGCAAAATTAGTACCATCAAAGTAAGGACCTCTACGGTGATAATTTCCCTCGCTAGACGCCATACTCTCCTAGGTTGTGAAACCAAGGCTATGACCACCAAAAGCTACGGAAATCAAAGCAAATGGAGACCAAGGCTCTGATACCACTTGTAGGACCTTGAAGTATGTCCAGATGGGGGGTGATTAGACTACTTGACCAATAAAAACTTAACCTTTTCCCAATTTTAGAGTTTGGCAGATTTTAGCTATTTTAGGACAAGTCAAGCAATCATCACACAATACAAGCAAGCATGCAAAGAGTGTATAGGCAGCGGAAATTAAAGCATGCAACTTGCAAGAAAGTAAAGGGAAGGGTTTGGAGGATTCAAACGCAATTGGAGACACGGATGTTTATGGCGTGGTTCCGATAGGTGGTGCTATCGTACATCCACGTTGATGGAGACTTCAACCCATGAAGGGTAACGGCTGCGCGAGTCCACGGAGGGCTCCACCCAAGAAGGGTCCACGAAGAAGCAACCTTGTCTATCCCACCATGGCCGTTGCCCACGAAGGACTTGCCTCACTAGCGGTAGATCTTCATGAAGTAGGCGATCTCCTTGCCCTTACAAACTCCTTGGTTCAACTCCACAATCTTGTCGGAGGCTCCCAAGTAACACCTAGCCAATCTAGGAGACACCACTCTCCAAGAAGTAACAAATGGTGTGTTGGTGATGAACTCCTTGCTCTTGTGCTTCAAATGATAGTCTCCCCAACACTCAACTCTCTCTCATAGGATTTGGATCTGGTGGAAAGAGGGTTTGAGTGGAAAGCAACTTGGGAAGGCTAGAGATCAAGATTCGTATGGTAGGAATGGAATATATTGGCCTCAACACATGAGTAGGTGGTTCTCTCTCAGAAATGGTAAGTTGGAAGTTAGGTTTGTTCTGATGGCTCTCTCCACGAATGAAGAGGAGGTGGAGGGGTATATATAGCCTCCACACAAAATCTAACCATTACACATAATTTACCAAACTCGGTGGGACCGAATCGTTAAACTCGGTTGGACCGATTCAGTAAACCTAGTGACCGTTAGTGATTTTCGGTGGGACCGACATGCATCTCTATGAGACCGATTCGTTTAGGGTTAGGACATAACATAATCTTGGTAAGACCGATTACACAAACTCGGTAAGACCGATTTGGGTAATTAGCTTTCCAGAGAGTTGGTCAGGTAAACTCGGTGGGACCGATTTGCTCTTTTCGGTGAGACTGAAATGTTACAAAAAGGAAACAGAGAGTTCGCTCACTTCGGTTAGACCGAAACGTTATGAAGGGAAACAGAGAGATTACAATCCGATCTCGGTGAGACCGAGATCCCTATCGGTAAACCGATTTGCTTAGGGTTTGTGGCAGTGGCTATGACTTTTGGAATCGGTGGCGCCGGATAGAAAGAATCGGTGTGACCGATTTTGGCTTTAAGTTTAGGTCATTTGTGGATGTGGGAAAGTAGTTGAGGGTTTTGGAGCATATCACTAAGCACATGAAGCAAGAGGCTCATTAAGCAACACCTCATCCCTTCTTGATAGTATTGGCTTTTCCTATAGACTCAATGTGATCTTGGATCACTAAAATGTAAAATGAAGAGTCTTGAGCTTTTGAGCTTGAGCCAATCCTTTGTCCTTAGTATTTTGAGGGATCCACTTTCATCATCCATACCGTGCCATTCATTGAGCTTTCCTGAAATAATAGTCTTGGAATAGCATTAGCTCAATGAGCTATATGTTGTTATGAATTACCAAAACCACCTAGGGATAGTTGCACTTTCAGTAGTGTCAAACTCTTCCATGATCGCCGACAGGTATCGTGAGTGACAAAGGCATTCTTGGTGGCAAGATTTCGGATGCGGTTGACATCCACCAATAGGCTTTGCATATGTCGCTTGAGCCAGAAGTGATGTTTGTCTTGTTTCTGATGTAGTGCCACAAGAAGTTCTCGGTCATTTAGTACGCGAGAGCGCTTCTTAGGCCTTTGGGCAATTGTGCTCTCAGTAGCTTCAGTTTGTGCATGATGAGGTAGATGAGTGTTCCCAGCCATTGGATAGACACGAGTTACTGCTTGGACTCCTTCCATGGGCCGAGTGAAGCTTTGGTGTTCAACATTTTGAAGACAAAGAGGCTTATTGGCAGGCTCAGGGTATATGGCTTCAACTGACATATCAACCTCTGGTAGAAAGATCAGATGATTGCGAGAAGAGGGCTGATAGTTGATAGCAGAGTGTAGCTTGATGAGGCGCATGACCCATGGAGCATAGAATGTCAGGCCAAAAAGGTCAGATCCAGACGCAGCCAGTTGCCGGAGGAAGAATTCTTGTGTATTGAAGCTGATGCCATTGAGGATGTAAAAGACCAATGTCTTCATGGCTCCATCAAGTTTTGCAGCTGATGAATGCCCTTTGATAGGCCATAGAGTCCGCCTGATGATGTGATATATTGTGCGAGGCAGATACTCAAGGTCATCAACAAAGAACTCTTTTGGGTATTCAGCGTCATGTGGCAGAGGCTTCATCATGCTCAACATCTGGCTCATGTTGGGCTCTGGCTTATGGAAGATTCTCTCCAGTGCATTGCGATGGAGTTGACAATCAGGTCCGTACAACTCTCCGGGAGTGGGTAGGCCTATAAGCTCAATGATGTCAAGAGCTTTGGCTTCATGATGAACATTTCCTGTCATCCACTCGAGAACCCATGTCTTTGTATCCCTGTTGTAGCCGCGAATGTGGAGGGTAGCATAGAATTGAAGCAGGTCTGTCACAAAGCTGAGCAGACCTGCATCACGAAAGCAGTCAAGTGCTTCTTCTAAGCATGGCAGTCCAGCAATGGCTTCAGTGTCGAGGCGCATATGAGGGAAAATGCGCCCTTGATCATATAGAATGCAGGAGTAATAGCTTCGCTGCTGATAGCTCTAGAAACGATCAGATGATATTCTTGGCCTTGAGTAGGGGTTCTTTGCGCTGTCAAAGAAGGTGTTGTGGCTTTTGATGCCATTTGCATTGAAGGACCCTGTAGAGGTGGCAGTACCTGGGAACCTTGGCAGTCTTGGCTTTGGTTTCTAGACCTGAGGCCTATGCTCAATATGATAATCAAACTGAGGACCAGAGGCACTAGGCGGAGGGACCAGAACGTGCCATCTGACAGTAACTAGCTGGCCATGGTTGTATGCTTGCTCAATTGTATGGGGCCTTTGTGGCGGAACAGGAGCAGTGGCAACAACAGAGTCTTCAGGCTGCACAACAGAAGCTTCAGGAGCAGTTGCAGCATTGGCTTCTAGCATATTGGTTGGTGCAGGCTCCACACTTGCTTCAGCCATGACTACGTCATTGGCTTCATGTGTGTTGGTGGTGGCAGCCTCAAGATTTTCAACCTCCACTTGATGAGCTGGAGGGTATGGCACTGGCACGTTTACTTCAGGAACAACTTCTTCAGTAATGGGGGGAGTAGGGACACGTTCTTCTACTTGTTCGTCATCGGCTGATGCAGCCGGATTGTCTTCAACAGCTTTGGCTTCAGACACAGAGACATTCACAGTCGGAGTGGCTTCTGGAAACACTTGATGTGCAACAGATTGGTGGTGCACTTCTCCTTCTGGAACGCTCGAAAGAGGGACTTGAGGCCTTGGTCCTTTGCGAAGCCTGTGTAATACTGGCGACGCCTTTGGAGATGGAGTTGGCTGGGCCTCATCCTCTTCTGCTTGCACAGGTGGTGTGACTTGTTGTTGTTGGGGAGTACTTGGGGAGTCTTGTTGTTGTGGGTGATCAGCCCATGATGCATCCTGAGCAATTGGCGTCAGAGGACGACCAATGCTGATGAGTTCACTGTTCGTGATAACAGGCGATGATACCAAGTTGTGTTCGATCTGAGGAAGAACTACATCATCTTCAACATTGTCATGGTGACCAATGTCTTCAGCAGCGGTGGGATCAACTGCTGGAATGTCTTCAGCTTCATGAGCCTCTATGGAAGCAGGCTCATGAACTATCATCCGTCGTTCTTGGTGTTCAGATGCAGGGCAAACCATTGAGATAGGTTCAACAACTAAGGGCTCTGTGGGAGCAGCCGGATTCTTATTGGTTTTGTGCTTCTTCTTGGAGGGAGCAATATCAGAGGCTTCTGTATTTTTCCTTTTTCTGGCTTCAGCCTCGGCAGCCCTCGTCTTCTTCAGTTCTGAAGCGGTTGACATGACCTTTGGCTTTGAGCCAGTCATGCTGCTTGGGAAGACTATGCGAGGTTCTTCCTGCCTTGAAGGTGCAGATTTGTCAGTTGATAGCTTCTTCTTCTTTGCAACCATTCTGGGGTCAATGCCAGGATGACCAAGAGCCTTGCGCTTCTCAGCCTCATTGTGGGCTATCACACACTTGTCAGCCAGACTCTTCATGCGCTCACAAGAGCCTCTAGCTTCTTCGCGCTTCTTGTGAAAGGCTTCTTTGAGCTCGTGCAGCATGATCTTGAAGTTTTTGACATCTTGCACGCTGAGCTTGGCCACATGCTTCTTGAACTGGGCTTTCTCATAGTCGATCTTGTGCTTAAGTTCAACGATGTGCTGAGCAAGAGCTAGCTCAGAAGCAATGGCGCCATTGAAGGAGACGCTGAGGCCAATGGGAAGTTGCAGATCATCAGAGATGAGATTTGGGGTGTCAAACCACTCATCAATGAAGTTATGGATGATTGACACATCAAAAAGAGGCAAATCATTGAAGATCTCTGCTTCTTCCTTGCTCTTGATCAGTTGCTCAAGAGCATCATCTGCAAGATCTTCATCGCTGGACAGATCAATGTGCTCTTCTCGCAGAATGGCAGCAGGAGTCAATGTCTGATCAGTATTCTTGACAATTATCCTTTTCTTCTCAGTCTTCTTGGAGATACGTGATAGATCTTCAGACTGCACACTGTCTTCAGGAGGTGCAGTAGCCAGTGGCTTCATTCATGAAGCTTTTGAAGGAGCAGCTGATCATGAAGCCTTAGTCTTCTTTAGCTTCTGCGGCTTTGGAGGAGGAGGTGGGGCTTCATCAATGTCAGCATCATTATCAGAATGATCTACTTTAGCACCTTGGACCAAGATGTAAGTGATGAGGCCATCAAGGTTGGAGAAGGGGCCGATGACATTGGGTTCTGCATCACGTGAGCCGTCAGCATGGGGAGCAGAGGGACCAGGGTTGAAGTCTAATCCCAATGACTTCTTGTTTTCCTTGGCTGATGCCTTTGCATGCTGGAAGTTGCGCTTGAAGAGATTGTCGTCACGACACCAGAGCAATGATGATAGGTCGGCATTTTCAGGCTGAGGTCCACGAACCATACAAGGATAGAAACCCTGAGCAATAGCTTCAGCTCTATTCTTGGGTGGAAGTCCTCGATAGAGAATATCACCCCAAGGACTTTTGATCACATTCTTCTCAGCGTATTCCTGGGTCACGAACTTATATTTGAACCATTGTTCAACCCAATATCGTCGAATCCATTGGATTCGTGTCTTGCGCTAATTATAATCCTCTTCAGGATCTATCTTGTAAAGCTCTGCAAGGTCATCAGGCAAATCTTTTGATGTTCCCCCTCGACGCTGTCTGCCACCCCTCCTTACTGATTTCTTTGCAGCCATGAACTTCAAACTGAATGGTTTCAATACGTTCAAAGGCTTCAAAGGTTTTCGCTTGCTGGACAAACAGGAACTGGCTTTGGGAGAGTTAATGTGTTGCTGTAAGAATTCTGCAAACGAATGCAGACTATGAGAACCAAGGGATTCTCCCACGGACATGTACCTATGACAGCATTAGAGATGCGAGGGAAGGGGAAGAGGTCATATGCATTCTCAGAAGATTTTGAAGATAAATCAGTTTGAAGACATTGACCTCATGATGCGAAGACATTCACTTATATGTTGAGAGTTGGTTCCAGATTTGTATGAATCCGTGAATAAGTACAAGTGAGGAATCTAACTAGATATGAAGCTTAAGTGAATATACTAGGCAGTATGAGATGCAAACAGAATAGATCTAACATTGTGTAGGCAGAAACCAATTTTGGTAAGTAGGATGAATCTTTGAGGATCAAAAAGATGGTAAAAATAGAGTTGTATTTACCACACGAAGAACTGCTAGATGGGATGAATAGGAGACCGAGCAGTTCAATCCACCGTGCCCTAACTTGGCGACGGAGGACACCTACGGCGGCGGCGGAGAGGACGATGTCCGCGGCTGGCGTGAGGACGGCGTCGGAGAAGTCGCGGCAGCTAAGCGCTTTGTTGCCGGCGTCGTCGAGAGCTAGCGGTGGCGCTAGGGTTTTGACGAGGTGGAGAGGTGGAAGAAGGTTTTCTTTACCGCAGGGGACATGTATTTATAAGGAAGTGTGCAGCACTGTGCAATTACGCAGGTGCCCCTGGCGATTCACATCTGAGGGGCACGTGGCAAGCATGCAACATACTCAGAGTTGTCCCACGTTCCCATGCCCGCCAGGTTTGTCGAATGGTTGTTCCGGCTTCTTCGGATTTCAAACAATAAGGATGAATCATTTAAAACAGACTTAATGTTTGTCTCTGTGTCTTCTGCTGACAAGGATGCAGAGAAGACATTCGACAGTTTCAATAGAATGCGTATGATTTGGACAGATAGAGTTTGAGATAGAAAGCATAGAGAGATTAGGGTCCGATCACATTCACTTAGTTCAAAAGATTCAACAAGACATAGCTATAAGTGAATGTTGTAGAGGATAGAACACTAGTATATATATCAGTCAGCAATCAAATCAACATAGTGAAGTAAATCATGAAGATAAGTTGAAATTTGAAGACAAACCAAATGCGAAGACATTGCAAAAATAACGCCATGAGTGAAACACTTCAAACCGAGAAATTTGGTGGTGGCGTTACCCACCATATAGGAAGTATTATACCCAGGCACGATGCACAATTATCGTGGCGCTCCAAAGTCAAATTCCACATTAATGTATTCACACTCAGAATGTAAGTCTTCATTGATTGAAGATATACTTTACTTCGTGTGTTGCACATCTAAGTCATCAACATGCATAAGTGTTAGGATGTGTGCATGATCACAGGACATTTGAGGATTCCAAGATATTTAGCTCACACCGTAACTTGCAAAACCTTTCCTCGTCCAAGGGCTTTGTGAAGATATCTGCCAGTTGCTCTTAAGTGTTGACGTGAATGATGTCATTATCTTTCTTCATGACATGATCTCTGAGAAAGTGATGACGAATTTCAATGTGCTTTCTCTTCGAGTGCCGGACTGGCTTGTTGGCAATCTTGATGGCGCTTTCGTTGTCGCAGAAGAGAGGTACTTGTTTCAGATTGATGCCATAGTCCCTGAGAGTTTGCTTCATCCATAGAAGCTGAGCGCAGCAAGATCCAGCAGCAATGTATTCATATTCAGCAGTTGAGAGTGATACACAGTTTTGCTTCTTTGAAGACCAACAGACAAGTGATCGTCCCAGAAAGTGACATGTGCCTGATGTAGACTTGCGATCCACCTTGTCACCAGCATAATCAGCATCCGAGAATCCAACCAGATCAAAATTTGAGCCCTTTGGATACCATAATCCGAGTGTTGGGGTGTAAGCCAAATATCGAAGAATTCGCTTCACAGCTAAGTGATGCGATTCCTTTGGTGCCGCTTGGAATCGAGCACACATGCAAACACTAAGCATAATATCTGGCCTAGATGCACATAGGTAAAGTAAAGAACCAATCATGGAGCGGTATACCTTTTGATCGAACTCTTTACCATTGTCGTCAGGACCCAGATGGTGTTTGGCTGGCATTGGCGTCATGTAACCTTTGCAATCTTGCATTCCAAACTTCTTCAGACAGTCTTTGAGATATTTTTCTTGAGATATGAAGCTGCCATTCCTTTGCTGACGAATTTGAAGACCAAGGAAGAACTTCAGCTCCCCCATCATGGACATCTGATATTGCTCTTGCATCATGCATCCAAACTCATCACTATACTTCTAGTTGGTGCAGCCGAAGATAATGTCATCCACATATATTTGGCACACAAACAGTTCACCATCATATGTCTTCATGAAGAGTGTGGGATCGAGGGATCCAGGTTTGAAGCCTTTGCTCTTCAGGAAATCTTTGATCATATCATACCAAGTGCGAGGAGCTTGTTTGAGGCCATACAATGCTTTGTTTAGCTTGTACACCATATCAGGATGTTTTGGATCTTCAAAGCCAGGTCGTTGAGCAATGTACACTTCTTCTTCAATCTTGCCGTTGAGGAATGCACTCTTCACATCCATTTGATATAGTAAGATGTTGTGGTGGTTAGCATAGGCTAGCAATATGCGAATAGCTTCAAGCCTAGCCACAGGAGCAAATGTTTCATCGAAGTCAATTCCTTCAACTTGAGTATATCCTTGAGCCACAAGACGTGCTTTGTTTCTGACGACTTGACCATGCTCATCTTGATTGTTTCGATATATCCATTTTGTTCCAATAATGTTATGCTTGCGAGGGTCAGGATGCTTGACTAGTTCCCAAACATTGTTCAGCTTGAACTGTTGAAGTTCTTCTTGCATAGCTTGAATCCATTCTGGTTCCATAAAGGCTTCAGCAACTTTCTTGGGTTCTGATATTGACACAAACAAAAAGTTTCCACAGAAATTTGCTAACTGTGTTGCTCTTGAGCGAGTAAGTGGTCCAGGTGCATTGATGCTATCAATTATCTTCTCAATTTGTACTTCATTTGCAACACGAGGATGAACTGGACGAAGACCTTGCTCTTGCTGATCATTGTCATCATTGGGAGGATTGTCTTCGGTCTGAGCATTGTCTTCAGGTTGGTTTGGTGCAGAAATGATAAGTTCCTCTTCAGGCTGTGCTTCAGAAGGCATGATTTCACCAGTTCCCATCAGCTTGATAGATTCGCTGGGCAGAGCTTCATCTAGTGTACTTGGCAGGAGTTCTCTTTGTGAACCATTGGTTTCATCAAATCGCACGTCCACAGTTTCAACGATTTTGTAGAGATAGAGGTTGAAGACTCTGTAAGAGTGCGAGTCCTTTCCATAACCGAGCATGAAGCCTTTGTGAGCTTTAGGTGCAAATTTTGACTTGTGATGGGGATCCTTGATCCAGCACCTAGCACCAAATACTCTGAAGTAGCTGACATTTGGCTTCTTGCCAGTAAGGAGCTCATAGGATGTTTTGTTCAGAAGCTTATGGATGTAAACACGGTTGATGATGTGACATGCTGTATCAATAGCTTCAGGCCAGAACTTTCTTGGTGTCTTGTACTCGTCGAGCATTGTTCGAGCCATCTCAATGAGGGTTTTGTTCTTGCACTCTACAATGCCATTTTGCTGAGATGTGTATGGAGCAAAAAACTCATGAGTGATTACCATTGTATCTAGATAAAGATCAAGTCCGGTGTTCTTGAACTCAGTGTCGTTGTCACTTCTGATATGCTTGATCTTGACGCCATAATTGTTCATGGCACGATTGGCGAAGCGTCTGAAGACATCTTGCACTTCAGTCTTGTAGAGAATTATGTGCACCCATGTATATCTTGAGTAGTCATCAACAATGACGAAGCCATAGAGACAAGCAGTTGTTGTGAGGGTAGAGTAATGAGTAGGGACAAATAAGTCCATGTGTAACAGCTCGAAGGGTTGACATGTCGTCATGATTGTCTTCGAGGGGTGCTTTGCCCTAGTCATCTTTCCAGCTTCGCAGGCACCGCACAAATGATCCTTCTTGAACTTGACACCCTCGATGCCTATGACATGCTTCTTCTTGACGAGTGTGTGTAAGTTCCTCATGCCAGCATGCCCCAGCCTTCGATGCCAGAGCCATCATTCTGAAGCTTTTGCAGGAAGACATACGGCAAGCTGTGGACCTGCTGAGAAATCTACCATGTATAGATCATCTTTTCGATACCCTTCAAAGACTAGAGACTTGTCAGATTCAATTAGTACAAGGCAATGATATTTTCCGAATAGCACAATCATGTTCAAGTCACAAAGCATTGAGACAGACATTAAGTTGAACCCAAGGGATTCAACAAGCATCACTTTATCCATGTGTTGATCCTTTGAGATTGCAACTCTACCTAGACCCAATACCTTGCTTTTACCAGTGTCAGCAAATGTGATGTGACTCTTGTCTGATGGACGTAAGGTAGAGTCCATGAGAAGACTTCGATCACCAGTCATATGATTAGTGCATCCGCTGTCCATTATCCATTCTGAAGCATGAGGTGTCATACCCTACAGTGCGGTTAGGAGGATAGGCTTCACAAAGAGTGTTGTGAAGCATAAGCATTTGACACACACAAGGATTATCACAGCTTAGATCAAGGTTAGGACTCATAGTATGACTGGTAAGCGATTCAGATATGAAATACATAGTAAGACCATTTTATCATGTGTCCCTTAATGTGTTTTAGGTCCCCAGCAATAGTATCGGACGCCTTTGATTGCACGCTGGAGACCTTATTCTGCAAAAGAAAGTTAATTCTTCTTCACCACCCACATCTTCAGGGGTGGCTTAGAAGCAATGAGTCTAAGTGCAGCATCTGAGAACTTCGGCTGTGGAGCCCTAGCAAATAGCCTTGCAGGAGATGAATGATACTCATATGAATAAGTAGAAAAGTTCTTAGTTCTATGAACATAGCGGTTTGAAGACACACGCTCATATTCATAAGTTTGAGTGCGATTTCCCTGCAAAACATTGGCGTTAGGGTGACTCAGGTGAGTCCTGTATCTGTATGAAGCCTTTGGGCCATATGAAGCCATAGGTCTGGGGTTTGTCTTCTTCCCTGGTGGTGTCATGATCACATTCACTAGAAGATTCTCAAGACAGCTTTTGGGAATCTAGATCTTCTTCATAGGTGGTCCATTCCTGCAGTTAGTACCAATATACCTGGCAAACACTTCACCATTCTGATTTTTGAACAGTTTATAGTTTGCATCAAAGGATTCATCAATAATTATAGGGTTTGCACAAGTGAAGCCAGATAAGGTGGATGGATCTACTGAAGGTTCCTTTGCAGCAACCCATGTGGTTTTGGGATACTGCTCAGGCTTCCAGTAGGAACCATCAACATTCATTTTCCTCTCGAACCCAACACCCTCGTTCCTAGGGTTTCGGTTCAGAATCTGCTTTTTGAGGATATCGCAAAGTGTCTAATGTCCTTTCAGACTTTTATACATCCCTGTTTCAAGCAATGTCTTCAACCTAGCATTTTCACCAGCAATAGTAGTGGTATCCTCCGTAGAGGGGTTAGTTTCCACATCAGTAGTTGAAGACAATGCAATAGTAGCAGAAGTGGACCATTCAGCAACAGAGGTAGCGTTATCACGCTCAATGCATTTTCGACATGGTGGTTCAAATCCATCCTGAGCGGAACTGATCTGTTGAGCGCGAAGTGACTCATTCTCCATTTGAAGATCTTCATGAGCCGCTTTCAATTTCTCAAGCTCTTGCTTCCTTTGAAGATAATCATAGGAGAGCTTTTCATAAGTGGTTGAGAGCGTCTCATGAAGACTTTCAAGTTCTTGGTACTTAGCATGAAGATTTTTTATGTCTTCAACTAAGGACTGCGAACGTGTCATTTCCGCGTCCAACAGGTCATCGCTTTTGTCTAACAGTTTTTGAGTATGTTCCATAGCTTTTTGTTGTTCAGTTGCAATTTTAGCAAGTGTTTTGTAGCTGGGTTTGGATTCATAATCAGAGTCATCTTCACTTGATGTTTGAAAGTAAGCATCACGTGATTTTACCTTGGCACCACGTGCCATGAAGCAGTAGGTGGGAGCAGGATCGTCCTTGTCATCATCCTCAGCGTTGGTGTGGAAGTCATTGTCTTCAGTGTTGAAGATGGACTTGGCAACATAGGCTGTGGCTAGAGCCAGACTTGCAACGCCAGTGTCGGACTCCTCTTCAGACTCCACCTCTGCCTCCTCAGAAGCAGACTCCTCCTCTGAATCCATTTCCTTGCCAACAAAAGCACGAGCCTTGCCAGATGAGCTCTTCTTATGAGATGAAGACCTTGATGAGGACTTGGAAGAAGACTTTGAAGATTTCTTGTTCTTCTTGTCATCAAAATCATATTCCTTGCTCTTCTTCTTCTTCTTCTTCTCATTGTCCCACTGTGGACACTCAGAGATATAGTGTCCAGGTTTCTTGCACTTGTGACATGTTCTCTTCTTGTTGTCATGAGTGGAAGCTTCATCATTTCTTGAGCTAGATCGTGAAGACTTTCTGAAGCCCTTATTCTTGGTGAACTTCTGGAACTTCTTCACAAGCATAGCAAGTTCCTTTCCAATGTCTTCAGGATCATCAGAACCGCAGTCAGATTCTTCTTCAGATGAGGAAACAACTTTTGCCTTTAAAGCGCGAGTTCGGCCATAGTTGGGACCATAGATATCTCTTTTCTCAGAAAGCTGGAACTCATGTGTGTTGAGCCTCTCAAGTATATCAGACGGATCGAGTGTCTTGAAGTCAGGGCGTTCTTGTATCATGAGGGCAAGGGTGTCAAAGGAGCTATCAAGTGATCTCAGTAGTGTCTTGACGATTTCATGCTTGGTAATCTCAGTGGCGCCAAGAGCCTGAAGCTCATTTGTGATGTCGGTGAGGCAATCAAACGTGAGCTGGACATTTTCATTATCGTTTCTCTTGAAGTGGTTGAAGAGGTTGCGAAGAACACTGATCCTTTGATCTCTCTGGGTTGAGACGCCTTCGTTGACCTTGGATAGCCAGTCCCAGACTAGCTTTGATGTTTCTAGAGCACTCACACGGCCATACTGTCCTTTGGTCACATGACCACAGATGATGTTCTTTGCAGTAGAGTCCAGTTGAATGAACTTCTTGACATCAGTAGGGGTGACACCTTCACCAGTTTTGGGAACGCCGTTCTTGACGACATACCAGAGGTCGACATCAATGGCTTCAAGATGCATGCACATCTTATTCTTCTAGTAGGGATATTCGGTTCCATCGAACACGGTGCAAGTAGCAGAGACTTTGATTATCCCTGCAGTCGACATAGCTAAACTCCAGGTGGTTAAACCGAATCACACAGAACAAGGGAGTGCCTTGCTCTGATACCAATTGAAAGTGCTAGTTATTGACTAGAGGGGGGTGAATAGGCGATTTTTAGCAAAGTCTTCAAAACGTGGAAGTTTCGAAAACAAACAATAGAAATGACCTAATTGATATGCAACGGAAGATAAACTACAACAAGCAAACCATAGTCAAGTATGCAATAATGTGAAAGTACAAAGACTAATAGCAGCTTGGTAGTAGGGATCAGGATGGAAGATAGTATGAAGCCAACCAACGATAGTAGTCAAGCAATGAAGTCAAACAGGTACGACAAATAGGCAATGACTTCAAGAAGACAAACTCAAAGTAAAGGGAGGGAGAGGATAGAACCAGTCACTTGTTGAAGACACAGGATTTGTTGGACCAATTCCAGTTGCTGTGACAACTGTACATCTGGTTAGGGAGGCTGAGATTCAACTCAGAAGATCGCGTCTTCACCTTATTCCCCTTGGGCTAAGGACACATAGTCCTCGCCCAATTACTCTGGTAAGTCTTCAAGGTATACTTCCGAACCTTCACAGACTTCGTTCATCGGTGATCCACAATGACTCTTGGATGCACAGAACGCGACGCCTAACCAGCTGGAGGATACACAGTCCTCAAGTGTAATAAGTCTTCAGGTCACTCAGACAGAAAGACTTTAGTGATGCCTAACACTCTTTGGCTCTAGGTGTTTGGGCTTTGTCCTCGCAAGGATTTCTCTCTCTCAAAGGCTTCGAGGTGGGTTGCTCAAACGACAAAAGCCGTGAACTAACTCTGAGCAGCCACCAATTTATGGTGTAGAGGGTGGGCTATTTATAGCCACAAGGCAACCCGACCTGATATGTCCGAAATGACCCTGGGTCACTAAGGAACTGACACGTGTTCCAACGGTCAGATTTCAAACACGCACGGCAACTTTACTTGGGCTACAAGCAAAGCTGACTCATCCAACTCTGGATAAGATTTGCTCTCATTGTCTTCGCCCGAAGACATAGGATTTGGGTTGAGCATCACTTCAGTCATTCTGACTTTGTTCACTTGGACCCCACTTAACAGTACGGTGGTTCCTATGACTCAACAAAGAAGAAAATGAAACAATGAAACGACACAGTCTTCGCGCTCCATAGTCTTCACTCAATGTCTTCTCATGTCATAGTCTTCAATATGAATATATTCACATACCACCATTGTCATCAATGTCTTCATACATTTTTAGGGGTCATCTCCGGTAGGTAAACCGAATCAATGAGGGACACTACCTGCGTTATCCTGCAATTCTCACAAACGCATTAGTCCCTCAACCAACTTTGCCGTCAATACTCCAAAACCAACTAGGGATGGCACTAGATGCACTTACAGATTCACCTTGAAATGCGAAAAACTTACCGCACTGGCGGGATGGGTCAGGTTGTACCCACGGTCTTTGGTTTCCTTCGGCCACGTCTCATTGGCCTTGAAGAGCACCTTCCAAATGCCTTCGTCCGTGACGCGAAAGAAATGTTGCAGGGTCTGGTGCTTGGCCAGATCGAACTCCCACAAATTACAGGTCCGGCTTTGGCATGGAAGGATCCGGCAAACTAGCATCACCTGGATCACGTTGACAAGCTTGATGTTCTTGTCCACCATGCTCTGGATCCTCATCTGCAGTGCTGTCAGCTCGTCCGGCGCAACCCAATTCAGGCACTTCTCCAGCCAGGAGGTGAGCTACATTGGGGCTCCAGACTTGAATTCGGGAGCCACGGCACAGGTGGCGTCGCAGGGTTCTGTGATATAGAACTACGATTTCTACCACCCTTTGACGGTCTCTACAAAGGAGCCTTCGGGTGTGACATTGGGCATCTTTCTCACCATGGCGCCTCCGCACTCTGCGTGTTGGCCACCCACCACCTTCGGCTTCACATTGAAGATCTTTAACCACAATCCGAAGTGGGGTGGGATGCTGAGGAAAGCCTCGCACACGACAATGAATACCGAGATGTTGAGGAAAGAATTTGGGGCTAGATCATGGAAATCTAGCCCGTAGTAGAACATGAGTCCGCGGACGAATGGGCGGAGAGGAAATCCCAGCCCGTAGACGAAGTGGGGGATGAAAGCCACCGTCTCATGGGGCTCCGGAGTGGGGATGACCTGCCCCTCGGCCTGGAGCCGATGGGCGATTTCTTTGGCCAAATACCCCGCCTTCCGGAGCTTCGTAATGTCCTTCTCCTTAACGAAGGAGACCATCCACTTACCCTGTGCTCCGGATCCGGACATGGTTGGAGTGCTTTCTTGGGGTGGAAAAGATGATAACTTGGGCGCTAGATCTCAAGAATGGGGGAGGCAGAGAGAGAAGGCGTGAGTGAAAGGGGTGAATCCTTATCTGTTTATAAAGGCAGTGAATATCAAGCGCCTCCCCACTCGCCCTAAAAACTCGCCTATTCCCAAGGGCCATGCAGACGATACGGTGGGATTACCCATGCCCGTATTGATGAGAATCCCGCAATAAGGGGACATGATCTCTGCTTTGACAAGATGTGCCAATGAAACAACATCTCAAAATATGGAGCGACAGGCTAAAAAACGGTTCGAAATAATGGCCAGGCGGCGACGTGATGTCACGCTACAAAAAGTTGTCAGTGGATTGGACTCGTGAAATATTATACTCTATGTGGTTGTGTGTGGAATTTGTTTTGCAGAGCTGGATACGATTCTTGTGTTCAAAGACTATTTTGGAGAATCCGGAGAAGGAACCCACCTTGCAATGCTGAAGACAATTCGCACGCCGGACACCTTGTCATTGAAGCCTGGTTCAGGGGCTACTGAGGGATTCCTGGATTAAGGGGTCCTCGGACGTCCGGCCTGTTGACATGGGCCAGACTGATGGGCTGTGAAGATACAAGACCGAAGACTCTCACCTGTGTCCGGATGGGACTCTCCTTGGCGTGGAAGGAAAGCTTGGCGCCCAGATATGAAGATTCCTTTCTCTATAACTGATTTTGTACAACCCTAGTCCCCTCCGGTGTCTATATAAACCGGAGGTCTTAGTCCGTACAGGCAATCATAATCATACAGGCTAGACTTCTAGGGTTTTAGCCATTACAATCTCGTGGTAGATCAACTCTTGTAATACTCATATTCATCAAGATCAATCAAGCAAGAAGTATGGTATTACCTCCATAGAGAGGGCCCGAACCTGGGTAAACATCGTGTCCCCGCCTCCTGTTGCCATCAACCTTAGACGCACAGTTCGGGACCCCCTACCCGAGATCCGCCGGTTTTGACACTGACACCCTCCCCCTTTTCCTTCCCTAGGGCTGACCAACCAAGGTAAGGGGCGCACCAGCCCCCTTGTGGGCTGGTCTGTTCCCTCCTTTGGCCCATAAGGCCCATAACATGTCGTGGGGTGCCCGGAACCCCTTTCAGTGACCCGATTACTTCCCGGTATGTCCCGAAACACTTCCGGTGTCCAAATACCATCGTCCTATATATCAATCTTTACCTCTCGTCCATTTCGAGACTCCTCGTCATGTCCGGGATCTCATCCGGGACTCCGAACAACATTCGGTCACCAAAACATATAACTCATATAATACTATATCGTCAACGAACGTTAAGCATGCGGTCCCTACGGGTTTGAGAAGTATGTAGACATGACCGAGACACCTCTCTAGTCAATAACCAATAGCGGAAGCTGGATGCCCATATTGGCTCCTACATATTCTATGAAGATCTTTATCGGTCAAACTGTTATGACAACGTACGTAATTCCCTTTGTCTATTGGTATGTTACTTGTCGAAGATTCGATCATCGGTATCTTCATACCTAGTTCAATCTCATCACTGGCAAGTCTCTTTACTCGTTCCGTACATCACCTCGCGACTAACTCCTTAGTCATTTGCTTGCAAGCTTATGATGTGTATTACCGAGAGGGCCCAGAGATACCTCTCCGATACTCAGAGTGACAAATCCTAATCTCGATCTATGCCAACTCAACAAACACCTTCAGAGATACCTGTAGAGCATCTTTATGATCACCCAGTTATGGTGTGGCATTTGATAGCACACAAGGTATTCCTCCGGTATCCGGGAGTTGCATAATCTCATAGTCGAAGGAATAAGTATTTGACATGAAGAAAGCAATAGCAATAAACTGAACGATCATTATGCTAAGCTAATGGGTGGGTCTTGTACATCACATCATTCTCCTAATGATGTGATCCCGTTATCAAATGACAACACATGTCCATGCTTAGGAAACCTTAACCATCTTTGATCAACGAACTAGTCTAGTAGAGGCTTACTAGGGACACGGTATTTGTTTATGTATTCACACATGTATTCAAGTTCCCGATCAATACAATTCTAGCATGAATAATAAACCTTTATCATGAATAAGGAAATATAAAAATAACAACTTTATTATTGCCTCTAGGGCATATTTCCTTCAGTCTCCCACTTGCACTAGAGTCAGTAATCTAGTTCACATCGCCATGTGATTTAACAATAATAGTTCACATTGTCATGTGATTAACACCCATAGTTCACATCGCCATGTGACCAACACCCAAAGGGTTTACTAGAGTCAATAATCTGGTTCACATCGCCATGTGATTAACACCCAAAGAGTACTAACGTGTGATATTGTTTTGCTTGTGAGAGAAGTTTAGTCAACGGGTCTGTCACATTCAGATCTGTATGTATATTTGCAAATATCTATGTCTACAATGCTATGCATGGTGCTACTCTAGCTAATTGCTCCCACTATCAATATGTATCCAGATTGAGACTCTGATTCATCCGAATTGGTGTCAAAGCTTGCATCAGCGTAACCCTTTACGACGAACTCTTTATCACCTCCATAACCGAGAAATATTTCCTTAGTCCTCTTAGGTAACTAAGGATAAATTTTGACCGCTGTCCAGTGATCTACTCCTGGATCACTATTGTACCCCTTGCCAAACTCATGGCAAGGTACACAATAGGTCTGGTACACAGCATGGCATACTTTATAGAACCTATGGCCGAGGCACAGGGAATGACTTTCATTCTCTCTCTATCTTCTATCGTGGTCGGGTTTCGAGTCTTACTCAACTTCATGTTGGAAATATGCCCTAGAGGCAATAATAAATTGATTATTATTATATTTCCTTGTTCATGATAATCGTTTATTATCCATGCTAGAATTGTATTGATAGGAAACTCAGATACATGTGTGGATACATAGACAACACCATGTCCCTAGTAAGCCTCTAGTTGACTAGCTCGTTGATCAATAGATGGTTACGGTTTCCTGACCATTGACATTGGATGTCGTTGATAACGGGATCACATCATTAGGAGAATGATGTGATGGACAAGACCCAATCCTAAGCCTAGCACAAGATCATGTAGTTCGTATGCTAAAGCTTTTCTAATGTCAAGTATCATTTCCTTAGACCATGAGATTGTGCAACTCCCGGATACCGTAGGAGTGCTTTGGGTGTGCCAAACGTCACAACGTAACTGGGTGGCTATAAAGGTACACTACGGGTATCTCTGAAAGTGTCTGTTGGGTTGGCACGAATCGAGATTGGGATTTTGTCACTCCGTGTAAACGGAGAGGTATCTCTGGGCCCACTCGGTAGGACATCATCATAATGTGCACAATGTGACCAAGGGGTTGATCACGGGATGATGTGTTACGGAACGAGTAAAGAGACTTGCCGGTAACGAGATTGAACAAGGTATCGGTATACCGATGATCGAATCTCGGGCAAGTACCATACCGCTAGACAAAGGGAATTGTATACGGGATCGATTGAGTCCTTGACATCGTGGTTCATCCGATGAGATCATCGTGGAACATGTGGGAGCCAACATGGGTATCCAGATCCCGCTGTTGGTTATTGACCGGAGAACATCTCGGTCATGACTACATGTCTCCCGAACCCGTAGGGTCTACACACTTAAGGTTCGATGACGCTAGGGTTATAAAGGAAGCTTGTATGTGGTTACCGAATGTTGTTCGGAGTCCCGGATGAGATCCCGGACGTCACGAGGAGTTCCGGAATGGTCCGGAGGTAAAGATTTATATATAGGAAGTCCTGTTTCGGCCATCGGGACAAGTTTTGGGGTCATCGGTATTGTACCGGGACCACCGGAAGGGTCCCGGGGGCCCACCGGGTGGGGCCACCTGCCCCGGGGGGCCACATGGGCTGTAGGGGGTGCGCCTTGGCCTACATGGGCCAAGGGCACCAGCCCCAAGAGGCCCATGCGCAAGGAAACTTGGAGAGGGAAGAGTCCTCAAAGGGGAAGGCACCTCCGAGGTGCCTTGGGGAGGATGGACTCCTCCCCATCCTTAGCCGCACCCCTTCCTTGGAGGAGGGGGCAAGGCTGCGCCCTCCCCCTCTCCCTTGGCCCTATATATAGTGGGGAAAAGGAGGAGCAATCATACCTAAGGCCTTTGGTTGCCTCCCTCTCCCTCCCGTGACACATCTCCTCTCCCGTAGGTGCTCGGCGAAGCCCTGCAGGATTGCCACGCTCCTCCATCACCACCACGCCGTTGTGCTGCTGCTGGATGGAGTCTTCCTCAACCTCTCCCTCTCTCCTTGCTGGATCAAGGCGTGGGAGACATCGTCGAGCTGTACGTGTGTTGAACGTGGAGGTGCTGTCCGTTCGGCACTAGGATCATCGGTGATCTGAATCACGACGAGTACGACTCCATCAACCCCGTTCACTTGAACGCTTCCGCTTAGCGATCTACAAGGGTATGTAGATGCACTCTCTTTCTACTCGTTGCTGGTCTCTCCATAGATAGATCTTGGTGTTACGTAGGAAAATTTTTGAATTTCTACTACGTTCCCCAACAGTGGCATCATGAGCTAGGTCTATTGCGTAGATTCTTTGCACGAGTAGAACACAAAGTAGTTGTGGGCGTCGATATTGTTCAATATGCTTGCCGTTACTAGTCTTATCTTGATTCGGCGGCATCGTGGGATGAAGCGGCCCGGACCAACCTTACACGTACGCTTACGTGAGACCGGTTCCACCGACAAACATGCACTAGTTGCATAAGGTGGCTAGCGGGTGTCTGTCTCTCCCACTTTAGTCGGATCGGATTCGATGAAAAGGATCCTTATGAAGGGTAAATAGCAATTGGCATATCACGTTGTGGTTCATGCGTAGGTAAGAAACGTTCTTGCTAGAAACCCATAGCAGCCACGTAAAACATGCAAACAACAATTAGAGGACGTCTAACTTGTTTTTGCAGGGTATGCTTTGTGATGTGATATGGCCAACGAGAATGTGATGAATGATATGCGATGTATGAGATTGATCATGTTCTTGTAATAGGATTCACGACTTGCATGTCGATGAGTATGACAACCGGCAGGAGCCATAGGAGTTGTCTTTATTTATTTGTGACCTGCGTGTCAACTTAAACGTCATGTAATTACTTTACTTTATTGCTAACCGTTAGCCATAGTAGTAGAAGTAATAGTTGGCGAGTCAACTTCATGAAGACACGATGATGGAGATCATGATGATGGAGATCATGGTGTCATGCCGGTGATGATGATGATCATGGAGCCCCGAAGATGGAGATCAAAAGGAGCAAAGTGATGATGGCCATATCATGTCACTATTTGATTGCATGTGATGTTTATCATGTTTATACATCTTATTTGCTTAGAACGACGGTAGTAAATAAGATGATCCCTTACAACAATTTCAAGAAGTGTTCTCCCCTAACTGTGCACCGTTGCGACAGTTCGCTGTTTCAAAACATCACGTGATGATCGGGTGTTTTATTCAGACGTTCAAATACAACGGGTGTTGACGAGCCTAGCATGTACAGACATGGCCTCGGAACACATGCAAAACACTTAGGGTTAACTTGACGAGCCTAGCATGTACAGACATGGCCTCGGAACACGGAGACCGAAAGGTCGAGCATGAGTCGTATAGAAGATACGATCAACATGAAGATGTTCACCGATGATGACTAGTCCGTCTCACGTGATGATCGGACACGGCCTAGTTTGACTCGGATCATGTAATCACTTAGATGACTAGAGGGATGTCTATCTGAGTGGGAGTTCATAAGATGAACTTAATTATCCTGAACATAGTCAAAAGGATGTTGCAAATTATGTCGTAGCTCACGCTATAGTTCTACTGTTTAGATATGTTCCTAGAGAAAAATTAGTTGAAAGTTGATAGTAGCAATTATGCGGACTAGGTCCGTAAACTGAGGATTGTCCTCATTGCTTCATAGAAGGCTTATGTCCTTAATGCACCGCTCAGTGTGCTGAACCTCGAACGTTGTGTGTGGTTGTTGCGAACATCTGACATACACGTTTTGATAACTACGTGATAGTTCAGTTAAACGGTTTAGAGTTGAGGCACCAAAGACATTTTTGAAACGTCGCGAAACATATGAGATGTTTTGAGGGCTGAAATTGGGATTTCAGGCTCGTGCCCATGTCAAGAGGTATAAGACCTCCGATGACTTTCTTAAACATGCAAACTAAGGAGAAAAGCTCAATTGTTGAGCTTGTGCTCAGATTGTCTGAGTGCAACAATCATTTGAATCGAGTGGGAGTTGATCTTCCAGATAAGACAGTGATGGTTCTCCAAAGTCATTGCCACCAAGCTGTTAGAGCTTCGTGATGAACTATAACATATCAGGGATAGATATGATGATCCTTGAGGTATTCGCGATGTTTGACACCGCGAAAGTAGAAATCAAGAAGGAGCATCAATTGTTGATGGTTGATGAAACCACTAGTTTCAAGAAGGGCAAGGGAAAGAAGGGATACTTCATGAAACGGCAAATCAGCTGCTGCACCAATGAAGAAACCCGAGGTTGAACCCAAACCCGAGACTAAGTGCTTCTGTAATAAGGGGAACAACCACTGGAGCAGCATTACCCTAGATACTTGGTAGATGAGAAGGCTGGCAAGGTCGATAGAAGTATATTGGATATGCATTATGTTAATGTGTACTTTACTAGTACTCCTAGTAGCACCAGGGTATAAGATACCGGTTCGGTTGCTAAGTGTTAGTAACTCGAAATAAAAGGCTACGGAATAAACGGAGACTAGCTAAAGGAGAGCTGACGATATGTGTTGGAAGTGTTTCCAATGTTGATATGATCAAGCATCGCACGCTCCCTCTACCAAAGAGATTGGTGTTAAACCTAAATAATTGTTATTTGGTGTTTGCGTTGAGCATAGACATGATTGGATTACGTCTATCGCAATACGGTTATTCATTTAAGGAGAATAATGGTTACTCTGTTTATTTGAATAATACCTTCAATGGTCTTACACCTAAAATGAATGGTTTATTAAATCTCGATCGTAGTGATACACATGTTCATGCCAAAAGATAGTAATGATAGTACCACCTACTTGTGGCACTGCCACGTAAGTCATATCGGTATAAAACGCATGAAGAAGCTCCATATTGATGGATCTTTGGGCTCACTCATTTTTGAAAAGTTTGAGACATGCGAACCATGTCTATTGGTGTATATGCATGAAGAAACTCCATGCAAATGGACCGTTTTGACTCACTTGATTTTGAATCACTTGGGACATGCAAATCATACCACATGGGCAAGATGACTGAAAAGCCTCGTTTTCAGTAAGATGGAACAAGATAGCAACTTGTTGGAAGTAACACATTTTGATGTGTGCAGTCCAATGAGTGCGAGGCATGCAGTGAATATCGTTATGTTCTTACTTCACAGATGATTCGAGTAGATGTTGAGTATATTTACTTGATGAATCACGAGTCTGAATTATTGAAAAGTTCAAGTAATTTCAGTGTGAAGTTGAAAGATCGTCGTGACAAGAGGATAAAAGATCTATGATATGATCATAGAGATGAATATCTGAATCACGAGTTTGGCACAGAATTAAGACATTGTGGAAATTGTTTCACAACTGATACAGCCTGGAACACCATAGTGTGATGGTGTGTCCAAACGTCATAGTTGCACCCTATTGGATATGGTGCATACCATGATGTCTCTTATCGAGTTACCACTATCGTTCATGGGTTAGGCATTAGAGACAACCACATTCACTTTAAATAGGGCACCACGTAATTCCGATGAGATGACACCGTATGAATTATGGTTTAGAGAAACCTAAGTTGTCGTTTCTTAAAAGTTTGGGGCTGCGACGCTTATATGAAAAAGTTTCAGGATTGATAAGCTCGAACCCAAAGCGGATAAAATGCATCTTCATAGGACACCCAAAAACAGTTGGGTATACCTCCTAATTCAGATCCGAAAGCAATATGGATTGTTTCTAGAATCGGGTCCTTTCTCGAGGAAAGGTTTCTCTCGAAAGAGTTGAGTGGGAGGATGGTGGAGACTTGATGAGGTTATTGAACCGTCACTTCAACAAGTGTGTAGCAGGGCACATGAAGTTGTTCCTGTGGCACGTACACCAATTGAAGTAGAAGCTTATGATAGTGATCATGAAACTTCAGATCAAGTCACTCCCAAACCTCGTAGGGTGACAAGGATACGTACTACTTCAGAGTGGTACAGTAATCCTGTCTTGGAAGTCATGTTGCTAGACAACAATGAACCTACGAGCTATGGAGAAGCGATGGTGGGCCCAAATTCCGATAAATGGTTAGAAGCCATAAAACCCGAGAGAGGATCCATGTATGAAAACAAAGTGTAGACTTTGGAAGAACTACTTGATGGTCGTAAGGCTGTTAGGTACATATGGATTTTGAAAGGAAGACAGACAATGATGGTAAGTGTCACCATTGAGAAAGCTCGACTTGTCGTTAAGATGTTTTTCGACAAGTTCAAGGAGTTGACTACGATGAGACTTTCTCACTCGTAGCGATGCTAAGAGTCTGTTGGAATTATATTAGCAATTACTGCATTATTTATGAAATCTTGCAGATAGGATGTCAAAACATTGTTTCCTCGACGATTCTTGAGGAAAGGTTGTATGTGATACAACCGGAAGGTTTTGTCTATCCTGAAATATGCTAATAAGTATGCAAAGCTCCAGCAATCCTTCTGAGGACTGGAGTGAGCATCTCGGAGTTGGAATGTATGCTTTGATGATGATCAAAGATTTTGGGTGTATACAAAGTTTATGAGAAACTTGTATTTCCAAAGAAGTGAGTGGGAGCACTATAGAATTTCTGATAAATATATGTTATTGTTGATCAGAAATGACGTAGAATTTCTGGAAAGCATATAGGGTTATTTGGAAAGTGTTTTCAATGGAAAACCTGGATTAAGCTACTTGAACATTGAGCATCGAGATCTATAAGGATAGATCAAAACGCTTAATAGTACTTTCAAATGAGCACATGCCTTGGCGTGATCTTGAAGGTGTTCAAGATGGATCAGTCAAAGAAGGAGTTCTTGCCTGAGTTGTAAGGTATGAAGTTAAGACTTAAAGCTCGACCATGGCAGAATAGAGAGAAAGGAACGAAGGTCGTTCCCTATGCTTAAGACATAGGCTCTACAGTATGCTATGCTGTGTACCGCACCTGAAGTGTGCTTTACCATGAGTCAGTCAAGGGGTACAAGAGTGATCCAAGAATGGATCACAGGACAGCGGTCAAAGTTATCCTTAGTAACTAGTGGACTAAGGAATTTTCTCAATTATGGAGGTGGTAAAAGAGTTCGTCGTAAAGGGTTACGTCGATGCAAGCTTAACACCTATCCGGATAGCTCTAAGTAGAGATACCGGATACGTATAATGGAGCAACAATTTAGAATAGCTCCAAGTAGAACAGTTATTTGGAATAGCTCCAAATAGAACGTGGTAGCTACATCTAGGAGATGACATAGAGATTTGTAAAGCACACACGGATCTGAAAGGTTCAGACCCGTTGACTATAACCTCTCTCACAAGCATAACATGATCAAACCCAGAACTCATCGAGTGTTAATCACATGGTAAATGTGAACTAGATTATTGACTCTAGTAAACTCTTTGGGTGTTAGTCACATGGGGATGTGACCTTGAGTGTTAATCACATATCCCTGTGAACTAGATTATTGACTCTAGTGCAAGTGGGAGACTGTTGGAAATATGCCCTAGAGGCAATAATAAATTGATTATTATTATATTTCCTTGTTCATGATAATCGTTTATTATCCATGCTAGAATTGTATTGATAGGAAACTCAGATACATGTGTGGATACATAGACAACACCATGTCCCTAGTAAGCCTCTAGTTGACTAGCTCGTTGATCAATAGATGGTTACGGTTTCCTGACCATTGACATTGGATGTCGTTGATAACGGGATCACATCATTAGGAGAATGATGTGATGGACAAGACCCAATCCTAAGCCTAGCACAAGATCATGTAGTTCGTATGCTAAAGCTTTTCTAATGTCAAGTATCATTTCCTTAGACCATGAGATTGTGCAACTCCCGGATACCGTAGGAGTGCTTTGGGTGTGCCAAACGTCACAACGTAACTGGGTGGCTATAAAGGTACACTACGGGTATCTCTGAAAGTGTCTGTTGGGTTGGCACGAATCGAGATTGGGATTTTGTCACTCCGTGTAAACGGAGAGGTATCTCTGGGCCCACTCGGTAGGACATCATCATAATGTGCACAATGTGACCAAGGGGTTGATCACGGGATGATGTGTTACGGAACGAGTAAAGAGACTTGCCGGTAACGAGATTGAACAAGGTATCGGTATACCGACGATCGAATCTCGGGCAAGTACCATACCGCTAGACAAAGGGAATTGTATACGGGATCGATTGAGTCCTTGACATCGTGGTTCATCCGATGAGATCATCGTGGAACATGTGGGAGCCAACATGGGTATCCAGATCCCGCTGTTGGTTATTGACCGGAGAACATCTCGGTCATGACTACATGTCTCCCGAACCCGTAGGGTCTACACACTTAAGGTTCGATGACGCTAGGGTTATAAAGGAAGCTTGTATGTGGTTACCGAATGTTGTTCGGAGTCCCGGATGAGATCCCGGACGTCACGAGGAGTTCCGGAATGGTCCGGAGGTAAAGATTTATATATAGGAAGTCCTGTTTCGGCCATCGGGACAAGTTTTGGGGTCATCGGTATTGTACCGGGACCACCGGAAGGGTCCCGGGGGCCCACCGGGTGGGGCCACCTGCCCCGGGGGGCCACATGGGCTGTAGGGGGTGCGCCTTGGCCTACATGGGCCAAGGGCACCAGCCCCAAGAGGCCCATGCGCAAGGAAACTTGGAGAGGGAAGAGTCCTCAAAGGGGAAGGCACCTCCGAGGTGCCTTGGGGAGGATGGACTCCTCCCCATCCTTAGCCGCACCCCTTCCTTGGAGGAGGGGGCAAGGCTGCGCCCTCCCCCTCTCCCTTGGCCCTATATATAGTGGGGAAAAGGAGGAGCAATCATACCTAAGGCCTTTGGTTGCCTCCCTCTCCCTCCCGTGACACATCTCCTCTCCCGTAGGTGCTCGGCGAAGCCCTGCAGGATTGCCACGCTCCTCCATCACCACCACGCCGTTGTGCTGCTGCTGGATGGAGTCTTCCTCAACCTCTCCCTCTCTCCTTGCTGGATCAAGGCGTGGGAGACATCGTCGAGCTGTACGTGTGTTGAACGCGGAGGTGCTGTCCGTTCGGCACTAGGATCATCGGTGATCTGAATCACGACGAGTACGACTCCATCAACCCCGTTCACTTGAACGCTTCCGCTTAGCGATCTACAAGGGTATGTAGATGCACTCTCTTTCTACTCGTTGCTGGTCTCTCCATAGATAGATCTTGGTGTTACGTAGGAAATTTTTTGAATTTCTACTACGTTCCCCAACACTTCATACCTTGCAATGCAGGCAAGAACCCTTTCTTTGACTGATCCATTTTGAACTTCTTCAAAACTCTGTCAAGGTATGTGCTTTGTGCAAGTCCTATTAAGCGTCACGATCTATCTCTATAGATCTTGGTGCCCAATACATAAGTCCTATTAAGCGTCTGAATGTGCTCAATCTGCTTTAAAATGCTAGGTGGAATATCCAGAGTGCAAAGGAAATATATAGGCATTGATACAAGGACAGACTGAAGCAATTGTAAGCTATTACCTTGGTTGAGAAGTCTCCTCTCAATTATGTGCACTAGAGGCATGAGATCTTGAACAGAAGGCCTTGTAGTGCCCATAGGCAGACCCAGGTATGTAAACGACATGGATCCCAACTTACATCCCAATACACTGGATAGTCTGTGGCCTCCACAATTGAAATATTCATTGGTATCATCAATGATTTTTCAAAATTTACAGACAAACCAGTGGAGGCATCATAAACATCCAATATGCCTTTCAGAGCAAGAAGTTGATGGTCCAAAGCAGGCAGGACAATCAAGGTGTCATCTGCATACTGAACTATAGGATAATCCTGGCAGTGTGTGGGTATTGGGAGTGTTAAGATGCCCTTAGCACACATGTCATTGACCACATACTGAAGCAGATTGGCAGCTAAAACAAACAACAGAGGAGACATTGGATCACCCTCCTTGACACCTCTCTTACACATGAAGTGATGCCCAGGCACTCCATTTAGTAACATAGAGGATGATCTAGAGGATAAGATATTTTGGATCCAAGAAATCCACTTCTCATTTAAACATTTATATCTCATAATTCTAATGATAGCATCATGTTCAATAGTGTCAAAGGCCATTGTGAAATCCAACTTCAGCAGCACAACTGGTCTCTTAGAAGCTTGGCATCTGTGGGTATATTCAAAACACCAGCCCAAACAATCCTGAATAATTCTAAACTTTATAAACCCATATTGATTGTTATGGATGCAAGACAAAATCACTTTCTGTAAACGGTTGGCCAAATGCTTAGTTATCAATTTCAAGCAGGTGTTGGTGAGGAAAATTGGCCTATAACCATTTATAGTCTCATGCCTAATTTTCTTGGGGATCGAGGTTATCAGTGAACTATTTATGCACTCAAGACTCAGCTGCCCTTCAGAGAACTCCTTGACCAATAACATGAAATCATCTTTAATTATATCCCAACATCTTTTCAAAAAGAGACCAGTAAAACCATCTGGCCCTGGAGCTCTGTCTGGTGGCATTTGTTTAATGATGAAAAAATAATTTAATTATTCTCTTGAAGTGTTCATGAAACATTTGAAAAATATTCATGCTGTGTAGAAAAATTCTGCTCAACTTTTAAAATATTTTCTACCAATAAAACAATTATGAGAGATTTCATAAATATCAAGGCTTTAAGAAAATGCAAGTTACATTTTTTCAAAATATTATACAATGGAAAAAATTGTTTGTTTATCTGAAAAACGTAACATTGAAGAAAAATGTATGTTACATTTCTAAAAAAAACGTGTTCCAAAATTATGTTCGGTCTGAAAAAATGTTTGTAAAACGTAAAAAAGATCTTCTAATACTTTAATTATACGTTTCAACTCATTCAAAAAAATATTTCAACGTGTATTTGAAAAATGTTAATCATGTATTTAGAAATATAAAATTAAAATTAAAATTTATTAGATGTATAGGGAAAATGTGCAAAATATTAACCATGTGTGTGACAAATGGTAAATGTGTATAAAGAAATGTTGCAGGTGTATATGAAAACATGTATGTGTATAAATTTTAATATAAATGTGTTTTAGAAAAATAATTAAATAACCCAAAAAACAAACAAAGAAAGAAAATTTAAAGATGACAATAAAATAGAAAACAGAAGAAAATCAGTGACAAACAAAAAAAACTCGAAGAAGGAGCTTGACTGCAAGACTCACCCGTCAAGCAGAGTCAAAAGTCAAGCCCCAAAAAAGGCAAAATATATTAAGGAAAAACAGGCGGCTACTTTTTGGGTGTCGGATGCTCGTTTAACTTATGTATTCATCTAGTTTCTTATTTACCTGGCTGCTGTGCAACCCCTAGGAGGCTAAGGCTAAAAAGAATAGAGAAAGTAAGAGTGTGCGACGTATGCAAACCACTGGAAAAATTGATAAAAATCATAGATAAACTCACGCGGAGCTACAATACTGGGCCGACCCGTTGTGTTGTTGGCGAAACATAGCTTTGGCATCGCATCGCTGCCTTTCAAATTGCCTACTTTCCGCTTCGGCATGTCTCCCTTGTTTGGTATTGTTCTATGAGGAAGAATTTGGTGGGAGTATGTTTCCCCTCTAGCGAGGCAGACCATCGGTTCGCTAGAGCGACATGGTAGTGGGCCGACCCAGTAGCGTTGTTCGTTCGATTCGTTTTTGCCTTCTTTCGCTTTGTTAGTTCGTTACTATCATTCGTCCACGCGATTTCATTTTTCCTTTTGCTATTTCCTTTTTTATTTTTCGATGTATTTTATAAAATATAAACATATTTCAAAAAAATTACTTAAGTTTGAAAACAATGTTTGTGCAATGCTAAAAAATGTTGGTGCAAAAGAAAATGTTGATAGGATTTAAACAAAAAATGTTTCAACACGTATACGAAAAAAATGTTTGCCACATATTCGAAAAACAATGTTGAAAAACATGTGTTTGAAAAAAATGTTAATCATGCATTTGAAAAAATTGTTAACCATATACCAAATAAATGTTTCAGATGTATACGGAAAATGTACAATGTGTATGACATAAATGATACATTAAAACATGTATGTGGAAACAAATATTAATCATTGTGTTTAAAAATGTAATCATGTATATACAAATGGTTAAACAAGTATAAAACATGTTCATGTATATGAAACATGCATACAGCAAAAAAATATGTTAAAAAAATCATAATCATGTATTTTAGAAATGTTGTACCTGTATAAAAATAATGTTTCATATGTTTACAAAAAATGTACAAGGTGTATAAAAAAAGTAGACATAAGAACATGCATTATAAAAAAATGTTAATCATGTATATTAAAATACTAAATATCCATAAAAAATGTTTGTACATTACTTCGAAAATGTGGGTGAAACTTTCATTTTATAACAATTTTAAAAATATTTGAACACGTATTTGAAAACATGTTTAACACATATTCAAACACTAATGTTCACAAACATGTGTTTGAAAAAAATGTTAATCATGAAATAGAAAATGTTAAAAATATATAAAATAAATGTTTTAGATGTATAAACAAATGTCAAATGTGTATGGCCAAAGTAGTGATCAAAGTTAATCTATATATTCGAAATGTCGAAGATTTATGAAAATAGCTTTACATGTGTATATGAAAAATGTACAAGATGTATGAAAAAAAATGTAGACAACATAACTCATCTTAAAAAAAGTTAATCATGTGTTGAAAAATATTAAAGATGCATAAACATGTTTTTGATGTATACTAAAAATATACATTGTATTTGAAAAAAAGGTAGGCATGCGTTAAAAAATAAAATAAAATAAAGTCAAATAAAACCGTTGAACACAATGAAAACGGAAGAAAATCCAGGAAATAAACAATCAAAATTAAACAAAAGAAAAATGGAAACCCCAATTAATTGAATAGATACTGAGAAAGAAACAAAGAAAAATAAAGAAAAAAGGATAAAAGAAAAGAAATATTTGAAGTGAAACTAATAAAAATCAAGGAAAAAAACGAAAAAGAGAAAAACTAAAGCAAACGAGGAAAACCAAATCAGCCAGCGCCAGCGAGCTTTTTTTCTGGACACTCTTGCTAAGCTTTATTAACCATCCAGAACGTTTACAAGTATGAAAAGAATTTCTCCCGGATGGCCTAACCAGACATGGCGGCCAAACCCCCAAGGGTTAAAGCATGCTTAGCAAGACTGTGAGCCTCAAAATTCGAGCTCCTAAACTCATGGATAATGTTACAAGATGAAAAACTCCTCGAACGCTCTATAATTTCGTGCACTATAGCTCCATAACTTGTTGATGAGTTGTGCCTAATGTCCTTCACCACCGTAAGGCAATCCAATGCAATCTAAATCTGCGTAACATAAAGATCCTCTCCAATTGCCAAACCCCCCCGTACTGCCAGAGCTTCAAGTGTGGCTGGTTCTGCAATGTATCTGAAAGTAATTGCACAGGCTCCAAGTAAGTTACCCCCCTGATCTCTGCCAACTACAACTACTGCACCATGAGAACCATCATTAGTAATGGCAGAGTCTATGTTTAGTTTGACAACTCCATCAGGTGGGGGGTGCTATATTCGCTGCCTGATAGGTGCTCTCCCGCTAACAACAGGGACTCTGCTATCGATGATGTCAATGTCCCGAAGGAAGAACTTGATGAAAGAATTGGTTGCAAATGGGGTTTCAAAAACCTCTTCATGTATGGCCTTTCTTCTCGACTGGCATATCGCCCATAACGTGACCACCATGAGTGAACTCCCCATGCGGAAGCTTCTCATGCATCTGGAACAACCAGCCTTCGTGTTCATCATCAGGTTCTCAACCATACACTGCACTATTTCTTCCGAGTTCAGGGACCAAACAGCTCTTGCCATAGCACAATCTATGAGGGCATATTTCAAGTTATCTTTAGATGCACATAGAGCGCATACCCGTGTAGTGGACATGTGCCAATGATTCAAAAGGTCCGCTGTTGGTAGCGATTCATGACATAATCAAACCTTCAGTTTTGATGGTACCTTAATAATCCATAGCGCTGACCAGTCTCTAGCTTCCCTCATAGCATCTGATTGGCCTCCAGCCTACTCTACTACATCCGCATGCTGAAGTTTTAGTTTCATCAAAAATCTGTAGACTAAACTGACTGAAAAAACGCCTCTGTCATCCTCCCCCCATGCCCAAAAGTCATCAACTCTAGTTGTACATAAAGGTATTCTCAAGATAATTTCTGCATCCACCTGGAGAAAAACGGCACGAATCTTTTCTTCTCTCTAAACAGCTGAGGATGCACCTATTAGTTCAGAGACTAGCAGAGGTTTATCATTCACCAGCCTGCAATCGGCTTCATTCAGGCCTGATCGGGGCAGCCAATTCTGCTCCCATATCCTAGTGTCTTCCCCTGTACCAATTCTCCTTATTAATCCTTTAAATAAAACATCTCTCCCATCCAGAATTTCCCTCCAAATCTAAGAGGGGTTGCTTCCAAGTTCCGCTTTGAGCAAGGAAACATTTGGAAAATACTTCGCTTTTAGAACTCTCACACTCTAAGCCATGGGATCTTGTAGGATACGCCATGCTTGTCTAGCTAGAAGAGACAAGTTGAAAAGTTCTAAATCCCGGAAGCCTAGGCCTCCCAAGTTTTTTGGCTAAGTGCAAACATCCCAAGATATCCAGCAAGGTTTCACTTCCCCCTCTTGCTTCCCCACCAGAACTGCCTTATCATTGATGCGACACTTCCACAAATGCCTCTAGGTAGCATGAAACAAGACATTGAATAAACTGGAATTGCTTGGGCAACTGCTTTAATCAGAAATTCCTTACCCCCATATGATAATAATTTCTCCATCCAACCTTTAATCTTTTCCCACACTCTATCCCTCAAATACTTGAAAGTGTCGTTCCTCGAGTGTCCCACATCAGTAGGAAAACCTAGGTACTTCAGTGAGCTGTTCATCATAAACTTGAAGGGTGCTTTTAATGATGTCCCTAACTGACTGAGGGCACCCCTTGTTGGAAAAAATTGTAGACTTCTCATTATTCACTCTCTGTCCTGAAGCATTGCAATAGGTGTTCACCAAGTTTGACACAATCCCTGCCCCTTCTATACTTGCCCTGAAAAGCAACATGCTATCGTCCACGAAGAGCAAATGGTTAACAACCGGGGCTGTCAGTGCCACTTGGACTCCCACAAAAGCTGACGACTGAGAAAAGGATTTTAGTAGGCATGAAAGGCCAAGAAAAGATAAGGAGAGATTGGGTCTCCCTGTCGAATACCCCTCGCGGGTTTAAACTATTCTAGCTTCTCCCCATTCGATAACACTGAGAAAGAAACCGATTTAATCATACTCATGATCACACTAATTCAAGACTGTGCAAAACCAAGCTTGATCATGATAGCCTCCAAATATGACCACTCAAGCCTATCATAGGCCTTCAACATATCTAGTTTTAGCGCACATTGGTTGTTACTCTTAGCATTGCTTCTCTTCATGAAATGAAGCACTCATATGCAGTAATTATGTTGTCAGTGATAAGCCTGCCAGGGACAAAAGCTGAGTGCTCTTCTGAAATAATGTCTGGAAGGACTAGCTTCAACCTGTTTGCAATCACCTTCGAAGCAATCTTGTACAAAACATTACATAAACTGATTGGACGAAACTGAGCTAATAAGGTTAGGCTCATTACCTTAGGCATCAATACTAGGAAAGTATCATTGATACACTCCGGACTTTCCTCTCCCCTGATAATTTGAAGGACCGCCTTTGTCACTTCCTCCCCACATATGTCCCAATGCCGCTGATAAAAGTGTGTAGGAAAACCATCAGGTCCCGGTGATTTTGTGGGGAACATTTGATACAAGGCGGTTTTAACTTCTTCCTCTCTATATTCAGCACACAGGATTGAGTTCACGTTAGCTGTTACTTTCCTAGGAACGTGATCCAGCACAGCCTCCATATTTTTCACGCGCTTTGAAGTGTACAAATTCATATAAAAATCCGTGACCAACCCTTTTAATTCTGCCGGGTCATCAACCATGATCCCCATGGAGCTCAGCAGAGCTTTTATCATTTTATTCTTCCTCCTCATATTAGCCCTCATATAAAAAAATGTTGTTATTATCATCCGCTTTGAGCCAGTCAATTCTTGATCGCTGCCGCCAAAGTAGTTCTTCACAGTGATATAGTTCTACTAGTCTTTCATTCAGTTTGAGTTCTGCATGACTTGGACCCGTCCTAGTCGGGTCCTTTCTCATCTCATCAATCTCCTTCTTTAAGCTCTTCATCTCCCTTCTAACCGAGTCAAAAGTCCTTCTGTCCCACCTCTTTAGACTGTTGGACAGTGAAAATATTTTTTGTTTAATATCCTTCGCTCTCGAGCAAGGTTGGGAAGCATCCTAGGAAGACTCAATAGTCTCTTTCAGATTATCATGTGACTCCCATGCTATTTCATAATGAAAAATTCGACTTTGAATTCTCCTTGCCTCGTCTCCTGTATTCAGCTCAAGGCAAATTGGGCCATGATCCAATGTGGCTGCTGTTAGATTAGTTAGGCTCGCTAGAGGAAACGAGTAATTCCATGAAGGAGAAGCAAGGGATTGTTCCAACCATACCCTAGTAAACGAACCACCAGTTACTTTTTCTCGAAGGTCCAGAATCTTCCCTTAAAACCTATATCCAACAACATACAAATGTCCAACGCGTCACGAAAACCCTGGATATGTGCATTACTTCTTTCTCCAATCCCCTCATGTTCATCCGGGTGCAACACTTCATTGAAGTCTCCAATACACAGCCACGGTAAGTTGTTCAAACTTGAAATATTTTTCATAGTGTCCCAGGTTTGATGTCGCAAGTGTGTCTGAGCCTCTCCGTACACCTCCGTCATCCTCCATGGATCAAAACCCGGGTCCCTTACTTCATAATCCACATGATACACAGAGTAACCTACAATAGCAATCTTTATTGAATTATTCCAGAAAATTCCAATACCACCACTTCTACTAGTACTGCTTAAAGCATAACAATTGCCAAAACCTATTGAATTTGCCAAACCTTCCACCCTACTTCTTTCCACTTGAGTTTCTACGTTACAAAGTATGGTGTGGGTAAATTCCTTCACGAGCTCGTGAAGTTTGCGAATTGTTGAGGCTTTACCTGCGCCCCGGCAATTCCAGCATATAATACTCATTGCGCTCGGCGGTGCCCCACCTAGGAGCCCGCCGATAATGCATTTTTTGCTTCCCTCACTGCAACTTCTGCCTCATTCTCCCCCTGGTCAGCTCCCTTCTTGTGACGTTTGTTCAACTTCCTCGGCGACACATACGCTGGTGGAAGGGGGGCACCCCTTCTAGCTGATTCCCTGTCGTTAACATGATGCCCTTTTGAAAATTCTGATCTGAGTTTGTGTATATGACAGTTTCTCCCGGATCCACCTGTGTGTTATCTGTAGAAAACCTTTTGTTGCTAATATTGAACTCCTCGGCTACCCCTTGCTGCTTTTCAGCCTGCCGCTTTCGTTGCATCCTGATCACCATTAACATCTGACTTGTGTCCTTTACACTTTACATCCTTGGCATTCATGTCCGCTGCCATATTCCTAGTTGTTGTCCCAAAGCCCCGCCCTTGGGGAGTGTCGGAACCATGGCCTCGACCTCGTCCCCTTCCTCCTCTAGCACCAAATCGTCCTCCCATGGGCGGTGAGTATTCCACCGTTCGATGCTTGGCAATCATCCATTTGCCCTTTTTGTCCTCCTCCTTCCATACTCCCTTTCCACACTCTTCATAACTATGTCCCATGTGCCCACAAATCTGACAGAAGGAAGGGATTTTTTTCATACTTCACCACCAGCATATGTGTGCCCTCTCCCTCAATTGTCAGCGAAGTAAAGCGAGCAAGGGGTTTCGCAGTCAAAACCTTTGCCCTCACCTGGACGTAGTCGCCCTCATAGTAGAGGTTTGGACGGAGCTGAACCTCTCTGACTTTGCCGATTCTGTGAGCAAGTCGATCTACTATTGGTTCCTACCGATAAATGTCAGGTACCTTATGGATTTGAGCCCACACATATAGACCGTCTAGTGTGACCTTTTGTGGGGACCCCAACTCATACATCGAGATCACCGAATGCATGTGTATAGTGATCCCAGAGATCAATGCTCACTGAACACACGGAAGTTGAATAACAAGAGTCTTTCATCCATACATACCGTCTTACACAAATTATGACCATTATGGTCAAGTCTTACATTGATAAAACCTTAAGGGCTGAACATCAAATGGAACATAAGCAGCGGAAATCTTCGTTGATAAGTAGAACCCATGCCAGCTGCCTGAACCCTACAAGCATTCTGACTGGGAAGCGTCCTAGTTCGCATGTTCATCACCAAAGAACTCTTCCTCGAACTCCTGCTCTTCCATGCCTGGCCAATTAAATAACCAATGGCAAGTAAATGAGTACTTTGAATGTACTCGCAAGCAACCCATGATTTGGTTCAAAGTAACAATGCAATTGTACAACATGTAAGCAACCTAGCTTCAAGCTAATTGAGATGTCCTATCAACTTGTGAGATATGTATCAATGAACATGGGTAACCTTGAGAACAGGTTACAGATATCAACATAAATATGTTGGCGTTCTGGGAATGGGGGTCCCCAGACTTGCCTGCCTGCGGCCTGCGGCGTGGCTCAAGTGGGGGCCCAATACAGCCCAGCTTCATTAGCTCAAGCTCAAGACCCTCGCGAGGGGCCAAGCCTCGCGGGGCGGACGACAGGAAGCTTCCTCAGGAGCATCCTCCTCAGGTAGGCTCGCGAGGAGGCGGAGAGATCAAGGCAGGGTACCTCGCAAGGAGCCCGTGACGCAAGCCATGACGATCGAGGCCAGGTGGGCACCAGGCGGGCGCCGGCCTACGCAGTGTCCTTGTTTCCCCTTCGGTGCAAAGGGGGCAAGCACAGGCCAAGGCATCAGGCAAAGGTTATCGTTTCGGTGCAACAAGACCAAGACCAGCAGAACGGCAGGATGGAGGTCACCGTGGAGCCCAGGACGGCATCATCGTCAGAGCCTTTGGTAGCCGAAGACCAACTTTAGTCAGGATAAGTGTACTAGATGTTCCCCTTCAAAATGGCCAATTGTTGGCACCCTTCCCGCTCATTATTTGGGAAGAGGCCCAGGGCCTCCCTCTATAAATAGGACTAGCCACCCATAGGGTAGAGACAGCTAGAGAACAGATCGAGCAGAGAGAGAGGCGATTGAACTCACCCTAGCAGTTCATCGCACCAGCTCAAGAACAGCCCCTCGCGAGGCTGTTCTCCCCTTGTACTGTTAATCTTTAGCCCCCGAGGCAATCCACCACACCACACACTGGAGTAGGGTATTACACCACATTGGTGGCCTGAACCAGTATAAATCTCGCGTCCCTTATGTGTTCATCTTTCTTGTTTAGATCCTTGTGATATTTCGACGCGTGAGCTGGTAGGGGAGAGATCTTCGTGCGCACCCTACTGTTCAAACCTCAAGGGTCTGCCGGAACCCGTAATCCGACATTTGGCGCGCCAGGTAGGGGTGCGCCGGAATCTTTCTTCAGCTAGTCGCGTGTGATCTTCCGACGTGTCCATGGCTAACGCTCGCCGAGCTCGCGCTGAGCGTCGGGCTGCTCTCGCCACCCGCGTCGCCCAGACGGCGCCCGTCGGCGGTCGCCCTCGTCGTTCCCCGTTGCCTGCCGCCAACGCTGCCACCGGCCCGGTGGGGAACAAGCAGCAGGCCTCTTTGCTGCATCCTTCGGTGCGGCGCGATGGCCGCACCGCCACCCCGTTGCTGACTCTAGCCGGTTCATCATCCCACGCCCGTCGCACCCCCATGGACGCGCACGCCGCGCTGCTCCTGGCGCGTGAGCTCCTGCACTACCGTCCCGTCGATGACCTCTACAAGGACTGGCTCGCCTGCATCACCGAGCTCGTCAGTGCCGTAGGGGGCTCCCCTGTGCTATCCCTCTTGCTGTCTCACCCTCCATCCTGTGCAGGAGGCGAGGATCAGGAGGTGCCTCCGCCGCCTCCTCCCCAAGAAGGCGCCCAGGCTCCAAGGAGCGCGGCCCCAGGACGAGACCCACTGCGTCCGGCGCCTGCGCGACAAGAAAGGAGCTGCCAAGAGATCCCTCGTCCCCAAGAAGGTGCTCACGTGCTCCCAGCACCGGAGCGCCGTGACCACATCCCTTCACCGCCACCTCAAGACCCCGCTCCGCTCCAGGTAGCGTTGCGCGGGAATCTCCAGGAGCAAGCCCCGCATCAGCAAAGAGCTCTGGTGGCCACCGCAGGCTTCCGAGCTTTCACCGCCGAGCTGCGTAGCGTCGCATGGCCCGGCAAGTTCAAGCCGGACCTGCCTTCCCGCTACGACGGCACTGCAGACCCCGCGGAGTTCCTCCAGCTCTACGAGCTGGGCATCGAAGCCGCCAACGGGGATGAAAAGGTCATGGCGAATTGGTTTCCCATGGCGCTCAAGGATGGTGCCCGCACCTGGCTCTTGAACCTGGCTCCTGGCACGATCTCCTCCTGGGACGAGATGCGCACCCGCTTCATCGCCAACTTCCAAGGTACTCGCGACCGGCCCCCGGCCATGAGTGACCTGCGCCGCATCAAGCAACAGCCAGGAGAGACCCTGCAGAAGTACATCCAGCGCTTCAACAACGCCCGCCACAAGATCCCCAGGGTGACTGAGGAGGCCATCATCTCAGCCTTCTCTGATGGCGTGTGTGACATCAAGATGAAAGAGGAGCTAGTAATCCATGAAGACCTGTGCACATCACTAGAGCTGTTCAACTTGGCGACCAAGTGGGCCAGGGCTGAGGAAGGGCGCCTCTCCCTCCTCGAGCTTTCGGCTGCCGACCCAGAAGAGAAGAAGCCCAAGGTCAAGGACATGAAGCGCAAGGGGGCTGCTGTGCTTGCAGCAGAGCCAGACACCAAGCGAGGCAGGGATCAGCCTGAGTCATCCAAGGGCAGCCGGTACTGTGTGTACCACGACCTCCACACCCACAACACCAATGAGTGTCAAGAGTTCAGGGCCGTGCGAGATGGGCATATCGGCCGACGTCCCGACCGCATCGATCGGGGCTATGACCGAGGAGGAGGAAGAGGCGGAGGACGATGGGAAGACCGTGGCCCTCGCCAAGGGTGGCGCGACCGACCTCGCGAGGACCGCTGGCAGGACCAGCCTCGCGAGGAAGGTTGGAGGGATCATCATCGTGAGGACCGCCCTCAAGGCAACGCAGGCCTCCCTCCCCTGCCACCATCGCCAAGGAGGAATGAAGACCATCACCAGGACGAGGGGGTTGGGGGCTTCCAAGAGCCGCGCGCAATCGCTTGCATCCTGGGCGGCGCTCAGACCCCAGCCTCTCAGCGCATCTTCAAGCAGTTTGCTCGCGAGGTGAATGCAGTCCTCCCCAAGCTTGAGGCCACACGCCCTCTGAGGTGGTCTACGTGCGCTATCACGTTCAGCTTAGCGGATCAGCTCAAGTGCGCAGCAACGGCCGAAGTCCTCCCGATGCTTTGTTCCCCAGTCATCAGCAATGTGCAAGTCACCAGGACCCTCATCGATGGCGGAGCTGGACTCAACGTCATGTCTGTCGAGACGTTCAACAATCTCCAAGTGCCATACGATCAGCTTCAGCCGACCAAGCCTTTCTCAGGAGTCACTGACGGTTCCACCGTTCCAATAGGGCAAGTTCGCCTTCCTGTCACCTTTGGGCAGCGTAACAACTACCGCACCGAGCTCATTGACTTCAACGTCGCCCACATTCGTCTGCCATACAATGCCATCCTCGGGTACCCAGCTCTGGCCAAGTTCATGGCGATGACTCACCACGGCTACAATGTCCTCAAGATGCCAGGAAGCGGTGGAATCATCACGGTGCCTTGTGAGGAAAGGGATGCAGTGTGTTCTCCTGAGCGTTCCTTCCAAGCCGCGGCAATCGAAGACCTAGATCACAGGAGCGGGAGGCTCTCCAAGGCGACCCCTAAGAAGAAGAAGGCTTCACCTTGCCCAAACCCTCACGAGGCAGGCACCTCCGGAGGCATTGCACCAGGATCCGTGCCCGTTCAAGGGGCGCCACCCTCTATCGCATAGGAAGGCGTGCCCGGCGCCCTCCTCGAGCAGGGCTCGGGGGCTCTGTCTTGGAGAGTCACCGACTTTGACAAGGTCACGAGGGAGGCGCTCGAGCACCAGTTGGAGGCGTGCTTCAAGGCACGTTTCCCTCAGGAAGGCATGAGGCAAGGAGGGCCAAACCCTCAGGAGTTCATCGCGAGGAACATTCAGGAGCTACATGAGTCAAGAGTCATGCGCGGCAGCCGCCGCCTACCCGCCGTAGCCCCACATCCCAGCGAAGATGGTGAGCTGCATGTCTGCATTGACGTGCCAGGGCTCAACCGAGCCGCGTCTCAGGAGCGCCTTTGGCCTTCACGCGTGGGGAGTTGTGAGGGTCCACCTCACAGCTACGTTCGCATGCCCTTCGGCCTGCCGAACGCGGCTGCTGCCCACCAGCACCTGATGAGGAGCATCCTGGAAGCTCAGGTGGCCAGGCACCGCGTGTTCCTAGAGGAGATGGAGATGGACCTTGAGGAGACGCCCGGACCCCTAGAGCCTCCCGAGGCTCAGGGCTCCGGAGGCTCGTGAGGGTCGGCCCCCTCACCGCGCGTCGTCCACTACTTCAGCAGCACTTCATCCCTGACGGTATCAGGTGACATCTTTCAAAGTTCCATTTTCAGCTGGGAGTGCCCACAGGGCTGCATCATTCCCAGGTCGCATGGGTCCGTCCCTACGGCATGTATCCGTTTTGCTTATGCTCTTTACCTACCTTGTTGGGGGCGCCCCTCAGGCTGCATTATCCCCAAGCTGCTCGGGCCTGACCTAGCGGCGTTTGCCTTTCTCTGCATCTATCAAAATTGATTTGCTCCTTCATGCTTAACCTGCTTGACTAAATCGCCTGCTCGATTGACACCTACCTTTGGAGCCGCTTGCTCTGGCACGGCACTTGCGCACGGGTCCGTCTCTGCAACGCCGAAAAATCTGAGTGGCTAAGCTCTGGCCGCGGCAGCCCCGCAAGGCGCCACCTCATCAGGCCCTCAGTGCCCCACTCACTCCCTCGGAGCGACCAATGGTTGGCTGGCAACCGTAACGATGGACCTTGTTTCCCCTCGTGATTGATATGCAGGACCCGCTCCAGGAGTAACGCTGGTGGCATCGCGAGCCTTCTCTCCTTCTCTCCGGCATGATCCGCTCGCTTGTTAAAAGGGGGGCGCCTGAGCATCACCACTCATGGGCTCTTATTGGCTCTCCAGCCCTCACCCCTGGCCTTCACCCACGGCATCGCGACCTGTCATACCAGCGGCGGCTTAGCTCGCTCGAGGGCCAGGACCTGAGGACATAGAACATTAAGGAAAGTGCGGTGGAGAGGGAAGAAGCTCGCGAGGGCCTAACCCGGCCACACCTCAGCTGCCGCCATGCAGGCTCGGCACTTCGTCGGAGGCCACTCCAAACCTACGAGATAAGTCACGCGAAAACTGATTCGACTCGGTGCTAAACCCTCGCCCAGTGCAGCTCTGTCACGGCAATGTTGCCTACCCTTCTTGCCTAGCGGAGGCTGCTTGAGTGCTAAAGGGGACCTCCTGAGCATCGCGACTCAGGGGCTCTTACTGCACCTCGGGCCGCTCACCTCCTGGCCTTGACCACGGCATCGCGACCTGGCATACTAGCGACGGCTGAAGCATGCATGGGGACCGGGACCTGTCAGCATAGAGCACCAGACCCTCGTGAGGGAAGAAAGGGGGAGCCGAGCCGGGACAGGACAAGCATCTCACATCGACTCATACTAGGTATATAATATTTACAAAAAACATGGCCAGCACCTTACCCCCGCGGGGTGATACTTCGATTTCTCGCAGGGAACAAAAGGTGCTAATCCTAAGGAGTGCTAACTACGCGCGCCTCCGTAGGAGACACCATCATCAACAGTGGGCCGTCAGGCACCAGCGCTAACCCCATCCAGATCAGTGGCGTCGGCGGCCTGACGAGCCCGCTCTCCTCCGAGCGCGACGCGAGCTCGGGGGCTCGTAGCTGTCGTCGCTCGTCTCCAGAGTTGCCTGAAGCCCGACGGAGTCGCTGGACCCTCCGGCTCCTCCACTGCTGCCTGAGGAGCTGCCGGGGAAGCGGTTGGCAAGCCTGGTCCTCGGCACGATGATGCTCCGGCCGCCTTTCTCGGGGCAGCATTCCAGCCGGCGTCCTTCCGCGTCGAAGACCTTGAAGAACATCAGGGAGGCGCCATCGTATTCGAGGTGGATCACGAGGGCGCCCCCTGTCCGGCAGACCCGGGCGATCTCGCCCCAGCCACGGGTCATGAAGATCTTGCCCGAAGCGACAACCTCGACCTCCGCTCTGATCGCAGGGGTGTTGCAGTCAGCGTGCTGTAGCCAGAGCTCGAGAGGCCCCCTCGGCGGGATCTCGAAGGCAAAGGAGGGAGGAAGGCGAATCCAAGATCGAGGAGGCACGGCAGCGTGGAGCACAAGCTCGCGAGAGGAGCCCTCGGCGTGGATTCCAGGAGGAACGACGTGCACCGTCGTAACACATCGTCGTGGACTGCGGCGTCGCCGGTGTCGCTCGGCGCCTTCTTCTCCAGGGCCCTTGATGCGAGCGTACAAGGGCAGCGGGAATCCAGGTGGCGGCCGCTCATACCAGGGCCTCGACATCTCCTGCCCGGCGCCCTCATCTCGACGGCAGAGGACTAGCCGCTTCTTCGACGGCATAGGACTAGCCGCTTCTAGGTGGCGACCTTCTCGGGGGGCCTTCCCCTTCTCTTCTGTAGAAAACCGGCGAATTGGTGCCATCGGCGTGATGTGAAGCAAGGGCGGGGAGGAAGAAGAAAGGAGTAGCAGGGAGAGATGAACTGGAAGGTCTCACATCGTTCCATACTTATAGCCGGAGGAGGCCAACTGCCGGCCTCCATGATCGCATCTAATCATGACCCATTTTTGCATGTAGGGACTTGTCAAGTTGTGCGGTTGCCGAGGCGTCGTGGGGAAGCGGAGACGCCCATGTCCAATCAACCGCCACGCGGCGCCCAAGGCCGCAGGCTATTGGGGCCCGCGGTGCTTCGCATTTGCCCCTTCGCTTCTCTGCTAAGCCAAGTCCGGGCACGCCTTGGGCCCGGGGGCTACTGTCGGTGTTCTGGGAAACGGGGGTCCCCAGACTTGCCTGCCTGCGGCCTGCGGCGTGGCTCAAGTGGGGGCCCAATGTAGACCAGCTTCATCATCTCAAGCTCAAGACCCTCGTGAGGGGCCAAGCCTCGCGGGGCGGATGACAGGAAGCTTCCTCAGGAGCAGCCTCCTCAAGTAGGCTCGCGAGGAGGCGGAGAGATCAAGGCAGGGTACCTCACGAGGAGCCCATTGTTTCCCCTTCAGTGCAAAGGGGGCAAGCACAGGCCAAGGCATCAGGCAAAGGTTACCGTTTCGGTGCAACAAGACCAAGACCAGCAGAACGGCAGGATGGAGGTCACCGTGGAGCCCAGGACATCGTCATCGTCAGAGCCTTTGGCAGTCGAAGACCAACTTTAGTCAGGATAAGTGTACTAGATGTTCCCCTTCAAAATGTCCAATTGTTGGTGCCCTTCCCGCTCATTATTCGGGAAGAGGCCCAGGGCCTCCCTCTATAAATAGGACTAGCCACCCACAGGGTAGAGATAGCTAGAGAACAGATCGAGCAGAGAGAGAGGCGATCGAACTCACCCTAGCAGTTCATCGCACCAGCTCAAGAACAGCCCCTTGCGAGGCTGTTCTCCCCTTGTACTGTTCATCTTTAGCCCCTGAGGCAATCCACCACACCACACACTGGAGTAGGGTATTACACCATAATGGTGGCCTAAACCAGTATAAATCTCGTGTCCCTTGTGTGTTCATCTTTCTTGTTTAGATCCTTGTGAGATTTCGACGTGTGAGCTGGTAGGGGAGAGATCTTCGTGCGCACCCCAGTGTTCGAACCTCAAGGGTCTGCCGGAACCCGAAATCCGACTAAATAGAGTTTGGATCAATGCCATTTCATTCAACATGTCAAGTCACCACCTTGACACAAATAGTCCTCTTCCACACACACACATGCACCGAGCTTGTAAAATTTCTGGACATAGTTTAAGTAGCACCTCCTAACTGTCCATGACCGTGGACACGGCTATTCGAATAGTTTGACAATCTGCAGAGGTTGCGCACTTTACCACAAGATTCGGGAAGCTTTCATGTCATCCACGATCCCGCAGTACCTCAAGTACTCGGAGGAAGCACCTGATCATTACCTTTCCCTAGACGACACTAACATAGGGTCCACTCGTTGATACACGACCCTTGTGTATAAGCAAAAGATCATGGGACTCTTCCCTTTTTAAATTATCACGCATACACGAAGGGACCAACAGCGTGTCTGGTGCCTTGTGAAAACAATCATGGCTGCCTATCCAAGCACGACCCCGTCCCGAGAGTGACCTCAAGTCACCCCCGTCACTAGTAATGTGGGCACCATGCTAGTATCAGCCTAAGTAATCAATAATGCCCCGTCTCATAAAGGGGTAGAGTGGTTGCACATGTTTGGTTGGGACGGTAATCACACATAAATCTAATCCATCATTTTACACACATACCAAAAGCTCTCTTCGGCACACCTTAGTTCAACATCTCCCAAGGGCATTAGGGGCACCCAATGGGGTTTTCGAAAGAATGTAACCATGAAGAGTTCATGGTACGCATGCATCATTATGCATCAACTAGTCTTTTGACATTGCATTCATGAACAAGGTAAAGTCATGAGTACGGGTATGCATCATGTGGTGGTTCACAACAAGTTTACCACCGTCATATTTCATCATCATGCAATCGGAAAAGGGTACCAATGAACAAGAGGGGTGTCATGGTCAAAGTGTTGCTTGCCTTGATTGGCTTGGTCTTCAAGGTCTTCAAATCCTTCTCCTTCGGGATCTAATCGTCGCAAGAAAATAACGGAAAAAGAAGACAATAATAAAAATAGAAAAGTCAAAGTGCTCAGAAAAATGTCAACCTATTTTTGTAAAATATTAGGAGGAAAACTAAGAACGGAAAAATTCTTAGTTTTGGATTTGGAGTTAGGGGGACAGAGTAGTGGATTTTCAAAGAAGGATTTAAATGCCCAAATTTGAATTTAAAATTGAACAGTGCAGAAAAGTTTGATGGATGTGTATGAAAGTTACATCAATAAATAGGTGGGATTATTCTAAGATTTTAGGAGTTGGAATTATTGCATTTGGATAATTATTTTATCCCATGGAATTTTTATAAAACAGATAAAAAATAAAAAGAGAAGTAGCACTGTGCCACTGGGCCAGAAAGGCCATAGTACAGCAGGCCCAGTGGGAAATCAGCCCGTGCGAGGTGGCCACTGATATGTCTCCAACGTATCTATAATTTTTGATTGTTCCATGCTATTATATTACCCCTTTTGGATGTTTATGGGCTTTATTTTACACATTAATATCATTTTTGGGACTAACCTACTAACCGGAGGCCCAGCCCATATTGCTGTTTTTTGCCTATTTCAGTATTTCGAAGAAAAGGAATATCAAACGGAGTCCAAACGGAATGAAACCTTCAGGAGCGTGTTTTTTGGAATGAACATGATCCGGAGAGCTTGGAGTGCAAGTCAAGAAGCTTCCGAGGAAGCCACAAGACAGGAGGCCGTGCCCCCCTGTAGGGCACGCCCCCTGTCTCATGGGCCCCTCGGGCGGCCACCGACGTACTTCTTCCTCCTATATATACCTACGTACCCCGAAAACATCCAGGGGCAGCACGAAACACAATTTCCACCGCCGTAACCTTCTGTATTCGTGAGATCCCATCTTGGAGCCTTCGTCGGCACTCTACCGGAGGGGGAATCGACCATGGAGGGCCTCTACATCAACATCCTTGCCCCTCAGATGAGTTGTGAGTAGTTTACCACAGTCCTACGGGTCCATAGTTATTAGCTAGATGGCTTCTTCTCTCTTTTTGGATCTCAATACAATGTTCTCCCCCTCTCTTGTGGAGATCTATTCGATGTAAACTCTTTTTGCGGTGTGTTTGTCGAGATCCGATGAATTGTGGGTTTATGATCAATTTTATCTATGAATAATATTTTAATCTTCTCTGAATTCTTTTATGTATGATTGAGTTATCTTTGCAAGTCTCTTCGAAATATCAGTTTGGTTTAGCCTACTAGATTGGTCTTTCTTGCCATGGGAGAAGTGCTTAGCTTTGGGTTCAATCTTGCGGTGACCTTACCAAGTGACAGAAAGGGTTGCATGGCACGTATTGTATTGTTGCCATCGAGGATAACAAGATGGGGTTTATATCATATTGCTTGAGTTTATCCCTCTACATCATGTCATCTTGCTTAATGCGTTACTCTGTTCTTATGAACTTAATACTCTAGATGCAGGCAGGAGTCGGTCGATGTGTGGAGTAATAGTAGTAGATGCAGGCAGGAGTCGATCTACTTGTTATGGACGTGATGCCTATATACATGATCATGCCGAGATAATCTCATAACTATGCGCTTTTCTATCAATTTCTCGACAGTAATTTGTTCACCCACCGTAATACTTATGCTATCTTGAGAGAAGCCACTAGTGAAACCTATGGCCCCTGGGTCTATCTCTTATCATATTTGCTTTCAATCTACTTTTATTTGCATCTTTACTTTTTGCATCTATCTTATAAAATACCAAAAATATATTTATCCTATCTTACTATCTTTATTAGATCTCACTTTCGCAAGTGGTCGTGAAGGGATTGACAACCCCTTTATTGCGTTGGTTGCGAGTTCTCAGTTTGTTTGTGTAGGTGCGTGGGACTTTTGAGGAGCCTCCTACTGGATTGATACCTTGGTTCTCAAAACTGAGGGAAATACTTACGCTACACTTTGTTGCATCACCTTCTCCTCTTCGAGGAAAACCAATGCAAGCTCAAGACGTAGCAGCCACGTCGAAGGCGTAAAGGTTGAATATGCCTTCAGTCGACGGGCAAACCGGTGCATGCGTGTGTGCGTTTTTAAACCTGACGGGTGGGTCCCACCCGTCCGGGCGTGAAGCTGACAGACAGGGCCCGCAGCCGCCGTCGTCTACCTCCGTCCAGAGCCATCGGCGAGCTCGCCGCCGACGATATAGGGCACAGCTGGAGATGGGGGTGGTACCATTGGACTCGGGAGGATGTCGCCGTTCTGGTGGGTGAGGAGTTGGCCGCCGGGGTGGCCTGGCTCACCGGCGACGAGGTGGCTGGGCGGTGGCGCATCGGGAGGTGTATGAATAGCTCCGACCGGCCTGTAATATATGCGGGAAAGAGAGGGGAATCAATCAGTAGGGCTGTGTGGTTCTAGATCGAGTGAGAGCGGGGGTGGAGAAGGCGTGCACCTATGGACCGACGGCGACCCGAGGCGGCGGAGCTCCGGCCGATCCCGAGCACAGAAGCCACTTGAGGACATTTGGGTGGTGCGGGCATGTTCTTGGGGGTATGAGAAGGAGGTGGATGCCACTGGAGCAGCCCGGGACGGGCTTATATAGACGAGCACCAGTCCACCGTGGACTCGTGCATCGACGAGGTCACGGCGAGGCCAGAGGCCATGAGGGCACTCGTGAGCGAGTCCAGACCATTTGTGGATGAGGTCCTCATCCAGAGGAGGGAAGAGAAGGAGCGGGGAAGGCTCCAGAGAGCTCGCACGTGTGAGGCCGTGCATTGGAGCTTGCGGGCGACCGACGCACATGCGAGAGAGGCCACAGGAGGGAGAAGGAGGAGGGGGACCAGGCCGTGGCGTGACGTGGACGTCGAGGTGCATCGGCTGGCATGAGGGGAGAGCCGAGGTGGCCGGAGGTGGTTCGCAGGGGGCAGCTACAGTGCGAGAGCGCACTATACCACGCCCCAGAGCGCATGTATGGCTAACATGGCCATATTTTTGGCAAGGTGGGTGATGTCTACTGCACAACCTCCTTCTTGTAGACGTTGTTGGGCCTGCAAGTGCACAGGTTTGTAGGACAATAGCAAATTTCCCTCAAGTGGATGACCTAAGGTTTATCAATCTGTGGGAGGCGTAGGATGAAGATGGTCTCTCTCAAACAACCCTGCAACCAAATAACAAATAGTCTCTTGTGTCCCCAACACACCCAATACAATGGTAAACTGTATAGGTGCACTAGTTCGGCGAAGAGATGGTGATACAAGTGCAATATGGATAGTAGATAAGGGTTTTTGTAATCTAAAAATATAAAAACAGCAAGGTAACTACTGATAAAAGTGAGCGTAAACGGTATTGCAATGATAGGAAACAAGGCCTAGGGTTCATACTTTCACTAGTGCAAGTTCTCTCAACAATAATAACATAGATAGATCATATAACAATCCCTCAACATGCAACAAAGAGTCACTCCAAAGCCACTAATAGCGGAGAACAAACGTAGAGATTATGGTAGGGTATGAAACCACCTCAAAGCTATTCTTTCGGATCAATCTATAAAAGAGTTCGTACTAGAATAACACCTTAAGACACAAATCAACCAAAAACCTAATGTCACGTAGATACTCCATTGTCACCTCAAGTATCCGTGGGCATGATTATACGATATGCATCACACAATCTCAGATTCAACCAACCAACACAAAGTACTTCAAAGAGTGCCCCAAAGTTTCTACCAGAGAGTCAAGAAAATGTGTGCCAACCCCTATGCATAGGTTCATGGGCGGAACCCACAAGTTGGTAACCAAAACATACATCAAGTGGCACGTGATATCCCATTGTCACCACAGATAAACACGGCAAGACATACATCAAGTGTTCTCAAATCAAAGACTCAATCCGATAAGATAACTTCAAGAGGGGAAACTCAATTCATCACAACAGAGTAGAGGGGGAGAAACATCATAAGATCCAACTATAATAACAAAGCTCGCGATACATCAAGATCGTGCCATAGAGAACATGAGAGAGAGAGAGATCAAACGCATAGCTACTGGTACATACCCTCAGCCCCGAGGGTGAACTACTCCCTCCTCATCATGGAGAGCGCCGGGATGGTGAAGATGGCCACCGGTGATGGATTCCCCCTCCGGCAGGGTACCGGAACGGGCTCCCGAGAGGTTTTTGGTGGCTACAGAGGCTTGCGGCGGCGGAACTCCCGATCTATCTTGATATGCGATGTTTTTAGCGTGCGTAGGCTTATATAGGAAAAAGAAGTCGGTCGGGAGGTGCTCGAGGGGCCCACGAGATAGGGGGCGCCCTCCTATCTCGTGGCTGCCTCGAGTATCTTCTGATGTGAACTCCAAGTCTCCAGGATCATACTCTTCCAAAAAATCACGCTCCCGAAGGTTTCATTCCGTTTGGACTCCGTTTGATATTCCTTTTCTTTGAAATACTAAAACAGGCCATAAAATAGCAATATGGATTGGGCCTCCAGTTAGTAGGTTAGTCCCAAAAGTAATATAAAAGTGTATAATAAAGCCCATAATCATTCAAAATAGTAATAAAATAGCATGAATGCTTCATAAATTATAGATACGTTGGAGACGTGTCAATGGGCGCATCCTTTTGTGTCTAGCAGGTCTAGGAGGGAGTAAAGAAAGGGGGTGGTGCATTTGATGCCATGGATGGCCACTAGAGTGAGGAGGGAGGTGAGAAAGAGAGAGAAGCTACTGTCCAGGGAGGTAAATGAGGGTGTTTCACCCTTCAGTCATTGAGCAAAAGCCAGGGGAGAGCTATTGGGTTAGAAGAGGTCTAGGAGGAGCTGTGGTAAAAAGTAGAACTCATGGAGATTAGTGGAAGTGGTCAAAGTGGTCTTTTTAGAAAAATGGCAAAAGGTGTTTGTTGTTTATTTGGGAAATAAGATAAACTCCTCTTGTCATAAGGCTTGACAGGGTCAAATGGCATGAGAAAATAAGTGGTTCCACCAAGATTGAGTCCATTTGGGCAAAGTTGCTAATGCAACTTTTGTAAACCCTAGAAATCAATAGAAATGAGTTTTCCAAGATCTAGACATGCAAAACTGTTCTCCTTGATGCACCACTTGGTTTAGTGTCATCATTTAGGATTTAGAACATGCCCACAAAGGTTGAGAGAAAAAGGAGAAAGTTGACAATGTAAAGTTGTTCAAATTTGATTCTAGACAGAGAGGGTTTTGGGGCACTTTTGTGAACCAAAACAATTGGGATTGGGATGAAACCTTGCAAGATCGTCACATTAGGCGTGTGTGACTTGCTAGAATTTTCTTGAAATTTTTAGAGAATATTTCCGTTGTAAATATTTCAAAAGCTTGAAATATCCAGAAAGGGTATTTTGAGGGGTTTGACCAATATTTTTAACATAACCATGTGTTGAAACCCTTATATATGGAAAATATATGTCCACTAAGTTTCCCTAAATTTTCAGAAATATTTTTAAAGCATTAAAATAATTTTAACCTATTAAAGACCATTTCTGGCCTAAAGAAAAAGCCCTGAAATAAAATAGCAAAATAACTTTTAAAATTATATTTTTGTGGTTTTTGGGAGTCCTATACCTAATAGGAGTCAAAAATACTCTTTGAAAGATTTTTCATACTACAAATCAAGTACTTGTAGTGCAAACCTCAATTTAGGGTTTTTTGGAAAACTAAATTTAGAAAATGCTTTTTGGCCAAATTATTTTTGTAAGAAAATTCTATATTGTACTATACACATGGCATGATCATTGAGGCAAAAGTTTGGAGCAAGGAAATGAAGTATAGAAGGTGGAGCTAGAATATGGCTTTCATGAGCACTTGAAATCACAGACAGAAATCCAGTTTGAATAAAAACCCAAATAAAGTGCAAAAGTTTTTGCTGGTCCAAATTTTCATGATTTATTAATGCAAATGACATGTTACAAATTGCAGGGTGTGACAGACCTACCCCCCTTACAAGAATCTCGTCCCCGAGATTCCTAAACTAGGCTTTAAAGAGATATGGAAACTCGGATCTAAGGTAGTCTTCACGTTCCCAGGTTGCTTCTGCTTCAGTGTGGTCGCTCCACTGGACCTTGAGGTACTTGATAGTGCGTCTTCGAGTATGTCATTTTGCTTCATCCAATATGCGGATGGGCCTCTCACAGTAGGTCAAATCAGGCTGAAGGATAAATGCTTGGTGATCGATGTCCTTGTAGAGATCAGGCTTGTCCGGAACTTGGAGACACTTTCGGAGTTGTGACACGTGGAATACGTTGTGCACATTAGATAGTTTAGGTGATAGTTCCAATTGGTAAGCCACTTCTCCTTGCAGCGCGGTGATCTTAAAGGGGCCAATAAATATTGGTGCGAGCTTCCCCTTAACGTGGAAACACTTGGTTCCCTTAAGGGGGGTTACCCATAGGTACACATGGTCTCCGACTAGGAAGTTCACCTATCGGCAACGAGTGTCGGCATAGCTCTTCTGTCTTGACTTGGAGGTCTTCAGACGCTCTCTGACTAGCTGCACTTGTTCTGCTGCTTCGCGGAGAACATCTGGTCCAAAGACTAGCCCTTCTCCGGTCTCTGACCAATTGAGGGGTTTGCGACACTTGCGTCCATACAACACTTCAAATGGTGCACTCTGGAGACTTGATTGATAACTATTTTTATAGGAGAAATCAGCGAAGGAGGACAATCTTCCCACTTAGCTCCATATGCTAGGACACAGGCTCGAAGCATGTCTCCGAGGATCTGATTCACTTGTTCCGTCTGGCCTCCGGTCTGTGGGTGGAACGCAGTGCTGAAAGACAACTTGGTTCCCATGGCCTCTTGGAACTTCTTCCAGAACCTTGAGGTAAACTGGGTTCCTCGATCTGACACAATCTCCTTAGGAACACCATGAAGACTTACGATTCTATCGATATATAGAGCTGCCAGCTGGTTGCCATCATAGGTAGTCTTGACAGGAATGAAATGGGCCACTCTGGTCAAATGGTCGACTATAACCCAGATGGAGTCATGACCCTTATTTGACCTGGGTAATCCAGTGATGAAATCCATTCTGACTTTATCCCATTTCCACTCGGGAACCTTGATTGGTTGGAGCAATCCAGCAGGTCGCTGATGTTCAGCCTTGACCCTTTGGCATACATCACACTTTGCAACATAGGTGGCAATCTCCATTTTCATCCCGTGCCACTAGAATCTTTCCTTTAGGTCTTGATACATCTTGGTTCCTCCAGGATGGATGGAATACGGGGTGTCATGAGCTTCTTGCAAGATCAGATTCTTGAGCTCAGTCTTGTTGGGCACGCAAATGCGATTCCCAAACCACACAACTCCTTGCTCACCCTCTGAGAAATTTGGGGCTTTGCCCGCCTTGATCTTCCTCTTGATGCCTTCAATACTCTTGTGTCCCTTCTGAGCTTCCTTAACACCATCCATCAGGGTAGGCTTGACTTCGAGGTTGGCCAAGAATCCTGGTGCAACCAGTTCCAATCCGAAGCCTTCAAGTTCTTCATACAAGGCGGGTAGCCTTTCCTTAAGCATAGCATTCAAGGAACAAGCCTTTCTGCTTAAGGCATCTGCTACCATGTTAGCCTTTCCAGGGTGGTATTGGACATTGAGGTCATAGTCCTTGATCAGCTCTAGCCACCTCCTTTGCCTCATGTTCAATTCCTTTTGAGTGAAGATATACTTCAAACTCTTTTGGTCGGTGTATATCTCACACCGCTTCCCTAGAAGGTAATGTCGCCAGGTCTTTAAGGCGTGAAATACAGCTACCAACTCGAGATCATGAGTAGCATAGTTCTCTTCATGAGGACGTAGCTGTCTGGATAGATATGCTACAACTCTGCCTTCTTGCATCAGAACACCTCCGAGTCTGGTTCTTGATGCATCACAATATATCACAAAGTCCTTGTGAATATCAGGTGTGGCCAGAACTGGGGCGGTGGTTAATCTCTTCTTTAGCTCCTGGAAGCTCTCTTCACACTTCGATGTCCACTCAAACTTCTTGTCCTTCTTCAAGAGCTGGGTCATAGGTCGGGCAATGCTTGAGAATCCTTCAACGAACTTGTGGTAATATCCCGCGAGTCCGAGGAAGCTTCTGGCTTCCTTCACATTGCTCGGGGTTTTCCATTCAGTCACAACTTGAATCTTGGTGGGATCCATTGACAACCCTTCGGCATTCAATACATGACCCAAGAATCCAACTTCATGTAACCAAAATTCGCACTTGCTGAACTTGGCATAAAGCTGGTGCTCTCGAAGCTTATCTAGGACCATTCTCAAGTGTTGCTCATGCTCTTGGAAAACATGAGTATGTCATCAATGAAGATGACAACAAACTTGTCCAGGTACTCCATGAAAACCTTTTTCATGAGGTACATGAAGTTGTCAGGGGCATTGGTTAACCCAAACTACATGACCATGTACTCATACAAGCCATACCGGGTTACGAATGTTGTCTTCGGAATGTCTTGGGGTCTGATCTTCAGCTGATAGTATGCAGACCTGAGATTGATCTTGGAAAGCACCTTGGCACCATTCAGCTGATCAAACAAGTCTTCAATCTTGGGGAGTAGATACTTGTTCTTGATTGTGACTTCATTAAGGGAATGATAGTTAACACATAATCGGATGGTACCGTCCCTCTTCTCCACAAACAGAACAGGTGATCCCCAAGGTGAGGTACTAGGGCGGAGGAATCCTTTCCTCAACTTCTCGGCCAGCTGCTTCTTCAGTTCTGCTAACTCCTCCGATCCCATCCTATAAGGCTTCTTATAGATGGGTCCTGCTCCGGGCATGAGCTCGATAATGAACTCAATGTCGCGATCAGGAGGCATTCCAGGTAACTCGTGAGGAAAGACATCGGGGTATTCACATACAACAGGCGCTTGCTCCAGTCCAACTTCTTCCCAGGTTCGGGCATTCCAGGTAACTCGTGAGGAAAGATAGTTGACTTGGGCGACTTGAGCAGAGGAGGTAGTGGAGGCAAACTTAACTTCAACTCCTTGGTCATTGGTCACTGTGATAGTTTGGTTGGCACAAAGCACAATCTAACAAGCCTTGGTGCTTGCTGAGCCAATCCATTCCCAAGATCACATCCAAGCCTTGTGATCTTAGGATGATAAGGTCTGCTAGGAAATCTACCCCATTAATGTTGATCCCTACTCCTTTACATCCTATCTTGTCTCTCATCTCGGCTCCGGGGGTTTGTGCCACCATGGGATTACTCAGGGGTGTAGGGGTCATGCCATTTTTTAATGCAAACCTTTGGGTGACAAATGAATGCGTGGCTCCAAAATCAAACAAGACAATTACAGGTGCTGAGTTGACAAGGAACGTACCCAACACGATGTCCAGGTCTTCCTGAGCTTCTTCTGTAGTGACGTGGTTCACATGCCCCTTGCCATTGTTGGGCGGGTTGTGGGGATCTTGGTTCCTTGGGGGCATTCCGCGGCCTTGTCCTGGGTTCTGCACATTGGGGCGTGGAGCATTGGGCTTCTTGTTGGGGCACACCCTTGAGATGTGTCCTGACTGACCACATCCAAAGCAAGTGACTTGGTTTGGGTTGTTGGTCTTGTTGCCACCAATGTTATCGGGGTTGTTGTAAGCTGGCCTGGGGTTGGAGTACTGCTGAGGTGGATAGTTGGTGCGGGGTGCAGGAGCTCATGGCTACTGATAGGTTGGCCTGAGTGGGGCTGGCTGCCACTGGCGAGGTGTTGGTGTCAAAACCGGTGGATCTTGGGTTGGGGGTCCCGAACTGTGCGTCTAAGGTCTATGGTAATAGGAGACAGGGGACACGATGTTTACCCAGGTTCGGGCCCTCTCTATGGAGGTAATACCCTACTTCCTGCTTGATTGATCTTGATGAATGTGAGTATTACAGGAGTTGATCTACCACAAGATCATAGTGGCTAAACCCTATATGATTACAGAAGTCTAGCCTATATGATTATGATTGCCTCTATGGACTAAACCCTCCGGTTTATATAGACACCGGAGGGGACTAGGTTATACAGAGTCGGTTACAGAGAAAGGAATCTACATATCTGAATTACTAGGCTTGCCATCCATGCAAAGGAGAGTCCCATCCGGACACGGGAAGAAGTCTTGTGTCTTGTATCTTAATAGCCCAACAGTCCGGCCCATGTTAATAGTCCGGCCATCCGAGGACCCCTTAATCCAGGACTTCCTTAGTAGCCCCTGAACCAGGCTTCAATGACGACGAGTCTGGCGTGCAGATTGTTTTCGACATTGCAAGGCGGGTTCCTTCTTCGAATACTCCACAATAGACTTCGAACACGGAAAACGTGTCTGACTCTGCAAAACAAATACCACACACAGCCGTAGAGAGTATAATATTTCACGAGTCCAATCCGCTGACAACTTTTTGCAGCGTGACATCACGTCAGCGCCCGGCCATTATTCGAACTGTTTTTTAGCCCGCCGCTCCATATTTCGAGGTGCGGTTTCATTGGCACGTCTTGTCAAAGCAAAAATAGTGTCCCCTTATTGCGGGATTCTCATCAATTCGGGCATGGGTAACCCTACCGTGCCATTTGCACGGCCCTCGAGGAATAGGCGAGTTTTAAGGCAAGAGGGGAGGCACATGATATTCATTGCCTTTATAAGGGGATATGTATTCACCCTTTTTCACCTACGCCTTCTCTCTTTCTCTTCTCATCCCATTCTCGAGCTCCAGCGCCCAAGTTCTCATCCTCTCCGCCCCCAGAAAGCACTCCAGCCATGTCCAGATCCGGAGCACAGGGCAAGTGGATGGCCTCCTCCATTAAGGAGAAGGACATTACGAAGCTCCGGGAGGCCGGGTACTTGGCTCGGGAAATCGCCCACCGGCATCCGGCCGGGGGACAGATCTTACCCACTCTGGAGCCCCATGAGAGGGCAATGTTCATCTCCCACTTTGTCCGCGGGCTGGGATTCCATCTCCACCTGTTCGTTCGAGGACTTATGTTCTACTACGGGCGGGACTTCCACGACCTGGCCCCCAACTCCATCCTCAACATCTCGGCATTTATTATCGTGTGTGAGGCCTTCCTCCGCATCCCACCTCACTTCGGACTATGGCTAAAGACCTTCAATGTGAAGCCGAAGGTGGTGAGTGGTCAACAAGCAGAGTGTGGAGGCGCCATGGTGGGCAAGATGCCCAATGTTACATGGCCTGAAGGCTCCTTCGTGGAGACTGTCAAAGGGTGGTAGTCGAAGTGGTTCTACATCACAGAGCCGCGCGGCACCAATTGGGCCGCGGCTCCCACATTCCGGTCCGGAGTCCCGATGTAGCTCACCTCCTGGCAAGAGAAAGGCTTGACCTGGTCTTCTCCAGACGAGCTGATAGCACTCCAGACATGCGTCCAGAACATGACAAACAAGAAAATCAAGCTCGTCAACATGATCCAGGTGATGCTTATTCGCCGGATCCTTCCGTGCCAACACCGGACTTGCCGTCTATGGGAGTTTGATCCGGCCAAGAACCAGACCCTGCTGGAGATCCTCGGCACTACTCACGAAGACATCTGGAAGGTGCTCTTCTAGGCCAACAAGGACCCAGAAATCCCGCTTCTGACAAAGATGCTGGTTTTGGCGCCTTATCAGGCGCCGGAGAAGAAGGCCAAGGGGACCAGAGGTGGTCTCCGTTGCAAGGGCACTTCGGACGCGACGTCCGAAGACGCCAAGACTCATTCCTCTGTCGCCGAGGATGACGAGGAAGAGGAGGAAGAAGAAGAAAGCCATTCCCCCCTGAGGGGGGGGGGGGAGAAGAGGCCGGCTGAGGGAGTCCTGGATTAGGGGGTATCCGGACAGCCGGACTATATACTTTGGCCGGACTATTGGACTATGAAGATACAAGACTCAAGACTTCGTCCCATGTCCCGATGGGACTCTCCTTTGCATGGAAGACAAGCTTGGCAATTCGGATGTTAGATCTCCTTCTTTGTAACCGACTCTGTGTAACCCTAGCCTCCTCTGGTGTCTATATAAACCGGAGGGTTTAGTCCGTAGGAGGACAACAATTATAATCATAGGCTAGCTCCTAGGGTTTAGCCTCTACGATCTCGTGGTAGATCAACTCTTGTAATACTCATATCGTCAAGATCAATCAAGCAGGAAGTAGGGTATTACCTCCATCGAGAGGGCCCGAACCTGGGTAAAACATCGTGTCCCCTGCCTCCTGTTACCATTAGCCTTAGATGCACAGTTCGGGACCCCCTACCCGAGATCCGCCGGTTTTGACACCGACATTGGTGCTTTCATTGAGAGTTCCTCTGTGTCATCGCAGCAAGGCTCGATGGCTCCTTCAATCATTAACAACAACGCTGTCCAGGGTGAGACTTTTCTTCCCGGACAGATCTTCGTGTTCGGCGGCTTTGCACTGTGGGCCAATTCGCTTGGCCATCTGGAGCAGATCAACAGCTACGCCCCTGGCCATCAGGTCAGATTCGGAAACTTTAACTACACGACCGATATCCGCGGAGACTTAATCTTTGACGGATTCAGGCCTACTCCAGGAGCACCGAACAGTCACGACGAGCACAGCTTAGATCTGCTGTGAGACAATATTCGGGATATCGCACCTGCAGTAGCTCCGGACCTAAATCCGGGGCGGATCGCGTCGTCTGAGGACGGGTGGATGGATCCCGCCCTGGAGGCCGCATACTCATTGGCGGTAGAGCCAAACACAGACTCCACCTCCAAGGAAATCTTTGTCACCGGGCCCCCGGACTTGCATCCGGCTGTAGGTTCCTGATCGTACGCACCCGGGCCCATAGAATCCAATTGGGCCCCGGTAATGGAGTTCATCGCTGCGGATATCTTTCAGCACTCGCCCTTCGGTGACATGCTGAATTCATTAAGGTCTCTCTCTTTGTCAGGAGACTCTTTGCCGAACTATGTCTGGCTCGAGTGGGAAGTAGGCGACAAGGAAATTCGTTACCCACCCACCACCCACTTCATTGCCACTGTCGATGATTTGACTGACGTGCTTGACTTCGACTCCGAAGACATCGACGGTGTGGACGATGATGCAGGAGAAGAATAGGAACCACCGCCCACGGGGCGCTGGAAAACCACCTCCTCGTATGATATATATATGGTGGACACTCCCAAAGAAACCAATGGCGATGAGGCAATAGAGGATAGCCCCTTAAGGAAGAAATCGAAGCATGGGCGTCATCGGCGCCGTTCTAAGCCCCGCCACAGCAATACCGGCACAGGAGACGAAACCAATCCGTATGGTGCCGAAGATGAATACAATCCCGATCAGCCTGCCTTCAAGCAGGCCGGATAGGAAGACGGGCAGGTTAGCCCAGATGAACAGGCGACGGACGGATACTTGGAGGAGGACAACTACATGCCCCCTCTGAAGACGAGGTGAGCCTCGACGATGATGAATTCGGTGTGCGTGAGGATCCCGTAGAGCAGGAGTGCTTCCAGCGCCGGCTTATGGCCACTGCAAGAAGCCTGAAAAAGAAGCAGCAACAGCTCCAAGCTGATCAAGATCTGCTCACAGACAGATGGACTGAGGTCCTGGCAGCCGAAGAATACGGACTCAAGCGCCACACCAAAGGTTACCCAAAGCACACGTTGCTACCTCAACTCGAGGAGGGGGTCCTAAAGCCCACACTACCAGCACAGGACGAGGCTGACTGGCCACCTCGTGGCCGGGATAAAATGGCGTATCAGCCCGAATACTAGCTCGCACCCCCTCGCCAATAAACTACGGCCCGGGGCAATAGGAAGGACCTATGAGACATACTGGAAAACAAAGCAGGACAACCAAGATCGATCTACAGATCGCGGGGGCGCGCCCCAACACATGACGATGATCATCATGCAGGTTACACTATCAACAAGTCCGGCCGGGCCGAACATAGCCGACTAGACTTATTCGTACTGCGTAGTAACATAGCCCAGCATAGAGGCGCCGCACACCCCCTCTGCTTCACTGACGAAGTACTGGATCATGAATTCCCAGAAGGGTTTAAACCCGTAAACATCGAATCATACGATGGCACAACAGACCCCGCGGTATGGATCGAAGATTTCCTTCTCCACATTCACATGGCCCGCGGTTATGATCTACATGCCATCAAGTATCTTCCCCTTCAACTCAAAGGACCGGCCCAACACTGGCTGAATAGCCTGCCGGCAAATTCCATCGGCCGTTGGGAAAACATGGAGGATGCGTTCCTCGACAACTTCCAAGGCACTTACGTGCGACCACCGGATGCTGATGATTTGAGTCACATTACCCAACAGCCCGGAGAGTCAGCCAGGAAATTCTGGACTCGGTTCCTAACTAAAAAGAACCAAATTGTCGATTGTCCGGACGCCGAAGCCTTGGCGGCCTTTAAGCATAATATATGCAATGAGTGGCTCGCCCAACACCTCGGCCAAGAAAAATCAAAGTCCATGGCGGCCCTCACGACACTCATGACCCGCTTTTGCACGGGCGAGGACAACTGGTTGGCTCGCAATAGCACCATGACAAGAAACTCTGGCACTTCAGATGTCCACGACAGTAACGGCAAGCCACGGCACAACAGACATAAGCGTCGGAACAATGGCGACAACACCAAAGACACGGCAGTCAACGCCGGATTCAGTGGCTCAAAACCCGATCAGCGGAAAAAGCCGTTCAAAAGAAACAATCCAGGATCGTCCAGTCTGGACCACATACTTGATCGCTCGTGCCAAATTCACGGCATCCCTGATAAGCCAGCACTCAGAAGCCTGGCTTCTTGCAACGAGTCCACACTCAGAGGCAAGCTTTGCTGGCTGCAGAGGCTTCTCTGGACGCTTCATCCCTTCGGCAGTTTGGATAGGCACCTTGCTACCAAGCGACTTGGTGATCCTCTCTAGCCCTTTCCCTTTCTAAGTCTAGTCTTGGTAGTCATTGCATCTGAAAATGAAATTGAACTCATAAATTAGAATAGAAATCGACAAATGCAGGAATCGACAAAAGCATACATGATCATTCCATTTGGAAAATGCACTAGTAAAAGATAGCATTGCAAAGGTCAACTTGCCTGATTGAAGCACAAGCTGCTATTCTTCTTCATTGATGACAGCATTACTGTCAATAGAAGGTGCAACATGGCTGAGGTCTGTGTGGACAGTGCCTGCTTCATAAATGCAGATGGTTCCTCCTTCATATAGGCAGACAGTGCCACTTCCATCCATGCTGAGAGTGGTTCCTTCATCCATGGGCGGCAACTCATCACCCATTTGCACCGAGGTCTCAGAGTCCATGCGCAGCAGACTTTCCTGATGGTCCGTCGCAGTGGCCATCTTTGCTTTCTGCCTTGTGACTATCAAGGGAAGGTTCATCAGGTTCCAGGATCCTCTTTTTTTGTCCTGGAGCTGGGGCCATCACCTTTCCTACAGGCATTGCAGAAGATGTTTCTGAGCTCTTCTTCTTCTTGCTGACTGTCTTCTTAACACCAGGCCTCTTCGTCCTAGATTCCTTCAGTGCCTCGTATAAACAGCACGGAAAAAAGCATTAGATCACAAGAGAAATATGTGAGCACAAGGAATAACATAGCATAAAAGAACCCCAGCCCTCCAAGCAAGACAGGGTTTGCACCTTAACAGTCTTGCTCACTACAACATCATCCACTTCCTCTCCATCAATAACTTCATCCTCCTTAGGATTGTACTCTGGGTCATCATTGATAACTCCACTACCTTCTTGAACCTCATCACTTCTACCTTCTTGTACACCATTTGTTTCCCTAATCATCGATGCTATTGCACCGATGCCAAGGGACTGGAACATCCGATTGTTCCTCATGATATTTCTAGCCCTAACCTTCTCGTACTCGGTGAGAGGCTGTTCTTTGCATGATAAAGGAAACGTAACTATTAGGTGAATGTTTGGAATGCATGGACAGACAGCCAAACATATCTTATGAAATTTTATTATCATTTAATCCTAGTTATTCCGGTAAGGAAGACTAACAGCACACAGGCACAATTAAGACAACTTATTCAGATTGCAACAATACATTTCACTTAGCATATTAAGACACAGATTTTATGAAACTAATAGTATAACCACAAGGAGCAAGTTGCATACCAACGGTTGGCCTCATGTTTGACCTTGTCATCCTTGCCATGGATGATCTTGAGGTGGTGCTTGCAAAATAGAATAAACAACAATCAGATATAACAGGGATAAAGTAAAATGATGCACTTGTATCAATAAAGGAAAGCATTTGGACGATCATGCACATACATGTAATACATGTGAAACAAACTTGATGGATCAACAATACATCAATACATGTAATACATATGATCTAGTGTTATTAATTAAGCAAACATGTAAGTGCAGTAAACAAGCATGCATGTACACTGGAAAGATATGAAGCATCTCTTAATATCTTCACTACATCAAGCAGGAGGTAGTAATGTACATCAAGAAATCTTCCTAGTGCCTCATATAAAGTACACAACAAGCAAGCAAAGTGCTAGTAGTACTGTTGATGCAATCCCTAACCATATGTATGCTAGCAAGCAACTGAATTGAAGCAAACTATATATGTGAAGCAATGCATTAGCAGTAATATATGTGAAGCAAACTACATCAAGCTAAGTGAATTAAGGTTGTCGTACCAGAGACAAGAATAGAACTCACATGTATTACAATTATATATAGTTGGATACAAATACAATGCACACGAATTATACTTCAGTAATGTGGATTAGCAAAAACAACTATTTACAACAATTACTTTTATGTTTTAACTTGCAATTTTATCCATGTACCTGCAATCATCTATAAGCAAATGAATTACTCAATTGTTTTCCATAATGGAGGCAAGCTTATGCATTCAGAGCAACTGATTGCCCAACAGTTGATGAATAAAGAAGCAAGCGGTGTTAACAATAATAGTAGGCCTTGAAATCATGCTTATGCAGGGAATTTAGAAGAGTATATCATGAGGACCTTCAAAACAACTAGATGTTGCCACTGGTAAAGCATGAAACAGCTATACTTGCAGAAGTACAAAAGCAGATGAAAAAACTATACTCAACTATTGATTATGTTGCCTCTACACACCAAACATGGCTACAGACTAGAAGAACACGAATTCAGACATTTCGACAATTAGAATCAACCTTTTATATTAAAACACCCAAAGTTATCTAGCACCAATATGGTATATATTAAAACTAGTCATACTGCCTTAACACACCAGGAATTCCAATACCATAATAAGTACTAAGCATTCTCTTGTTCACTGGAAAGATGAACACAAGCTTCATGCACATATCATAAAAGAAGAACACTGCTACAAACCCCATGGGCACAACATAAAAGAAGTCTTCTACTTGAACAATTAGGATGGGCTGTTGGTACAATGAAACCATGCAAACCCCTACAACATCTGCTGCAATGGCGTGCAACAAGAACCCTAACCCCATCATGTTCTAGCCATGAACCAGAGGGGGATCATCCCCACGAACCCCATGAAACCTAACCCTGACCCCATGAACCCTAACCCTAACCCCATGAACCAGACGGAGATCCTAACCCTAGAAGATCCACCAAACCAGAGGGGAGATGGATCCAGCAGAGGAAGGGAGATGGATCCACCGAATATCGAGGGGAGATGGAGAAGTACCTAGGGGCGGATGATGTTGACGATGCAGCGGTGGTTGTCGTCGATGTAGCCGCCACCGTCGTCGATGTAGTCGATGTAGCCGCCGTCTTCGTCAATGTAGTTGATGTAGCCGCCGTCGTCGTCGATGTAGTCAAGGTAGTCGATGCGGGCGCTGTAGCCGTCGAGGGGAGGGGATTCGTCGTCGGGGAGGGCAGCGCGATGCGGCGTGGCGGCATGGAGCAAGGGAGGGAGTGGGGCGGTGGGGCGGCGCGGAGGAGGAGAGGGAGTGGGGCGGCGGGGCAATGCGGAGCAGGAGAGGGAGTGGGGCGGCGGGGCGGCGCGGAGCAGGGGAGGGAGTGGGGAGAAGCTAGGGTTCGTCGGGGAGGGGAATGGAATGGGGAAATTTTGGGGAGTGGGAGGGGAGTCGGAGGGGAGGATTCCGCGTGTTTAGTGGGAGAGGGGTGGTGGGTCCCCAATGGTAGTGGGAGAGAAGTGGTGGGAAATTTTCGTGGGGTGGGAGGGAAAATTTGGTGCTAGGAGGGAAATTTTGGTGGGGTGGGAGGGAAATTTTCACCAGTTTTTAGAGGTTTTGAGGCAGAAAAAATAGGTTTTTTTTGTAAACTTTGTAGAAATCATGGTTAAAATCATACCGAGTAGCTCAAGAAAACATTTGTATTGCAAGTTTAGTATTTTTGCTAGTTGGTAGGCCACATTTGATGATGTGACGTGGAGGCCTCCCATTTTTTTGATTTTTTTACGGTGTTTTCAAAAACCGGCGGATTTTGTCGCGGCGGCCGTCCATGGCTAGGGTTTGAGCCGTGCAAATCTGTTGTCGATTGTGTGATGAAATGCCTACCTATGAAGCTAAAAAGCATTTTTAGTGAAAATAACGGGCAAGCTATGGAGGACCCGCAGTTCAAATTCCAGCCGGTTCTAGCTGAATCGGCCGAAGGTGGTCTGAATTGCCGGGAGTAGCTACGAGGGTCAGAAATGCATGCTTTTTGGCGACCGTCCGTAAAATAGGGTCTACTTTGAGATAGACATGGAATGGCGCCGTTTGGGGTGACCCTCCTTGTAGCCGCTTCACAAAAAACGCATGTCTTCATCATTCAAAAAATGAAAAACGGTTTTTCTTGTTAAACAAGTTGGAACCTTGCTTTGGCAACATTGTTTGCCATCACAAGATGGAGGCATGCGCCCAATTTGGGCATATTATCAGAAACTATTCATCCAATGTGGCCATATCATTGCTAGTTTTGCTTGAAAGCCATGAATCTTTGTTCATGGTAGGTCGTTTTTGAGAACACTTTTTTAAGAAAACGCCGGTATTACAAGTTTAGTATTTTTGCTAGTTGGTAGGCCACATTTCATGATGTGATGCGGAGGTCTCCCATTGTTTTGATATTTTTTGAAATTTTTACGGTGTTTTCAAAAACCGGCGGATTTCGTCGCGGCGGCCGTCCATGGCTAGGGTTTGAGCTGTGCAAATCTGTTGTCAATTCTGTGATGAAATGCCTACCTTGTAGCCAGTTCACGAAAAAACGCATGTCTTTAGCATTCAAAAAATGAAAAATGGTTTTTGAATTTTTTACGGTGTTTTCAAAAACCGGCGGATTTCGTCACGGCGGTCGTCCGTGGCTAGGGTTTGAGTCATGTTTTTAGCATTCAAAAAATGAAACTTATATTGTTTCATACATGAGCATGCACAAACACCCATAATTTTATCTTTCATCCATGAGCATGCATAAAAAAATTCAATTCCCATCAATTACCAAACTAAATATTCATTGTTAAGAAATTGACATGTTTAGATGACACTGTCATACAACATCCATGAGCATGCACAAAATTAAACCTGACATACTTAACATTGACATGTTGAGATTACACTAACAAGCTTAAACCCAACATGCTTAACATTGCCACTTCATTTTCTTAACATCTTCACTCCTCCTTCTTCTCCTTCATCAACCTGATGCGCTCAGAGTGGCAAATCCCAACGCGGATGTACTCTACCACAATTGGCATGGTCCTGTCGCCCAGCTGTGGAATCACCGACGCCACTACCATCGCGAGGTCATCGTTAGGCACCACCATTGCATGGTCAACGTCAGGCACCACAATCGCGAGGTCGTCATCAGCCACCACCATAGCAGGGTCATCGTCAGCCACCACCATAGCAGGGTCATCGTCAGCCACCACCATAGAAAGTTCGTCATCAGCCACCACCATAGCAAGGTCGTCATCCCCGCTCTGCTCCTCTTCTTGCCCGCTCTGCTCCTCGTCATCCCCGCTCTGCTCCTCGTCATCCCCATTACTGCTCCCACTGCCTGGCCAAATGCAACAAAGTGTGAACATGGTGTTGTCGTCGTGCTGGTAGAGGAAGCCAAAAGGACAGGAAGAAGAGAGGCAGAGAGCTTACTGACATCGTCGTCGTGCTGGTAGTACATGCGGCACATGGTGTTGTTGAACATCTTCACGGTGAACATGGCGTCGCCGTCGTAGCGGAAGACAAGGAAGTACCCGAGCTGTAGCTCATGGGCGCGGGCGAAATGCTCCCAGCCAGGCCCTAGGTACATGTGGCCTTCACCATCGAACACCACCAACATGTCCCATAGCCTGTGAAGCCCGCTGCCCGCCTCCCGCAGCTTCACTTTGTGGGGCTCACGGCCGGCGAGCATCTTCGCAAACTTCTCAGGCAGCCTCTGCAGCGAGGGTCAAGCGGTGGTTAATTGTGGCAATCAAGCACTAGATAGCAGAGTGATGATAAAGAAATGAGTGATGATAAACATACCTGCCTACTGCAAGATTTCTCAATTACGATCTTGAAGAACTCAAAACCTTCCAAGCCAGCCATCTCACTTCTCTAAAAAGAAACATTGTAAATTAAACAACAGGACTGGACAGAAATAAGAAACAAGCACTTCAAAACAGGGCAATGACCTCAATTTGCTCCTACTATATCTTGGCAAAGGGGCAATGAGTAGAAGTGGCAAAATCATCAACAGACTTGAGCAACACCACCATTAACAGGTGACCACCACTGTTGGGGGTTGGGTGCGACATATGCCAAGGGATGGCTTATCATGGTGGGGGCGAGTAGAACATCGCCGGTGCCTGGAAACGCGATGAGGCGAAGACATGCACGCCGGCGGATCTTAACCAGCTTCAGGGCTCCGTGGAGATAACACCCCTACCGCTGCTCTGTGGGGTCTCCGCATGATCACTATGGCAAAGTGAGTACAAGGTTGCTCCTTGAGCTGTTTCCTGAAGGTAGGAGAAGGCAAGGCTTGCTCCCTCCTCCCTATATGATCTGGTCTAGTGCTAAAGAAGCGATCCCCCTTGCATGGGTGCCCTAGGGGCTTATATAGGCCCGCCCCTCAGGGATACAATGGTAATCCGGCTGGGTGCGGGTCCCAGCCGTCTGTCTCTCAGGCTGCCGTCTTCTCCGCCGACTACTGGGGCCCGCCGACTGGTGGGCCCCGCCGACAGGCCCAGTACAGAGGCGACAGGCCCTGTCCGCCGCGGGTGGGTCATGCCGGCTGCGAATTACTGTAGCCGTGCTTCTAATGACGCTGGCTTGGTCATGGGGTCGTGGCAACAGTGCCGCCGCCTGATGGACGATCACTGTTGCCATTCCCCGTCTTGTCTGGTGAATGGCGTGCGGGGCCCGTGGGAGGGGCTGGCCGACTCCTGGGGGCTGACTCCCAACGGGTCCGTCTTGTGGCGCCCTTGCCATCTTCTGTACCCCCGCTGATGGGTGGGACCCACCGTCTCTGGGCCGTACAGGCAGGCCGTCGTGGGCACAGTGCGCCGCCCACGGGGGCTGAGGTTAGGGCAGGCATTGTAACAGTGCCACGCTGGATGGATATCTCCATCTATACGGCGCACTGTGGCCATGCCAGCCCTTCGCAAGTGGGGCAGGGATGGGCCACGCGGTGACCGTACCCCATCCCATCCATCATGGCGAAGGCAGGAGGTGGTCGGAGTCGCGGGCTGACTCCCCATATCCGGCTTCTCTGGAAGCCGCCAGTTAGGAGTCGGCTTATCTCGAAGTCGTCCCTGGGACTCGGCCGCGAGGGGCAGTCAGCGGCCTTGCCGCCGACTCCCAGAAGGCGGCTCTTTATCGTGGGGTCTTGAGCGGCGCAGTCCGCCCGATGTCTTGAAAGGTTCAGGGGCTCGGGTTAGCCTACCCGTGGCCCATTACTCCGACAGTAGTCCCCGAAGCTGGTGAGGCACCGAGGGTGACGTGTCGAGAAGCCTCAACAGTTTCATCCTTCTGGTGGTGGAATCTAGACCTTGCTCGCCGACCTCCTCTAGGCCGACTAGCTGGAGCCGGACTCGCAGAAGGCCGTCTTGCCCCTTGAAGAGTTTGAAGGTCGTAGCGGGATCCAGGCAGCGTGCCTGATAAGCTTCCAGGCAGCTACCCGTTGCAGATCCGTCGCGTGGTGCCACGCGGCAGGGTCAGTCTGCCCACCAACGCGCGTGACGGGACAGGCTGTCAGGCGGGGCCCGCCACTACCATGCCTCGGCACGCGAACGGATCTGTTGCGGCCGTACGGACGGTTGGGGTTCCCACGTCATAACTGCTTGCAGTTTCTTCGTGTGGTAAATCGTGGGGGGCGTGGGGTCCTGGGCATAGTTAATCCCACGTCCGCCCCATCGGCTTCTCAGCCCACGAGCCTATAAGTAGGCGGGAGGAGGGGGGCGGCGAAGCACGCACACCCATCTCCTTTACTCCCCTCGCTTCCTCTTGCTTCTTCTTCCTCTTGCCGCCGCCGTGCCGAACCACGCCACGCCCGCAGCGATGAGCTCTTCCTCCGCCGCCGCACCTCCTGCCGTGCGCTCCGACGTGTGGGACGGCTCCGAGGTGGACGACGACCACATTGAGTTTCTTCGTAAGACGCGTCGCCTCCCCGGCGAGAACCTGGTGCGGGCCCGCGCCGCGCCAGCGAGGGAAGTATCGCCGGCGCTAGAGGAGGGCGAGCGGGTCGTATTCCACTCGCACCTCATGCACGGCCTAGGGCTGCCGGCGAGCGGTTTCTTCCGCTCCTTCTTGGAGTTCCACGGGCTCCAGCCGCACCACCTTACTCCGAACACGGTGGTGCTGCTGGCTGCCTTCGCCATCTTATGCGAAGGCTTCCTTGGCGTTCTCCCCACCATCGAGCTATGGGGGGAGTTCTTTCAGTCCAAGCTCGGCACGCACGTCGCCGACGTGCCGGCCCAGTGTGGTGCCTTCATCGCCATGCGGAGATCGGTGGCCGACAACACGTTTCCCACCATCTCGCTGATCAAGTCGGTGAAGATGTGGCAGCGGTCTTATTTTTATGTGAAGAACATCGCCCCAGACGGCGACTGGGTCAATCTGCCGCCTTACGAAGCCGGCGCACCGGCTGGGAGGCTCCCCAGCTGGTCCCACCGGATCAAGACGCTGACTCCCGCTAGTGCTGCCGCCGTCGCGCGACTCTGAGTGCTGACGCAGTCGGAGGGTCTGACCGGGGCCGACCTGCTGGCCGCCTTCATGGCGCGTCGAGTCCTCCCACTCCAAGGCCAACCTCATCTGATCTATCATATGAGCAGCCACCGGGACCCGAGTCGGATGTGCTCCAAGGACATGCCCCACGCGGAGGTGGTAGACACGATGAATTACATCGCAAACTGCAACCTCGCGGCGGATTGGCGGTTCGGCAAGGAGCCGTACTCACGCGCCAACCCCCCGCCTGCTGTAAGTCGTCTCTCTTGTTCTTCTGTCTTCTTTTGCAGCCGAATCTGACTTCTGATCTTTTTTGGTTTTTTTTCGAGTCATAACCCCCTCATCCTGCCTTCAGCCGGCACCACGGGCCCAGCCAGTCAGTTCGTCTCCGACCGAGCAGAGAGCGACGTTGATGACCCTGACTTGGGGGCGGCGTCGATGGAGGCCGACGCCGAAGGAGGAGGAGGAGGAGGAGGAGGCTTCAGGCCCTCGGCCACCTTTGCCGACTGGCCTAATGACAACGCCGAGTGGGAAGTTGCCCCACGCCACCAACCAAAGGTCGGCCAGCCGAGCGCGAGTTCCTTCGGCGGCTTGGATGGTCAAGGCGGCGCGAAGAGGCGTCGAGCCGAGCCGAGCTTGCTTGGCGGCCGGTCGAAGAAGTTCAAGGGGGCGGCCGCCGCGACCAACGGGGAAGAGGCGGTCGCGAAGGCCAACCGCTTCCGTAAGGAAGTGAAAAAGCTGCCACTGGTCTCTGCGTAAGTGCTTCCGCCTTTGGTCTTGTTCTCTACTGGTGAATCTTGTCCAAATCTTTTACATGCCTTCCTCGCTTCAGGGCTCCTCTTACCTTTGAGAGGGTCACCGCCGCCTCGTTCATGGGGTCGGCAGAGATGTCCGCCACTACTCGGCGGATTGACCCCGCCGCCGACCTCCGGGAGGCGATGGAGCAGAACGCGCGAGAGAAGCGCGATGAGGACGAAGCCTCCCGCCTAGAGAAGGCGGAGGCCGAGAAGGCGGCGGCCTCCGCCCAGAGGAAGCTGGATGAGGCCGAAGCCGCCGTCGCGGCAAGGCGGTGAGTTGAGGTGGCCGCACACCGCCAATCGGCGTTGCTCGTCATCCTGCTGAGCTCCGCGCTGCCGCCCCCGGAGTTCACGGGGCAGACTGGGGAAGCCGGCGGCGAGAACCCCATCATGGAGAGGGAAAGAGGCGAGGCCTTTATGTCGGACACGGCCGTGCCGCCACTTCCGCCTCCGCCGCCGTCTGGGAGCGTGCAAGGTAAATAGCCGGCAGGCCCGCCGGTGCCGCCGACTGAGGACGAGTCCGTGGCGAAGCTGCTCCTTCAAGTCACCTCGCCAGCGCGCCGCCGCCTTGAGAAGGCGATTTCGGCGCCACGCCCCTTGAAGACCGGCGCCGCCAGCTCGGCCATCCCCGATGCCGAGGCGACGAGTGCTGCGCCCGTTGGGTGGGTGCGCGGAGGTGGCACATGCCCGCTGAACCAGGCGCTTCTGGACGTTCAGGCAAAACTGCGAGCCGAGGGCGGCGCCATCCAGAACTGCACCAAGGCGCATCTGGCGTCGCGAGCAGCCGTCCGGGTATGCTTTCTTTTTTGACTTTGTTTTTCCTTGTTCTTCTCTATGGGGGCGCGCCAGCGCACCCACTGGGTGTAGTCCCCGAGTTTTGGGCCGACTGCTGAGCAGGCGGCTCGGAACTCCATCTGGCGAGTTCCAAATTTTTACCTTTGTCTAAACTTCTTATCACAGGAGTATCACAACCTCCTCGTCACCGCCTTCAACCGCAATGTTGAGGAGCTGGGCAAGCGGACTACCGACTTGTCGGAGAGCCAGAGTGAGTGCTCCTTCTTCTTCACGGGTGCGCGCTGGCGCACCCGCGGGCTGTAGTCCCCGAGATTCGGGCCAACTGCTGAGCAGTTGGGCCGGATCTTCCCGGCGACCTTCTTTGTTGACGACTTAACGTCTTTTTCCTTTTTATTCTTCAGAGGCCAAGACCACTCTTCAGCAGCAGCTGGGCGAAGCCAACACCGCCTTGCATGCCAAGGTGGAGGAGTGCAGCAAGCTCGCCGCAGAGCGTGACCTTCTGGCCGCGCAGCTGGCGGAGCAAAGGGAGCTGCTCAAGAAGGCGCAGGACGAGGCGGAGAAGAAAGAGATTGGTCTCCTAGCCGAGTTCGAAAGCGAGCGCTCCTCCTGGACCGACAAGGAGGCACTGCTGACCTCCGGCTTCCATGAGATTGAGGACATCGTCGATGGTGAGTTTCTTTACTTTCTTTCTTTCTTTGAGCTGCTGACTATAGGTCAGGCTGACTCCTGATTTTTGGACTTTCTTCTTTTTCATCTTGGCAGACTTCTTCCCTGGTCACTCAGGCCATCGAGGCTGATCGCGAGGCGCGGAGGGCAAATGGTGCGGAGATTTCCGCCAACGCCCCCCGGACCCTCGATGAGCAGCTTCTGAGCATCGAGGCTCGTCTGCGGCCGGCCCATCAGACGCTGCGCCGGCTTCAATGTGTCGGCGCCCAGGCGATTGCTGCCCTGTGGCCAGACATGCCAGTTCTGCGCACTCCCAGTCGGACTGCCGACTGGCTGGAGGTCGCGGTTGGTCGTCTTGAGGCCTGGAAGGGTTCCTCGACCCGGGTTGGAGCGCGTCGGGCCTTGGAATTCGTCAAGGCGTGGTATCCAGGGGTGGACCTGGACCAGCTGGCCGTGTTCTGGTCAGAGGCCCAGGCGGAGCTGAGAGCTGTGGAAGACGCCCTCGTCGCGCATGCAGCGGCGATCGCCGACTACGTAGACACCAGCGTCTTCGTCCCCGATCGGGCTGAAGAGGGCGGGGAGGCGCCGTCGGAGTGGTTCGGGATGAACCCGGATTATGACGAGGACTCGGCGGAGGTGATCGGTTCTAGCGCCGAGGAGGAAGGCGAGGCGGAGGACGGAGGTGAGACGGAGGTGCCAGAAGACGTAGCGGGCGACCAGCCTCAGCTCGACCGCGCCTCCAGCAACGAGCCGCGCCCGACCGAGCCGGCTGCCGCCGGAGACGATCAAGCCGAGACTATCCAGCCGGCCGCCCCGGCGCCTGACACCGCCGTCTCTTCCGACCCTCCGAACCCGTCTGCCGCTTCCTAGGCTGCCGTCTTGACTTCTTTTTATCTGCTTTAGTAGTCTTTGAAGAACTTGTTAATTCGGACAATTCCACCCACGGGGTGTATTTTGAACTTCTGCTTGAAGATTCGGCCAAGGGCCTATGTTATGTAAATATTTATCCAAATTCTATCTTTCCTTGCTCATTGCTCCTTTGGGTTTTTCCTTTGCCGCCTTCCCTTAGTCGCCGCCTTGCCAGTCGGACAACCGTTCTGCGGATTGCCACTGGATCAAATGCTTGGCTACTTTGGGAAGGCAAGTACTTGGCCATTTTTTAGAGTCTTTTTAACAAGTTGGATAGAAAGTGGCAAGCCGACTACTCAAGAGTCGGCTTCGCTAAGAGAGGCAGGAAACCGGCTTGAGCTATGTTTATGCTTTGAGTCCTTAGCCATTTTTCATGTGGGCGCCCATTCTTCCTTACTCCTGCCCACCAAACAGTCGCTCTGCGAGCTGCGGCTTCTGACAGGAGACGGCTTAGGCACCACACACTACTTGTTCGACTGCAGGAAGCATTCCATAGCGCGAGGCGGCGAGTCCCCGGGCTGACTAGTCGAGCCCGATGCCAATCGGCATAACAAAGAGTAGCATACTCGAAGGCATAATTCTTATCATACAGATAACAAAAAGGGCAGTCCCCGAGCTCGTCTCGGGGGGACCAAAGTCTTGGTACTTTAGTACAAAGGGTAGCGTGGTACATACTGCAGCAACTGTAAAATCCTCGGAGAAGATTTGCGTTCCATGGGCGTTCCGTCTCCTTGCCAGAGTCGCCCCTCTTGCGTGCTCGGGGCTTCTGAGCGTCGATCAGGTAGTAGGAGTCGTTGCCCAGCACTTTGCTGATAATGAAGGGGCCTTCCCAAGGCGCCGACAGCTTGTGCTGGCCGGCTGTTTGCTGGATCAGTCGAAGCACAAGGTCGCCCTCTTGGAAAGATCTCGGCCTAACCTTCCTGTTGTAGTATCGGCGCAGGCTCTGTTGGTAGATGCTGGACCGGCTGAGTGCCAACAGCTGGCCCTCTTCCAATAGATCGACACCGTCTTGACGTGCTTCTTCTGCTTCCTCCTTGGTGTACATGGTGACTCGCGGGGAGTCAAACTCTATGTCCGTTGGGATGACGGCTTCAGCACCGTAGACGAGGAAGAAAGGTGTGAAGCCGGTTGACTTGTTTAGAGTCGTGCGCAGACTCGAGAGGACGGTTGGCAACTCATCAAGCCAACAGCCGGCCGAACGCTCTAGTGGTTCGACTAGTCGAGGCTTGATGCCAGACAGGATGAGGCCATTTGCTCGCTCTACCTGGGCGTTTGACTGTGGATGGGCAACGGACGCTAAGTCCAGTCGGATGCCTTGTGTCCCACAGAAACGGGCCAAGGCACCTTTGGCAAAATTTGTGCCATTGTCGGTGATGATGTTGTGTGGTATGCCGTACCGAGTCGTGATGTCGGTGATGAAAGTCACTGCAGTCGGACCATTCAACTTCTTGATGGGCTTTACTTCTATCCACTTGGTGAACTTGTCCACCGTGACAAGTAAGTGAGTTAGGCCGCCTCGTGCTGTTTTGAATGGACCCACCATGTCCAGGCGCCAAACTGCAAAGGGCCAGGCAATGGGGATAGTCTTGAGTGCGGAAGCCGGCTGATGTGGCTTGGAGCGGAACTTCTGGCACCCTTTGCACTTTTGGACTAATTCTTTGGCCTCTTCTAGGGCAGTTGGCCAGAAGAAACCCTGTCGAAAGGCTTTGGCGACGAGTGCTCTTGAAGTCGCATGGTGGCCGCACTCGCCTTGATGGATGTCTTTGAGAATTGCTTGGCCTTGCTCTGGCTCGACGCAACGCTGGTAGACACCAGTGACGCTGCGCCTGACCAACTCTTTGTTGACTATGGTGTAGGCTGCCGCTCGGCTTGTACTTGCCGAGCCAAGATTTCATCGGTTGGCAGCTCTTTGTTCACTAGGAACTTGAGGATGGGCTGGGCCCATGAGGGTGCTGCTATTTCTTCCACTACCAGTACTGCGACTTGGATGAGGGCGGCTGGGCTGGGAGGCGGCAGGCTGGAGTCCGCAGCCGCTTGCTGGATTGATGAAGTCCCCGGGCCGACTGGTGCAGTCCCCGGGCTGAGTTCTGGAGTCTTCGGACTGGTCGCCGTAGTCCCCGGGCCGGGTTCTGAAGTCCCCGAGACGGCTTTGACTGCGGCGTTCTTGGAGCCATTTGTAAGAATTCTCGTGCCGTCTGCTGGGGCTCTTGAGTCGGATCCGACTTCTTCAGGGGGAGCCGGCACAAAGATGGAGTCTGATTCTGGTGAAGGCTTGACAGACGGCTTGAGGAGGCGCTGAAGGGCGACGCCAGATGGTATTGCTGGGCGGGTGGAGCCGATTCGTGCGAGGGCGTCTGCTTGGTTGTTGTCATTTCTTGGCACGTGAAGGAACTCGCACCCCTCGAAATATCCGCTGAGTTGCTGTACAAGGAAACGGTAGCTCGCCATGTTTGCATCTTTGGCTTCCCAATCGCCAGATGACTGCTGAACCACTAAGTCGGAGTCGCCATAACACAGGATCCGGCGAATGCCAAGTTCTTTGGCAAGCCGGAGCCCGTGAATGAGCGCCTCGTACTCAGCGATGTTATTGGAGCTGGCGAAATGGATCTGGAGCGCATATTTGAGCTTGTCGCCTTTGGGGGAAGTGAGGACAACGCCGGCTCCCAAGCCGGTGCGCATCTTGGAGCCATCGAAATGCATCCGCCAATGGGTGGAGTCGGGCACTGGCGGCAGGTACTGGGTCTCGGCCCAGTCGACGAGGAAGTCGGCAAGTGCTTGCGACTTGATGGCGGTGCGGGGCTGGTTGTAGATGGTGTAGGGAGCCAGCTCAATGGCCCATTTGGCCACTCGGCCAGAAGCATCTCGGCTTCCGATGATCTCGGCTAGTGGGGCTGTGCAAACCACAGTGATTGGATGCTCCTAAAAGTAAGGCTTCAACTTCTTGGCGGCAAAGTGCACGCTGTAGCACATCTTCTGGTAGTGTGGGTAGTTCTGCTTGGAGGTCTACAGTACTTCACTCGGGTAATATACCGGTCTCTGGACAGGTAGCGCCTTGCCTTCCTCCTTGCATTCAACTACAATGACTGTGCTGACTACCCGGGTGGTGGCGGCAATGTATAGGAGCATGGGCTCTTTAGGAGTCGGGGCCGCCAGCACGGGGGGAGTAGTCAACATTTTCTTCAACTGGAGAAAAGCTTCGTCCGCCTTGGGGTTCCACTCGAAAAAGGTCGTCTTCTTCATGAGCTGGTATAAAGGGAGAGCCTTCTCGCCTAGCCGACTGATGAATCGGCTAATGGACGCCAAGCAGCCGGTGAAATTTTGCACATCTAGCAGTCGGCTGGGTACCTCCATCCTCTCTATGGCCTTGATCTTTATAGGGTTGCACTCTATGCCGCGTTCAGAGACCAGGAAGCCAAGGAGTGGGCCGGCTGGTACTCCAAAGATGCACTTCTCAGGGTTGAGCTTGATCTGGAATCGGCGCAGGTTCTCAAAGGTTTCCTTGAGGTCTTCCAGCAGTGTTCCACGCTTTTCCGTCTTCACCACCACATCGTCCACGTAGACGTGGGCGTTTCTGCCGAGTTGCTTGAGGAGGCACTTCTGCATGCAATGCTGAAAGGTGGCGCCGACATTCCTCAAGCCGAACGTCATGGTCAGGTAGCAGAAGGCTCCAAACGGCGTGATGAAGGCGGTTTTCAGTCTATCAACCGGGTTCAGCTTGATCTGGTGATATCCTGAATATGCATCTAAGAAGCTCAACAGCTCGCATCCGGCTGTGGAGTCTATCACCTGATCAATTCTCGGTAGAGCGGATGGGTCCTTGGGGCAAGCTTTGTTGAGGCTTGTGTAGTCAATACACATCCGCCACTGCTTGTTCTTCTTCAGCACCAGGACCGGGTTTGCTAACCACTCTGGGAAAAATACTTCCATAATGAAGCCGGCTGCCAGGAGCCGGGCTATCTCTTCTCCAACAACTCTTCTCTTCTCTTCTGACAGGCGACGCAAGGGCTGCCTGACGGGCTTCACATCAGATCGGACATGTAACTTGTGCTCGGCGAATTCCATCGGTACACCTGGCATGTCTTTAGGGGACCATGCGAAGATGTCTCAATTCTCACGGAGGAAATCGATGAGCTCGCCTTCCTATTTGCTGTCAAGGTTTGCACCTACGACATCATACCTCTCTGGGTGGTGTGGTTCGACGGCTTCGCGCCGCTGTGGAACTTGCAGGGGCCATCTAGAGTCTGCTCGTAAGAGAAGGCCGGCAACCAGTTGGACTTGCCGCCTTTCTGTCGCTTGGCCGGAGGCTGCTCCTCCGGCTACTGGTCTTCAACTGTCGCAACTTGGCGGCTGCTGGAAGCCGGCTGTGGGGCTTTGCGCTTGTGATCGTTCTGTTGTTGTCGCCGACTAGCGTCCCCAGCCGGAGTTCTGGGAGCCTGAGGGGCTACTTTGTCGGTCGCACTAACTTGAATCTCCGCCTTCATGGAGGAGTCGGCCGTGGCATACTTGTCTGCTATGATCAGCAGCTCGTCGAGGGTCTCCGGCTCGTCGTAGAGGAGCTTGTGCTTGAGGAGGGTACCTTCTCTCCACCCGGCTGTGAAGTACTCGATAGCCTGCACCTCGTGCATGCCCTCGTAGGTGTTCCGAAGCTCGGCCCAACGCGTGAGGTAGTCGCGAGTTGACTCGTCGGGACCTTGCACGCACAAGGAAAGTTGGCGAGGCTTGGGAGGTCGCTTGTACGTGCTCGTGAAGTTGCGGACGAAGGCTTCGGTGAAGTCGACCCAGCTATTGATGCTGCGGGGCTTAAGTCTGTTCAACCATGTCCAGGTCGTGCCCTGGAGCATGAGTGGAACATACTTTACGGCAACATGCTTGTTGCCGTTCGCTATGTTGACGGCCATGGAGTAGTCAACCAGCCACTCTTCCGGCTTCACGGAGCCGGTGTACTTGGGCGTATCTCGTGGGAGCGTGAACTCTTTGGGAAAGGGCTCGTCTCGGATGTGAGCTCTAAAACAGGGCGGACCCAACTTGTCTTCTTCTTCCAGCACCAGGGATCAGTGGAGTCGGTCGATCCGGTGGCGGGCGTCATTTTCTCCGACTCCCTCTCGGCGGCCAAGGCGGTCGCCGAGAGTCGGATGCTCAACAGGTGGCGGGGAGACTCGCCTTTCTTTGCGAGGAGGAGGGGGCAGATAGTCGTTCCGCCGTTCCACTGCTCTCGGGCAGCCGTCTCGGTCATGCTCGATGGTGATGCGAGTCCAACTGTGGCTGACAGCCGGATCCTTGTCTTTCCTTCCGCGGACACCGCCAGTTGGTGTCCGAGACGTCGTGCCTTGATCTCGGCGGGGAGGCAGGTCGCCGTTTTGTCGTTGCAGCGCCTCTGTGCGGCAGCCGGCTTCATTCTGCGCGGCAGCCGCGTCAAGGAGCCGCTGGACTCGTTCCGTCATCAGGCGGCGCTCTTCACCCTCGAAGTTGTCTAGCTCGTCCGGTGCCGCCTGGGCGGCACGAATGTTCTCCGTAGGCGTGGCGTACACAGGGCGATTGGCCCCGAACAGGTTGGCGATGGCTACGCCGCGCTGCTGGACTGCACCTAGGCGGCTAGGACCAGTTGGGGCCGGCGAGCCGCCCACAGCACGATCCATCTCACGCTGGTAGGCTTCTGACAAGCATCTCATGCTTGCCAGCTTCTTCGCGCCTTCGACGAGCTGAAGGCGGCGCGCCTCCAGCATCTCGGCGTTAGCGTCTTCCGGAATAGGCGCGGTCAGGTCTTGCAGAGCCGCGTCGAGTGGGTCATGAGCTCCTTCACCGGAATGCTCGCCATGATCGAGGACGAGAACCTCTGTGACGGTGCTTCCGCCGTTCTCCGCGCGAGGGAGCGGCTCGTCGTAGACCACCACGATGGTAGGGAACGCGTCGAGCGACGCGGTGTCCGAGTCGACCAGCATTGGGTCGGTGGAGCCTATGGACTCCAGGTCCACGGCAGGCTTGCCGGTGACGTGGAGTTGGTCAAGGAGGCCCATGAGGAGGCTCTCGGGGCCGCCCGTGCCTGCGTCAGATGCAGGCTCGTCGGAGAGGCGAACCTCGCCGACAAGTTCGGCGAGGCAGCTGGTTGCGCAGGCGATCTCAGCACCATGCAGTGCGTCGGCGCAGACTCCGTCTGGCGTGCCGGGCTGGCTGCGCTCGCCAGGGAGAAAAAGGGTTCCCGTCCAGAGCAGGTCTCCAGATGACGGTGCACCTTGCCCCATGGTGGGCGCCAAATGTCGGGGGTTGGGTGCGACATATGCCAAGGGATGGCTTATCATGGTGGGGGCGAGTAGAACATCGCCGGTGCCTGGAAACGGGATGAAGCGAAGACATGCACGCCGACGGATCTAACCCAGCTTCAGGGCTCTCCGTGGAGATAACACTCCTACTGCTGCTCTGCGGGGTCTCCGCATGATCACTATGTTGGGGAACGTAGCAGAAATTCAAAATTTTCCTACATGTCACCAAGATCTATCTATGGAGAAACCAACAACGAGGGGAAGGAGAGTGCATCTACATACCCTTGTAGATTGCTAAGCGGAAGCATTCAAGAGAACGGGGTTGAAGGAGTCGTACTCGTCGTGATTCAAATCACCGGAGATCCTAGTGCCGAACGGACGGCACCTCCGCGTTCAACACACGTACAGCCCGGTGACGTCTCCCACGCCTTGATCTAGCAAGGAGAGAGGGAGAGGTTGAGGAAGAATCCATCCAACAGTAGCACAACGGCGTGGTGGTGATGGAGGAGCGTGGTAGTCCAGCAGGGCTTCGCCAAGCACCGCGGAAGCGGAGGAGTACGAGAGGTAGGGCTGCACCAAGAGGGAGAAGTTCTCGTGTGTTGGGCAGCCCCAAAACCTCAAGTATATATAGGGGGGAAGGGGGCTGCGCCCCCTTTAGGGTTTCCCACCCCAAGGGGTGCGGCCAGCCCTAGATCCCATCTAGGGGGGGCGGCCAAGGGGGGAGGAGTGCCTCCCAAGTCAAGTGGAGGCCTCCCCCTTTAGGGTTTTCCCCTTCCCATGCGCATGGGCCTTGGGGGGGCTGGTGCCCCTGGCCCATTAAGGCTAGGGCGCCCCCCTACAGCCCATGCTACTGTATTGGACGTGGTGGAACAATTTCCGGACCTCCGGACCCCTCCGGAATCCTCCGGAACCTTCTGGAAGCTTCCCGGTACAATACCAAAAAAACCCGAACTTTTTCCGGAACCCGAACAACAACTTTCCATATATAAATCTTTACCTCCGGACCATTCCGGAACTCCTCGTGATGTCCGAGATCTCATCCGGGACTCCAAACAACATTCGGTAACCACATACAAACTTCCTTTATAACCCTAGCGTCATCGAACCTTAAGTGTGTAGACCCTACGGGTTCGGGAGACATGTAGACATGACCGAGACGTTCTCCGGTCAATAACCAACAGCGGGATTTGGATACCCATGTTGGCTCCCACATGTTCCACGATGATCTCATCGGATGAACCACGATGTCAAGGACTCAATCGATCCCGTATACAATTCCCTTTGTCTAGCGGTATTGTACTTGCCCGAGATTCGATCGTCGGTATACCGATACCTTGTTCAATCTCGTTACCGGCAAGTCTCTTTACTTGTTCCGTAACACATCATCCTGTGATCAACCCCTTGGTCACATTGTGCACATTATGATGATGTCCTACCGAGTGGGCCCAGAGATACCTCTCCGTTTACACGGAGTGACAAATCCCAGTCTCGATTCGTGCCAACCCAACAGACACTTTCGGAGATACCTGTAGTGCACCGTTATGGTCACCCAGTTACGTTGTGACGTTTGGTACACCCAAAGCATTCCTACGGTATCCGAGAGTTGCACAATCTCATGGTCTAAGGAAAAGATACTTGACGTTAGAAAAGCTTTAGCATACGAACTACACGATCTTTGTGCTAGGCTTAGCATTGGGTCTTGTCCATCACATCATTCTCCTAATGATGTGATCCCGTTATCAACGACATCCAATGTCCATAGCCAGGAAACCATGACTATCTGTTGATCACAACGAGCTAGTCAACTAGAGGCTCACTAGGGACATATTGTGGTCTATGTATTCACACGTGTATTACGATTTCCGGATAATACAGTTATAGCATGAATAAAAGACTATTATCATGTACAAAGAAATATAATAATAACACTTTTATTATTGCCTCTAGGGCATATTTCCAACAGTCTCCCACTTGCACTAGAGTCAATAATCTAGTTCACGTCACCATGTGATTAACACTGACAGGTCACATCACCATGTGACCAACATCCAAAGAGTTTACTAGTGTCATTAAACTAGTTCACATCATCATGTGATTAAGACTCAATGAGTTCTGGGGTTTGATCATGTTCTGCTTGTGAGAGAGGTTTTAGTCAACGGATCTGTAACATTCAGATCCGTATGTACTTCGCAAATTTCTAGGTCATATTGTAAATGCTGCTTCCACGCTCCACTTGGAGCTATTCCAAATGGTTGCTCCACTATACGTATCCGGTTTGCTACACAGAGTTATTCGGATAGGTGTTAAAGCTTGCATCAACGTAACCCTTTACGCCGAACTCTTGATCACCTCCATAATCGAGAAACATATCCTTATTCCTCTAAGGATAACTTTGACCGCTATCTGATGATCCACTCCTTGATCACCTTTGTACTCTCTTGCCAGACATGTGGCAAGGCACACATCAGGTGCGGTACTTAGCATAGCATACTGTAGAGCCTACGTCTAAAGCATAGGGGACGACCTTCGTCCTTTCTCTCTTTTCTGCCGAGGTCGAGCTTTGAGTCTTAACTTCGTACCTTACAACTCAGGCAAGAACTCCTTCTTTGACTGATCCATCTTGAACACCTTCAAGATCATGTCAAGGTATGTGCTCATTTGAAAGTATTATTAAGAATTTTGATCTATCCTCATAGGTCTTGATGCTCAATGTTTAAGTAGCTTAATCCAGGTTTTCTATTGAAAAACACCTTTCCAATAACCCTATATGCTTTCTAGAAATTCTACATCATTTCTGATCAACAATATGTCAACAACATATACTCATCAGAAATTCTATAGTGCTCCCACTCACTTCTTTGGAAATACAAGTTTCTCATAAACTTTGTATAAACCCAAAATCTTTGATCATCTCCGAGATGCTTACTCCAGTCCATGGAAGGATCGCTGGAGCTAGCATACCTTTTAGCATCCTTAGGATCGACAAAAACTTTCTGATTGTATCACATACAACCTTTCCATGCGAAGACTGGTAAGGAAACTCGTTTTGTCATCCATCTGCCAGATTTCATAAATGCAGCTAATGCTAACATGAATCCGTCGGACTTAAGCATCGCTACGGATGAGAAAATCTCATCGTAGTCAACTCCTTGAACTTGTGAAAAAACTCTTCGCCACAAGTCGAGCTTCGTAGACGGTAACATTACCGTCCACGTCCGTCTTCTTCTTAAAGATCTATATGTACCTAACAGCCTTACGACCATCAAGTAGTTCTTCCAAAGTCTACACTTTGTTTTTATACATGGATCCTCTCTCGGATTTTTTATGGCCTCGAGCCATTTATCGGAATCCGGGCCCACCATCGCTTCTCCATAGCTCGCAGGTTCATTGTTGTCTAGCAACATGACTTCCAAGACAGGATTATGTACCAGTCTGAAGTAGTACGCATCCTTGTCATCCCATGAGGTTTGGTAGTGACTTGATCTGAAGTTTCATGATCACTATCATAAGCTTCCACTTCAATTGGTGTAGGTGCCACAGGAAAAACTCTTTGTGCCCTGCTATACACTAGTTGAAGTGATGGTTCAATAACCTCATCAAGTCTCCACCATTCTCCCACTCAATTCTTTCGAGAGAAACTTTTCCTCGAGAAAGGACCCGATTCTAGAAACAATCCCTTATTGCTTTCGAATCTGAGACAGGAGGTATACCCAACTGTTTTGGGTGTCCTATGAAGATGCATTTATCCGCTTTGGGTTCGAGCTTATCAACCTGAAACTTTTTCACATAAGCGTCGCAGCCCCAAACCTTTAAGAAACGACAACTTAGGTTTCTCCAAACGGTGTCGTCTCAATGGAATTACGTGGTGCCCTATTTAAAGTGAATGTGGTTGTCTCTAATGCCTAACCCATGAACAATAGTGGTAATTCGATAAGAGACATCATGGTACGCACCATATCCAATAGGGTGCAACTATGATGTTCGGACACACCATCACACTATGGTGTTCCAGGCGGTATTAATTGCGAAACAATTTCCACAATGTCTTAATTGTGTGCCAAAACTCGTAACTCAGATATTCATCTCTATGATCATATCATAGACATTATATCCTATTGTCACAATGATCTTCTACTTCACTCTGAAATTACTTGAACCATTCAATAATTCAGACTTGTGTTTCATCAAGTAAATATTCTCAACATCTACTCGAATCATCTATGAAGTAAGAACATAACGATATTCACTACATGCCTCAGCACTCATTGGACTGCACACATCAAAATGTGTTACTTCCAACAAGTTGCTATCTTGTTCCATCTTACTGAAAACAAGGCTTTTCAGTCATCTTGCCCATGTGGTATGATTTGCATATCAAGTGATTCAAAATCAAGTGAGTCCAAACGATCCATCTGCATGGAGTTGCTTCATGCGTATACACCAATAGACATGGTTCGCATGTCTCAAACTTTTCAAAAACGAGTGAGTCCAAAGATCCATCAACATGGAGCTTCTTCATGCGTTTTATACCATTATGACTTACATGGTAGTGCCACAAGTAAGTGGTACTATCATTACTATCTTATATCTTTTGGCATGAAAATGTGTATCACTACGATCGAGATTCAATAAACCATTCCTTTAGGTGTAAGACCATTGAAGGTGTTATTCAAATAAATAGAGTAACCATTATTCTCTTTAAATGAATAACCGTATTGCGATAGACATAATCATGTCTATGCTCAACGCAAACACCAAATAACAATTATTTAGGTTTAACACCAATCTCGTTGGTAGAGGGAGCGTGCGATGCTTGATCACATCAAGCTTGGAAAAACTTCCAACACATATCGTCAGCTCACCTTTAGCTAGTCTCCGTTTATTCCGTAGCTTTTATTTCGAGTTACTAACACTTAGCAACCTAACCGGTATCTAATACCTTGGTGCTACTAGGAGTACTAGTAAAGTACACATTAACATAATGTATATCCAATATACTTCTATCGACCTTGCCAGCCTTCTTATCTACCAAGTATCTAGGGTAATCCTGCTCCAGCGGCTATTCCCCTTATCATAGAAGCACTTAGTCTCGGGTTTGGGTTCAACCTCGGGTTTCTTCACTAGTGCAGTAGCTGATTTGCCGTTTCATGAAGTATCCGTTCTTGCCCTTGCCCTTCTTGAAACTAGTGGTTTCACCAACCATCAACAATTGATGCTCCTTCTTGATTTCTACTTTCGCGGTGTCAAACATCGCGAATACCTCAAGGATCATCATATCTATCCCTGATATGTTATAGTTCATCACGAAGCTCTAGCAGCTTGGTGGCAATGACTTTGGAGAAACATCACTATCAAGTGATTGTTGCACTCAGACAATCTGAGCACAAGCTCAACGATTGAGCTTTTCTCCCTTAGTTTGCAGGCTAAGAAAAATCGTCGGAGGTCTCATACCTCTTGACGTGGGCATGAGCCTGAAATCCCAATTTCAGCCCTCGAAACATCTCATATGTTCCGCGATGTTTCGAAAACGTCTTTGGTGCCTCTACTTAAACCATTTAACTGAACTATCACGTAGTTAACAAAACATGTATGTCCGATGTTCACAACATCCACAAACGACGTTTGGGGTTCAGCACACTGAGCAGTGCATTGAGGACATAAGCTTTCTACTGATCGCATAATCGCTACTATCAACTTTCAACTATATTTTCTCTAGGAACATATCTAAACAGTGGAACTAAAACGCGAGCTTACGACATAATTTGCAAAAGGTCTTTTGACTATGTTTAGGATAATTAAGTTCATCTTATGAACTCCCACTCAGATAGATATCCCTCTGGTCATCTAAGTGATTACATGATCCGAGTCAACTAGGCCGTGTCCGATCATCACGTGAGACGGACTACTCATCATCGGTGAACATCTTCATGTTGATCGTATCTACTATACGACTCATGCTCGACCTTTCGGTCTCCGTGTTCCGAGGCCATGTCTGTACATGCTAGGCTCGTCAAGTTAACCGTAAGTGTATTGCATGTGTACATCTGTCTTACACCCGTTGTATGTGAACGTAAGGATCTATCACACCCGATCATCATGTGGTTCTTCGAAACGACGAACTGTAGCAACGGTGCACAGTTAGGGGAGAACACTTCTTGAAATTGTTGTAAGGGATCATCTTATTTACTACCGTCGTTCTAAGTAAACAAGATGCATAAACATGATAAGCATCACATGCAATCAAATAGTGACATGATATGGCCAATATCATTTTGCTCCTTTTGATCTCCATCTTCGGGGCTCCATGATCATCATCGTCAGCGGCATGACACCATGATCTCCATCATCATGATCTCCATCATCGTGTCTTCATGAAGTTGTCTCGCCAACTATTACTTCTACTACTATGGCTACCGGTTAGCAATAAAGTAAAGTAATTACATGACGTTTTTCAATGACACGCAGGTCATACAATAAATTAAGACAACTCCTATGGCTCCTGCCAGTTGTCATACTCATCGACATGCAAGTCATGATTCCTATTACAAGAACATGATAAATCTCATACATCACATATCATTCATCACATTCTTCTTGGCCATATCACATCACATAGCATACCCTGCAAAAACAATTTAGACGTCCTCTAATTGTTGTTTGCATGTTTTACGTGGCTGCTATGGGTTTCTAGCAAGAACGTTTCTTAACTACGCAAAACCACAACGTGATATGCCAATTGCTATTTACCCTTCATAAGGACCCTTTTCATCGAATCCGTTCCGACTAAAGTGGGAGAGACTGGCACCCGCTAGCCACCTTATGCACCAAGTGCATGTCAATCGGTGGAACCTATCTCACGTAAGAGTACCTGTAAGGTCGGTCCGGGCCGCTTCATCCCACAATACCGTCGAAACAAGATTGGACTAGTAACGGTAAGCATATTGAACAAAATCAACGCCCACAACTTCTTTGTGTTCTACTCGTGCAAAGAATCTACGCAATAGACCTAGCTCATGATGCCACTGTTGGGGAACGTAGCAGAAATTCAAAATTTTCCTACGTGTCACCAAGATCTATCTATGGAGAAACCAGCAACGAGGGGAAGGAGAGTGCATCTACATACCCTTGTAGATCGCTAAGCGGAAGCGTTCAAGAGAACAGGGTTGAAGGAGTCGTACTCGTCGTGATTCAAATCACCGAAGATCCTAGTGCCGAACGGACGGCACCTCCGCGTTCAACACACGTACAGCCCGGTGACGTCTCCCACGCCTTGATCCAGCAAGGAGAGAGGGAGAGGTTGAGGAAGACTCCATCCAACAGCAGCACAACGCCGTGGTGGTGATGGAGGAGCGTGGTAGTCCAGCAGGGCTTCGCCAAGCACCGCGGAAGAGGAGGAGCACGAGAGGTAGGGCTGCACCAAGAGGGAGAAGTTCTCGTGTGTTGGGCAGCCCTAAAACCTCAATTATATATAGGGTGGAAGGGGGCTGCGCCCCCTTTAGGGTTTCCCACCCCAAGGGATGCGGCCAGCCCTAGATCCCATCTAGGGGGGGGGGCAAGGGGGGAGGAGTGCCTCCCAAGTCAAGTGGAGGCCTCCCCCTTTAGGGTTTTCCCCTTCCCATGCGCATGGGCCTTGGGGGGGCTGGTGCCCCTGGCCCATTAAGGCTAGGGCGCCCCCCTACAGCCCATGCTACTGCATTGGACGTGGTGGAACAATTTCCGGACCTCCGGACCCCTCCGGAATCCTCCGGAACCTTCTGGAAGCTTCCCGGTACAATACCGAAAAAACCCGAACTTTTTCCGGAACCCGAACAACAACTTTCCATATATAAATCTTTACCTCCGGACCATTCCGGAACTCCTCGTGATGTCCGGGATCTCATCCGGGACTCCAAACAACATTCGGTAACCACATACAAACTTCCTTTATAACCCTAGCATCATCGAACCTTAAGTGTGTAGACCCTACGGGTTCGGGAGACATGTAGACATGACCGAGACATTCTCCGGTCAATAACCAACAGCGGGATCTGGATACCCATGTTGGCTCCCACATGTTCCACGATGATCTCATCGGATGAACCACGATGTCAAGGACTCAATCGATCCCGTATACAATTCCCTTTGTCTAGCAGTATTGTACTTGCCCGAGATTCGATCGTCGGTATACCGATACCTTGTTCAATCTCATTACCGGCAAGTCTCTTTACTCGTTCCGTAACACATCATCCCGTGATCAACCCCTTGGTCACATTGTGCACATTATGATGATGTCCTACCGAGTGGGCCCAGAGATACCTCTCCGTTTACAAGGAGTGACAAATCCCAGTCTCAATTCGTGCCAACCCAACAGACACTTTCGGAGATACCTGTAGTGCACCTTTATAGTCACCCAGTTACGTTGTGACGTTTGGTACACCCAAAGCATTCCTACGGTATCCGGGAGTTGCACAATCTCATGGTCTAAGGAAAAGATACTTGACATTAGAAAAGCTTTAGCATACGAACTACACAATCTTTGTGCTAGGCTTAGGATTGGGTCTTGTCCATCACATCATTCTCCTAATGATGTGATCCCGTTATCAACGACATCCAATGTCCATAGCCAGGAAACCATGACTATCTGTTGATCACAACGAGCTAGTCAACTAGAGGCTCACTAGGGACATGTTGTGGTCTATGTATTCACACGTGTATTACGATTTCCGGATAATACAGTTATAGCATGAATAAAAGACTATTATCACGAACAAAGAAATATAATAATAACACTTTTATTATTGCCTCTAGGGCATATTTCCAACACACTATGGCAAAGTGAGTACAAGGTTGCTCCTTGAGCTGTTTCCTGAAGGTAGGAGAAGGCAAGGCTTGCTCCCTCCTTCCTATATGATCTGGTCTAGTGCTAAAGAAGCAATCCCCCTTGCATGGGTGCCCTGGGGGCTTATATAGGCCCGCCCCTCAGGGATACAATGGTAATCCGACTGGGTGCGGGTCCCAGCCATCTGTCTCTCAGGCCGCCGACTTCTCCACAGACTGCTGGGGCCCGCCGACTGGTGGTCCCCAGCGACAGGCCCGGTACGGAGCCGACAGGCCCTGTCCGCCGCAGGCGGGTCATGCCGACTGTGGATTACTGTAGCCGTGCTTCTAATGACGCTGGCTTAGTCATGGGGTCGTGGCAACAGTGCCGCCGCCTGACGGACGATCACTGTTGCCATTCCCCGTCTTGTCTGGTTAATGGCGTGCGGGGCCTGTGGGAGGGTCTGGCCGACTCCCGGGGGCCGACTCCCAACGGGTCCGTCTTGTGGCGCTCTTGCCGTCTTCTGTACCCCAGTTGACGGGTGGGACCCACCGTCTCTTGGCCGTACAGGCAGCCGTCGTGGGCACAGTGCGCCGCCCACGGGGGCTGAGGTCAGGGCAGGCATGGCAACAGTGCCGCGCCGGATGGAGATCTCCATCGATACGGCGCACTGTGGCCACGCCAGCCCTTCACAAGTGAAGCAGGGATGGGCCACGCGGTGACCGTACCCCGTCCCGTCCATCATGGCGAAGGCAGGAGGTGGTCGGAGTCGCGGGCCGACTCCCCATAGCCGGCTTCTCTGGAAGCCGCTAGTTAGGAGTCGGCTTATCTCGAAGTCGTCCCTGGGACTCGGCCGTAAGGGGCAGTCGGCGGCCTTGCCGCCGACTCCCAGAAGTCGGCTCTTTATCATGGGGTCTTGAGGGGCGCAGTCCGCCCCGATGTCTTGAAAGGTTCAGGGGCTCGGGTTAGCCTACCCGTTGCCCATTACTCCGACAACCATAGAAATCGACCACACAGACACACATACATCAACAGGAGATGGCAAACACAAGGACATTTCTGATGGCAAGAACATCAACATCACTCTGCTCCTCTTCTTTTACTCATTCCATATTTTGCAAAGCACCAAAAACATCAACAGAAGAAGAGGAGCAGAGCAGAGTGGGCACTTTGTTTTCTTCTTCTGCTCATTCCATATTTTGCTAGCACCAAAAACATCAACATCAACAGGGCCTCAATAGTAGATAAGAAACCTAATCTATCTACTTTACCCAATTTGAACCATATCATATTTTGCTACTACCAATAGAACATCTGTTTAATTGCTGATTGAAATACAAATACAAATTCAAATCTGGCAAATGCCAGGGCCTCAACAGCATCCTTGACAATGCCAAATTTGCCAGATGAGAGCATCACTACATCCAATAGAACATCTCACTGAACTAAAGAGCATCAGTACAACAACACATCTCTCACTGAAATAAATAGCCTAATCCAGTCTCAACATCTTAATCCAATCCTGATCAGCAGAGACAAGAACAATACTAATCAATCAACATCAACAAACATCCTAATCCAATCCTAATGAAACCCTAATCCAATCTAGGCGCAGGCAAGAACCCCAAACCCTAGAAAAATAACAGCATATGAACCTAATCCAATATAGGCGCAATGTTGAACCTAATCTAGGCGCAATGTTGAACCTAATCCAACAAAGAGAAGAAGTCCGAGAAGCCGCTGGAGTGGGCTTACCTACGCTGGAGTCCGAGAAGAAGTGGTCGCCGGAGGCGCAGGGGAAGCCGCGCAAGAGGCGTCGGACCAGCAGAGGCTGTCGCCATCGCCGTTGATGGAGGAGAAGGGGAGGCTGTCGCTGTCGCCGTTGATGGAGGAGAAGGGGAGGTTGTCGCTGTCGCCGTCACCGTCGCCAGATTCGAAGGGGAGGAGAAGTGGACTCGAAGGGGAGGAGAAGTGGACAACCAGTTCTATGGAGAGGGGGAGTGGGTCCCACTTGTCAGCGAGTTCTATTTGATATAGAAAAAAGTTCCTGTACTCAATCAACAGCCTCATCCTAGCTCAGTGGTAGAAACATAGTAATATAAGCGCATGGTCGTGGGTTCGAGTCCCAGCTAGCGCACATTTTTTGGGCGAATTAAGCGCATATTTTTTGGCCGCGTGAAATAAGTGAAATAAGTATTTTCTGGGCAGAGTAGCAAACTGGTCCACTTGTCAGCGAGTGGGTCGAGTGTCCCACTTGTCAGCGAGGTATGTGTTAAATACTTGCCTGGTTTAACAATTTGAAAAGAGATGGCATAGAGTAGATGATCAGTAGCCTCTTCCTAGCCCAGTGGTACAAACACAGTGATACGAGCGCACGGTCGTGGGTTCAAGTCCCCGCTCGCGCATATTTTTTTGCTCATAGTGAAATAATGCAAAATTCAGTTGCTCTGACCAAAACATCTTCAGTTCAAAAAAACATGAATTAAACATCTTCAGTTCTGAAACTTGAACTAAACATCTTCAGTTCAAAACTACTAAATGACCACAAAAACAACCAAAAACTACATCTACTACAACATGTGCTAAACAAAACTTGAACTAAACATATTCTGTCTGATCATTTTGCAATGTTTTGCATCACAACCAAAAACAACATCTGCTACAGCATGTACATCTTCAGTTCACCAAAAACAGCATCACATAACAACCAAAAACTACATCAGGATCATCTGCTACAACCATAAGTCTCATTGATATCCAAAATGCACAACCATCAGGATCACATCCAAAATGTGTTTTGCATCCAAAATGCTTACAAAATACTACAACCATCAGGATCACATCAAATTCTTACACAAGGAAATAAAATGTTTTGCATTTTGCATCAACATTTTGTCACAGGATCACACCACTACAGCCATCAGGATCTTCAATCATTTTGCTACCTGTAGATAATTGTAGTACATTAGGATCACCATGCATATGCACAAGAAGGATCACTACCGAGAGTTAGAAGGATCACCAAGGAGACCAAATTTACCTTCATGTCCATTCGCTACTCATCGTCGTCGATACGAAAACAAGGAACTCTATGCCCACTCCTGTTTTCCTCATCATCACTACAATATTGCAGCATAGTATGATCAGTCCGGTTTTCCTCATCCTCGCGCTCCTGTTCATCCCCTACCACCTTTCTTCTTTTCTTGATGCCTTCAACTGTCGCAGCACCAAGGATCACACATTCCCGGTCCCTTCGCACTCTGCTTTGCACCGGAACTTCCATAGAGTCATCATCAGCTTGCAACGGAACTTCCGTAGAGTCATCATCTTGGTATGTTAGTCCACCATCACCGGGGCCCTTTTCCACTTCTGTTTCAGACACACTCCACAAGTCTCTGTGCTCAAAGTTTTGCACAACTCGCCATTTCCGTGCAAAAGAGTGTCTGGCAGATAAAACACCATTGTTGCTTGTGTTGTTAGAATAAAGGGATCACTCTTATACCAGCACCTTGCAGTGTTGATGCTTTTGAAGTGGCCATCATATTTGACAAAAGAGTCTCTCTTCTTCTTGCTACCAAGCTCAAACCAGTCACAACAAAATAAGACAACCGAGCGATGGATGCCCCCACTAGAGTTGTACTGCAACTCTACGATGCTTCTCAACTGACCATAGAAGTCAATGATCTCACGATCATGTGACCCCTCAGTGACGATTCCACTATTCTGTGTATTCCTTTTTTCCTCGCGGTCAACGGTGTGGTACCGGACACCGTCAGCAATGCATGCTGAATACACTCTCACTCGCTTATCCGGTAAGCATGCCAAAGCAAATAGATCATCACTGACCTTCTTCTCCTCATGCAACTTTCCAATCTGCACAAATAAACCATTTAGCAAACAATGGTATTTAACAATTGGTGAATAACACAGAAAAAATAAAACATGTGGCTAAAGATCTCACATGATTCTTAAACCACTTAGCAAACCCCTTGGCAACCCTTTTATCAACATGGATATTGCTTTCTTCATGATTTAACTCTTCCTTGCATTTCCTGCAATGCCAACAAAACATGTGAATTAAAACATTAGGCTGGTGCCAACCCAAGCAAAAAAAATATATAATGAGTGCACAAGATATAACATACTCGAATATGGTAGAACCTCGGCGCAATTGCTAAGCACAAACCAAACCATCTTGTCATACTCATCACCAGCCTCCAAGTATTGTGAGGCTCCAAGAAAGTTCACACCATGGTTGAAAACAGAGACATCACCACTTTGCGAATCAGACCACTCTCTATTTCTGCCCGGCCGGTTCCATCTTGTTTCCACATCGCCAAAGTATCTAGAGCAAAAAGTCAAGAACTCATTCACGACATATGCTTCAGCAATAGAACCTTCAGGTCTTGCCGTGTTTCGCACATAACGCTTACACGTAAGCAGCCTTCTTTCGATTGGGTACATCCAACCATATTGCACAGGGCCTCTAAGCATTGCCTCTTTTGGTAAGTGCACTGCCAAATGGACCATCATGGTGAAGAAAGCTGGCGGGGAAATCTTCTCGAGCTTGCAAAGAATAATTGGGATTTCTTTTTCAAGTCTTTCCAGGACAGTTAACTTCAGTGTTTTTCAGCACAGTTCTCTAAAGAAATTTCCGAGCTCAGCAACCGCTTCATATATATCCTTGTCCATGATTCCTCGGAGGCCTGCCGGTAAAATCCTTTGGAGGAGGATGTGACAATCATGGGTTTTCAGTACTGAAAGCTTGAATCCATCAGAAGTAACACACTTTGCTAGGTTAGCAGCATAACCATCTGGAAATTTCACCGCTCTTAGGAATTCACAGAATGCAAGCTTTTGTTCTTTACTCATTGTATACCATGCTCGTGGCATTTCAAATGAATCTTAATCTTCATTGTGATGTAGATGCAAATCTTTTCTTATGCCCATGTCCTCCAAATTAAGCCTAGAACTAACCGTGTCCTTTGTCTTCCCTTCAATGTTCAGAAATGTCCCTAGCAGATTCTCGCATATGTTTTTCTCAATGTGCATTACATCGAGATTATGCCTTAATTTCAGATCAGCCCAGTATGGCAGGTCCCACAAACAAGACCTCCGGTCCCAACATTGACCTTCCTCATGCTTTCTTTTCTTTGCCAGCTTTCCTGGTCTCACGTCTTTCACATTTTCAAGTTGCTGCTCCAGCTCTTCTTTAGTGAATTCAGCTGGCTTGTCACGGGTTTCATTCTCACCATTAAAATCTTTGCTTCTTCGCCAGCGATGGTTTCGGGGAAGAAAGTGGCGGTGCCCAATATAGCAGATCTTGCTCCTTATTCTCTTTGAGCAAGGGTCTTTGTCACAAAGGACACAAGCCCGTAACCCGCTGTGATCCTCCCAGACAGAGTGTACAGAGCCGGGAAATCATGGATGGACCACATGATTGCAGCACGTAGATTGAACTTTTCTTCCGGACTCAAGGCATCGTATGTAGGTACACCAGTCCAGAGCTGGAGCAGTTCTTCTACGAGGGGCTCCATAAAGACATCAAATTCCTTTCCTGGAGACTCTGGACCCGGGATAAGCAATGACATCATGAAGTTGGACTGATCCATGCATGCCCATGGTGGCAGGTTGTACGGCACCACAAAAACTGGCCACATGCTATAAGACGTTCTCATGTTCCCAAACGGATTAAACCCATCTGTGGCAATGCCAAGTTTTATGTTCCTTGGATCTGCAGCAAAATCTAAATGTATACGGTCAAATTCTTTCCATGCCTCTCCGTCCACTGGATGGCTCAGCTCATTGTCCACAGGTTGCCGCTTCAGCTTGTGCCACTATACCTCACGCAATGATTTCTTCGAGACGAACATCCGCTGCAGCCTTGGTATCAAGGGAAAGTGCCTCAGTACCTTCTCCGGTATTGACTTCTTCGCATCAGCATCTTTCCACCTAGATGCATTGCCTTTTGGACAGTTGCCATGCTTTGCTAAATCCTTCCGAAACAAGACACAGTTATTTGGGCACACATGTATTAACACATAACCTAACCCCAGCTTGCGGATTATGCTCAATGCTTCATCATAAGATCTGGGAACACAACTATCAGGGAATTGCAAGCTCAAAAGACGGAGTATTGCGTTGAATGCAGCATTGCTAATCTGGTAGAAAGACTTGATGTGGAGTAACTTCACGGTGAAGGTAAATCTTGAAATTTACCCCCTTCATGAGCTGCGCGCTTCGCCTCCTCTAACACCTCAGCAAACAACGACTTCTGTCCATCAGCACGATCTTCAGCATCGTACAAATCCTTCAATAGGTCAAGAATCCTATCATCTTCATGCCCATCCTCTTCCTCCAAAACAGCATTATCTCGCAAAACCTTTTCCATGAAATCAATGCCAGCATCACCACCACCCATCATATGAGGGGCCTCTGTATCAGCTTCGAAATGTTGAGGTTGACTGTCTAAAGGTTCTCCATGATATATCCATCTATCATATGTGTTGGACATCCCATTAAGAAGCAGATGATCTTCCACTCTTCCTTGAGCCATTCTTGGACGATTGAGGCATTTGCAGCATGGGCAAAGAATGTGAGCATCGTTGGCAAAATTTGCCCGAACAAATGCCATGAAATCATCAACTCCTTTCTTATGTTCTTTCGAAAACTTTCTAACTCCTTTTCTAATCCAGCTTTTGTCCATCTGCCAAAGACAACAAATTGTTGCAACTTAGCAAATCAATCTAAGTGCATCAACATTAATTAATGAAAATGGATGGTATTAATGGAAGCTAAAATTCCAGAAAATAAGGTAGGCACCCAACTTTATATGCTAACTGCCTAACTTTATATGCTAACTGCCAAAAAATAAGATATGCACCCAACATTGAGCTATTTCCAATTTCTCACTACTTTACTCCAGTTCACATGGTTTACTGATTTCACATGGCAGCAATAAAAAGCAGTTCATATTAAATACAGATTTCACATGGGATAAATGAAAAGCTAGCAAAAACTTGTAAAACCTAACATAGACCAGGCAGAGCTGCACTAAGAAACATATGTGGTTCCTGTAAAGAGGATATCCACAAAGAGATCAGGCAGAGCTGTAGCATCCATCCATAAGATTGCACTATAAAACCTAACATTTATGAAGCAAGCTCCAGCTGCAGCTGATGGATCCATCAGACTGAATTTCAAATTAAGCTCCTCAACATATTGAATCTCCACCTTCCCCTTTCCTTTCCGTTTCAAAATGATATAACTAGCTAGTGTTCATCCCCTGTCCTTCATCTAGTAAGATAAAAAACTCAAATTATCTCTCTTTCTCCCATGCCCCTCAGCTAGTGTTAACAAACTAGCTAGTGTTCATCAGCAGGCGCAACACAGGCAAATCTGAGGCAAATCAGAGGCAAGGAGAGGATAGGGGGGAGAGGGGTGCATACTGGGAGGTGTGCTTGCGACGGAGAGGGGGGAGAGGAGTCCCCCATGCTCGACGAGCTGCTCCTGTCATGGACAAGGCGAGCGGCGAGGCCGTGGGCAAGGTCACCGGCGGCGAGGTCGCCATTCCTGATGTGGGCAAGGCGAGCGGCCCCTACTGGTTGCTTCGGCAACCAGCCCCGCCCGCCGGCTGCCAGCCCCGCCCGCCGGCTGCTGGCCGCCCGCCGCCCACCGGCCCCGCCCCGTCCGCTGCTTGCTTCCGCCGCCGCCCGCCGCCACCTGGTCGGAAGACCTAGAAAAACGCTAAGTGTTGTTCTGTTCGATGCCACCCGCCTCCACCTGGTCGGAAGGCCCCACTTGTCACTGATAGGAGAGAGCCGTGGTTTTATATAATGTATAGATAGGTTCCCATACCTGAGCAACAATCCCTCTCTAGCCCAGCGGTACCGAACAAGCAAAGCAAGCGCGAGGTCGTGGGTTCGAGTCCCTGCTAGCGCACATTTTTTGGGCGAATTAAGCACTCGGCCCCTCCAGTCAAATGGGTACTGCATGTCACTGTGTGCCCCGATTGTTGTTGAATATTAATATTTAACCAAAAATGACACCTAGACAGTGACACATAAGTGAGGTTGCTGAGGTGGCTGCCTAATCATCCTAATTCATTCAAAATCAAGTGTAGTGACCATGTTATATTGGTCGTTATCAGCTAGGCGTGAGGCACTGGACAGTGCTTCCCGCTTTATGACCATTTCCTGTAATGACATTATGACCCTTCTGACCAGAATGGTCGTTATAGGTTAGGGTTTGGAGCCCCCCAACAGCTTTTGACCTATTGGTCTAAAATGGTCATAAATTTATGACCAATTCTTCTAGGGTCACTGACAAAAGGTCACTAGTTGACATATTTCTTGTAGTGACAAGGGGCTGCACAGCGACGATGACGAGGAGCCCCGGCGTCCGAACACTGGGGGACAGAAGAAATTTCCTCCCCAGGTGAAAACGGTAAACATGATCTATGCCACCCACATTCCCAAATGGGAACGAAAGCGAGCACTAAGGGACGTCTATGCGATGGAGCCAGTCGCCCCAAAGGTCAACCCATGGTCAGCCTGTCCGATCACTTTTGATTGTAGGGACCACCCTACCAGCATCCATCACGGCAGTTCAGCCGCATTGGTCCTTGACCCAATCATCTACGGATTCCACCTCACGCGAGTCCTTATGGACGGTGGCAGTAGCCTGAACCTGCTTTATCAGGACATAGTGCGCAAAATAGGCATCGATCGTTCAAGGATCAAACCCACCAAAACCACCTTTAAAGGTGATGCGGTCGATGGAAGTGGTCTTCGGATCCCCGGATAACTTCTGAAGAGAGGAGTTAATCTTTGATATCGTCCCTTTCCGTACTGGCTATCATGCACTGCTTGGACGAACCGCATTCACCCGATTCAATGCGGTACCACACTATGCATACCTCAAGCTCAAGATGCCAGGACCTCGCGGGGTTATAACAGTCAATGGAAACACATACCGCTCTCTCCGTACAGAAGAGCACACTGCGGCCCTCACGGTAGAAGTACAAAGCAGCCTTCTCCGGCAGATCGCCAATTCGGTGACAACAACCCCGAACACCGTCAAGCGAGTCCGGAGTACTCTGCAACAGGATCGCCAGGCACACCAAGAGCGCGACTAGCAGTCCAGCCTCTGCCCTAGCCCCATTCAGGCAGCATTTGTGCCGCGCGTACACAATTACGCACTCAAAATACCATGGCCATAGGCGAAGGCGCAACGGTGATGCGGTCCACAATGCGGTTCAACCGCCACAAGACCCGCATACTTTAATAACCTTCTTTCTCTTTCAGGACCTACTTTCGGGCAGCCCCTTCAGAGAACTGGATCATCGGACTTATCACAGGAGGGAAAACCAAGGAGGCAAAAGGCTTTGCGCACAAAGGGAATACCCAGGTGGTATCTGTCAATGATCGTTATACCTGTTTTACATACCCGCATGCGGCCCGCCCTTGGATAAGACATGTCAAATAGTCCTATTTGCTTCTGCTTAACACATTAATTGTACACATACGCTAGGACTTATTATTTAAATAACAACGGGAAATAATATATAGCGTCAACTTATTATTCCTATCTTCACATTTTCCCTAAAAATGTTTATTTAATATTGCATCCGTACACTTTGGTACGTTCAGTTTGCCAGGGGCTTCTTATGGTGCCCCATAATACGGCAAGATAAGTCCGAACACTTTCGACAGTGCGGCACCCCGAACTTATAACATTATATGCATCAGCTCCGAATCATGTCTTGGGTCAATAGTTGGGTTTGCCCCGCTCCCTTGTTTTGGTACCTTATGTTCCGTTATATCGGCTAAGGTAGCGCAGGGAGAACTACTGCGATTGTTTCCCGGTTCTTCTGGACGAGCACCTCAGTAGAGAAAGCCGAAAACTGACTGTCATGATGCGGCGAGAGATGGTCGATGTTCGAGAGGTCTTAAATCCTTAAAGATTTTTTCAGCTTCAGGCGAGGAATTGGCTTTGTCCGATTTAGGTGTGTATAGCGCCCCAATTCGGCTTTTCGAATTCTAGGTGCTTCACCGAAAATTAAAATTGTAGACTTCTATGGCTAAATGAGAGTTATAAAGCCGCATAGTCCGTTTTCCTTGTTCGCTGCGCCAAACACCTCCTTAAAGGACCAAAAGAATTGGATAAAGAGTGTTTGGGTTTTCCACGAACACCCCAGTACTAGTTACGTGGGGGCAGAAGCCGATGACTGGCCTACTTTCAGAATTTTATAAACAGCCGCACAGAAGGTAATTTTTTAAATCAACAAAGCCCCATATAGTGCAAACAGACTCGTTTTCATATTAGAAAGACGACATGAGTACATTCACTCAAATATTATCTCCTTGGTACATTCATCGGCCATGAGGCGAGCGCCTTTCATAGCGCCATCGTAATATTTCTCGGGGTAGCGATGCGTCTTGCCCTCCGGCGGTCCATCCTTCACCAGCTTCTCTGCATCCAGCTTGCCCCAATGCATCTTCGCACGGGCAAAGGCCCGACGGGCACCCTCAATACAAACAGATTGCTTGATAACTTCAAGCTGTGGACAGGCATTTACCATCTGCTTTATAAGGCTGAAGTAGCTGTCGGGCAGGGGCTCACCAGGCCACATCTGGACTATGAAGTCCTTCATGGCCACTTTGGCGGCCCTGTGGAGTTCAACCAATTGCTTTAGTTGGTCACTCAGAGGCATTGGGTGTTCGGCTCCAGTATACTGGGACCAGAATAGCTTCTCTGTCGAACTCCCCTCTTCGGCACGGTAGAACTCCGTGGCATCCGATATGCTGCGGGGCAGATCTGCAAATGCCACATGCTTGCTTTGCATAATGAATGCCTTACCCGCCGCTATCTTCTTGGCCACCTGGATTTCCTGTTGGGCTTTTTGGGCTTCGGCCTTGGCATCTTTCGCGCTCTGAAGGGCCTTTGCAAGCTCAGACTCTTGCGTCTTGAAGTCATGCTCCAAGGACTCGAACTTCTTGCCGAGCTCCTGGAGCTCTTGCTATACCTCGCCCACCCTAGCATCTTGCTTTTCACGCTCAATACGCTCCATGGCCACCTTGTATTCGGCCTCGGATAGCGCTTTCTTCAGGGCCGCCACTTTGGTCGTCGCCCCTATTAAAAAATCATGACGCTTTTTGTTAGCGTCACCAATTTTTCTCCTATATACAACACATGGACGGGGTATCACTCACCTTTGTTCTCTTCGAGCTGCCTCTTCATGAGGCTGAGCTCCTCTTAGGCCTGCTTCAGGTCCCGTTCGAGTCCGGCGACCTCTGCTGTGCGGGCAACAGCGGCAAGCAGCACCGCCTGCTTATTCACATAGACACATACTGTTAGACTCCTGCGGTTTAGAGTTGACCCTCCGTTTGGCTTTTCTTTCCGAACACCAAAAAAGTATCAGGGGCTACTGTCTATTGGGTGATAATGTCTCACACTTTTGATTACTTACCTCAAAGCCTGTTAGGAGGCTGGTGTAGGCTTCGGTCAATCCACTTTTGGCGGACCGAACCTTCTGAATCACCGTACTCATAAGAGTACAATGCTCTTCATCGATGGAAGCGCCGCGAAGCACTTCTAGCAGACTATCCGACGCCTCCAGCGCGACGGAGGTCATCGGCACGGCCGGCTCGCCCTCCCTAGCAAGGGGCTGCCTACCCGAATCCCGAACCTTTGGAGGTTCCGGTGCAATGTCCGGCTGGGAGCCCAACTTGTTGTGGCTCTCGTCATCATAATTTATGAGGATCTTACCCCCCATGTGCTCGGCGTATGGAATTTCGCCTTGGGGCGTCTCCAGAGCCGCCTCCCCTGCTCTGGTACCCTTTGGGACAACACCTCCATGTCATCCGCAGGCCGAGGGGAGGTGGCCGTCGGGAGCGAATTCATTACCGAATCACTCAGAGACCCATCTGAAGAGGATACCTCGGGATGTGACCTGGCCGGACTGCATATGCGTGTTCGGCGTTATAACAAACTATGAAGTTAAGTTGCACGAAAAGTATTATAGAGTGCGGATACTTATGATCTCGCCAAGGGCTTGCCCATGGACAACCACTCCTCCTCGCTGTAAGTGACCGTGGTGGAGTGATCCGGAAGGACGCCTTTCCCTTCTTTGGCATCCTAGACTCCCCCTGTGGGGCGGCTTTTCTTTTCTTCTCCCCCCAAGGCGGGGAGGGGGAATTTCTTCGTGTTTCCCCCCATCTCCGCGGGAGGAATCTGCCTCGCCGTCCTCGGACGACGAGTCTATTACGGCCTTGCGTCGGGGACCGTTCCTAGTCCCCGCGGCCGCCTTCTTAGACCCTTCGGCCTCCCCGGATGGGGTGGCCCTCTTCTTCTTCTCCTTCCCTTCATGGGAGGAGATGTAGGACCTTGAAGTATGTCTAGAGGGGGGGTGATTAGACTACTTGACCAATAAAAACTTAAACTTCTCCCAATTTTAGAGTTTGGCAGATTTTAGCTATTTTAGGACAAGTCAAGCAATCATCACACAATTCAAGCAAGCATGCAAAGAGTGTATAGGCAGCATAAATTAAAGCATGCAACTTGCAAGAAAGTAAAGGGAAGGGTTTGGAGGATTCAAACGCAATTGGAGACACGGATGTTTTTGGCGTAGTTCTGATAGGTGGTGCTATCGTACATCCACGTTGATGGAGACTTCAACCCACGAAGGGTAACGGCTGCGCGAGTCCATGGAGGGCTCCACCCACGAAGGGTCCACGAAGAAGCAACCTTGTCTATCCCACCATGGCCGTCGCCCACGAAGGACTTGCTTCACTACGGTAGATCTTCACGAAGTAGGCGATCTCCTTGCCCTTACAAACTCCTTGGTTCAACTCGACAATCTTGTCGGAGGCTCCCAAGTGACACCTAGCCAATCTAGGAGACACCACTCTCCAAGAAGTAACAAATGGTGCGTTGATGATGAACTCCTTGCTCTTGTGCTTCAAATGATAGTCTCCCCAACACTCAACTCTCTCTCATAGGATTTGGATCTGGTGGAAAGAGGGTTTGAGTGGAAAGCAACTTGGGAAAGGCTAGAGATCAAGATTCATATGGTAGGAATGGAATATCTTGGCCTCAACACATGAGTAGGTGGTTCTCTCTCAAAAATGGTAAGTTGGAAGTGTAGGTTCGTTCTGATGGCTCTCTCCACGAATGAAGAGGAGGTGGAGGGGTATATATAGCCTCCACACAAAATCTAACCGTTACGCACAATTTACCAAACTCGGTGGGACCGAATCGTTAAACTCGGTCGGACCGATTTATTAAACCTAGTGACCGTTAGTGATTTTCGGTGGGACTGACATGCATCTCGGTGAGGCCGATTTGGTTAGGATTAGGGCATAACGTAATCTCGGTGAGACCGATTACACAAACTCGGTGAGACCGATTTGGTAATAATCTTTCCAGAGAGTTGGTCAGGTAAACTCGGTGGGACCGATTTGCTCTTTTCGGTGAGACCGAAATGTTACAAAAAGGAAATAGAGAGTTTACATTGCAATCTCGGTGGGACCGATCGCTCACTTCGGTTAGACCGAAACGTTATGAAGGGAAACAGAGAGATTGCAACCCCATCTCGGTGAGACCGAGATCCCTATCGGTAAGACCGATTTGCTTAGGGTTTGTGGTAGTGGCTATGACTTTTGGAATCGGTGGCGCCGGATAGAAAGAATCGGTGTGACCGATTTTGGCTTTAGGTTTAGGTCATTTGTGGATGTGGAAAAGTAGTTGAGAGTTTTGGAGCATATCACTAAGCACATGAAGCAAGAGGCTCATTAAGCAACACCTCATCCCTTCTTGATAGTATTGGCTTTTCCTATAGACTCAATGTGATCTTGGATCACTAAAATATAAAATGAAGAGTCTTGAGCTTTTGAGCTTGAGCCAATCCTTTGTCCTTAGTATTTTGAGGGATCCACTTTCATCATCCATGCCATGCCATTCATTGAGCTTTCTGAAATAATAGTCTTGGAATAGCATTAGCTCAATGAGCTATATGTTGTTATGAATTACCAAAACCACCTAGGGATAGTTGCACTTACAATCTCCCCCTTTTTGGTAATTGATGACAACATATAGATCAAAGCTTCGACAAATGATGATAAAATTTAAATAACATCGTCACTTTGAGAAGTATGTGATAAGCAAGAGCTCCCCCTAAATTTGTGCATAGTTTTAGATTTGCTTTGGACTGCAAATGCACAATGAATTAGGCTCATGGGTTACTCTTCCATGTCACATACATCTTGGGGGAGTGCTCAAAATAATAAACAATGAATACATGCACTCATCACCAAGCATAGTGAGTGATCACATAAGATAGATGGGATAATATCAAGCATGCATAAGTGTAGCTTATGATCAAACACATGATCATCAATGTCTCACAAGCATAGTATCTAAACCAAAAGCAAACAAAGATTGAAAAACCACCAAATAAAGCAAGAGAGAACAAAAGCAACACTTCATCCCTCTCGAAGCCTATGATCTATACATTTTTCTCCCCCTTTGGCAACAAGTTACCAAAAAGTTCATAGAAAATGCATAGTGCTAGATCGACTCTCAGGCTTGATCTTCTGGTGGTGGTGTAGAGATGGCTCCTTGGATGAAGGCTTCAGTTGAAGTGGATGGAGATGGAGGAGTTGGTGCTGGAGCTGGTTGCACTGGAACTGTAGGGGCAGTGGCTGGAGCTGAAGTTGTTGCTCTAGTGTCTGTCACTGGCACTGCAACTGACCTCTGGGCTCTGGGCACTCTGGCAAACACATTGGTGGTAGTCTTGCCCTTCCTCTCCTGCATGTCATCCTGCAGCTGCTCCACAACTGACTGAATCTCAGTTACCTTGACATCTAGATCATAGAATTTTTGTTCCATGATTCTTTCTAGGCTCTCCTGGTTTTGAGTTAGGGTGGCCAACCCCTTCTCAATCCTCAGAGATGATGCTATCAAGTAACCAAGCTGCTCTCGTTTGGTTTTCAAGAAATATTCAGATGCCTCCTCTTGAGTTGGCATCTTGGCATCCTTCTCCCTCTTTGCCTTCTCCTTCTTCTCCTGAGCTTGAACTGATTGTGGATCATCTTCATTCATGACAACCTCATTGTCCTCAAAGTCTGGATAAAGTGGAAAGTGTTCCTTATCCAACTGATATTTTCCTGTGCCCATCTTTGAGTTTATCAATTCTTGAATCTGAGGTGCATATCCACAGCTCCTCTTCCGATCTGCTGCAGTCCTCTTGATTGTTTCAATGATCAGGCTCATGACTTTGAACTTCTGTGGCACATCAAACACATGCAACATGTTGATGGCATGCCCTCTGATCATGTTATGGTCACAAGACTTGGGCAACAAAGTGTGCCTCAAAATCCAATTGATAGTAGGCATCCCTAACAACAGAAAATGGACTGATCCAAAAGAGAAAGTCTCTAGGGCTTTGTCTGGGATCTCCTTGTACATGTGTGCCATGGTATTGTGTCCCATTTTCTTCTTTGCATAAATGTCCAGGTCATCCTCATTCTCCTTGGGGGCATTGATCAGACTTGCCCATTCTTCAATAGTGGACTGGTACCTTGTACCTTCAGACATCCAAACTATTCTTCCATCTGGGTAAAAGTGTGCTGTGGAGTAGAACTGCATGATAAGCTCATCATTCCAGTTGGTGAACTTCTGTCCAACAAAATCTGCAACTCCACAAGCAACAAAGCTGTCTTGCACTCCAGGATAGTGCTGTTCATTTTTCTTGATGAATTTCCAGTCAACCCACCTCATGTCACAGACTATGGGCTTCTTGTCCAACAGAATTGTTTCATAGAAGTCCTGCTGTTCCTTTGTGTGGAACCTATAGTCAACAGCAGTTCTTCTTCTTGAAGCATATGGATCTTCCATTCTCCACAGTCTCAGCCCTGAATCCTTCCCGATTCTCATGTCCTCAGCCACAGGATGGGCATCATTGTGGTCTGGTATCTTGGGCTTGAGCTTTCTTAGAACCTATCCTTCTTCATCTGAATCTTCAGCAACATTGGGCACTGGGGCCTTGTTCTTCTCAGCAGCTGGAATACTCCTAGTATTCCTCTTTGGAACTTGCTTGGCCTTGGAGGCAGCTTTGGGTGATTCCTTGGGCTTGGATGTTGCAGCCCCTAATCTGATTACATCTCCCATAAGCTTAGCTGCCTTTGGAGCTGGTGCAGCAAGCTCTTCCTCTTCCATCATGGAAGGTTGACCAACAATTTTGGCCATGGTCTTCTTGACCCTTTCCTTCCTCTTCTTTCCTTCAACAGCTGGCTCTTTGGGATCAGGCCTTTTAGGCAGTTGAGTTGATGCTCTGGCCTTGGACATTGGTTGTCTTCCTGCAAGCCTTTTGGTCTGCATGCCTGGCTTTGTATTCTTTGCTGAGCCATATTCCTTCTTGAGCACCACTTTCTTGGAAGTAGCCTCATCTTCCTCAGCTTTGTAATCTTCATCCTATGAACCTGAAGTTCTTTTCCTCATTTGCCTAGTTGCAGCCTTAGGCAAATTGCTAGGAGTACTTCTGCTCCCTTGATATGAAGTTGAGGGACTAGTGCCCTCACTCAAGTCCATCTGCTCTTCGGACCTGTTCTGGCTGTCACTTTGATCAGACATACTGCAAAAGCTGACTGCTGACCCTGTGAAGAGTTATAGATGAGATAGAAAAGATGAGAATCACAAAATGCAGAGGTTTTTGCAAAAGACTGACTCAAAAGTTCAGTCTTAGTTTTCCACAGAAAGCATTTCGGATCCACCGATTTTCAAACTCGGTGATACCGAAGCAGTTTTGGAACCTAAACTGATGATCTCGGTTGGAACGAGTTTTAGTTCGGTGGTACCGAGACTGCTAGGGTTTCACAGAATCCTCAAATCGGTTGCACTGATTAGTAATTCTCGGTCAGACCGAGAGTCACTAGTGCAATGGTATAAGCCAAATCGGTGAGACCGAGTTTTTCAACTCGGTGGGTCCGAGATGGTTTCGGCGGAAACCTAACCCTAAAAATTTGAATCACATCTAATCTATGAACTACTTTGGCTGGATAGAAGGGTTTCAATCGTGGTAAGAATCAATATGAAAATAATGTGCCAGGAATCAGACATGGATAGCACAAAGATTAAGTCCATACCCTAACTTGGCGGTGGACTTGCTACGGCGGCAATGGCAGGGACGAAATCCGTTGACGGCGGCGGAGACCAGCGACAGGAGGCTGCTGGCGATGAGGAGACGATCCGGAGACCACGATGGCAGAGCGAGCTGTTGCGCGGGCAAAGGGTTTCGGAGAAATTTCCAAAATTTTGCCCATGGCTATATATATAGCTCGACCCTGTCGGTGTGACCGAGTGGAACAACTCGGTGGCACCGAGATGCATAACTGTGTTCAGTTATAGCAAATCGGTGAGACCAAAAAGTTCAAATCGGTTGCACCAAGATTGAAAACTCAGATCAACTTGATGATCTCGGTAGGACCGAAATGGAAGGATCGGTCAGACCGAGAATCACTAAGAGGTTTTGGAAGTTTAAGTCTATGACGAATCGGGGACTCCGAGTGCTCCTCACACAGAGTGGTTCGAATCTGACTTGATCAAATTTTGTGATGTAGCATGAATAGAGTTTGAGACGAGAAAATCATAGATAGCTAAAGAAGGTTCTTAGGCATTCTTGTCCATCCACTTGGCACAAAGAAAAGAATCCAAACAAACAAAACAACAAGTGGATGTCCTTGAATGAGTAAAATATGCACCAACATGCTCACACAATAAGATGGCAATTGAAACATGTGGCAAAGCATGCACAACCAATTTTAGCATCTATCAAGCAATTGGCGATGACTAGGTCATCTATATATGAGTATATTGACTTAGGAGTCAAATGAGAACATTTGATCATAGGTCATACTCATCGTTTAAGCTCAAGTGGGGTTACCACTTTTACATAATGCATTAATGTGTTCACACCATTAGAGTTGCTTTGACTCAATTCTTAGAGTTAAGCTCCCCCTAGATGTGAGATCCCCCCTTAGAGGGATGAACTAACCTTGGGTTTTGTCGATGATGACTTCATGTAGGTGTTGAAGATGTAGATGCTCAATGTTGATGTAGATCATTTGGAGCAATCCTTTGGAGTGAGTTGCACTTTCAACTTGCCTACATGGGTTAGTCCCACAAGGAACAAACAAGAATATCCATAGACATAGAGTGATGCACACACAAGATGATGTCCATGAAAACATTAGGTTACCTTGTCCCTTGCCTTACCAACATGAGGGTTTGTGACTCCTTGAACTAGTGCAAGATGTGAAAGTTGATTGCACTTGTTCTTGCCAAAATGATATGAGTGAAGAATGTTGGCGGAGTCACCCTCAAGAACTCTCTAGTTCTTCTTCTTCGGGATCCACATCATCTTGATGGGAATCCTTGGAGTTGTAGTTGTACTTGATGAAGTAGAACTTGACGTAGTCTTGGGGACCCACTTGAACGAGGCTTTAGGTGCTTCTTCAAATGCATCAATCTCTTCTTGAAGCTTGTCCTTGCCTTTGTTCTTGTGGTCTTGTGGTGGAAGATCATCTTGAGCTTGTGTCCCCTTGAAGGAAGTAGGATCATACTTCTCTTGTTGAGGAACAAACTTTGTCTTGGGGTATTGATCTTCTTCCCACTCAACTCCATTGGCGTTGAACTTTCGTTCAAAACCAACACCTTGATTCTTCCGGTGCCTTCCTTGCTTGCATACAATTTCCTCGAATTGCTTACTCCTGGCAAGGCTCTTGTAAACACCTTTCTCTATAATTCCCTTCAATAAACTATTTTCTTGCTCAAGTGTAACTTGGCTAAGAGAATCATTAGTGGAATCAAGAGAACTACTAGAAGCAACAACATTGGATTTGACATTATTATTGTTACTACTAGAGGAAGTATCTTTCTTGTACTTGTTACTAGACTTGACTTGAGGCATGTAAGTAGATAAGAGTAAACGCTTGGCAATGTAAGAAGAACTTTTCTTGCGGAGATCATCATTGATTGCCTTTAAGAACTCATGCTCTTGCTCAAGATTGAGCTTTTCAAAGCGTAACTTCTCATGAGCCCTTAAAAGTTCTTGATGATCTTCGAAGATAGTTTCATGAGCCAACATAAGAGTGTTTAGTTCTTTAGTTAGAAGCTCAATTTTCTCCTTATCATTGTCATTCGTTTGATTAGCATGATTAATTGACGTTTCATCATAGTATTCATCACTAGAGTTGTCAACAAGTAAATCATCATCCACAAGCAAGTCATCTTCATCACTATTAAAATCAACATACTCGGGATGTGCTACCTTTGGACCTTTGGTCATGAAGCATCTTCCAACACCTTCATTTGGTGAGTCAAATATGTCGTAGGAGTTGGTTGACACAAGTGCTAGACCGGCAACACCTTCATCTTGAGTATATTCGGAGTCAGAGTGATAGCTTCTCTCGGAGTGATTGTCGGAGTCGGAGCCGGAAACCCATTCACCAACATGAGCTTGATGTCTTCGTTTTGTGTAGCTCCTTGATGACTTGTCCTTTCTTTCCAAATCCTTACTTCTCCGTGAGGGTCTTCGTTCATAACGATCATCTCTACTCCTCCTCTCTCTTGGTGGTGATTCTTCTCTTTTGCTCCTTCTTCTTGGAGAATCCTCTCTTCTTTTGTAGGGTGTCGTACACTCATTGGAGTAGTGTTCGGGTCTCCCGCAATTGTAGCATTTGCGCTCTCGACTAGAAGATCTCTTGTCATTGTAAGACCTTGACCTGGAGCTTCTTTCTTTGCTTCTACTTTTGTAGAATTTGTTGAAGTTCGTCACCATTAAGCTCAATTCTTCATTGAAGGTTGGTTTCTCACTTGACGATGTGGGGGCTTCACTTGACGCTTTATAAGCACCACTTGACTTGTTGTGAAGTTCCTCCTTATCCTTGAGTGACATCTCATGAGCAACAATCCTTCCAATGACTTCCGTTGGCTTGAGATCTTTGTAGTTTGGCATCATTTGGATCAATGTGCAGACGGTATCATACTTTCTATCCAATGCTCTTAGGATTTTCTTGATGATGAATTTGTCAGTCATCTCTTCACTCCCTAAGCCGGCAATCTCATTTGTGATAAGAGCAAGCCTAGAGTACATTTCAGGGACACCTTCACCATTCTTCGTTTTGAACTTGTCAAGATGACTTTGGAGCACATCCAACTTGGATTCCTTGACGGACTCGGTACCTTCATGCATATCAATCAAAGTATCCCAAATTTCCTTTGCATTCTCAAGACGGCTGATTTTGTTGAATTCTTCGGGGCACAATCCGTTGAAGATGATGTCACATGCTTGAGCGTTGTATTGCAGCATCTTCAATTCTTCCGCATTAGCTTCACGGTTCGGTTCTCTCCCATCGAAGAATTCACCTTGCAAGCCAATACAAATAATTGCCCAAACGGCGGGGTTATGTCCAAGAATATGCATTTTCATCTTATGCTTCCAACTAGCAAAATTAGTACCATCAAAGTAAGGACCTCTACGGTGATAATTTCCCTCGCTAGACGCCATACTCTCCTAGGTTGTGAAACCAAGGCTATGACCACCAAAAGCTATGGAAATCAAAGCAAATGGAGACCAAGGCTCTGATACCACTTGTAGGACCTTGAAGTATGTCTAGAGGGGGGTGATTAGACTACTTGACCAATAAAAACTTAACCTTTTCCCAATTTTAGGGTTTGGCAGATTTTAGCTATTTTAGGACAAGTCAAGCAATCATCACACAATTCAAGCAAGCATGCAAAGAGTGTATAGGCAGCGGAAATTAAAGCATGCAACTTGCAAGAAAGTAAAGGGAAGGGTTTGGAGGATTCAAACGCAATTGGAGACACGGATGTTTTTGGCGTGGTTCCGATAGGTGGTGCTATCGTACATCCACGTTGATGGAGACTTCAACCCACGAAGGGTAACGGCTGCGCGAGTCCACGGAGGGCTCCACCCACGAAGGGTCCACGGAGAAGCAACCTTGTCTATCCCACCATGGTCGTCGCCCACGAAGGACTTGCCTCACTAGCGGTAGATCTTCACGAAGTAGGCGATCTCCTTGCCCTTACAAACTCCTTGGTTCAACTCCACAATCTTGTCGGAGGCTCCCAAGTGACACCTAGCCAATCTGGGAGACACCACTCTCCAAGAAGTAACAAATGGTGCGTTGATGATGAACTCCTTGCTCTTGTGCTTCAAATGATAGTCTCCCCAACACTCAACTCTCTCTCATAGGATTTGGATCTGGTGGAAAGAGGGTTTGAGTGGAAAGCAACTTGGGAAAGGCTAGAGATCAAGATTCATATGGTAGGAATGGAATATCTTGGCCTCGACACATGAGTAGGTGGTTCTCTCTCAGAAATGGTAAGTTGGAAGTGTAGGTTCGTTCTGATGGCTCTCTCCACGAATGAAGAGGAGGTGGAGGGGTATATATAGACTCCACACAAAATCTAACCGTTACACACAATTTACCAAACTCGGTGGGACCGAGTCGTTAAACTCGGTCGAACCGATTTAGTAAACCTAGTGACCGTTAGTGATTTTCGGTGGGACTGACATGCATCTCGGTGAGGCCGATTCGGTTAGGGTTAGGGCATAACGTAATCTCAGTGAGACCGATTACACAAACTCGATGAGACCAATTTGGTAATAAGCTTTCCAGAGAGTTGGTCAGGTAAACTCGGTGGGACCGATTTGCTCTTTTCAGTGAGACCGAAATGTTACAAAAAGGAAATAGAGAGTTTACATTGCAATCTCGGTGGGACCGATCGCTCACTTCGGTTAGACAAAAACGTTATGAAGGGAAACAGAGAGATTGCAATCCCATCTCGGTGAGACCGAGATCCCTATTGGTAAGACCGATTTGCTTAGGGTTTGTGGCTGTGGCTATGACTTTTGGAATCGGTGGCGCCGGATAGAAAGAATCAGTGTGACCGACTTTGGCTTTAGGTTTAGGTCATTTGTGGATGTGGGAAAGTAGTTGAGGGTTTTGGAGCATATCACTAAGCACATGAAGCAAGAGGCTCATTAAGCAACACCTCATCCATTCTTGGTAGTATTGGCTTTTCCTATAGACTCAATGTGATCTTGGATCACTAAAATGTAAAATGAAGAGTCTTGAGCTTTTGAGCTTGAGCCAATCCTTTGTCCTTAGTATTTTGAGGGATCCACTTTCATCATCCATGCCATGCCATTCATTGAGCTTTCCTGAAATAATAGTCTTGGAATAGCATTCGCTCAATGAGCTATATGTTGTTATGAATTACCAAAACCACCTAGGGATAGTTGCACTTACAGGAGCGCGCCTCATCGCCTTTGGACGAGGCGTCTGGTGCGACCTTGCACAGGAGACCCTTCCTGGTCCCCGTGGCCTTCTTTCGGCCTTCTTTTCCAGCGCCTTGTAAGGTGCCGGAACTAGCATCTCCGTCAGGAATGCGGTTGCTGGATCTTCCGGCAGCGGAGCCGGACAGTTGATCCACTCCACCGTGACCATGTAATCCTGATTAGATAAACATGGTGACTTAAAATCCTCCCATGAATATGCTGGCAAAGGTACATCTAGTGATGATCAGAAGACTTACCGAATTGGCGAGCCGCATGGCGCGGAGTCCGTGGTCCTCGGATGTGGGAGGAGGTACTTCGGTGGCCTTGAACAACACCTTCTAGATGTCCTTATGCGTCATGCCGAAAAGCTCTTGCAGTGTCTGGTGTTTGACCGGATCGAACTCCCAGAGATTGAATGCTTGTCTTTGGCACGGAAGGATTCGGTGGAAGAGCATAACCTGGACCACGTTGACAAGCTTGATCTTCTTGTCCATCATGTTTTTAATGCAGTTCAGAAGTCCTGTCAGCTCCGCAGGTTCACCCCAGGCCAGGCCCTTCTTTTCCCAGGAGGTGAGCCGCATGGGGATTCCGGATCGGAATTCGAGGGCCGCCACCCAGTTGGCATTGCGCAGCTCGGTGATGTAGAACCACCCTGATTGCCACCCTTTCACGGTCTCCACAAAGGAGCCGTCAAGCCAGGTAACATTGGGCATCCTGCCCACCATGGCGACTCCGCACTCCGCTTGCTGGCCGCTCACGATCTTCGTCTTCACGCAGAAGATTCGTAGCCACAGGCCGAACTGGGGCTTGATGCGGAGGAAGGCCTCGCACACGATGATAAATGCCGAGATGTTGAGGACTAAATTTGGGGCTAGATCATGAAAGTCTAGCCCATAGTAAAACATGTGCCCACGGACAAAGGGATGAAGTGGAAATCCTAGTCCACGGACGAAATGAGAGAGGAACACTACTCTTTCCCTAGACTTTGGAGTGGGGGTGATCTCTCCCTCCACTGGAAGCCTGTGCGCGATGTTTGCGGCCAGGTATCCGGCCGCCCGAAGCTTGGTAATGTCCTCCTCCGTGACGGAGGAGGCCATCCATTTGCCTTCCGCTCCGGACATGCTGCGAATGGTCCTACGGAGAAGGTGAGAACTTGGGCGCTGGGGCTCGAGAGTGCGAGAATGGATGAACAAAGGAGGAAGAAGGCGTGGGTAAAAATGGGAGATCCTTATCCCTTTATAGAGGTAGCAAAAATGGTGCGCCTCCCCGCTTGCTTGATGAAATCGCTTATTTTCCAAGTGCCAAGTTAGTAGCACGGTGGGGTTACCCATACCCGTATTAATGAGGATCCCGTGATAAAGGGACATGATCTCTGCTTCAACAAGACGTGCCGAGGAAACCGCCTCGCAATATGTGCGGTGGCTGGTTGTGGGAAAGCGGTTCGAATAATGACTCAACCATGGTGTGATGTGACGTTATCTAAAGTTGTCAGCAGATTATATTTGTGCAATATTGTTCTCTCTACGGTGGTATGTGAAAATCGTTTTGCAGAGCCGGACATGATTTAAGTGTTCGAGATCTACTTTGGAGTATTCAGAGATGGAACCCGCCTTGCAATGCCGAAGACAATCTGTGCGCCGGACTTATCGTCATTGAAGCCTGGTTCAGGGGCTACTGAGGGAGTCCTGGATTAGGGGGTATCCGGATAGCCGGACTATATACTTTGGCCGGACTGTTGGACTATGAAGATACAAGACTCAAGACTTCGTCCCATGTCCGGATGGGACTCTCCTTTGCGTGGAAGACAAGCTTGGTGATTCGTATGTTAGATCTCCTTCTTTGTAACCGACTCTGTGTAACCCTAGCCTCCTCCGGTGTCTATATAAACCAGAGGGTTTAGTCCGTAGGAGGACAACAATCATAATCATAGGCTAGCTCCTAGGGTTTAGCCTCTACGATCTCGTGGTAGATCAACTCTTGTAATACTCATATCATCATGATAAATCAAGCAGGAAGTAGAGTATTACCTCCATCGAGAGGGCCCGAACCTGGGTAAAACATCGTGTCCCCTGCCTCCTGTTACCATTAGCCTTAGACGCACAGTTCGGGACCCCCTACCCGAGATCCGTTGGTTTTGACACCGACACCAGCCTCCATGCATCTAGAGGCCGTGGCGTCCAAGAAGGGGAAAGCTTCCCTTCCGGACAGCTCTACCGCGGCCGCCGACAGCAGCTCGGAGTGGCGCCCCAGGGCCAAGCCCCTGGCCCGATCGTAAGTATCCAGACACATTCATATATCTGGCCCCTCTAATTCATTGTTTTTACCTGTTGAATCATGTATTTGCAGTCCGGCACGGTCCAACCTCGAGCGGTCCTTATCTTGAGAAGAATCGCTGGATCCAGAGGCGATGGACAGTGGGACCCTTCCAGCGGCCTCCTCTGCCAAGGAAATCGATGGCACCAAGGCGTCGTCCTAAAGGATCCCAGGCCCGGGAGAGATTCAGGAGGCCGTCAGGGAGGCGCCGGAGGGTGAAGCCTCGGCTGCCGGACACATGGGGAGCAGACCCCCATGGATAATGACGATGGGGCCATATCCAATTCGGCCCCCATCCGAATATGGTTCCGGAGGCCCATATGGCTCCGGAATCAGGCCAGCCACCTCTTTCGAAAGAAGGAGGTGTGCCTGTTCCACCGGTGACCTCTATCCATCCAGAGGCACCGGATAATTTGTTGGAAGCCTTGCGAGGCGCTTCCATTGTTGAGGAACACCGTACCCTTATGGGTACGGTGATTGAGAGGATTCAGTCTACAAAGAGCGGACTGACCGAAGCCTACACAAGCCTTCTAACAGTCTTTCAAATAAGCAATGTAATTATAAAAAGAATGTCACAGTATAGACAGTAGCCCCTGATACTCTGTCCGGTGTTTGGAAAGATAAGCCGAACAAAGGATCAAATAGTTTTCGCACGAGACTAACCTAACATGTCTATGTGAACAAACATGCATCACTACTGGCTGCGACCTCTCACACTGCTGAAGTCTCCGGACTGAAGCAGAGTCTGGAGTGGACCGAGGAGGAGCTCGGCCGCATGAAAAAGCAGCTGGAATATAATCAAGGTATGCAATAACCTTGTATATATTCAGGAAGGATTAATGATTTGGGCTGACTAAAGTGCCATTTGCTTTGCTAGGGGCGGCGACCAAGGTGGAGACCCTCAAGAACGCGCTGGCCGAGGCCGAGGAAAAAGCGGCCAAGGAAAAGGCCGCCCGTGAAAAGCACGAAGCCAGGGTCAGTGAGGTCCAGCAGGAGCTCCAGGACGCCATCAAGAAGTGCGAGTCCTTGGAGCGCAACCTTACGGATCAAGAATCCGAACTCACCAATGTTGGGGAACGTTGCAGAAAATAAAAATTTTCTACGCCTCACCAAGATCAATCTATGGAGTCATCTAGCAATGATATAGAGGAGTGCATCTACATACCCTTGTAGATCGTGCGGAAGCGTTCAAGAGAACGGGGTTGAGGGAGTCGTACTCGTCGTGATCCAAATCACCGATGATCCTAGTGCCGAACGGACGGCACCTCCGTGTTCAACACACGTACGGTTGGGGAAGTAGTCTCCTCCTTCTTGATCCAGCAAGGGGGAGGGAGAGGTTGATGGAGATCCAACAACATGACGGCGTGGTGGTGGAAGCAGCGGTGATCTCGGCAGGGCTTCGCCAAGATCTACGAGAGGGAGAGGTGTTACGGGGAAGAGGGAGGCGCCAGGAGCTTGGGTGCGGCTGCCCTCCCTCCCCCTTCTTTATATAGGGGTCCTGGGGGGTGGCCGGCCCCCTAGAGATCCCATCTCAAGGGGGGCGGCGGCCAAGGGGGTGGCTTGCCCCCCAAGCCAAGTGGGGCGCCCCCACCCCTAGGGTTTCCAACCCTAGGCGCAGGGGGGGGGCAAGGGGGGGCGCACCAGCCCACCAGGGGCTGGTTCCCCTCCCACTTAAGCCCATGGGGCCCTCCAGGATAGGTGGCCCTACCCGGTGGACCCCCGGGACCCTTCCGGTGGTCCCGATACAATAACGGTGACCCCCGAAACTTTCCCGATGGCCGAAACTGGACTTCCTATATATAATTCTTCACCTCCGGACCATTCCGGAACTCCTCGTGACGTCCGGGATCTCATCCGGGACTCCGAACAACTTTCGAGTTACCGCATACTAGTATCTCTACAACCCTAGCGTCACTGAACCTTAAGTGTGTAGACCCTACGGGTTTGGGAGACATGCAGACATGACCGAGACGACTCTCCGGCCAATAACCAACAGCGGGATCTGGATACCCATGTTGGCTCCCACATGTTCCACGATGATCTCATCGAATGAACTACGATGTCGAGGATTCAAGTAATCCCATATACAATTCCCTTTGTCAATCATTACGTTACTTGCCCGAGATTCGATCGTCGGTATCCCAATACCTCGTTCAATCTCGTTACCGGCAAGTCACTTTACTCGTACCGTAATGCATGATCCCGTGACCAACCACTTAGTCACTTTGAGCTCATTATGATGATGCATTACCGAGTTGGCCCAGAGATACCTCTCCGTCATATGGAGTGACAAATCCCAGTCTCAATCCGTGTCAACCCAACAGACACTTTCGGAGATACCTGTAGTATACCTTTATAGTCACCCAGTTATGTTGTGACGTTTGGTACACCCAAAGGACTCCTACAGCATCCGGGAGTTACACGATCTCATGGTCTAAGGAAATGATACTTGACATTGGAAAAGCTCTAGCAAACGAACTACACGATCTTGTGCTATGCTTAGGATTGAGTCTTGTCCATCAAATCATTCTCCCAATGATGTGATCCCGTTATCAATGACATCCAGTGTCCATGGTCAGGAAACCGTGACCATCTATTGATAAACGAGCTAGTCAACTAGAGGCTTGCTAGGGACATGTTGTGGTCTATGTATTCACACATGTATTACGATTTCCGGATAACACAATTATAGCATGAATAAAAGACAATTATCATGAACGAGGAAATATAATAATAACCATTTTATTATTGCCTCTAGGGCATATTTCCAATAGTCTCCCACCCGCACTAGAGTCAATAATCTAGTTACATTGTGATGAATCGAGCACCCATAGAGTTCTATTGTTGATCATGTTATGCTCGCGGAAGAGGTTTAGTCAACGGATCTGCAACATTCAGATCCATATGCACTTTGCAAATATCTATGTCTCCATCTTGAACATTTTCACGAATGGAGTTGAAGCGATGCTTGATGTGCCTGGTCTTCTTGTGGAACCTCGGCTCCTTGGCAAGGGCAATAGCTCCAGTGTTGTCACAGAAGAGTGTGATCGGCCCCGACGCATTGGGTATGACTCCTAGGTTGGTGATGAACTCCTTCACCCAGATTGCTTCATGCGCTGCCTCCGAGGCTGCCATGTACTCCGCTTAACATGTAGATTCCGCCACAACGCTTTGCTTGCAACTGCACCAGCTTACTGCCTCACCATTCAAAATATACACGTATCCGGTTTGTGACTTAGAGTCATCCAGATCTGTGTCGAAGCTAGCATCGACGTAACCCTTTACGACGAGCTCTTCGTCACCTCCATATACGAGAAACATATCCTTAGTCCTTTTCAGGTACTTCAGGATATTCTTGACCGCTGTCCAGTGTTCCATGCCGGGATTAGTTTGGTACCTTCCTACCAAACTTACGGCAAGGTTTACATCAGGTATGGTACACAGCATGGCATACATGATAGACCCTATGGCTGAGGCATAGGGGATGACACTCATCTTTTCTCTATCTTCTGCCTTGGTCGGACATTGAGCCGAGCTTAATTTCACACCTTGCAATACAGGCAAGAACCCCTTCTTGGACTGATCCATATTGAACTTCTTCAATATCTTATCAAGGTATGTGCTTTGTGAAAGACCTATGAGGCGTCTCGATCTATCTCTATAGATCTTGATGCCTAATATGTAAGCAGCTTCTCCAAGGTCCTTCATTGAAGAACACTTATTCAAGTAGGCCTTAATGCTGTCCAAAAGTTCTATATCATTTCCCATCAAAAGTATGTCATCCACATATAATATGAGAAATGCTACAGAGTTCCCACTCACTTTCTTGTAAACGCAGGCTTCTCCATAATTTTTCATAAACCCAAACGCTTTGATCATTTCGTTAAAGCGAATGTTCCAACTCCGAGATGCTTGGACCAACCCATAGATGGAGCGCTGGAGCTTGCATACCTTGTTAGCATTCTTAGGATCGACAAAACCTTCCTGCTGCATCATATACAATGCTTACTTAAGATGGCCATTAAGGAATGCTGTTTTGACGTCCATTTGCCATATCTCATAATCATAGTATGCGGCAATTGCTAACATGATTCGGACGGACTTTAGCTTCGCTACAGGAGAGAAAGTATCATCATAGTCAACCCCTTGAACTTGTCGATAACCCTTAGCGACAAGTCGAGCTTTATAGATGGTAACATTACCATCCGCGTCCGTCTTCTTCTTAAAGATCCATTTGTTTTCTATCGCTCGCCGATCATCGGGCAAGTCTGTCAAAGTCCATACTTTGTTTTCATACATGGATCCTATCTCGGATTGCATGGCTTCAAGCCATTTGTTGGAATCTGGGCCCGCCATTGCTTCTTCAGAGTTTGAAGGTTCACCGTTGTCTAACAACATGATTTCCAGGAAGGGTTGCCATACCACTCTGGTGTGGAACGTGTCCTTGTGGACCTACGAAGTTCAGTAGTAACTTGATCCGAAGTACCTTGATCATCATCATTAGTTTCCTCTCTAGTCAGTGCAGGCACCACAGGAACATCTTCCTGAGCTGCGCTACTTTCAAGAGGTAGTACTTCATCAAGTTCCACTTTCCTCCCACTTACTTCTTTCGAGAGAAACTCTTTCTCTAGAAAGGACCCGTTCTTGGCAACAAAGATCTTGCCTTTGGATCTGAGGTAGAAGGTATACCCAATGGTTGCCTTAGGGTATTGCTATGAAGACGCATTTTTCCGACTTGGGTTCGAGCTTTTTAGGTTGAAGTTTCTTGACATAAGCATCGCTTCCCCAAACTTTTAGAAACGACAACTTAGGTTTCTTCCCAAACCATAATTCATACGGTATCGTCTCAACAGATTTAGACGGTGCCCTATTTAAAGTGAATGTAGCTGTCTCTAGAGCGTATCCCCAAAATGATAGCGGTAAATCATTGAGTGACATCATAGATCGCACCATATCCAATAGAGTGCGATTATGATGTTCGGACACGTCGTTACGCTGAGGTGTTCCAAGTGGCGTGAGTTGTGAAACGATTCCACATTTCCTTAAGTGCGTACCAAATTCATGACTTAAATATTCTCCCCCACGATCTGATCGTAAGAACTTTATCTTTCGGTCATGTTGATTCTCTACCTCATTCTGAAATTCCTTGAACTTTTCAAAGGTCTCAGACTTGTGTTTCATCAAGTAGACATACCCATATCTATTCAAGTCGTCAGTGAGAGTGAGAACATAACGATATCCTCCGCGAGCCTCAACGCTCATTGGACCGCACACATCAGTATGTATGATTTCCAATAAGTTCGTTGCTCACTCCATTGTTTCACAGAATGGAGTCTTGGTCATTTTGCCCATGAGGCATGGTTCGCATGTGTCAAATGATTCATAATCGAGAAACTCTAAAAGTCCATCAACATGGAGCTTCTTCATGCGCTTGACACCAATGTGACCAAGGCGGCAGTGCCACAAGTATGTGGGACTATCGTTATCAACCTTACATCTTTTGGTATTCACACTATGAATATGTGTAACATCACGTTCAAGATTCATTAAGAATAAACCATTGACCAGCGGGGCATGACCATAAAACATATCTCTCATATAAATAGAACAACCATTATTCTCGGATTTAAATGAGTAGCCATCTCGCATTAAATAAGATCTAGATACAATGTTCATGCTCAAAGCTGGCACTAAATAACAATTATTGAGGTTTAAAACTAATCCCGTAGGTAAATGTAGAGGTAGCGTGCCGACGGCGATCACATCGACCTTGGAACCATTCCCGACGCGCATCGTCACCTTGTCCTTCACTAGTCTCTGCTTATTCTGCAGCTCCTGTTTTGAGTTACAGATATGAGCAACCGCACCGGTATCAAATACCCATGAGCTACTACGAGTACTTGTAAGGTACACATCAATTACATGTATATAACATATACCTTTGGTGTTGCCAGCCTTCTTGTCCGCTAAGTATTTGGGGCAGTTCCGCTTCCAGTGTCCCTTTCCCTTGCAATAAAAGCACTCAGTCTCAAGTTTGGGTCCATTCTTTGGCTTCTTCCCGGCAGCTGGCTTACTGGGCGCGGCAACTCCCTTGCCGTCCTTCTTGAAGTTCTTCTTACCCTTGCCTTTCTTGAAACTAGTGGTTTTATTGACCATCAACACTTGATGCTCCTTTTTGATTTCCACCTCTGCTGATTTCAGCATTGAAAATACTTCAGGAATAATTTCACCATCCCCTGCATATTGTAGTTTATCACAAAGCTCTTGTAGCTAGGTGGGAGTGACTGAAGGATTCTGTCAATGACCGCCTCGTCCGGGAGGTTAATCTCCAACTTGGACAAGCGGTTGTGCAACCCAGACATTTTGATCATGTGCTCACTGACAGAACTATTTTCCTCCATCTTACAACTGTAGAACTTGTCGGGGACTTCATATCTCTCGACCCAGGTATGAGCTTGGAAAACCATTTTCAGCTCTTCGAACATCTCATATGCTCCGTGTTGCTCAAAACGCTTTTGGAGCCCCGGTTCTAAGCTATAAAGCATGCCGCACTGAACGAGGTAGTAATCATCAGCACGTGACTGCCAAGCATTCATAACGTCTTGGTTCTCTGGGATGGGTGCTTCACCTAGCGGTCCTTCTAGGACATATGCTTTCTTGGCAGCTATGAGGATGATCCTCAGGTTCCGGACCCAGTCCAAATAGTTGCTGCTATCATCTTTCAGCTCGGTTTTCTCTAGGAACGCGTTGAAGTTGAGGTGGACATGAGCATTGGCCATTTGATCTACAAGACATTTTGCAAAGGTTTTTAGACTAAGTTCATGATAATTAAGTTCATCTAATCAAATTATTTAATGAACTCCCACTCAGATTAGACATCCCTCTAGTCATCTAAGTGATACATGATCTGACTCAACTAGACTGTGTCCGATCATCACGTGAGACGGCCTAGTCATCATCGGTGAACATCTCCATGTTGATCGTATCTACCATACGACTCATGTTCGACCTTTCGGTCTCTTGTGTTTCGAGGCCATGTCTGTACATGCTAGGCTTGTCAAGTCAACCTAAGTGTTTTGCATGTGTAAATCTATCTTACACCCGTTGTATGTGAACATTAGAATCTATCACACCCATTCATCACGTGGTGCTTCGAAACAACGAACTTTCGCAACGGCGCACAGTTAGGGGGAACAATTTTTTGAAATTATTATAAGGGATCATCTTATTTACTACCGTCGTACTAAGCAAATAAGAAGCAAAACATGATAAACATCACATGCAATCAAATAGTGACATGGTATGGCCAATATCATATTGCTCCTTTGATCTCCATCTTCGGGGCGCCATGATCATCTTCGTCACCGGCATGACACCATGATCTCCATCATCGTGTCTTCATGAAGTTGTCACGCCAATGATTACTTCTACTTCTATGGCTAACGTGTTTAGCAATAAAGTAAAGTAATTTACATGGCGTTATTCAATGACACGCAGGTCATACAGAAAATAAAGACAACTCCTATGGCTCCTGCCGGTTGTCATACTCATCGACATGCAAGTCGTGATTCCTATTACAAGAACATGATCAATCTCATACATCACATATATTTCATTCATCACATCCTTTTGGCCATATCACATCACAAGGCATATGCTGCAAAAACAAGCTAGACGTCCTCTAATTGTTGTTGCAAGTTTTTACGTGGCTTCTATAGGTTTCTAGCAAGAACATTTCTTACCTACGTAAAACCACAATGTGATATGCCAATTTCTATTTACCCTTCATAAGGACCCTTTTCATCGAATCCGCTCCAACTAAAGTGGGAGAGACAGACACCCGCTAGCCACCTTATGCAACTAGTGCATGTCAGTTGGTGGAACCTGTCTCACGTAAGCGTACATGTAAGGTCGGTCCGGGCCTCTTCATCCCACGATGCCGCCGAAGCAAGATAAGACTAGTAGTGGCAAGAAAATTGACAACATCTACGCCCACAACAAGTTTGTGTTCTACTCGTGCATAGAAACTACGCATAGACCTAGCTCATGATGCCACTGTTGGAGAACGTTGTAGAAAATAAAAAATTTCTACGCTTCACCAAGATCAATCTATGGAGTCATCTAGCAACAAGATAGAGGAGTGCATCTACATACCCTTGTAGATCGCACAGAAGCGTTCAAGAGAACAGGGTTGAGGGAGTCGTACTCGTCGTGATCCAAATCACCGATGATCCTAGTGCCGAACGGACGGCACCTCCGCGTTCAACACACGTACGGTTGGGGAAGACGTTTCCTCCTTCTTGATCCAGCAAGGGGGAGGGAGAGGTTGATGGAGATCCAGCAGCACGACGGCGTGGTGGTGGAAGCAGCGGTGATCTCGGCAGGGCTTCGCCAAGCTCTACGAGAGGGAGAGGTGTTACGGGGAAGAGGGAGGCGCCAGAAGCTTGGGTGCGGCTGCCCTCCCTCCCCCTCTCTTTATATAGGGGTCCTGGGGGTGTCCGGCCCCCTAGAGATCCCATCTCAAGGGGGGGGGGGCGGCGGCCAAGGGGGGTGGCTTTCCCCCAAGCCAAGTGGGGCGCCCCCACCCCTAGGGTTTCCAACCCTAGGCGCAGGGGGGGCAAGGGGGGGCGCACCAGCCCACCAGGGGCTGGTTCCCCTCCCACTTCAGCCCATGGGGCCCTCCGGGATAGGTGGCCCTACCTGGTGGACCCCCGGGACCCTTTCGGTGGTCCCAGTACAATAACAGTGACCCCAGAAACTTTCCCGATGGCCGAAACTGGACTTCCTATATATAATTCTTCACCTCCGGACCATTCCGGAACTCCTCGTGACATCCGGGATCTCATCCGGGACTCAGAACAACTTTCGGGTTACCGCATACTAGTATCTCTACAACCCTAGCGTCACCGAACCTTAAGTGTGTAGACCCTACGGGTTCGGGAGACATGCAGACATGACCGAGACGACTCTCCGGCTAATAACCAATAGCGGGATCTGGATACCCATGTTGGCTCCCACATGTTCCACGATGATCTCATCGAATGAACCACGATGTCGAGGATTCAAGTAATCTCGTATACAATTCCCTTTGTCAATCGGTATGTTACTTGCCCGAGATTCGATCGTCGGTATCCCAATACCTCGTTCAATCTCGTTACCGGCAAGTCACTTTACTCGTACCGTAATGCATGATCCCGTGACCAACCACTTAGTCACTTTGATCTCCTTATGATGATGCATTACCGAGTAGGCCCAGAGATACCTCTCCGTCATACGGAGTGACAAATCCCAGTCTCGATCCGTGTCAACCCAACAGACACTTTCGGAGATACCTGTAGTATACCTTTATAGTCACCCAGTTATGTTGTGACGTTTGGTGCACCCAAAGCACTCCTACGGCATCCGAGAGTTACACGATCTCATGGTCTAAGGAAATGATACTTGACATTGGAAAAGCTCTAGCAAACGAACTACACGATCTTGTGCTATGCTTAGGATTGGGTCTTGTCCATCACATCATTCTCCCAATGATGTGATCCCGTTATGAATGACATCCAATGTCCATGGTCAGGAAAGCGTGACCATCTATTGATAAACGAGCTAGTCCACTAGAGGCTTACTAGGGACATGTTGTGGTCTATGTATTCACACATGTATTACGATTTCTGGGTGACACAATTATAGCATGAATAAAAGACAATTATCATCAACGAGGAAATATAATAATAACCATTTTATTATTGCCTCTAGGGCATATTTCCAACAACCAAGGCCCACCAAAACGCGCACGATGCCCGGGTTGAAGCCCAAGGCACCCTCCAGGAGATCCAGGAGGCCAGAAAAATCACGGCGGGTAAGGCCTTTATTATGCAGAGCAAAGATGTGAAGAAAAGGTTCCTATTACTGACCCGGATTTAGAGTTCTCCAGGGGCGTTTGCGGATCTGCCGTGCAGCATTTCAGATGCTGCGGAATTTTTCTGAGCCGAAGTATGGAGAAACTATTTTGGTCGCAATACCATGCGCCAGAATATCCGGTGTCGTTGAGCGATCAGTTAAAACAGCTGGTCGAACTGCACAAGGCGGCTGTCGGTGTCAAAACCAGCGGATCTCGGGTAGAGGGTCCCGAACTGTGCGTCTAAGGCTATTGGTAACAGGAGGCGGGGGACACTATGTTTACCCAGGTTCAGGCCCTCTCGATGGAGGTGATACCCTACTTCCTACTTGATTGACCTTGATGATATGAGTATTACAAGAGTTGAACTACCACAAGATCATAGAGGCTAAACCCTAGAAGCTAGCCTATGATTCTGATTTTTGTTGTCCTACGGACTAAACCCTCCGGTTTATATAGACACCGGAGGGGGCTAGGGTTACACAGAGTCGGTTACAGAGAAGGAGATCTACATATCCGAATTGCCTAGCTTGCCTTCCACGCAAAGGAGAGTCCCACCCGGACACGGGACGAAGTCTTCAATCTTGTATCTTCATAGTCCAACAGTCCGGCATAAGTATATAGTCCGGCTGTCCGAGGACCCCCTAATCCAGGACTCCCTCAGTAGCCCCTGAACCAGGCTTCAATGATGATGAGTCTGGCGCACAAATTGTCTTCGACATTGCAAGGCGGGTTCTTCTCCAAATCCAGAGTACCTGTTGTAACGAGTAGTGTCCGGCTTCCCACTAATGTTGCACTCCACGGCTTCTGTACTTTAATAATGGCAATCTCCACGTGTCGAGCGAATGTGAGAAGTCAGGGCATTTTTACATTTGCCACCCTGACCATGTTAGTAGATCCTCAGATCCAAATCACACCATCTTCCCCAAGCTAGGATTCATCAGAGCGCGCCCGAAAAAGGTCATCATCCCGTGATGGCCAGTCGCCGCAGCTCCTCCTCTCGCTCCCATAGCGCTAAGCCAGGTGATTGGGAGAAGTGTTCTGTATCTCATGGCCGATTGGTGGAGTTGTAGACCCATGGGTTTCTCCCGCCTGCATATATGGTCCCCGTCCGAGCCGGACTAGCCACTTACGATGGCGGGGAGCAAGCAGAGAGTTTTCCCCAACCCATCCAGGGGGGAGTGAGTATGCCTTGTCCCTTACTTGCTGAGGGGCCTCGGATTTCCAATCCATCCGTTCCTCCGCGGGCTCCTGGAGCACTACGGCCTCCAGCTGCATAACTTCACTCCTGCTTCCATAGTGCACATCGCAGGTTATGTCGCCCTTTGCGAGCTATTTCTGGGCTGCGAAGCTCATTTCGAGCTATGGAAAAGGCTATTCTGCCTCATCCCTCGCAATTAGGAGGGATCAATATACCAAGTTGCCGGAGCCAAAGTATGGCGCATCGCCGGAACTGGATACCTATCCGGCACTCCGAAGAAGACATCCGAAGACTGGCCTTCGGAGTGGTTTTATATAGAGGACGTCCCCCTTCCGGACCCTATTCGGATAGGCCTTCCTGAGTTTTCCAATGCCCAACCTAAGAAATGCCGTAGCTGGCATCCCTGGAGCCCCCAGGAGGAAGATAATAGAGAGCTCTTTTATCTGATGGGCCGGATAAAAACACTGGCCAAATCAGGATTAACAATAATCGAGGTTATGTCAATATGCATAATGTGGGGGTGCATCCACTTCAGTATCGGGGGAAACCCATGTGGCACTGCAACGAGAAGACGATGCCACCCGCTACGGTCGTAAAGGTCCGGACTCCGCCACCGCTCTGGCGAAAATACTGTCCAATTTGTATAAAGGAGAAGAAAAGGAGTTTCTCCAAATTAAGCCGCGGGATGGATTTTCCATGTACAACCCCCAAGCTGGTGAGCTGCTATCTTTTTCTCAACTCCATTCATTCCTGCATTCTTCATCACAAATATTTACCTTGCTAATCCTTAGCAGGAACTACGAAAAGATGTGAGGGAGGTGCACAGCCTGTCTCCACAGCCGAAGGACCCTGACCGGGCCCTCGACCCCAGATTCGAAGAAGATCCGGACATATTTGTGGAGCTCGTCGACATAAATTTTACCAGTTAAGCTGTGATGGTGCCTTAGTGGCCATCATAGATGATTATCTCGGCCTGCTCCCTGCATCATGTCTAAGTAAAACTGGAGTCCTAACCTCCAAGATGGATCCCTTCTTTGCGCCTTACACACCACACGTGTATTGTGTTTTATAGGGAAGGCCGTCAGGGCGCCGTGCCGAACCCGCGGTGACTCGTCAACAAGGGGCGCCGAAGCCGGGTAGGCTTAAAAGGAAGGCTGCCAGGACCGAGACGCCATTGCAGAGGTATGATTAAAAACCTGCTCCGTGATTATCGTCTTTAAAATATAATAATGTCCATGGTCCCTGGCAGAAAGAATGCTTGCTGGACTGTGCCTGGAGAGCCTGCCGGCCATGCCTCCACCAGCCGGACTCCAGAGCTCGACTCAAGGGCGGAGGCTAACGCGGGGACAACGCCGGACGGTACTCCTACAGAGGACGTAGACAGAATGTCCGCTACAAATTCTAAAGTGGAGAGTGCCATGAATAACAGGCGTCGACGGGCCGTACTCCGCGATCCTAATTTCTCCGAAGAGGCGTTCAATGCCTTCAATTCAGGAGACGCATACATCCGAGCTACTCAAGATGGTCTTGCTAGAGCCACGGAGCAGTATGTAAAGGATATACAGGTTAGAAAATCTGATAATTATGTATATCAGTAGCCCCTGAGACTTGCAACAGTTGGCACAACTGATTTAAGGATCATTGTATGCATAGGTTCTTACAGAGAAGAATACCCAGTTGTCTCAAGAGCTGGAGGAGTGCAAAGCCCAGCTACGGGCCGCAGTTGCCGGAATGGAGGAGTCCAAGAAGGCCTCATCTGGTAATACCTGTCTTGATCGAGAAGAATGTAATGACATGTACCAGTTAGTATTCGACATGCATGCAAATCTAACAATAGATTCTGCAGACAATCCCGGAGGTAATCCGGAGATCTTACCAGGGGATGAGTAACATGCTCAACGACAGCTAGAGGCTGGAGAGCGCGTGCTTACACAGGTTATTCGAGAGAAAAATGATCTCCAGGATGCCCATACCCGGCTGGGTGTTGAACTAGGAGATGTTCGGGCCCAGCTTGCAGACTCCGTGAAGGAGAACAAGAGGCTTCGACGCGACATTTTTAGTATGTGCTCAATTGAACCTTTATACAGTTCGTCGAAGAAACGGGCTAGTAGAGTTATGTCTGTAGGTATGCTGACAGGTCGCCCCAAAGAGGAGATACCCGGATCAGCAGGCGATCTTCTGCAAGAGCTTTCACAACCGCACGAACGAGCTCGGCAAGTGATGCAGGGTATTGCCCAGGCCATTTGGCCATCCGCCTCCCTGCCAAGAGGCATGGAGGAGCTTGTAGAGATGCTCAAGGGAGCACGGCGGCGCTTCCGATTAAGGTGCGAGGGAAGCCTAGGCCATGGTGAAAACGCGGTACACCAAGGTTGACCCGAATCACATGGCCGAGGTCGGACCTGTAGGATCAGATGGGAAAGAGATCCCTATTAGTCTGGTATATGACCAGGTAGGTTTAGCCGCAAAGTATTCCCAACAGGATTGTAGGCTAGACAGCCTATTGGATGGTATAGAAGAAGAATTTAGTCAGTCTAAGTGACTGTGTACTTCAAATGACATATTTTGTCCCTAGTCGGATTGTAAATCATTTGTCATGGTGGACCTTTTCTCTTCAAGCTCCGGACCCGACAGTTCGGACTGTATCCGAATACCCGCTCAATTATGTAAAAACCGGGGTACGCGTGGAAACCAGGCGTAGGAGTCATAAGTGCTTGAACAGACAAGTACCCAACTAGCTATGTTATATTACATGGATAGTAAGAAACATCTTCCAGGGAGAATAGTTCCGTTAAGGGTTCCTTTCCCTGGGCACGCATGCATTAATGTGCATGTCCGAACTGCGAAAAGAGACACGGGGTATAAACATCTGGGGCATGTATTGTAATAGGTAAGAAACATCTTTTGTTCACCGACCGAATATTCCCTTAAGAATGCTAGCTTTTGGCTTCTCCCAGTCTGAGGTACACATCCGGTTGACCCAGCAGTAACAATCATAGAGGTGCTCCCCTTATGGCCTAGCCGAACTAATGGGAACGTAGGGCATAAACGCAGGAGCCAGCCAACCCAGCTTGGCCAAAACTTAAGTCATATCGATGCATATAATGGTGAAAAAAGGTACATATGGAGAAGCAACACATATGTAGTGGGCATAAAGCCCGGGAGATAATTATATTAAGCTTATGTATAAGAAGCCCCCAGGTATAATGAGAGCGCATGGCGCGTCAAGATTGTGTAGTCAAGACACACTTTAAGCTTTTAAGGCCATAAAAAAGGAAGAAAGAAAGAAAGCGGAAACAAAAAAGCGGAGGTAAGGAGACAAACGCAGAGTCCGGCACTAGGCGTAGAATCTTCGGAGTCTGGCCGCGTTCCATGGGTTTGGCTCAAGTCGATTGTCAGATGCGTCACACAGACGGTACGCTCCTCCGGTGAGAACTTTATCAATGATGAAGGGACCCTCTGTAACACCCACGATGCGGCTATATCTCTCACATCTCGAGGCACGACTTAGAGGCATAACCGCATGGTGGTTTTTGTCACAAGAAGGGTCATCTTCACACAATCCCATGTAATGAACAAGAATGGGATAAATAGTTGGCTTACAATCGCCACTTCACACAATGAACATATAGTTCATACATCATTCAGAGCACACACGTAGTCCGACTACGGACGAAGCCAAAAGAAAAGAAGATAACCCAACTGCTAGATCCTTGATCGTCCCAACTGAGCTCCACTACTGATCAACATGAAACGAAACATAGCAATGACCCAGATCTTTGTTGAGCTCCCATCTGAGCTCGGTTGCAACACCTGCACTGGTATCATCGGCACCTGCAACTGTTGTGATAGTATCTGGTGAGTCACGAGGACTCGGCAATCTCAAAACCTGCGAGATCAAGACTATTTAAGCTTATGGGTAGGAAGTGATAATAAGGTGGAGTTGCAGCAAGCACTAAGTAAATATGGTGGCTAACATACACAAATAAGAGCGAGAAGAGAAACAACGGAACGGTCGAGAAGCTAGAAGTGATCCTGAAACTACTTACGCACAACCATAACACAAAGACCGTGTTCACTTCCCAGACTCCGCCGAAAAGAGACCATCACGGCTACACATGCGGTTGATGCATTTTAATTAAGTCAAGTGTCAAGTTCTCTACAACCGGATATTAGCAAATTCCCATCTGGCACATAACCGCGGGCATGGCTCTCGAAAGTTTATACCCTGCAGGGGTGTCCCAACTTAGCCCATCACAAGCTCTCATGGTCAACGAAGGATATTCCTTCTCCCAGGAAGACCCGACCAGTCTCGGAATCCCGATTTATAAGACATTTCGACAATGGTAAAACAAGACCAGCAAAGCCGCCTGATGTGCCGACAAATCCCGATAGGAGTCGCACGTATCTCGTTCTCAGGGCACACCGGATGAGCCAGACATCGGGTTGGCATAGACCCTGGTTTCCCAGGGGGCGCCGAACATCGCTCGGTTTGGACCAGCACCCGGAGGAGCACTGGCCCGGCGGGGGGTAAATAAAGATGACCCTTGAGTCTGCAGAACCCAAGGGAAAGGTATAGGTGGTAGGTAGGCAATTGTAAAACCAAAGTTGAGCCTTGCTGGAGGAGTTTTATTCAAAGCGAACTGTCAAGGGGGGCCCATAAATCACCCAACCGCGCAAGGAACGAAAAATCAAGGAACATAACACCGCTATGACGGAAACTAGGACGGCAAGAGTGGAACAAAACACCAGGCATAAGGCCGAGCCTTCCACCCTTTACCAAGTATATAGATGCATTAATTAAAATAAGAGATATTGTGATATCCCAACATAATCATGTTCCAACCTGGAGCAATCTTCAACTTCACCTGCAACAAACAACGCTATAAGAGGGGCTGAGCAAAAGCTGTAACATAGCCAAGCAACGGTTTGCTAGGAAGGGTGAAAAGGTTAGAGGCTGACATGGCAATATGGGAGGCATGGCAATAGAATGAAGCGACTAGCAAGCAAAGATAGAAGTGATATCGAGGGTAATGGTCATCTTGCCTGAGATCCCGCAAGGAAGAAGAACGAGTCCAAGAAGAAGACAACGGACGTAGTCGAACAATTCCTCACGAATGCAACATTACCGGAACTATCAAGGATGAGTGCAACCAGAAAGAAGAAAACAACATGGTAAACAACCATCACAAAATCATGGTATGATGCACAACCAAGTATGATGCATGTCCGGTTTAAAAGCATGGCGAAGCATGACAAAGTGCAACAAACAATACTACAAGTTAAGTGGAGCTCAATATGCAACGAGTTGCATATTGACAAAACACCACATTCAATCATTTAGTTCGCTCCCGTTTATGCTACTCATCAATATTAAATATTGTTAAACATGGCAAGGGGTGAAGCATATGAAAACTAACTATTTGGGCAAGTTTAAATGAGGCCGGAATAACAAACAACAATTCCGGAAAATCCTCATGTCCATATTTTGAATTAGCTACTGTTCTACCCAAAACATATTTTAATGTTGTTAAACAGCAAAATAAAGTACACCATGTTGAACTAGGCACTTTTCCACCTCATTTATGTATAAAGTTTATTAAAATTGGAGCTACGGTTATTTAGTTATGAAATAAATCATTTTAACATGGCATTTGAGCAAATTTAAACAAACAATATTTTAAACATTTTAACATGGATGAAAGTGGCAAATTATTAATCAACGCAAAATTCTATGAATTTTACATATTTAAATTATTTACATATGATGCACGGTTTGTGAGTTATTAAATGTATGAAGCATGAGGGTTTTTCTATAAAATAGCACTCTCTGGAAAAATAGCTAAAATCACAGACATGAAAAAAAAACTACATCAGGCCGAAACTTAAATAGGGCCGAGCAGGAGTAGGCGCTGGGGGGCAGCTCACCCATGGGCTTCGGCCCTGTTCAGTGGAGAGGGAGGCTGGAAGGGGCGCTGGGCCATGCGCTGGCGTGGCGTGGTCAACATGATGGGTCAAGCGTTCCTATCCTGAAACTGACGAAGCAGGTAGAGGCAGCTTCGTTTGTCTGTTTGATGCAGAAGCGAGACCACGGCAATGCTGGGGCTTGGACGCAGCGGTAGGGACATGGCGAAGGCGCAACAGACGGGGCGCGGCTGAGGCAAGGCGACGCGGAGGAGGTCTGGGGATGGTTGGTCCATGGCGGAGGCGGCGAGATCCGGCGGTCCCCGGCCGGATCTGACGCAAAACGGCAGTGGTGGTGGACTCGGGTTAGAGCATGGGCGTCCATGGCGTCGGTCCCTGTAAAGAGGAAACGAGAGAGATGAGAGAATCTGAGAGAGAGCGTTGCCGGGGAGCAAGAGGAAAACAGAGGGGAGGATGGAGAGGAAGGGCACAATCCTGCTGGTCCGGTGCGATCTAGTTGGGTGGGGAGGACTCTGAGGTGGGTGGCTGCTGGATCGGGAGGGATCCCAAGGAAGGGAGTGGCGGCGGCAGGTGAGGGAATGGATGGATGGGATAACTAGCGACTAGGGTTTGATCTGTTTAAATAGCATGGATTTTGGGTAAGGGCTAATCTGGTCCGTCCGATCGTAATCAGGCGGCCGAGAATAGATAGGTTAGGGAGTCCAAATAAGAAAACAGAGATGTTTTATAGATATTAGGGGATGATCCGGATCCAATGGTAACGACAGACCGGTTCGGGTTCGGGACAACTTTCGGACGCGCGGGAGGGGTCTGAGCATTGATCATAGAGATTAAGCGGCCAGACAAGAGGGACTCAAAAAACCCGGTTGGTCTCAGAACGGTCAACGAGGCAAGGGGGAACATGGCAACTACGAACGGATGCAAATTTTGAAAAATGACGGCAACGAAGTGCCGATGCAATGCGGATGATGCAATGATGAGATGCAACAAGCGAATAAAACACATATTAATCACGAAGAACATGGAAGGCATCTGTAGCGTCGGTCTCGGGGCGTTACAACACTCCACCACTACAAGAGGATCTTGTCCCGAGATCTAGGATGGCACCAGAGAGAAATGGAAGAGGAAGAGAAGAGGTAAAACTAAGTTGCTTCTTCGACCAATGAGTGAAACCACGAACCTTGGGAGGTTGAGCAATTTAAAATAAAGAGCACAACAGAGATGAACGAGATTGCAAACAATCCGTTAGAAAAGAGGAACAAGGAACATTACAAGAACTTGAAGGTTGCAAAGACATGAATCAAGAGTTTAATGGACAAGATAAAATTCGAAACCACTCTGGTTAAAATAAGATGAGAGAGGAAGAATTCGGGCAGCACTCCGGTTGAACATGGAAGGAATAGAACGTGAACTTGAGAAGATGGGATGATACTTTATGAAAACAGCAACACAATGCCTCCGGAACTATTGAAAGAATGGCACAATGGGTAAGAAGGATTTCAGATAGCACTGAGGTTGGAAAGAGAGGCAAAACTTGATAAGATGAAAGAACTTGAATGAGAACACAACACTCCGGTTAAATGGATAAGCACGGAAATAACTTGAACTTGACAAAACGTGGTGATGGGTGAAGAGCACAACATCACAATGCCTCCGAAAGAAATGAAAGAATGGAATGGAATGAACGGAGGAAAACTTGATCTTGAAAGAGCACGCTTACAGGAAATGCTAGAATGGAGTTGTTGGATTATCAACAACGAAAGGATAAGCTTGTTGTGGTCTTATGGAAAACATCTCAAAATTATGAGGTGACAACCGGCCACTAACAAAAACAATTGCTTGCTTGAGATCAATGAAGAGATGAAAACTGCTTTCGCCGAGAGGATAGAGAAAACTTGGATCATTGATAAGCACCACAATAGCAACATTCCTTAGGGAAGGCTTTAGGTGAAATATGACACAAGATAACTCCAAGGAAGAGATTGATGGATTTAAAATATCTCATTCTTGACAACATGTGAATCACGAAACATGAATGGAAATTGTCAAGAATGATATAACACCAACTCGACGGATAAGACAGAAGGAATTGCACTTGAATGCAAGATGAAGGATGCTTGAACTCCTCAAAACAAAACATGTGTTGAACACAATGTTTATTTTGGAGTATAGCTTGGCAGATCTTAACTTTGAAAGAAATCTTGAAGAACAATTGAAGAATGAAAGGAATCCTTGACAAACCACCATGTAGAGCCTCCATGAAGAACTCCGTTAATAAAAGGATGATAAAAAGAAAGAGAAGTTGAAAACACAAGGTGAAGCCTTGCGATGATTTAGAAGGAGCTTCGCGACGAGATAATGCAGAAAACTTGGATGTCAGGACCCCGATCCTATGCCACACCGATCTAGCATGTAACACTTCATATCACTTTCCGTCCTCACGCACGGTATTCCCACGGGTGTCGCCTTACCAGGCCCGGGACCGTTTGTGCATTTTGGCTCACGTATATGATAGTGTCGCTAGCATCCATATGACAAAGAACCCGGGCTGACATGGCTAGTCGTAAACCCAAAGTGGCACTAATAGGGACATGCATACATGACGCAACAACGAATGTGTCGTTCATCAGCGAGTGAATCCGGGCTGTAGCAACTGGGCTAGCAGGACTCCGATAAACACCGCGTGACATTTCCCCGAAGGGACAGACACTGGAACGAAGAAGGACACATGCCGGCCAGCCTAAGTGTTCCGGAGCAGTAGCAAGCTACCAGGGCTCAGTGGAAGCACTAGGAGACATTTCCCGGTAAGAGAGGCTACCAAGGATAAACAACTAGATAGTCAGATCCCACACATACCAAGCATTTCAATAACATACACACAATATGCTCGATCTGTGCAAATACAACATGGCATCACAACTTGACTCTACAACTCAAGTATTTTATTCATTAGGCTCTGAGGAGCGATATATTACAAACATGGGTCCCAAGACCCAACATTCAGAGCATACAAGTCAAAGCACAAGTGGAAGCTTAACATGTCTGAGTACAGACATCTACAAATGAAAAAGGCTGACAAGCCTGACTATCTACAAGATCCTGCCGAGGGCACAAGATCGTAGCTGAGGTAACAAGCTAAACGTCGAAGTCCACACGGAACTACCAGTGAGACCGAAGTCTCTCTGCAAAAACATAAAACAGGCAAACGTGAGTACAAATGTACCCGGCAAGACTTAGATCAGAACTATCTAGATATGCATCATTATCAACAAAGGGGGTGGTGGGGCTTAACTACAGCAAGCTAGCTTTGACTCGGTGGCTATCCTGAACTACGACTGCAAGTAACTCTTTTGAGGTGGCGCACACGAGTCCACATATTCACCATATCAATACACCACTATGGATCCGCTCCCATCTCCCTACGAGAACGCCATCCATATCACTCACACTTATCTTGCGTATTTTAGAGTATCCACTTTCATTTGTCTATGAACTGTTATAGGCAACCCAGAAGTCCTTTACCGCAGACACGGCTATTCGAATAGATGATGTTAACCCTGCAGTGGTGTACTTCTTCACACACGCTCTCACCACTTACCGTCGTTTACACGACATGTACTCGCTAACCTTCAAGAGGAAGCCCAGCGAGGGTATCAGCCACGACCTACCTAAACACTCAAGTCTCTAGTCCAGGTTTATCACCTATTCAGGTTCCATCCGCAGGGAGTCCGGCCGAAGTTTTCACATACGGCCCCGAACGATGTGTGCAGGGTTCCCGAGACACCAAACAGGTGCCTGGTACACCGCACCACGTGCCTACCGCATCACAGCGCACCCCTCGGGTCAGCGCTGCGCACGGCCTCCAGCATACTACAAACACCAGAAACTACTTGCAACTCCTGGATAGAGGACAAGGGTGATTAAGAAGCCGAGAGGGTCCACTAGTTTCGGGCCCAATTTGTGGTAGTAACTCTTTCATGGATCACAAACACAGAACTCAGTTCCTGAGGACGGCTTCAATGAGACAACCCACCATGTACTCCTACATGGCCTCTCACCGCCACCTTTACCAAATCGTGTTCACACACTTAGCTCACACATAGTAGCACATGTTCAACACCACTCCAATTCATCCCCGATGAATCAGACCTGACTCAACTCTAAGCAGTAGCAGGCATGACAACAAGCATGAATGAGTAGGCACATCAGGGCTCAAACAACTCCTACTCATGCTAGTGGGTTTCATCTATTTACTGTGGCAATGACAGGTCATGCAGAGGATAAAGGGGTTCAGCTACCACAACAAGTAATAGATGAATCATTGTTGTCCTAATGCAGGAAAAGAGAGCAGGAGTGAGAGAGTAGGATTGTATTGGAATGAACAAGGGGGTTTTGCTTTCCTGGCACTTCTGAAGATAATATAGTTCTTCATCGGTGTCATCGATCTCATCGTCGGTATCACGTCTATCGAGAGGGGACAAATACTGGCAACACAGAAAGGAACACAATCAATGCAATGCAGAATATGATGCATGATCATGACATGGAAAAATGAATGTGTTGGGCTAATGCAACTATAATCAGATGGGTTTGGGTCATTTTGAACCAAAGGTTCAATCCCAAACTCATTTTATGAATTTAAAAAGTGCCTTATCATGTTTTGCACAAAACAGCAAGGTTAAGTTGCTTTATCATGCATGAAACTAGTACAGATGGATAGATTGGATTTTTCAGATCATTTTTCACATATAATTTATCTCATTTGGAGTTACGGTTGAATTTATATGAATTTTAGAAGTTTTGGGCATTTTTTTGGAATTTCCTGTATAAAAATAAATCCAGAAAATACTTATTGCATCAGCATTACGTCACTATGATGTCAGCAGTCAACGAGGCCGGTCGAGGTCAAACTGACCAGCGGGTCCCGTGTGTTAGTGTCATTAGTTTAACTAACTAAATTAATATTAGATTAGCTCCTAATCTAGGTTTGACAAGGGGCGAGGCCCACATGGTCAAATGGGTCAAACCCACCGGCGACATGACGCCGGCGAGGCCCGAGACGGTGGCGCGGTTCGGAAACGCAGCACAGGTGACGAAACGAGCGACGGTTTGGCTTGGCGAGAAGCTGGTGCTCGTCCACATCCAATGGAGCCATCAGCTCGCGCCGGAGTGGACCGTAACAACGGCGGCGATGGCAAACACGGCGGCCGAAGCTCGGACAAGCTTGGTAACGACGCTGCGGTGCACTGGAGGACTAGAGGATGGTGGTGTTGGGTTTCTGGGAACATTCTGAGCATGTAGCAGTGCTCGTACGCGACGGTGGCTAGCCTATTCGCCTGCAACGACGAGCACGATGGCGGTGAGCTCTCGGATCCGGTGGCTAGCACGGCTAGAGCACGCAAATGAACGTGCGAGAGCGGGGGAAGATTACGGGGCTCACGGTGAGTCTTCTGGTGCGGTCGTTGAGCTCGGGGAGGTACGGACAGCGTCAGAGCATCTCACGCAATATCGGAGCCAAAGGTTGAAGACGACGGCGTAGGCGAGAAAGAAAGGCCTCCCGGCCTGCTTAGCTTGGTGAAGACAACCAGGACGATGTGAGAGAGCTCGTGGTCATGGGCAGAGGGCGAGGGGGTGGCTATGGGCTCGGAGTTACGGCGGCGCGTCCATGGAGGCTTCGGCCATGGTGGGGAACGAGTGAGGGGAAGGGCGAGGGAGGGAGAGATCGATCCGTACGGGTCTGGGGGGGTGGCGTGGCGCTACAGAAGGCTCTGGGCGCCTCAGGGAAGCAGGAGGTGGCTCGCGCGTGGACGCGCGTGGCGAGCACACGCCTTCGTCCTCCTGGCAGGGGAGGAAGACGACAGGGAGGAGGGGGATGCGCTGGGCCAGCAAGTGGGCCAGCACAGGAGCTGGGCCGGTTGGTGGTGCGAGGTAAGTCCTTCTCTCTCTCTCTTCTAATTGTTTTTGTTTTTCTATTACTCTGTAGTCTTTAGGGCTTTATTAAAAATACTTAGACACTTCCAAAAATCATGAAACTACTCATGATCACTGTTGGGAATATATCCTACAGTAAACATTTTAGTTTACGATTATTTGAGCATTTGAAATATTTAATAGCATTTAAATGCCCAAATGCAAATAGAGTATGATTTAATCCAGAGCCCAAATATGTCATGGAAAAATGTGCATCACCTCTGGTTATTGCTTCTAGCATTTTCCAGAAAAGATGAACATTTTTGAAAGCCATTTGGATTCACTGAGAATATTTTAGTTGAATCTAGTGAATTCCTTTGATGCTAGGGTTTAGGCAATCCCCATTTCAATTTTCTTTCAAAGTTTAAACATGATGCACACATGAAGTTAGCCTAGTGCAATGCCAGAAGCTAGGGATGTGACAACTCACCCCCACTAAACAAGAATCTCGTCCTGAGATTCAAGACGTGAGGTAAGAAGACAGAGGGTACACAAAACTAACACGATCTTCATGATCCAACTTGCACTTCATAGGAACATCGATTCAATCACCATCTTTGTCTCGACGTCTTGCTCTGAGAACTCCAGCCAACATTACAACGAGAGGAAAAGGAAACTCTAGAAGGATCGATCTTACCGAAGATCGAGCAACTCAGGATCAACTCACGGAGTGAGCCGTAGCAACATCTCTCGAGCTGAGACACGAAGCACACATCTAGAGGAATGGAGTGTAACGGATGACGGAGGCTCACCAGGTAGACAACAATTTCACACTTAGGAAGGTGACGATCAGTTGTCAACGTAGCAAGGAATTGAATTGCCATGATACCATAACGAGACATCTTAGAGGAAGTGGCTCGTAGAATCATCCCTTAAGTGGCAAAAAGAATTACCTTTGATTCAAAGATCATTGAGACTCTCTAAACCAGCCTAGGGAAATTCTCGAGCGATCGTTTGAAAGAGTCCGAAAGGATGACATACTCGGACCAGAATTGACGATGTGGATTACCTTGTTGTAGACAAAGCAATGGATGATTTTGCTTATCATCGGAAATGGATGGAACCCATGGTAGGACCACTTTGAGGATGATCCTGATCAGTAATTACTAAGAAAGGTAGTCCATAGTAGGATGGCACAATGGCGGTGCAGGCTAGGAACAAGGTGCAAATGCTGGAAATGATTCTAGTAACTGGGGAGGAAACCCATAGTAGGGAATAATTCCACTGTTTGAAAGGTTGTAGCATAACCGGGTAAACCGAAAACAATCCCAGTTAGAACTATGATAGCACATAGCGCTTGTGCTTGCTCTCAAGAACTTGAGCATTTCCATATTCATCAAGGTTTTACCAGTATCCGTGCCAAGGATCCTGGCAGCACAACATACTACCATGATGAATAGTGATGGACGATGCAGATGCAAAGGAAGATAACACTTTCTCAGATTTCACCTTAGCGAGGCCAAGGGAAACAAAATCTGGATGATCGACCGACAGACATTTAGCACTTCGCTTCTAATGTTCTCCTCGATGTGCTAGCGTAACCCATTCATTGATATGGATTGATATCTAGAACATCAAGTAAAAGGTTGGACTTCGGGAACACAAAAATCATAAGGCACAACTAGGGAGTAAATCCTACGAAGTCCTTAGGGGGAGGTGGCCAACTTCCTCAATCAAGATACTACAATAATAGGTCTTCCGGCTGGGTGTGTTGGCCAAGACATCCACTTACCGGGTTACAGAGAGACCGATATTACAGTTCTTGGGAAACGCTCCAACCATCATATCTGCCTGAGATTCTGATCTGGTTGGTGTCCGGATAATCCGGACTCATCGAGTCTAGAAAGTAAATTGAAAGTTTGCAACACAAATCGACGAGATGACATTGAGAGATTCTCGGGAAATGAACTACGGTAGTAAGCTCCAAAACATGAGTTGGTTCTGCTACAGACATGTGAACACGTTGTCCCAGACAAGCATGACCACGTAGTAGTCTTATAATAAAACACTACCGAGTTCAGGTGGGGAACCCTCATCGAGGATATCAAAGTCTTTACGCAAGTCCATGGATTAGATCCCAAGCATAGACTTCTTTACTTGAACAACTCAATCAGTGGCTTGGTGTGCTAGGAACACATATAGAATGGAGGCGGCCAACCTACCATCGCACATGTGCATGACCAACTTGGGTCGATTCCAGAGGAAGCAAAACAATCCTTCTCGGATCCATGGCGGCAACTTACATCAAGTGCACGTGAATTAGAGAAATTCGCTCCTTTCATCCAAGCATATGATTCATGAATGGGACATGAAGATAATGCTTATAAAGTTTCCAATACCAGTTGGATGTTCAACACAAATTATGGAGAAGGTAACAATGTTGCTGATGGGCTCAACAACAATTCATCAAGGTTTCCATATAAATGGAATTCCATAATTATGTGAGCACAGTGATAGCATTGGTCAGACCCAAAAGATATAATGGTGTATTCTCGGGGAAACAAGCACGCGTAAGACACATTACAAACATCATTGGTTCTGATTTGATTTGATGATAGCCCACACTCAAATCAAGATTTTGATAAGATATTAGGTCCAACAACTGATCACAGGGACCAATCGATGAAGATATCATCTTCCTTCAGCATACATACAAGATATCCCATAAAAATGAACTAAGTTGGACAAGTCTTTATCTTCCAACTCTCCAAGTTGTTGTTTAGTTTAACCAACTAGCTCAGGGTATCCAACACGGATTCTTGGAGAAAGGGTGGTTTCGAAAACCAACTTGATCACGAGCTCAACATAGCGATCAGGTGACAACCTGGTGACACCTCCAAGAAGACATTCAGAGAATCACAAACCATTGATATGTTACTAAGCTCGAGAACAATCTTGCTTTTCAGGGCAAGACAATATGATCGAATAAGCAAGGATTGACACTATCCTAACTCATTGATCGAAAAGCACCAGAATAAGGGCTAGGTAGCATGACCAACCTTAGGATGGTGATTCAATAACCAACATGCTAAGGATGAAATTATTGCCCTTTAGCTACCGAGCAATAGAGTTACTAGGAGTATTGATTTCACACACCATGAGTCACTTGTCGGCATTCCGGTTACAATAACACAGAAATCGTCGAATGAACAATGATGGCAAGAAGTATCACTGCATCAAGAATTCATAAGAGATAGTGCAATTCTCATGACGATCCTGACGTAAAGAGGGTAACACTTTAGAGTAGAACGGATCAAAAGCATTATTCTATTTTGATCTGCGGAGTACAACTGCTTTGACCCAATCCTGGATGTAGATGAGGTACTGGAGTTTGTTTCTCCTAGTCATTCTAGAATAGAATGGCTTGACGGACCACAAGAGTAATATGCATCAATGAACGAATGCGCGCATACTCTTTACTATCAACTGATAGACGAGGTCAGAAACAACTAAAGAGAGACAACTCAAGGAACATATAACTTTCTGAGTTGTGGATGCATAGGTTAGTATGTTGAATCAAGTTCAACAGGTTTGTGCCGGATAACCCATGCAGAAAAGTAGAACTGACAGAGTCGCAATATAGAATGGAGAACCCATCGAGAGCACTCCTGTTGTGATCTTTGATCCAACAAACATCTGCCGTAAGTGGTTCATAGTATTTGGAAGAAGGAATACCATGGACCTCGAGAGCTAATGCAAAGGTTACTAATTTCCTAAAGGAACTATCAACACTATCAACATGAGGTAAGTGGGGTGAATCTCGGGTTCAAAACCCAGAAGTAGAATACCTACATACTAGGTGGCATCACGGGATGCTTTCGAGAATGGTGGCCAGAATCATCACACTGGGAACGCAAAACATGGTTCGATTAATAGGTGGCACTCTAAGACACCTAGGGTCATAATAATAACTCCAACATATATGTCAAGGCAACAGAGTACCTCAACTCACCGATTAATGTGGTTAATCTGGGCCAAAGCGACATCGGAATGGGAGGAAGGGATTTTGCAAATGCTTCAGACTATTTAGAAACCTGGGATGACTCGGACAGCATAACGACTGTAAATTCTCAAAAAGATTTGAGACATGCTACAGAATGGTGGCATAACCACTCAATCATCATAATATCAAGGTTCTGAGATCAACAATGAATACACGGAGATAGTAGGAATTGAACTGAGGCTTAAATCCAACAATCTTATAAGTCTACAGATTAGTAACACGTGATCTTGATAGAAAGAAGAGAAAGCCTAGTTCCTTAACCCCATAGGAAAGATAAGATGAATCGGATCAGAGGGCCTGAGGTATAAGGAGTAAAAATAGCCTTACGTTCCCAACCACAATCAATTCCCTTATATAACTAAAGAATTTCTAGACTCAACTTCAACCAGTTTGGCTTGGTAATCCTACAGGCAGTCAAGCTCTGATACCAAAGATGTCAGGACCCCGATCCTATGCCACACTGATCTAGCATGTAACACTTCATATCACTTTGCATCCTCACGCACGGTATTCCCACGGGTGTTGCCTTACCAGGCCCGGGACCGTTTGTGCCTTTTGGCTCATGTATATGATAGTGTCGCTAGCATCCATATGACAAAGAACCCCGGCTGACATGGCTAGTTGTTAACCCAAAGTGGCACTAACTTATAGGGACATGCATACATGACCCAACAACGAACGTGTCGGTCATCAGCGAGTGAATCCGGGCTGTAGCAACTGGGCTAGCAGGACTCCGATAAACACCGCGTGACATTTCCCCGAAGGGACAGACACTAGAACGAAGAAGGACACATGCCAGCTAGCCTAAGTGTTCCGGAGCAGTAGCAAGCTACCAGGGCTCAGTGGAAGCACTAGGAGACATTTCCCGGTAAGAGAGGCTACCAAGGATAAACAACTAGATAGTCAGATCCCACACATACCAAGCATTTCAATAACATACACACAATATGCTCGATGTGTGCAAATACAACATGGCATCACAACTTGACTCTACAACTCAAGTATTTTATTCATTAGGCTACAAGGAGCGAGATATTACAAACATGGGTCCCAAGACCCAACATTTAGAGCATACAAGTCAAAGCACAAGCAGAAGCTTAACATGTCTGAGTACAGACATCTACAAATGAAAAAGGCTGAGAAGCCTAACTATCTACAAGATCCTGCCGAGGGCACAAGATCGTAGCTGAGGTAACAAGCTAAATGTCGAAGTCCACACGGAACTACTAGTGAGACTGAAATCTCTCTGCAAAAACATAACATAGGCAAACGTGAGTACAAATGTACCCAGCAAGACTTACATCAGAACTATCTACATATGCATCATTATCAACAAAGGGGGTGGTGGGGCTTAACTGCAGCAAGCCAACTTTGACTCGGTGGCTATCCTTAACTACGACTGCAAGTAACTCTTTTGAGGTGGTGCACACGAGTCCACATATTCACCATATCAATACACCACTATGGATCCGCTCCCGTCTCCCTACGAGAACGCCATCCATAGCACTCACACTTATCTTACGTATTTTAGAGTATCCACTTTAACTTGTCTATGAACTATTATAGGCAACCCAGAAGTCCTTTACCGCGGACACGGCTAATCGAATAGATGATGTTAACCCTGCAGGGGTGTACTTATTCACACACGCTCTCACCACTTACCACCGTTTACACGACATGTACTCGGCAACCTTCAAGCGGAAGCCTGGCGAGGGTGTCGGCCACGACCTACCTAAATACTCAAGTCTCTAGTCCAGGTTTATCGCCTATTAAGGTTCCATCCGTAGGGAGTCCGGCCGAAGTTTCCACATACGGCCCCGAACGATGTGTGCAGGGTTCCCGAGACACCAAACGGGCGCCTGGTACACCGTGCCACGTGCCTACCGCATCACATCCCACCCCTCGGGTCAGCGCTGCGCACGGCCTCTAGCATACTACAAACACCAGAAACTACTTCCAACTCCTGGACAGAGGACAAGGGTGATTAAGAAGCCGAGAGGGTCCATTGGATTCGGGCCCAATGCATGGTAGTAACTGTTTCATGGATCACAAACACAGAACTCAGTTCCTGAGGACGGCTTCAATGAGATAACCCACCACGTACTCCTACATGGCCTCTCACGGCTACCTTTACCAAATCGTGTTCACACACTTAGCTCACACACAGTAGGACATGTTCAACACCATTCCAATTCATCCCCGATGAATCAGACCTGACTCAACTCTAAGCAGTAGCAGGCATGACAACAAGCATGAATGAGTAGGCACATCTGGGCTCAAACAACTCCTACTCATGCTAGTGGGTTTCATCTATTTAAAATAGGCAAACGTGATTACAAATGTACCCAGCAAGACTTACATCAGAACTATCTACATATGCATCATCATCAACAAAGGGGATGGTGGGGCTTAACTGCAGCAAGCCAGCTTTGACTCGGTGGCTATCCAGAACTACGACTGCAAGTAACTCTTTTGAGGTGGCGCACACGAGTCCACATATTCATCATATCAATACATCACTATGGATCCGCTCCCGTCTCCCTATGAGAACGCCATCCATAGCACTCACACTTATCTTGCATATTTTAGAGTATCCACTTTCATTTGTCTATGAACTGTTATAGGCAACCCAGAAGTCCTTTACCGCGGACACAGCTATTCGAATAGATGATGTTAACCCTGCAGGGGTGTACTTCTACACACACACTCTCACCACTTACCGCCGTTTATACGACATGTACTCGGCAACCTTCAAGCGGAAGCCCAGCGAGGGTGTCGGCCACGACCTACCTAAACACTCAAGTCTCTAGTCTAGGTTTATCGCCTATTCAGGTTCCATCCGCAGGGAGTCCGGCCAAAGTTTCCACATACGGCCCCGAACGATGTGTGTAGGGTTCCTGAGACACCAAAAGGGCGCCTGGTACACCGTGACACTTGCCTACCGCATCACAGCCCACCCCTCGGGTCAGCGCTGCACATGGACTCTAGCATACTACAAACATCAGAAACTACTTGCAACTCCTGGACAGAGGACAAGGGTGATTAAGAAGACGAGAGGGTCCCGGGCCCAATGCGTGGTAGTAACTGTTTCATGGATCACAAACACAGAACTCAGTTCCTGAGGATGGCTTCAATGAGAAAATCCACCATATACTCCTACATGGCCTCTCACCGCTATCTTTGCCAAATCGTGTTCACACACTTAGCTCACACACAGTAGGACATGTTCAACACCATTCCAATTCATCCCCGATGAATCAGACCTGACTCAACTCTAAGCAGTAGCAGGCATGACAACAAGCATGAATGAGTAGGCACATCAGGGCTCAAACAACTCCTACTCATGCTAGTGGGTTTCATCTATTTACTGTGGCAATGACAGGTCATTCAGAGGATAAAGGGGTTCAACTACCGCAGCAAGTAATAGATTAATCATTGTTGTCCTAATGCAGTAAAAGAGAGCAGGAGCGAGAGAGTAGGATTGCATCGGAATGAACAAGGGGTTTTGCTTGCACAATATGAAGATAATATAGTTCTTCATCGGTGTCATCGATCTCATCGTCGGTAGCACGTCTATCGAGAAGGGACAAATACCGGCAACACAGAAAGGAACACAATCAATGCAATGCACAATATGATGCATGATCATGACATGGCAAAATGAGTGTGTGGGGCTAATGCAACTATAATTAGATGGGTTTAGGTCATTTTGAACCAAAGGTTCAATCACAAACTCATTTTATGAATTTAAAAAGTGCCTTATCATGTTTTGCACAAAACGTCAAGGTTAAGTTGCTTTATCATGAATGAAACTAGTACAGATGGATAGATTGGATTTTTCTGATCATTTTTCATATATAATTTATCTCATTTGGAGTTACGGTTGAATTTATATGAATTTTAGAAGTTTTGGGCATTTTCTAGAATTTCCTGTATAAAAATAAATCCAGAAAATACTTATTGCGTCAGCATTGCGTCACTATGATGTCAGCAGTCAACGAGGCCAGTCCAGGTCAAACTGACCAGTGGGTCCCGCGTGTCAGTGTTATTAGTTTAACTAACTAAATCAATATTAGATTAACTCCAAATCTTGGTTTGACCAGGGGCGAGGCCCACATGGTCATATGGGTCAAACCCACCGGCGACATGACGCCGGCGAGGCCCGAGATGGTGGCGCAGTTCAAAAATGCAGCACAGGCGACGAAACGAGCGGCGGTTTGGCTTGGCGAGAAGCTGATGCTCGTCCGCATCCAATGGAGCCATCAGCTCGCGCCGGAGTGGACCGTAATGATGGCGGGGATGGCAAGCATGGCGGCCGGAGCTCGGACAAGCTAGGCAACGACGCTGCGGTGCGCGGGAGGACTAGAGGATGGTGGTGTTGGGTTTCCGGGAATATGCTAAGCACGTAGCAGTGCTTGTACGCGACGGTGGCTAGCCTATTCGCCGGCGACGACGAGCGCAGCGGCTGTGAGCTCTCGGGTCCGGTGGCTAGCACGGCTAGAGCATGCATATGAAGGCGGGAGAGGGGGGGGAAGATGGCGGGGCTCACGGCGAGTCTTCTGGTGCGGTCGTTGACCTCGGGGAGGTACGGACCGCGTCAGAGCATCTCCGGTGATCTCGGAGCCGAAGGTTGAAGACGACGGCATAGGCGAGGAAGAAAGGCCTCCCGGCCTGTTTGGCTTGGTGAAGATGACTAGGACGATCCAACAGAGCTCGTGGTCATTGGCAAAGGACGAGGGGCTGGCTGTGGGCACGGAGTTATGGTGACGCGTCCATGGAGGCTTCGGCCATGGCGGGGAACGGGCGAGGGGAAGAGCAAGGGAGGGAGAGATCGGTCCGTACGGGTCTGGGGGTGGCGTGCCGCTACGGAAGGCTCAGGGCGCCTCGGGGAAGCAGGAGGTGGCTCGCGCATGGACGCGCGCGGCGAGCACACGCCTTCGTCCTCCTGGCAGGGGAGGAAGATGAGAGGGAGGAGGGGGATGGGTTGGGCCAGCAGGTGGGCCAGCACAGGAGCTGGGCCAGTTGGTGGCGCCAGGTAAGTCCTTCTCTCTCTCTTCTAACTGTTTTTTTTTTCTATTACTCTGTAGTCTTTAGGGCTTTATTAAAAATACTTAGACACTTCCAAAAATCATGAAACTACTCATGATCACTATTGGGAATATATCCTACAGTAAACATTTTAGTTTATGATTATTTGAGCATTTAAAATATTTAATAGCATTTAAATGCCCAAATGCAAATAGAGTATGATTTAATCTAGAGCCCAAATGTGTCATGGAAAAATGTGCATCACCTCTGGTTATTGTTTCTAGCATTTTCCAGAAAATATGAACATTTTTGAAAGCCATTTGGATTCATTGAGAATATTTTAGTTGAACCTAGTGAATTCCTTTGATGCTAGGGTTTAGGCAATCCCCATTTCAATTTTCTTTCAAAGTTTAAACATGATGCACACATGAAGTTAGCCTAGTGCAATGCCAGAAGTTAGGGATGTGACATTGGAACTCCGGAAAAGAAAAGATGAAACACTAGAAGCGGGAATTACTTCATCAGGAACAATCTCCGGAAGAAAAGAATTGAATCACCTCGAGAAAATAAGAATAAGATTTATTGTATGCTTATCCTTCATCAAATTAAATTGATGATAAGCAGTGGATTTGGCATACTACTTATTCTCGTAGAAAGGACTAAGAGAGATATATCGCAAACTTGAGAAGGTATTGATGGAACCACCGGTGGGATTTGGAAACAATGAATAAATTGATTTGATAACGAAGGAAGTGAAATTTTGAACGAACCACCGTAAGAATTGACAATGAATGTTGCAAAGGCACAATTCACCAGGAAGAATTGGAAAATGAATGAAGATACTTGAGGGATTTAGATACATGAGAACAAAGAGATCATGACCTGATTAGAGGATATTTGAACAATTCACCAGTAAGATTTGTAGAACGAAAGCTACACGCTGAGAATGAATAATTCTGAGATGATTGGCTCCGAAGAATCAAACTGAAAAGACTCCTAAATTGCTCCAAATGGGTGAAAGAATTCTCACAATCGAAAACAATTATGACAGGATGGCATCAAGCTAGAACCATGAATCTTGAAGAGAATGGAGCAAGATTTAAGAGAAATCCTTCTTCGGTCTTAAAATGTTGAGAATGAAGATGAGAACCACCATGACAATTTATGAGACACTCCGGAGCAATGAAGAATAGAAATGTTGAACCAACGATGAAAATGTTTTAAAAGCGATCTTGGAGAAGGAATATGACTGATGATAATTCATTCTTACGTCAAACATGGAAATGAATTTGGGAATGGCTCCGAGAAAATTAGGAGAGTCAGGTAAGATCCTAGAAAAAGACCTTTGGGTTAGGGCCCACTCAAAAGGAAACACCATTGAACGATTGAGTGAAAAGGGGGGATTGCACCGGTTGAATTAAATGGCCTAAATGAGAAAACAACCTCAAAATAATTTGAACGGATTGAGAATGGAAACACAAGTCTTGTGAGATATCTTCAGCACTCCAAAACAAATGAATAGCGAGAAGTGAAAGATTAAGAGGTGCACCGGCATGAGAAAGCATTTGACACGAGGAAAAGAATATGATCAACACTGAAAGCTTGAATTGGATCCACCGGAGAAGAAAAAAAAGAACGAAGAATAATAAACTTGGAGGTCCGTTAGTATCTTCCTGAGAATCACTGGATAAGAACATTCACGGAAAAGAGTGAAGAGACTTCACATGAATAAATGGGTACTTGACTGAGAAATCTGAGTCCTTGAAGAAAACTTAGAAATGATCTTGCAGATGGGGAGAATGATGGGATCATCTCAAAGAGAAGCACACCGGTTGGAAATAGAATTGGGATGACAAACTAGGTAAACAAGAAGGATTAGTATTCACATAGGAATATGAGAACACCTTTTAGGAAAGGTATGGATTCGACATTTGACTTCGAAGCAACTCGAATACCACAACTCGAAATAAAACAAAGGATTTGGCTTGCAGAATAAGCCGGAAACAAACATATGATAGAGATTTCGTCTGAAGTTTTCGTGGTGGGGCCCACACAGGCTCGACCGTACATAACCATCATGTACAAGGCAGTGCACATGACATACGAAGTGTCCCCGAACCAGCATAGCCAGGGGCTCTTTAAGACACAACGAGACCACTGTAAAAAACGACCATGGATAGGTGGACCACTAGATGTCGAACCCCAATCTCATATCATGCATCTGTCAGAAAAAAAACTAGAGCTACTTGAATTCCCACCTATAAAACTCCCGAAACTTTCTGGTTATGCAATCTGGTGTTGGGGATACAGGGGAAGCAATATATATCTCACCCAAAACTAACAATTCCTACATCCAAACTGTATCCATCCATCAACACATAACCAAGAAACCTTCGGAAATCGTGTACCTCAACCTTGGAAAAGCATCCATTATACGAGTTATGGCAATACTCCCGAACTCCCCAGTACTGGGTGGCGTCGAGGTTATCTTACCACTAGCTGCATAAACGAGATTTTCGATGTCGACGAAACTCAGGTATTCCAGAACTGCAACGATAAAATTATGACGACAACACCTCGGAGCTCAACTCCCCGGGACACTACCACAACCCCTAAATGTCAGGAGGCACCAAGAACAATGTTCTCGTCATAAGAATATCGGAACGATCCCAAGATACCCGCGTGATCCTAAAAAAAATTAGTAAAATTTGAGGCGAGGAAAGACAAAATATCTATGTCAGGAGGCCTCACCAGAGCGACGAAGGGACTGAGGAGTAAAAAGAAACCTACTCTCCGATATATATAATCCTAAGACTCAAATTTTTTTTGTTCTAGACTCAATAATGCTAGTGATTCGATCAAGAAGGGGGCTCCTAAGTCGGGGATGGCTCTGATACCAACTTGTAACATCCACGATGCGGCTATATCTCTCATGTGTCGAGCCACGACTTAGAGGCATAACCGCATGGTGGTTTTGTCGCAAGAAGGGTCATCTTCACACAATCCCATATAATGAACAAGAATGGGATAAAGAGTTGGCTTACAATCGCCACTTCACACAATGAACATATAATTCATACATCATTCAGAGCACACACAAAGTCCGACTACGGACGAAGCCAAAAGAAAAGAAGATAACCCAACTGCTAGATCCCCAATCGTCCCAACTGGGCTCCACTACTGATCAACATGAAACAAAACATAGCAGCGACCAAGATCTTCATTGAGCTCCCATCTGAGCTCGGTTGCAACACCTGCACTGGTATCATCGACACCTGCAACTGTTATGATAGTATCTGGTGAGTCACGAGGACTCAAAAATCTCAAAACCCGCGAGATCAAGACTATTTAAGCTTATGGGTAGGAAGTGGTAATGAGGTGGAGTTGCAGCAAGCACTAAGAAATATATGGTGGCTAACATACGCAAATAAGAGCGAGAAGAGAAAGAACGGAATGGTCGAGAAGCTCGAAGTGATCAAGAAGTGATCCTGAAACTACTTACGCATAACCATAACACAAAGACCGTGTTCACTTCCCGGACTCCGCCGAAAAGAGACCATCACGGCTACACACGCGGTTGATGCATTTTAATTAAGTCAAGTGTCAAGTTCTCTACAACCGGATATTAACAAATTCCCATCTGCCACATAACTGCGGGCACGACACTCGAAAGTTTATACCCTGCAGGGGTGTCCCAACTTAGCCCATCACAAGCTCTCACAGTTAACGAAGGATATTCCTTCTCCCAGGAAGACCCGATCAGTCTCGGAATCCCGGTTTAGAAGACATTTCGACAATGGTAAAACAAGACCAGCAAAGCCGCCCGATGTGCCGACAAATCCCGATAGGAGTCGCACGTATCTCGTTCTCAGGGCACACCTAATGAGCTAGACATCGGGTTGGCATAGACCCTTGTTGTCCAGGGGGCGTCGGACATCGCTTGATTTGGACCAGCACCCGGAGGAGCACTGGCCCCGGGGGGGGGGGGGGGTAAATAAAGATGACCCTTGAGTCTGCAGAACCCAAGGGAAAGGTATAGGTGGTAGGTAGGCAAATGTAAAACCAAAGTTGGGCCTTGCTGGAGGAGTTTTATTCAAAGCAAACTGTCAACGGGGTCCCATAAATCACCCAACCGCGTAAGGAACGCAAAATCAAGGAACATAACACCGCTATGACGGAAACTAGGGCGGCAAGAGTGGAACAAAACACCAGGCATAAGGTCGAGCCTTCCACCCTTTACCAAGTATATAGATGCATTAATTAAAATAAGAAATATTGTGATATCCCAACATAATCATGTTCCAACCTGGAGCAATCTTCAACTTCACCTGCAACTAACAACGCTATAAGAGGGGCTGGGCAAAAGCTGTAACATAGCCAAGCAACCGTTTGCTAGGAAGGGTGAAAAGGTTAGAGGCTGACATGGCAATATAGGAGGCATGGTAAACAAGTGATAGGTAGCGCAGCATGGCAATAGAACAAAGCAACTAGCAAGCAAAGATAGAAGTGATATCGAGGGTAATGGTCATCTTGCCTGAGATCCCGCAAGGAAGAAGAACGAGTCCAAGAAGAAGACAACGGACGTAGTCGAACAATTCCTCACGAACGCAACGTTACCGGAACGATCAAGGAGGAGCGCAACCAGAAAGAAGAAAACGACATGGTAAACAACCATCACATAATCATGGCATGATGCACAACCAAGTATGATGCATGTCCGGTTTAAAAGCATGGCGAAGCATGACAAAGTGCAACAAACAATACTACAAGTTAAGTGGAGCTCAATATGCAACGAGTTGCATATTGACGAAACACCACATTCAATCATTTAGTTCGCTCTCGTTTATGCTACTCATCAATATTAAATGTTGTTAAACATGGCAAGGGGTGAAGCATATGAAAACTAACTATTTGGGCAAGTTTAAATGAGGCCGGAATAACAAACAACAATTCCGGAAAATCCTCATGTCCATATTTTGAATTAGCTACTGTTCTACCCTAAAACATATTTTAATGTTGTTAAACAGCAAAATAAAGTACACCATGTTAAACTAGGCATTTTTCCACCCCATTTACATATAAAGTTTATTAAAATTGGAGCTACGGTTATTTAGTTATGAAATAAATCATTTTAACATGGCATTTGAGCAAATTTAAACAAACAACATTTTAAACATTTTAACATGGATGAAAGTGGCAAATTAATAATCTACGCAAAATTCTAAGCATTTTACATATTTAAATTATTTACATATGATGCATGGTTTGTGAGTTATTAAATGTATGAAGCATGAGGGTTTTTCTATAAAACAACACTCTCTGGAAAAATAGCTAAAATCACAGACATGGAAAAAAACTACATCGGGCCGAAACTTGAATAGGGCCGAACAGGAGCAGGTGCTGGGGGGTAGCTCACCCATGGGCTTCGGCCCGGTTCGGTGGAGAGGGAGGCTAGAAGGGGCGCTGGGCCATGCGCTGGCATGGTGCGGTCAACACGATTGGTCAAGCGTTCCCGTCCTGAAACTGACGAAGAAGGCAGCGGCAGCTTCGTTCGCTGTTTGATGCAGAGGCGAGACCACGGCACCGCTGGGGCTTGGACGCAGCGGCAGGGACATGGCGAAGGCGCAACAGATGGGGCGCGTCTGAGGCAAGGCGGCGCGGAGGAGGTCCATGGCGGAGGCAGCGAGATCCGGCGGTCCCCGGCCGGATTTGATGTGAAACGGCAGCGGTGGTGGACTCGGGTTAGAGCATGGGCATCCATGGCATCGATCCCTGTGAAGAGGAAACGAGAGAGATGAGAGAATCTGAGAGAGAGCGTTACCGGGGAGCAAGAGGAAAACAGAGGGGAGGATGGAGAGGAAGGGCACAGTCCTGCTGGTCCGGTGCGATCTGGTTGGGTGGAGAGGACTCTGAGGTGGGTGGCTGCTGGATCGGGAGGGATCCCGAGGAAGGGAGTGGCGGCGGCAGGTGAGGGAATGGATGGATGGGACAACTAGCGACTAGGGTTTGATCTGTTTAAATAGCATGTATTTTGGTTAAGGGCTAATCTGGTCCATCCGATCATAATCGGGCGGCCGAGAATAGATAGGTTAGGGAGTCCAAATAAGAAAATAGAGATGTTTTATAGATATTAGGGGATGATCCGGATCTAATGGTAACAACAGACCGGTTCGGGTTCGGGACAACTTTTGGACGCGCGGGAGGGGTCTGAGCATTGAGCAAAGAGATTAAGCGGCCAGACAAGAGGGACTCGAAAAACCAGGTTGGTCTCGGAACGGTCAACGAGGCAAGGGGGAACATGACAACTACGAATGGATGCAAATTTTGAAAAATGACGGCAACGAAGTGCCGATGCAATGCGAATGATGCAATGATGAGATGCAACAAGCAAATAAAACACACATCAATCACGAAGAACATGGAAGGCGTCTGGAGCGTCGGTCTCGGGGCGTTACACCCTTCCACTTGGGCTTGAGCTTGTCCTTTTTCTTCTTCGGTAGGCATAGAACGAGTTCGCCAAGGTTATAAGTTTTGGTCCGTACTTCTCTGCTTTGATACCTTCGAGCCTATTGCTGATAGAATGCGGAGCGGGATTTTGCGACATCATGCTCCTCCTCCATGGCATCTAAACTATCCTTCCCATCAAGCTCGGCTCCTTTCTCTTCGTACATACGCACTCGAGGTGAGTCATGAATGATGTCGCAGGGCAATACCACCTCTATGCCGCACACCATAAAAATGGTGCGTATCCGGCAGTGCGACTCGGCGTGGTCCGTATCCCCCATAGTACGGAGTCGAGCTCCTCAACCCAATGCGTATCTGATTCCTTCAAGGATCGCACTAGTCTGGGTTTGATGCCTCTCATAATAAGACCATTTGCTCGTTTGACTTGACTGTTTGTTTGGGGGTGATGGACGGAGGCGTAATCAAGCTTGATGCCCATGTTGCGGCACCAAGTTTTCACTTCGTCGGCTGTGAAGTTGGAGCCATTATCGGTGATGATGCTGTGGGGGACACCGTAACGGTGTACGACCCCTGATATGAAGTCTATCACTGGTCCAGATTCGGCCATTTTAACTGGTTTGGCTTCTATCCATTTGGTGAATTTATCCACCATGACCAACAAGTATTTTTTCTTATGGCTTCCTCCTTTAAGGGGTCCAACCATATCGAGCCCCCAGACCGCAAAGGGCCAAGTTATGGGGATTGTTTGGAGAGTGGTAGGTGGCATATGGCTTTGATTTGCAAGAAGCTAGCAACCGACGCAATGTTGGACGAGGTCCTGTGCGTCTGCTCGGGTTGTTGGCCAGTAGAAACATGTACAAAAGGCCTTGCTTACAAGGGCCCGAGCTGCGGCATGGTGGCCGCCGAGTCCAGCATGAATTTCGGCCAAAAGTTGTCGTTCTTCCTCTTTGGAGATGCACCTTTGGAGTACTCCGGTAGCGCTTTTCTTATAAAGCTCTCCCTCGTGAACCTTGTAGGCTTTAGAGCGTCGCACAATGCAACGTGGCTCATTTTGGTCCTCGGGGAGTTCTTGCATATTTAGGTAGGCTAAGAAGGGTTCTGTCCACGGGGCGATGACAGCCATAATCACGTGGGCCGAAGGTGTTATTTCAGTGGCGGAGCCTCCGATTATGTCAGAGTATTCGGGATCTCGGGTTGTGGTCAGATCCGGACTGTTATTGCCGGTCTCCCCTTCCCACACCATAGATGGCTTGAACAGCCTTTCCAAGAAGATATTAGGTGGTATGGGGTCGCGCTTAGCACCGATGCGGGCAAGGATATCCGCTGCTTGATTGTTTTCTCGGACCACATGTTGGAATTCGAGCCCCTCGAACCAAGCTGACATTTTGAGGACGGCATTGCAATAAGCCGCCATTTTTGGGTCCTTGGCGTCAAAGTCTCCATTTATTTGAAATATTGTGAGGTTCGAATGCCATGGAGACTGCCATCCGAAGACCATGCAACAGAGCTTCATATTCGGCTGCATTGTTGGAGTCTGTGTATAATATTTGGAGTACATATTGGACCGTGTCTCCGGTGGGGGATGTCAGGACAACGCCTGCTCCCAGACCAGCCAGCATCTTAGAGCCGTCAAAGTGCATGATCCAATTGGAGTACACACCGTACTCTTTAGGGAGTTCAGCTTCTGTCCATTCGGCGACGAAGTCAGCCAGTACTTGCGACTTAATGGCTCTCCGTGGTTTGTACATGATGTCGAACGGGAGGAGCTCGATAGCCCACTTAGCAATTCAGCCCGTGGCATCGCGGTTATTTATTATATCGTTGAGTGGTACTTCAGAGGCCACAGTGATTGAACACTCTTGAAAGAAGTGTCATAGCTACCGGGATGCCATGAAGACTGTGTATGCTATCTTTTGATAATGTGGGTACCGCGAATTGCATGGAGTGAGGACAATGGATACGTAGTATACCGGCTTTTGAAGCGGGAACTTATGTCCGTTCGTCTCTCGTTCGACGACGAGCACTGCGCTTACAACCTGGTGTGTTGCAGCTATATATAATAGCATGGGTTCGCCGATATTTGGCGCGGCCAGGATTGGATTGCTGGCCAAGAGGGCCTTTGTTTCTTCCAGTCCAGCCGTGGCCGCATCCGTCCACTCGAAGTGCTCGGTGCGTCGAAGAAGGCGATAAAGAGGTAGTGCCTTTTCTCCCAATCGGGAGATAAAGCGGCTTAGGGCAGCCATGCATCCAGTTAATTTCTGGATTTGCTTGAGGTCTGTTGGGGTAGCCAAGTATGACATAGCTCGGATAGCCGGATTTGCTTCAATTCCTCTATTGGAAACGATGAAGCCTAAGAGCTTTCCGGCAGGCACGCCAAAAACGCATTTTTCCGGATTGAGCTTGATGTCATATGTTTGGAGATTGTCGAACGTAAGCCTCAAGTCGTCTATTAAAGATTCAACGTGTCTGGTTTTGATGACCACATCGTCTACGTATGCCTCCACTATTTTGCCGATTTGTGTTTCCAGGCATGTCTGGATCATGCGTTGATAGGTTGCACCGGCATTTTTGAGCCCGAAAGGCATGGTGTTAAAACAGAAGGGGCCGTATGGAGAGATAAATGCCATTGCGGCTTGATCGGACTCCGCCATCTGGATTTGATGTTATCCGGAGTATGCGTCGAGGAAGCACAATGAGTCGTGTCCTCCGGTAGTGTCGATTATTTGATCGATGCGGGGGAGGGGGAAGGGATCCTTTGGGCAAGCCTTATTGAGGTCCTTGAAATCAACACATAGGCGCCAGGATTTGTCCTTCTTTGGTACCATCACTAGGTTTGCTAGCCAGTCCGGATGTTTTATTTCTCTAATGAATCCGGCCTCGAGTAACTTGTTTAGCTCCTCTCCCATGACTTGTCGCTTACGTTCTGAAAAACGCCGAAGAGTCTGCTTGACCGGCTTGTATCCCTTTAGTATGTTTAGGCTATGCTCGGCTAGCCTGCATGGGATACCTGGCATGTTTGAAGGATGCCAGGCGAAGATGTCCCAATTCTCGCGCAAGAACTCCCGTAGTGCGGCATCTATTGTGGGGTTCAGCTTTGCCCCGATGGATGCTGTTTTTGTAGGGTCCGTTGGGTGGACCTGGAATTTGACTATTTCATCCGCTGGTTTTAAAGATGTGGACTTTGTCGTTTATCGAGTATCACGTTGTCCCTGTCCACTGTGGAGTGCAGCGCAGTTAATTCTTCAGCCGCGAGGGCTTCGGATAATGCCTCAAGGGCCAGTGCGACAGTTTTATTTTCGACACGGAGTGCTACGTCCGGATCACTAGCTAGAGTGATGATTCCATTGGGCCCGGGCATCTTGAGCTTCATGTACCCATAATGTGGTATAGCTTGGAAGCTCGTGAATGCATCCCGCCCTAAAAGGGCGTGGTATTCGCTACTGAACGGGGCCACTTGGATTGTGATTTCTTCGGACCTATAATTCTCTGGCGTGCCGAATACCACATCTAGTGTGATTTTTCCCGCACATCGTGCCTCCCGACTAGGGATAATTCCTTTGAAGGTCGTGCTGCTTTGCTCAATGCGGCTTGTGTCTATTTCCATTTTGTTAAGAGTTTCCTCGTAGATGAGGTTTAATCCGCCGCCACCGTCCATGAGCACTTTGGTAAGCCGGAAGCTGTCCACAATTGGACTAAGGACCAAAGAGGCTGGTGCTCGAACTGTTCGAAATTGAGGTTCATCACTGGCATTGAAGGTTATTGCCGTGTTGTTCCATCGATTTATTGCTGCAACGTGGCAGACTTTGGCGAGGCTGCGGAGTGCTCGCTTGCGCCTATTTTTTGAGGCGAAGGTCTCGAAGACTATCAATATTGTATTGTTATTTTCCGTGGGATGATGCTCTGCGGTATTGTTGATGAGGAGTGTCGTGGTTCTAAGTTTGACAGTAGAATAGGGGGTAGGTATGGAGAGGCAAGATCCTAGCTATGGAGAAGTTGTGCACACAAGTGTTTTACGAGTTTAGGCCCTTCTCGGAGGAAGTAACAGCCCTATGTCTCGGAGCCCGGAGGCGGTCGACTGGATTATGTGTGTGAGAGTTACAGGGGTGCGAACCCTTCTATCATCGGAGGGGGGTGGCATATATAGAGGACGCCAAGACCTAGCCAGCCCACGTAGCAGAGGGTTAAAGTACATTAAGGTCTGGCGTTACTGGTAACGCCTTACATAAAGTGTCATCATGACCATTAAGACTACTTAATTAGAGACCGTTTGGGTATAGAGTCGATCTTGAACTTCTGGTGGTCGAGTGTCTTCAGGTTCGTCGAGTGGAGTTCCTCTTGGTCGACTGGAAGACGGCTTCCTCTAAAGGATGTCCTTGGGGAGGGTACCTTGGTCAGGTTCATGACCCTACCCTAGGTACGTGACTTCATCAGTAGCCCCCGAATGGATCGAGGTTTGAGTGAGGAAGGAGTTGGCAATCTTTCTGACCTGCTTTTTGGTGCTGTAAAGGTGTTTTGCTCTGCATCAATTACTTTCAAGTGAGGGTGTCAACTTTCGTTCAGTCGCCTTGATCCATTCTTTATATCTGTCGAGTGAACTTTATGAACTTGGAGATTTCCGAGTGACGGATCGCAGGAGATCTTCCGTCTGACAAGTTACCCTGCGGTTAGCGGATTTAGTGGGATCCGAATTTTTGGAAGCACGTGAAGCGGAGAAGACCGTGGTACTCGCATGGGATAAGGCAGGGATGCCTCGATTCCCGCGTTGCCTTTTTCGCCACGTATCGCCTGCGCGACTGTTTCGGGATTTGACAGGATCGCCTGGGCCTACCTGTCGGCCACTCGGAAGTGACCCCATATAAGGAAACTGGCGGAGGTTTTTTGAACAGTGCCTCCTCATTTTCTCCTCCCTTGCCTCCAGATTCATCCACTGCGCCCACCAACTTGCCCGGCGCCGCTGCTCCGTTCCAGCCTCGTCGGCGACAATGGTAAAAGAGAAGACGGCGGCTTTGGAGCGGGCGAAGAAGGCAACGGCGACGGCGAAGGTGAAGGGGAGAGTGACCAGTCGAGGGGGATCCTCGTCACGGTCCCGCTTGCCGCAAGGTTGGATCCAGGGTGATTGGATCCGCTCGACCATCACCCAAAAGGATCTCGACGACCTGGCCGACGAAGGCCTGATTGCGCACGGGGCGGCGAGGCTCCCGGGGATGGAATGGCAGCCACAACCCCAGGAGGGTGAGTGTGTCCTCTTGGCGACTCATGTAGATCGAGGGTTCTCTCTGCCACTGCATCTTTTCTTTCGAGGGTTTCTGAATTTCTTTGGGGCTCAGCTTCACCACTTTACCACCAATTCCATTGCCTACCTCGCCGCTTTTGTGTCCTTGTGTGAAAACTTCTTGGGTTGTCGGCCGCACTGGGGCCTCTTCAAGCACATATTCACCTGTCGCTCTCAGACGGTGAAAAAGGCCAGCCCCAATGACGAGAGAACTCAGGTAATCCAGATGTGTGGGGGTCTCGGGTTCCAGATGAGGAGTAAGAGCGCTTTTCCAGCTATGACCCTTCCCGAGTCAGTCAGAGGGTGGCAGTCGACCTGGTTCTACTGCCAAGACCAGCCGACGCCAGGGCAGTCGACCGGGCTCCCTCCTTTCTCTATGAGTCGAGTGAACAAGCCATCCTCTTTGAAAGTAGTTCCGGAGAAGAAGGCTCAGGTTAAAATGTTGATGGAGCGAGTAGTCTAGTTGATTCGTGATGGCGTGACTGGCATCGACCTTCTGGATGTTTTCCTTCGGCGGCGCACCCAACCACTCCAGTACCGGGGCCACCCGATGTGGTTGTATTCTGGTACTGAAGACACCACTTGGGTCCACCCCGAAGAGGTCGACGATGCCACACTGGAGAGGTGGATGACTGCCATCACAAGGAACAAGGACAACCCTCATGGAGCCAGGAGGATCCCGCCACTCGACCAATCTTATGAGGCAGAGAAGGTATGATCACTTTTCTCCGATTGTATTCTCGTTCCGTCCGTTCTATTTCGTCGCGGACCAGTCGATTGACTTTTTTTCTTGATTGTTGTCGTTCAGGAAACCATCGAGTTGTACTCGATGCCCAACGGGGCACAAGCATAGGCCGAAGAGGAGGAAGGAAGTGGAAGCGAAAGTCAAGAGGAGTGGGAGTCGGATGCCGATGAGGGTGATGAAGATGCAGGCTCCGATGAGGAGGAAGAGGAGGAGGAAGTTGTGCCTCCTCGTTCCGAAAGGAGGTCCAAGCTCGCCCACGACCCTGCGGCCGAACGCGGCAAGGGAGTCGTGCCTGCTAGGCAGTCGATGAAACGCCCTTGGACAACTTCACATGCGCCGACTGAAAAGGCGTTAAAGCAACCCCGAGCGGCCCCGACAAAACCGGCGAAGTCCCTACCGAAGATGAGGATAGAGATTCCGGCTGTTTCTGGGTAACGGCATTTTTTTCATTCTTGGTCGACTCAATCGCTGACCGACTGATATTTGAAAATCGCAGTGCTGCTACTTCTGAGACTTTAGCCAGGCATGAGGATCAAGAAATGGAAGATGCTGCTACTTCTCATCCTGGTATGATCTGCGCGGTTTCGCTTTCGGTCGATTGAATCTTTATTTTTGACTTTGAACTTCTTCTACAGCTCCACCTAGCGTTGTCATCAATCTTCCTGACGATGACGATGAAGCACCACTGAGGCAGAGGAGGAGCAGGAAGGCAACTATTGGCAAGGCTGCTCAGGTTGTGTCAGCACCTGGACCACTGATTCCAGAGGGGAGCAATGTTGCTCGGGCTACCGTGTCCTTTGCGGAGCCGTTGACGGTTGCCCGCCCTTCGTCATCGAGTGCTGACCCGCCTTCTCTCTTCTCCACCTACCACGTCCCGGAGGACCAAGCAAGCACTGCCAAGGAAGCCATACGCCAGGCCGGGATTATGATGGAGCAGGTGAAGGCGATCCGAACCGCCAGCCAAGCAGCTTATGACGCGAGTTCAACTCTCCAGAGTAATGTCCAGGTTAGTTAAACATCGACTGGAAATCTTGAAATTTGTCATGCACCCACTGGGTGTGTCAATTCTACGGTGGACTGCTGGCAGTCGATTGTAGTCCTTGTGTCTTGAGATTTCTCACTTTACTTGTTTCGCTCGAGCTTGGTCGAGTGGAACAATAAAACTGGTGGGGGCATGCTGAGTGCACCCACTGGGTGTAGTCCCCGAGACCGTGGTCGATTGCTGGCAGTCGACTATGGTCTGATTTCTTTTTACTACTGACAGTTAACTGCTTCCGATCGACTGATCGACTCTGAGTCTAGCTGATAGAACTAGTGGGGGCACGCTGAGTGCACCTACTGGGTGTAGTCCCCGAGACTACAGTTAAATGTTTAGATTCAGTTGTAGTCTTAGAAATACTACGATTTTTCTTTTAATCACTCGGAAGTGATCTGTCGTTGATGTCTGTCGACTGATCTTTGGCAGAAATCTTGTGACCTTATTTCTCGTTATACCGAATTGGAGAACAAGCATATCCAGCTTGAACTTGACCAGAAGCTTGTCCAAGAGAACTTTACGAAGTCGAAGGAGGAGGCAAAAGGTATGTTTGGTGAGAATCTTGACAACTGTCCTTGCTTCTTGCCTGTCTCCGAGTCTGATCTTATTGTGATTTTTGCATAAAAACTGAGGGATGCTCTGAAGAAGAAGGACCTTGACCTCGCTGAGGCGCAGAAAGCGGCTTCGGACAAAAAAAACTTGCAGAAGAGAAGTTGGCTTCTGTTAACAAACTTGAAGAGGAAAACTCTAATCTGAAAGCTGCTCTCGACATGGCCAACCAAGAAGTCACTCGACTGAAGAACGCCAATATGGTCCTGAGCGACAAAGCTGGCGAACTGGCAGGAAAGAAGAATGACTTGGAGGTTTATCTGGGAGGACTCACCAAGAAGCTATTCTTCATGCTAGAAGGTAACCCCTTATCCCCGATTGGTAATTACTGACTTGCTATAAGGGCATTAGCTTAACCTTGAATCGTGTCCACAGAATTCTACCAAAACTTTGAAGAGGAGACCAGCGAGTGGAGACTGGCTTGGATCCCATCAATTCTCCGGTGAAGGATGAAACCGCTATGAACGTGCTCCGCCTTGAGTCTCGCGTTGCTGCAGTGATCGATTACCTTGCAAGACTGAAGGCCACAACGTCGCGCATCGACACATCGCTCTGGCCAGAAGAAACGCTTCAGAACGACCTTGAGTCGCTGATGACTGGATTGAACGAAGTTCCGAGTCGAGTGCAAGAATGGAAGAAGTCTTCTGCCAGGTGCGGTGCTGATGTCGCTCTGTCCTTGGTCCGCGTCCACTGCAAGGAAGCCAGAGAAGACAAGCTGGTGTCTCTCAAGGTGGCCAACACTAGGAAGCATGACTTCCGTTCTTTCATGGAGACCTTCATCGCGGCTGCCACTCGGATCGCAGATGGGATCGACCTGGACGAGTTTGTTGCGCCTTCCAGCCCTCCGCAGGAGGGGTAAAAAACTTCTATGCTCGATGATTTGAATTTTCCTCGGAATGCTAAGTGATTTTTGTAACCGACAAACTTTAACAGGCTTGACGCCTGAGTACTTCTGGGTCCGTAGGACGTTATCCGAACTTGATTTGCCGTCGAAATACATTTGCTTCTTTCGGACAACCATCTTCTTTGGATTGAAGTATATACTAGCATCTGTAATGCTCTTTTGCAGGTATTTGTGAAGCAAAAATTGCAGTCGACTTGTGCTCGTCATGTTTGGGTGAGTGCTGGGCTACAACCAAGCTTCCGAGTGGAAAACTTGCTCTCCACTCGACCGGATTTAGAGACTTAGGCGAGCACTGGGCTGCAGCTAAGCCCCCAAGTGGGAGGTTTGCTCTCCACTCAGAAGGATTTTAAAAACTTAGGCGAGCACTGGGCTGCAGCTAAGCCCCCGAGTGGGAGGTTTGCTCTCCACTCGGTAGGATTTTAAAAACTTAGGCGAGCACTGGGCTGCAGCTAAGCCCCCGAGTGGGAGGTTTGCTCTCCACTCGGTAGGATTTTAAAAACTTAGGCGAGCACTGGGCTGCAGCTAAGCCCCGAGTGGGAGGTTTGCTCTCCACTCGGTAGGATTTTAGAAACTTAGGCGAGCACTAGGCTGTAGCTAAGCCCTCGAGTGGGAGGTTTGCTGTCAGGACCCCGACTCGATGTCACATCGATCTAGCCGGTAACACTTCATATCACTTTGCGGCCTCACGCACGGTATTCCCACGGGTGTCGCCTTACCTTTGCCCGGGACCGTTTGCGCCTTTTGGCTCACGTATATGATAGTGTCGCTAGCATCCATATGATAAAGAGCCCGGGCTGACATGACTAGTCGTAAACCCAAAGTGGCACAGACTTACAGGGACAGGCATCCATGACCCAGCTTCGAACGTGTCGGTCATCAGCAAGTGGGTCCGGGCTGTAGCACTGGGCTAGCAGGACTCCGGTAAACCGGGCTGTAGCGGGCTAACAGGACTCCGGTACTCAAAGCGTGACATTTCCCCGAAGGGACAGACACAGGAACGAAGAAGGACACATGCCGGCCAGCCTAAGTGTTCCAGAGCAGTAGCAAGCTACCATGGCTCAGCGGTAACACTAGGAGACATTTCCCGGTAAGAGAGGCTACTAAAGATAAACAACTAGATAGTCAGATCCCACACATACCAAGCATTTCAATCATACACACAATATGCTCGATATGTGTAAATACAACGGAGCATTACAACATGACTCTATGACACAAGTACTTTATTTAAGGCTCAGGGAGCCATACATATCAAACACACAGGTACGGGTCTCACGACCCAACATACAAGTCATACAGTCATACAAGCCAACAGCGGAAGTAACTTGTCTGAGTACAGACAACTAGTAAAATAAAAGAGGCTTGGAAGCCTAACTATACTATGTGGTCCATCACAAGCTCAGGGTCACCACCTGGGTCTTTAGCCTACTCGTTGATGTCAACGTCTACATAGAACCCATCAGAAGGGGTTGCAGCGTCTTCTGTAAAAATGTAGATTATAGCAACATGAGTACAAAGGTACTCAGCAAGACTTACATCAGATCCTACATACATGCATAGTATCAAGAAGGGTTGGTGGAGTTATTGCAGCAAGCCAGCTTTGACTCTTGGCTAGACTATCCTACGATACTCCATTTGAAACAGTTTTGTGCACACGAGTCCACTATTCACCACTTCAATACACTACCGAGGATCCACCTCCGTCTTCCTACGGAAGAGCCATCCTCGGCACTCACACTTATCTTGAGGCTTTTAATAGTTTCCATTTACTTGTCTATGAACTGTATAGGCAACCAAGTAGTCCTTTACCGCGGACGCGGCTATTCGAATAGATCATGTTAACCCTGCAGGGGTGTACTTCTTCATACATGTTTCCACCACTTAGCGTCTGCACACGACATGTGCTCGGCAGACTTCAAGCGAAAGCCGACGTGGGTGTAGACCACGACCTACCTAAACACTTAAGCCTCTAGTCCAGGTTTATCGCCTATTCAGGTTCCATCCGCAGGGAGTCCGGCCGAGGTTTCCCATACGGCCCCGAACGATGTGAACAGGGTTCCCGAGATACCTAACGGGTATTCGGTACACCCGGCCACGTACCTACCGCATCACAGCCCACCCCTACGGTCAGCGCTGTCCACGGCCTCCAGTAGGCTACAAACACCAGAAACTACTTGCAACTCCTGGACAGAGAGCTAGGGTGAATAAGAAGTCGAGCGGGGTCATATTTCAGGGCCCAATGCATGGTAGTAGCTGTATCTTAAATCACACATACAGATCTCAGTGCTTAAGGTCGGCTTCAATGAAACAACCCACCATGTACTCCTACATGGCCTCTCATCGATACCTTTACCAATCGTGTTCACCGCACCACTCTTATTACCGACATAAACATTTCACTCTAGCCCATCACCCAGATGAACCAGACCTGACACGACTCTAAGCATAGCAGGCATAGCAAGGTAGGAACAACACATACATATGGCTCAATCAACTCCTACACATGCTAGTGGGTTTCATCTAGTTACTGTGGCAATGACAGGTCATGCAGAGGAAATGGGTTCAACTACCGTAGCACACAGCAGTTTGAATCGCGTTGTCTTAATGCAGTAAAAGAGAGCAGGAGCGAGAACATGGGATTGTATCGATATGATCAAATGGTTGGTTGCTTGCCTGATGGTTCGTTGCACGGATACGGTTCTTCGTTAGGGTAATCACGGTACTCCTCGGGAACAGATCCTGTCGCAAAGGATACCGATACACAACATTACCAAACAATATGCAACAATATGATGCATGCATGGAACATGGCAATATGAGTGTGTTGGGCTAATGCAACTAAAGCCAGAAGTGTTTGAGCAAATTTGAATCAAAGATTCAAATTTCAAATTCAAATATGGCCTTTTAAAGTGCCTTTCCTTGTTCTGATTAAAACATCAATTTAACTTGTTTGGTCATGCATGAAAATAGTACAGATGGATAGATTGGATTTTTCTGATCATTTTTCATATATAATTTGTCCAATTTGGAGTTACAGAATAAAAGTTATGAATTTTTGAAGTTTAAATAATATTCTGAATTTCCTGATTTAATTTAAATCCAGAAATATCATTTACTGCGTCAGCCTGACATCACAGTGACATCAGCAGGTCAACAGAGCTGGCTCGGGTCAAACCTGACGTGTGGGGTCCACACGTCAGTGTCACAGGGGCTAATCCCGCGTTGACCCCGGGCTGGTTAGCTTTGACTAAGCCCTGGGCCCACTTGTCAGCGTCTGTAGGTGGTGGTTTAGTGGCTAATTAACTAGGCCACGTCAGCTCGCCGGAGTTCTGGCCGGCGGCGACCAACAGTGCGGCGGCGATAGTGGTTTTGGTCGTTTCGGCCACCAAATGGACCGCGGAGATCACCGGAGTGAAGCTGAGGACGACCCGCGGCTCTTGGCGGAGTCCGTTGGGGTCGGGGTGGCCGGAGTTGACGGCGGTGAGCTCGGTTGCGGCCGCCGGGGTTCGGTCGTGCACGGGAGTGGTGCTGGAGCTCGAAGTCGAGCAAAGTGAGGCGCTAGGGATGCTCTACTGGGTTCTGTGAACGCGTTGGACTCGCCGGGGTGACCAAATGGTCACCGGAGCTGCGTCGACGGCGAGCTCGGCGACGGCGGAGGTTCGGCCGTGGTGGGAAGGAGGCTATGGTGAGGGAACGAGGGGGAGAAGAGGGGGAAACGGTGGCGTAGCTCACCGCGGTTGCAGTGGGCGTCGAAGCGGGCTCGGGGATGCGCTGGAGACGGCGAATTCGTCGGCGACGGTGGTCGGAGCCCGAAGAGGGGAACGGCGACGTGGCGGCGATGCAGGGCTTCCGGGGACTCGTGGAGCGGTGGGGAGGAAGAGGGAGTTGTGGCGGAGCTTCTGAGCTACTCGGGGGAGCGAGGGGTGGCCGGAGACAGTGGCTACGGCGAACGGCGGCGATGGTGTGCTTCGGCCGAGAGCGAGAGAGAGCGAGGGAGAAACGGGGGAGAGTGAGCGAGAGCAGGGGGAGAGGCGTGGCGTCGTCCAGGGCGTCGAGTGAGGAGGGGAGGCCAGGCAAGCAGGCGAGCAGGTGGCGTGGCGCGGTGGCGCGCGCGCGCCGGCCACACTCCCCTCCCTCTGTCTGGACGAAGACGACAGAGGAGGGAGGTGGGCTGGGCTGGCTGGGCCAGCCAGCTGGCTGGGCCGCACAGTGGAGGAGCCCAGGTAGGTTTTTCCCCCTTCTATTTATTTTCTGTTTTCTGTTTTATTTAATACTTCTGCAACTGTGTTGAATTAATTAAAATACCTAGGCAACGCCAAAATTCACCAAACTACTCCTGGTCCATAGTTGGATTATTTCCAACATGAAACATTTTAGTTTGGAGATATTTGAGCATTTAAATATTTTATATTATTTTAAATGCCCAAATTCAAATAGTTATGATTTAATTCAAAAACCCTAGGATGGCCTAGAAAAATGTGCACCACTTTTGTCAGAGGTTCTGAACCAAGGCTAAAATGATGGACATTTTAGAAGGGCATTTCAGGTTCATTGAAAAATTATTTTAGTAACCCTAGTTGGTTTCAGAGGGGACTGGGGGTTCTGTCATCCCCATTTCAAGTTTCTGATGAAAGAGTAAACATGATGCAACACTCTAATGCATGACTAGCTAGGGTGTGACAACTCACCCCCACTCAAAAGAATCTCGTCCCGAGATTTGGGTTCCTCCGAGAAGAAGGCGGGGTATTCAAGTCGAAGACGATCCTCCCTTTCCCAAGTTGCTTCATCTTCAGAGTGATGTGACCATTGAACCTTGAGAAACTTGATATTATGACGTCGCGTGGTACGTTCGGTTTGATCGAGGATGCGAATGGGGTACTCTCGATATGTAAGATTATCTTGGAGATCAAGCGTTTCGTGGTCCACTTCACGGATAGGATCCGAGAAGCAACGTCTGAGTTGAGAAACGTGGAAGACATCGTGAACTCTGGAGAGGTGCGGAGGTAGTTCCAATTGGTAGGCAACTTCTCCTCGTTTGGCAAGAATGCGAAAAGGTCCAATGTAACGAGGAGCCAATTTGCCTTTGATACCGAAACGATGGGTTCCCTTCAGAGGGGTGACCCGAAGGTAAGCCTTCTCGTCAACCTCGAAAGTCATAGCCTTATGTTTTCGGTCATATTGACTCTTTTGACGGGATTGGGCTGTTTTCAACTTTTCACGAACGATACGAACTTGTTCTTCTGCTTCCTGAATCATATCCGGGCCAAAGAATTGTCTTTCCCCGGTTTCTGACCAGTTAAGGGGTGTTCGACATCGTCGTCCATAGAGAACTTCAAAAGGGGCTTTACCCAAGCTAGATTGATAGCTGTTGTTGTAAGCGAATTCGGCAAATGGAAGGCACTTCTCCCAGTCCATTCCGAAAGAGATAACGGAGGCTCGGAGCATGTCTTCTAGAATTTGGTTGACGCGTTCCACTTGACCACTTGACTGAGGGTGGAAAGCGGTGCTAAAGGAGAGACGGGTTCCCATAGCATTTTGGAAACTTTCCCAAAATCGAGAGGTGAAAAGACTTCCTTGATCCGAATTGATTTCCAAAGGAACACCATGGAGAGACACTATCCGGGAGATGTATAAGTCTGCCAGCTGACTAGCGGTTATACTCTCACGAATAGGTAGGAAATGAGCTACCTTGGAAAGACGATCGACCAAGACGAAAATAGCATTATTCCCTCTCTTGGTCCTGGGAAAACCGGTAATGAAATCCATACCAATTTTATCCCATTTCCATTCAGGAATAGCTAAGGGTTGAAGGGTGCCAGCAGGCCGTTGGTGCTCTGCTTTTACACGACGACAGACGTCGCAATTTGCAATATACTGAGCAATTTCTCTCTTCATCCTAGTCCACCAGAACCTCTGGCATAGGTCCTGATACATCTTAGTACTACCGGGATGAATGGTGAGAGGAGATTCATGGGCCTCCTTAAGGATCAACTGCCGCAGATGCTGGTTCTTGGGAACCACTAGACGATTCTCAAAGTGCACAACACCATGATCATTTGTGGAGAAACAACTAGCACCTCCGCTAGCAATGTTCTCCTTGATTTTAGATATTCCCTTATCTCGCTTTTGGGCAGCGATGATTTGATCCGTAAGAGTAGGTTTTGCCACCAAGGTGAAAAGAAAACCTTGAGGTACAATGTGAAGGTTAAGCTTCCGAAATTCCTCATGGAGAAGCGGTTGACTTTGTTGTAACATCAGATTGTTACAATAAGATTTACGACTTAGCGCATCAGCCATGACATTGGCTTTCCCTGGGGTATAGGTTATTCCTAAGTCGAAGTCTGTGATCAATTCAACCCAACGTCTCTGCCTGAGATTCAAATCCGGTTGGGTGAAGATGTACTTCAGACTTTGGTGATCAGTGAATATTTCGCAACGATTACCGAGGAGGTAATGTCGCCAGGTCTTAAGTGCATAGACTACGGCTGCAAGTTCTAGGTCATGAGTAGGATAATTCTCCTCATGTGGGTGCAATTGCCGTGAAGCGTAAGCAATTACGTGTCGATCTTGCATAAGAATGCAACCTAGTCCTTGTCGCGAGGCGTCGCAGTAGATAACGAAGTCCTTGGAGAAGTCTGGCGGTACCAGTACGGGAGCAGAGGTCAGGCGTCTTTTCAGTTCCTGAAAACTGTGCTCACATTGTGGAGTCCATTCGAACTTCTTATCTTTCTTGAGGAGTTCGGTTAGAGGTTTAGCAACTTTGGAGAAGTTCTCGACAAAGCGACGGCAATAGCTCGCTAAGCCTAGAAAACTCCGAACTTGCTTGACCGATTCGGGTGGAGTCCAATCAAGGACGGCTTGAACTCGCTCAGGGTTAACCGCAATACCTTTACCAGATATTACATGACCCAGATAGGTCACTTCTGGCTACCAGAATTCACATTTAGAAAATTTGGCATAAAGGCGATGCTCTCGAAGTTTCTGCAACACTAGTCTTAGATGTTCGGCATGTTCTTCCTCGTTCTTGGAGTAGATGAGTATATCATCGAGATAAACTACGACGAATTTATCCAAATACTCCATGAAAATTGAGTTCATTAACCGAGAAAAGGTGGCTGGAGCGTTGGTTAAACCGAAGGACATGACGGTGTACTCGTATTGGCCATAACGAGTAACAAAGGCCGTTTTAGGAATGTCCCCGTTTCTGATTTTGATTTGATGGTAGCCCAACCTCAAATCCATCTTAGAGAAGACTGAAGATCCAGCGAGCTGATCATACAGGTCGTTGATCCTGGGAGGTGGATATTTGTTCTTGATCGTGACCAAATTGACAGGTCGGTAATCTACAACCATCCGGTCCGTACCATCCTTCTTCTTAACGAATAGGACGGGGCAAGCCCATGGAGATGAACTAGGGCGGATGAAGCCCTTTTTCAAGGATTCATCAAGTTGTTTCTTAAGCTCGGCTAGTTCTAGGGGTGCCATCTTATAAGGTCTTCTAGCAATCGGAACGGTTCCGGGGATGAGGTCTATTACAAACTCAACATCCCTATCAGGTGGAACACCTGGCAATTCCTCTGGAAAGACATCCGGGAAGTCACGGACTACCGGAACGTCCTCAAGGTCTGGTAAAGGGCTGGCGTTAAGAGAATGTAATTGTCGCTTGGCTATTCGGGTCAAGACATTGACTATCTTTCCCGAAGGATGGGTGAGTTGAACAGTCCTAGAGAAGCAATCAATTTTGGCTTGATGAGCTGACATCCAGTCCATACCCAAAATGATATTAATATCTGAAGATTTAAGGGCTATCAAAGATGCGAGAAAAACAAGTCTGTCGACTTGGATTTCATTTCCATGGCTTACTCTAGAAGTTTGCCATTTGGATCCCGGAGTTTGAATTACCATAGAGGATGGCAAGTCACAGAATGCAACGTTATGCAAACGAGCATAATTTTCAGATATAAAAGAATGAGAGGCTCCTGTATCGAAAAGAACAGATGCCGGGTGGCAATTAACAAGAAGCGTACCGAGAACGACGTTGGGATCTTCTTGAGCTTCTTCAGCAGAGACACAGTTGACATGGCCACGTGAAGCGGTGACCGGTTTAGCATGGAATACTTTCCCTGTCGGCTTGCCACGGCCAACAGCTTTAGCAGATTGATTGGGGTTGGTCTGGGGACACTCACGCATATAATGACCAGATTCCCCACACTTGAAACAAGTCACGGAACTGGTACGTGGAGGAGCATTATTGGTTGGACCCCCATAGGGCTTAGCTGGAGCAGACTGTTGAGCGGGGCGAGGCGCCTGGAAAGATGGCCTCGGTGTGAACCTGGGTGGCAAGGCGGTGTTGGGTACCCACACGCGGCGCTTCTGAGGACCAGCACCGGATGAGGAACCCATGTCACGTCCATGCTTGCATGTTGCGTCATAGTCTGTCTGACCAGTTTCAGCACTGATGGCTTTGTTGACAAGTTTCGAAAAAGATGTGCACTCATGCAGACGAAGGTCGCGGCGAAGCTCAGGACTAAGGCCCTTGCGGAACCTTGCTTGCTTCTTGGCGTCAGTAGAAACTTCCTCGGTTGCATATCGTGCAAGATTACCACACTCCCTGCTATAGACATCCACAGAAAGTCGGCCTTGGGTGAAATTACAAAATTCTTCACGCTTGTGGTCCATGAGACCCTCCGGAAAGAGTACAAACTAGGTCATATCCCACGAGTCACGCAGGATGATAGACGACACAGCTAGTGCGAAATAGTGATACTACTACTAACTCAGACCGATCCGTAGTAGTCCTCGTAGAAGTCACCTCCATAGCCTGGAAGTTCAACATGATCATCCGGAAACAGACGGTCTCGCGGAGCTTGTGGACCATAGGGACTAGGATGAGGCCTTGGACCAACAAACGGTGGCCTGCGGGGACCGCGAGGTGGGGTGATGCCTCCTACATCACGCCAAACCATCACGTCTGGCAGAGCAGATCTCACAGGATAGAGATCACGCATATCTGAATATCCAGCTTGCACCGCCGGTGCGAACCGAGTCAAAGTGGCCCAGTGGTCAGCACGGGTATTGAAGAGCTCTAACCTTAAGGCCCGATTTTCACGGTCCTTATCCTCGAGCATCTCAGCAGTGGTGCGAGTCCGTGAATCCTCCTGAGTGGAGTCAGCATAGATAGCCTGGAGATACCCTTGTGCTCCCGGAAGTGATCCTGGCATATACCGGAAGTCAGAGTCCCGAAATAGACCAGATCTGACTCGCATAATGGTCATCATAGAGTAGGCGGCATCCTGCACAACCATCTCGATAGTAACCCCGAGTCCATAGGAGCAGTGAAGAGGCTCAGTGGATCCAGGATAAGATGGAAATATCCTGACAGTGCAGAGATACTGGCTTTGATTAAAATCTCGGAATTGCTCTTCGACCGTGTACTCAGGATACCAGCGATATCCAGCCTCAGTCATTACCCTGACCAACTTAGCAGTATGGCCGGGTACATCTAGGCATCGAGTCAGGCGAACCACTTGATTGAGGTCGCGAGTGGCCATCTGAAAGCACAGTTATAATGCAAAGGCATTAGAATTTCTAGCAAAATTTCGGCAGCATAACAGCTGTAAATGCTCAAAAAGGATATTGAGACATTTGACAAAGGATTTCGTACACACTCAACATCATCATATCAAGTCTTGAAACCATTCCTACAACATAATGTGGTAGAAGAACTGAGCTAGGCTGATAACCATCAAACTTATAAGGTACTACTGATTAGTAACACGTGAACCTGATAGAGAGAACAAATCCTAATTCCTTAACCCCCGGTGGAAGAATGGACTGACTCAGATCAGAAAGTCATAAGGTATAAGGAGTAAAAAGAGCCTTACGTTCCATCCCACAAGCAATTCCCCTACATATAACTAAAGAATTTCTAGACTCAACATCGACCAGTTTGGCTTGGAGAACCTACAGGCAGTCCGGCTCTGATGCCAACGCTGTCAGGACCCCGACTCGATGTCACATCGATCTAGCCGGTAACACTTCATATCACTTTGCGGCCTCACGCACGGTATTCCCACGGGTGTCGCCTTACCTTTGCCCGGGACCGTTTGCGCCTTTTGGCTCACGTATATGATAGTGTCGCTAGCATCCATATGATAAAGAGCCCGGGCTGACATGACTAGTCGTAAACCCAAAGTGGCACAGACTTACAGGGACAGGCATCCATGACCCAGCTTCGAATGTGTCGGTCATCAGCAAGTGGGTCCGGGCTGTAGCACTGGGCTAGCAGGACTCCGGTAAACCGGGCTGTAGCGGGCTAACAGGACTCCGGTACTCAAAGCGTGACATTTCCCCGAAGGGACAGACACAGGAACGAAGAAGGACACATGCCGGCCAGCCTAAGTGTTCCAGAGCAGTAGCAAGCTACCATGGCTCAGCGGTAACACTAGGAGACATTTCCCGGTAAGAGAGGCTACTAAAGATAAACAACTAGATAGTCAGATCCCACACATACCAAGCATTTCAATCATACACACAATATGCTCGATATGTGTAAATACAACGGAGCATCACAACATGACTCTATGACACAAGTACTTTATTTAAGGCTCAGGGAGCCATACATATCAAACACACAGGTACGGGTCTCACGACCCAACATACAAGTCATACAGTCATACAAGCCAACAGCGGAAGTAACTTGTCTGAGTACAGACAACTAGTAAAATAAAAGAGGCTTGGAAGCCTAACTATACTATGTGGTCCATCACAAGCTCAGGGTCACCACCTGGGTCTTTAGCCTACTCGTTGATGTCAACGTCTACATAGAACCCATCAGAAGGGGTTGCAGCGTCTTCTGTAAAAATGTAGATTATAGCAACATGAGTACAAAGGTACTCAGCAAGACTTACATCAGATCCTACATACATGCATAGTATCAAGAAGGGTTGGTGGAGTTATTGCAGCAAGCCAGCTTTGACTCTTGGCTAGACTATCCTACGATACTCCATTTGAAACAGTTTTGTGCACACGAGTCCACTATTCACCACTTCAATACACTACCGAGGATCCACCTCCGTCTTCCTACGGAAGAGCCATCCTCGGCACTCACACTTATCTTGAGGCTTTTAATAGTTTCCATTTACTTGTCTATGAACTGTATAGGCAACCAAGTAGTCCTTTACCGCGGACGCGGCTATTCGAATAGATCATGTTAACCCTGCAGGGGTGTACTTCTTCATACATGTTTCCACCACTTAGCGTCTGCACACGACATGTGCTCGGCAGACTTCAAGCGAAAGCCGACGTGGGTGTAGACCACGACCTACCTAAACACTTAAGCCTCTAGTCCAGGTTTATCGCCTATTCAGGTTCCATCCGCAGGGAGTCCGGCCGAGGTTTCCCATACGGCCCCGAACAATGTGAACAGGGTTCCCGAGATACCTAACGGGTATTCGGTACACCCGGCCACGTACCTACCGCATCACAGCCCACCCCTACGGTCAGCGCTGTCCACGGCCTCCAGTAGGCTACAAACACCAGAAACTACTTGCAACTCCTGGACAGAGAGCTAGGGTGAATAAGAAGTCGAGCGGGGTCATATTTCAGGGCCCAATGCATGGTAGTAGCTGTATCTTAAATCACACATACAGATCTCAGTGCTTAAGGTCGGCTTCAATGAAACAACCCACCATGTACTCCTACATGGCCTCTCATCGATACCTTTACCAATCGTGTTCACCGCACCACTCTTATTACCGACATAAACATTTCACTCTAGCCCATCACCCAGATGAACCAGACCTGACACGACTCTAAGCATAGCAGGCATAGCAAGGTAGGAACAACACATACATATGGCTCAATCAACTCCTACACATGCTAGTGGGTTTCATCTAGTTACTGTGGCAATGACAGGTCATGCAGAGGAAATGGGTTCAACTACCGTAGCACACAGCAGTTTGAATCGCGTTGTCTTAATGCAGTAAAAGAGAGCAGGAGCGAGAACATGGGATTGTATCGATATGATCAAATGGTTGGTTGCTTGCCTGATGGTTCGTTGCACGGATACGGTTCTTCGTTAGGGTAATCACGGTACTCCTCGGGAACAGATCCTGTCGCAAAGGATACCGATACACAACATTACCAAACAATATGCAACAATATGATGCATGCATGGAACATGGCAATATGAGTGTGTTGGGCTAATGCAACTAAAGCCAGTAGGGTTTGAGCAAATTTGAATCAAAGATTCAAATTTCAAATTCAAATATGGCCTTTTAAAGTGCCTTTTCTTATTCTGATTAAAACATCAATTTAACTTGTTTGATCATGCATGAAAATAGTACAGATGGATAGATTGGATTTTTCTGATCATTTTTCATATATAATTTGTCCAATTTGGAGTTACAGAATAAAAGTTATGAATTTTTGAAGTTTAAATAATATTCTGAATTTCCTGATTTAATTTAAATCCAGAAATATCATTTACTGCGTCAGCCTGACATCACAGTGACATCAGCAGGTCAACAGAGCTGGCTCGGGTCAAACCTGACGTGTGGGGTCCACACGTCAGTGTCACAGGGGCTAATCCCGCGTTGACCCCGGGCTGGTTAGCTTTGACTAAGCCCTCGGCCCACTTGTCAGCGTCTGTAGGTGGTGGTTTAGTGGCTAATTAACTAGGCCACGTCAGCTCGCCGGAGTTCTGGCCGGCGGCGACCAACAGTGCGGCGGCGATAGTGGTTTTGGTCGTTTCGGCCACCAAATGGACCGCGGAGATCACCGGAGTGAAGCTGAGGACGACCCGCGGCTCTTGGCGGAGTCCGTTGGGGTCGGGGTGGCCGGAGTTGACGGCGGTGAGCTCGGTTGCGGCCGCCGGGGTTCGGTCGTGCACGGGAGTGGTGCTGGAGCTCGAAGTCGAGCAAAGTGAGGCGCTAGGGATGCTCTACTGGGTTCTGTGAACGCGTTGGACTCGCCGGGGTGACCAAATGGTCACCGGAGCTGCGTCGACGGCGAGCTCGGCGACGGCGGAGGTTCGGCCGTGGTGGGAAGGAGGCTACGGTGAGGGAACGAGGGGGAGAAGAGGGGGAAACGGTGGCGTAGCTCACCGCGGTTGCAGTGGGCGTCGAAGCGGGCTCGGGGATGCGCTGGAGACGGCGAATTCGTCGGCGACGGTGGTCGGAGCCCGAAGAGGGGAACGGCGACGTGGCGGCGATGCAGGGCTTCCGGGGACTCGTGGAGCGGTGGGGAGGAAGAGGGAGTTGTGGCGGAGCTTCTGAGCTACTCGGGGGAGCGAGGGGTGGCCGGAGACAGTGGCTACGGCGAACGGCGGCGACGGTGTGCTTCGGCCGAGAGCGAGAGAGAGCGAGGGAGAAACGGGGGAGAGTGAGCGAGAGCAGGGGGAGAGGTGTGGCGTCGTCCAGGGCGTCGAGTGAGGAGGGGAGGCCAGGCAAGCAGGCGAGCAGGTGGCGTGGCGCGGTGGCGCGCGCGCGCGCCGGCCACACTCCCCTCCCTCTGTCTGGACGAAGACGACAGAGGAGGGAGGTGGGCTGGGCTGGCTGGGCCAGCCAGCTGGCTGGGCCGCACAGTGGAGGAGCCCAGGTAGGTTTTTCCCCCTTCTATTTATTTTCTGTTTTCTGTTTTATTTAATACTTCTGCAACTGTGTTGAATTAATTAAAATACCTAGGCAACGCCAAAATTCACCAAACTACTCCTGGTCCATAGTTGGATTATTTCCAACATGAAACATTTTAGTTTGGAGATATTTGAGCATTTAAATATTTTATATTATTTTAAATGCCCAAATTCAAATAGTTATGATTTAATTCAAAAACCCTAGGATGGCCTAGAAAAATGTGCACCACTTTTGTCAGAGGTTCTGAACCAAGGCTAAAATGATGGACATTTTAGAAGGGCATTTCAGGTTCATTGAAAAATTATTTTAGTAACCCTAGTTGGTTTCAGAGGGGACTGGGGGTTCTGTCATCCCCATTTCAAGTTTCTGATGAAAGAGTAAACATGATGCAACACTCTAATGCATGACTAGCTAGGGTGTGACATTTGCTCTCCACTCGGTAGGATTTTAGAAACTTAGGCGAGCGCTGGGCTGCAGCTAAGCCCCCGAGTGGGAGGTTTGCTCTCCACTCGGTAGGATTTTCGTGGCACGGCTTTGGAGGAGAAGGTAGCAGTCGACCTGCGCTTCCTCCTCCTTGCGGAACGCATGTTGTGTTTGTGACGTAGCTCGGAGGGAGGAAGCAGGGGTCGACCTGCGCCTCGTCCTCCTTGCGAAGCGTACGATGTCTTTTATTCTTAGGCGAACACTAGGTTGCAGCTAAGCCTCCGAGTGGAAGGCTGTCTTACCACTCGGTAGGATTTTCAAAAACTTAGGCGAGCACTGGGCTGCAGCTAAGCCTCCGAGTGGAAGGCTGGCTTACCACTCGGTAGGATTTTTAGAAACTTAGGCGAGCACTGGGCTGCAGCTAAGCCTCCGAGTGGAGGGCTGGCTTACCACTCGGTAGGATTTTCAAAAACTTAGGCGAGCACTGGGCCGCAGCTAATCCCCCGAGTGGAAGGCTGGCTTACCACTCGGTAGGATTTTGTTTACTTAGGCGAGTACTTGGACTGCAGCTAAGCCTCTGAGTGGAAAGCTGGCTTACCACTCGGTAGGATTTCGTTTAACTTAGGCGAAACGGATTCGCAGCTAAGCCTCCGAGTGGAAGGCTGGCTTATCACTCGGTAGGATTTTTTACAAGCTTAGGCGAAACGGGTTCACAGCTAAGCCACCCACTGGGGGACAGATTTATGAGAACAAAAGCAATAACAATTACTGCAAAAATTATGAAACTCTTGTCTTTGATGAATACACTACAGGAGTACTTTTATTACAACTCATCCGAGTGAAAAACTTATGTATAAAAAGGGTTGAGCAGGTCCGCGTTCCATGCTCTGGGCTCGTCAATCTGGTGCTCGACATTGTAAAGGCGGTATGCCCCATTATGGAGAACCTTGGTGACGATGAAGGGACCTTCCCAAGTACGAGCAAGCTTGTGTGGTTTCTGCTGATCCACTAGGAGAACTAAATCTCCCTCCTGGAAAGCTCGACTCTTCACATTTCTGGCATGGAAGCGACGCAAGTCCTGCTGGTAAATGGTCGATCGGATCAAGGCCATCTCTCTTTCTTCTTCTAGAAGGTCAACCGCGTCCTGTCGGGCTTGCTCTGCTTTAGCTTCGGTGTAGAGTTCAACTCGGGGTGCGTTGTGAAGTAGGTCACTCGACAAGACTGCTTCAGCTCCGTAGACCAAGAAGAACGGAGTCCTCCCAGTCGACCAGTTTGGTGTGATCCTTAATCCCCAAAGCATCGACGGAAGTTCGTCGACCCATGCGCTAGCTGCATGCTTGAGGTCACACATCAGTCAGGGTTTCAACCCTTTGAGAATTAAGCCATTTGCTCGTTCTGCTTGTCCATTCGACTAAGGGTGGGCGACTGAAGCATAGTCGACTCGTGTACCCTGAGATGCGCAGAAGGTTCTGAATTCTTCAGAGTCGAAGTTTGACCCATTGTCTGTGATGATACTGTGGGGAACTCCATATCTGAATACCAACTCCCTGATGAAGCTGACGGCGGTGCCGGCATCCAGATTCTTGATGGGTTTAGCCTCAATCCACTTAGTGAACTTGTCGACTGCTACCAATACATGGGTGTAGCCGTTTCTGCCTGTTCTCAGTGGTCCAACCATATCCAACCCGCATACAGCGAAAGGCCAGACGAGTGGAATGGTCTTCAAGGCTGAGGCGGGTTTGTGCGACATATTGGAGTAGAATTGACATCCTTCACACTTGTCGACTATCTCTTTCGCCATCTCATTTGCTCTGGGCCAGTAAACACCCGCTCGGTATGCTTTACCCACGATGGTCCGAGAGAACGCATGATGGCCACAGGTCCCTGAGTGGATGTCGTTGAGAATCATTCGACCTTCTTCCGGTGTTATGCATTTCTGGCTGACTCCAGTCGCACTTTCTCTGTACAACTGTCCCCTCATGACGGTAAAGGCTTTGGATCGGCGGACGATCTCTCGAGCCTCTTCTTCATTCTTAGGGAGCTCTTTCCTCAGAATATAGGCGATATAGGGCACTGTCTAGTCGGGAGTGATGACCAGAACTTCCATGATTAAGTCGACCACAGCTGGGACCTCAACTTCAGTCGGATCTGTGGCGCTTTTTGGATCCGGGGCTTCCTCAGTGAAAGGATCTTCTTAAACCGACGGCGTGTGAACATGCTCCAAAAACACGCCACTCGGAATGGCTTCTCTCTTGGAACCTATCTTCGCCAAGTCATCGGCTGCTTGATTTTTCAGTCGGTGGACGTGATGGAGCTCTAATCCCTCAAATTTCTTTTCCAGCTTTCTGACTGCATTGCAATAACCAGTCATGGCTGGGCTTCTGATGTCCCACTCCTTCATCACTTGGTTGACCACCAAGTCTGAGTCACCGTAGACCATGAGGCGACGGACGCCGAGTGAAATGGCCATACGCAACCCGTACAAGAGTGCTTCGTATTCTGCTTCATTGTTGGAGGAATCAAAGTGAATCTGGAGTACATATCTGAGCTTATCTCCTCGGGGGGAAACCAAGACCACTCCGTCACTGGAACCATTCAGCATTTTGGAGCCATCAAAGAACATAGTCTAGTGCTCCGAATGAACTTGGGTCGGTAACTGCTGTTCAGTCCACTCGGCGAGGAAATCTGCTATTGCTTGGGACTTGATAGCTTTCTTTGCCTCAAATCTTATATCTAGGGGAAGAAGTTCAATCGCCCATTTTGCCACTCGACCAGTTGCGTCTCTGTTGTGCAGAATCTCTGATAAGGGGGCGTCGGTGACGACTATGATGATATGGTCAGAGAAGTAGTGAGCAACTTTCTTCGTGGTCATATAAATCCCATATACAAGCTTCTGATAGTGAGGGTATCGTTGCTTGGATGGGGTCAGGACTTCGGAAATGTAATATACTAGGCGCTGAACTTTGAAGGCTTTCCCTTCTTCTTCCCGCTCGACCGTAAGTACAGTACTAACGACTTGTCCTGTGGTTGCAATGTAAAGCAGCAAAGGCTCTTTGCTGATTGGAGCAGCAAGCACCGACTGGGTGGAAAGCAGGGTTTTTAACTCTGCAAACGCTGCGTCAGCTTCAGGATTCCACTCGAACTTGTCTGACTTCTTCATCAGTCGGTAAAGAGGCAATGCCTTCTCACCGAGACGAGAGATGAATCGACTTAAAGCGGCCAAGCAACCAGTAAGCTTCTGAACATCGTGCACATGCACAAGTCGTTTCATTCGGAGTATTGTGCCTACTTTCTCTGGGTTTGCATCGATTCCCCGTTCGGAAATGAGAAAACCGAGTAATTTTCCACCAGGAACTCCGAATGTGCGCTTGGATGGGTTAAGCTTGATATCGTACCTCCTGAGGTTGGCAAATGTTTCAGCGAGGTCAGTCAGTAGGTCGGAACCTTTCCGTGACTTGACCACAATGGCATCCATGTACGCTTCCACATTCCGACTGATTTGAGTGAGCAAACACTTCTGAATCATCCTCATGAACGTGGCTCCGGCATTCTTGAGGCCGAATGGCGGGGTGACATAAAAGAAGCACCCGAATGGGGTGATGAAAACCGTTTTGTTCTCATCGGGCCCAAACAGACGGATCTGATGGTACCCGGAATAAGCGTCCAAGAAAGACAGTCGCTCACATTCCGCAGTCGAGTCGACAATTTGGTTGATGCGGGGAAGAGGAAAATGATCTTTCGGGCAGGCCCGATTGATATGCTTAAAATCGATGCACATGCGAAGCGAATTGTCCTTTTTGGGGACCATGACGACATTGGCGAGCCACTCGGAGTGGTAAATCTCTCGGATAAACTCTGCTGCTAGGAGCCGAGCCACTTCCTCGCCAATGGCCTTCCTTTTCTGGTTCGTCGAGTGTCTTCAGGTTCGTTGAGTGGAGTTCTTCTTGGTCGACTGGAAGACGGCTTCTTCTAAAGGATGTCCTTGGGGAGGGTACCTTGGTCAGGTTCATGACCCTACCCTAGGTATGTGACTTCATCAAGGAGGTCCTCGCCGCTCTTGGCCACCTGTCGGAGTATCCCACATGCTCTAAGGCTGTGTGTTGGTATGGTATCCAGTGTACTGTGAATTTTGCATGGCCCATTGAAGCATCCCTCCAGTACGGTTCCATGCCATGTAGTGGGCTTTGGTTTCTTTGTAATTGGATCGAGTGACTTGCGAGAGTGCACCCTTTTAGTTCGTACGAGGGGTTTAATGAGAGCCGGAGGATCCCAGAATTTTGTTTGGGTTTTCAAGGCACTTTCCATCACACAGTACTTCTGTACTATGGCCTCCAAGTCAGCAAAGTGTTCTATGTCACGGCGACTTATGGCGTTAAGGATTACCTTGTCTGTGCAATTTTCACAAAAGAATGAAATTGCGTCTTCCTCGCGACAGTCCTTGACCTTGCTCATTACAAGTAGGAATCTGGCCCAGAAGTGATGTACTGTCTCTTGGGGCTCTTGTCTAATGTGGGACAGATCACTTGTATCTAGGTGGGTGGGTAGATTTAAGTCCAAACCCTGACCCGATTTGAGACCAGGGGAAGAGGAGCTTCCGAGCTTGGCAGTTCGGGCTCCGGGATGTTGCCCAATTTTTCTGGCCCGCTGTCCGATTCTAGGTTCGGAGCTTGGGCCACGTCCTCCCGTGGACAGGTATCCGGCTCGGAGAGCTCGGGAATCCGGACATAGTTCATCCTCAAAATAGTGGAAGAATCACTGCATTGCTCCTCCACCACCGCTATCTGATGGGTGAGCGTCGAAGAGTTAATCTCCCTTTGGTCGGGTTTAAGCCCGATCCGATCATAGTCCGTAGCGACTCCCAGGGCGGCGATGCAATCTAAGAGCTTGTTCAGGAAGAAGAGCTCCATTGGATCCATCTGCTCGGCGAATTCTGAGCTGACATGGAGGCCGTTTTTGATGACCCGAGAAGTCATCGTCGGTGCGGCGGCCGAACGGGCGGTCATGACGAAGCCGCCTAGTTGGAGAGTTTGGCCTATAGTCAGGGCTCCCCCAGAGGTGATGTTGTCCTTGACAACAAGGCAAGCCATCAAGCCTTACCGTGATGGCACAATGGAACTCTCAATGAAATCACCAATGTCGGTGTCAAAACCGGCGGATCTCGGGTAGGGGGTCCTGAACTGTGCGTCTAAGGCAAATCGTAACAGGAGGCGGGGGACACAATGTTTACCCAGGTTCGGGCCCTCTCGATGGAGGTAATACCCTACTTCCTGTCTGATTGATCTTGATGATATGAGTATTACAAGAGTTGATCTACCACGAGATCGTAGAGGCTAAACCCTAGAAGCTAGCCTATGATTCTGATTGTTGTTGTCCTACGGACTAAACCCTCTGGTTTATATAGACAGTGGAGGGGGCTAGCGTTACACAGAGTCGGTTACAGAGAAGGAGATCTACATATCCGTATTGCTAAGCTTGCTTTCCACGCAAAGGAGAGTCCCACCCGGACACGGGACGAAGTCTTCAATCTTGTATCTTCATAGTCCAACAGTCCGACATAAGTACATAGTCCGGCTATCCGAGGACCCCCTAATCCAGGACTCCCTCAGCGGCCGAACTAGCCATGAAGGATTTAATAATCCATCTATGGCCTGCCGAAGCCATCCCCAACAACTAATTTGGGCTCGTGAAGCAACTAGTTATTGCATGTCCCCGGCTGGATGCCATCAAGCGGTCGGTCTGCATCAAAGGTGCACGAATGGCCTTCGCCCGAGTCAAGATGCATTGGGCGAAGATGGACGCCGCAAAGCTTATGACCGAGGGACCGCCCACGGGCAAGGAGCACCGCACCCCTGAGCTATATTTTGACAATGTCATGGAGGGGTCCCACATTGTGGCGGAGCAATGTGCAAAGGATGTTATGTTTCCCTGAATACATTCATGTTATCCTATCCTGTATTATGAATCAAGATCGTTATGTAATATAATGCTAGTTATTTAAAACTTTACCTCCTGTGTGGCCGTATTATTAAATCTAAGAGTTGGACAGTCGTCGGCTTCTGCCCCCACGTAGATAGTACACCGGTGTTCGGGATAAATCTAAACACTCTTTACTTCAAAGTTTGGTCCTTAAAGGACGTGTTTAGCGCAACGAACAAGGCAATCGGACTATGTGGCTTTATCACTCGCACTTAGACATAGGAGTTCGACAATGCAAGTTTAGGCGTAGCCGCTAGTATTCGTAAGTCCGAACTTGGGATGTTGTAAACGCCTGATCGGATAAAAACCAATTCATCACATAATGCAGAAAAATCGCTAAAGATTTGTAACCTCTCGAACAACTGACCCGCTCACGCCGTATCATGACAGTCAGTTTACGGCTTTCTCTACTGAGGTGCTCATCCGGATGAACCAGGACACAATCGTACTAGTTCTCCCTTTACTACCCTAGCCGATATAGAGGAATGTAAGGTAGCAAGCACAGGAGCCGGGCAACCGAATTATTGACCAAAGACATGATTCAGAGCCGATGCATGTAATGCTATAAGTTCGGAGTGCCAAACTACAATATGAAAAAGGTCTCTGGACTTTGTTGTCGTATTATGGAGCGTAATCAAGCCCCTAGCAAATTAAGGCGTACCAGAGTGTACAGGTGCAGTTTTGATTAAAATATCAAGAAAAGAATGAAATAATAGGCTAATGCTGCAAAAATTGGGCCGCAAACTATTTTTTCATTGTAGTTTGATTAATACGTCAAAACATATTTTGTACAAATAGTGCGATAAGCAACAGGGCTATTTAACATGCCACAACCAAGGGAGAGCTGTGTGCGGGTCCTCAAAAATAGATATAGCGATCGTTTAAAGAAACCACCTGGAAATTCACCCATATGCCAATGCTTCTTGCCGTCTTGGTGTATCCATCCCTCTATAGGTCCGTCAATCAGGTCACCAGGAAGGACCTGGGAAAGAAAAGAGACCACAAAATAAAAAGAAAAAGCAAAAGAGTGCGGGTCCAGGAGCAGTTGAGCCGTACTATGGACCACGATCTAGTTATGCCTTCTTCTATGCCCATGGTATTTTAAGTGCGTAGTTATGTACGCGCGGTACTAATGTCGCCGCTTCGTCAGGACTGGGATGGAGGCTGGATTGCTAGTCAAGCTCTTGATGAGCTGGACTGTCCTGCTGCAGGGCAGTTCGGACTCGTTTGACAGGGTCCGGGAGCTTGGCAGCCGAATTAAGGTTCTGCCTGAAAAGGCCGCTTTGTACTTCTGTTGCAAGGGTCGCGGTGTGCTCCTCGGTACATAGGGAGCGTTCCGTGTTTCCATTGACTGTTATGACACCGCGTGGTCTGGGCATCTTGAGCTTGAGATAAGAGTAGTGTGGCACCGCATTGAATCGAGCGAATGCGGTTCGTCTGAGCAGTGTGTGATAGCCACTGCAGAAGGGGACGATATTGAAGATCAATTCTTCGCTTCAGAAATTGTCCGGGGATCTGAAGAACACTTCCAGTGTGATTGAGCCTGTACAACAAGCCTCTACACCTGGTATGACACCTTTAAAGGTTGTTTTGGTGGGCTTGATCCTTGAGGGATCGGTACCCATTTTGTGCACTGTATCCTGATAGAGCAGGTTTAGGCTGCTACCACCGTCCATGAGGACTCGCGTAAGGTGGAATCCATCAATGATTGGGTCGAAGACCAGTGCGGATGAACCGCCATGACGGATACTGGTCGGATGGTCCCTGTAATCAAAGGTGATCGGGCAGGACAACCATGGGTTGAACTTTGGGGCGACTGGCTCCATCATGTAGACGTCCCTGTGCGCGCGCTTGCGCTCCCACTTGGGGATATGGGTAGCGTATATCATGTTTACTATTTTAACTTGGGGTGGGGGACTTCGTCCCCCTGTGTTCGGTGGTCGGGGCTCCTCGTCGCCGTCCATGCTTTGTGACCCCTTCTCTTTGTTCTCGGCATTTAACTTGCCGGCCTGTTTAAAAACCCAACACTCTCTGTTGGTATGATTTGTTGGTTTATCAGGAGTGCCATGGATTTGACATGGACGATCGAATATGCGGTCCAAACTGGACGGGCCTAGATTGTTTCTTTTGTATGGCTTCTTCCGCTGACCAGACTTAGAGCCACTGAATCCGGTGTTGACCGCCGTGTCTTCGGTATTGTCACCGTTGCTTCGACGCTTGTGTCTATTGCGTTGGGGCTTGCCGTGGCTGTTTCTGGCTGATAATCCAAGAACCAGATACTCCAGATGTCCATAACCGGGGACACGACTAAATATGATTAGTTTGTACACTCTGCAGAGGTTTGCGCACTTTTCCCCACAAGACTCAAATACATCCTTGGTCGGAGATTCGAGACACGGTCTTTCTCAAGCATTAACTCTCTACTCTAGATAGACAGTACCACCTACAACCCACTACATCTGCTAGTCTATCTCTTCAAGAGCTTGACGCAACTTACTCAACTATGCCAGAGCCCATATTGGCTTGTGGCTGCACATGGAACTTTCTAGCATGAATAATCGTATGATCCCTTTGAGCCTGTGTGGCGGACCGTAGGATGATCACATGAGTACTCCGGGATATCCTAGGACAACACTGGATTCTCCAGGTGCCCTGACAACCACTGGGTACTCCAGGGTGCCTCAAGCAATCCACCCAGATGTGTATTAAAGTAGCCACCTTAAGTTAACCATTAAGTAACAATACTCACATCTGTCATGGATACACTCACCCAAACCACGTCTACGAGCATAGCATAGCAAATAAGCATAACGTAGAAGTAACTCCCAAAGTTTGATATTAAACATGGCAATAGATTCTACCTCATCATCTACTTCCCAAAACCCACATGTTAATCAGATCCTAACCATGCAATGTTTGAGGGTTGATCTAATGCAATAAAACTTGGTAGTAAAGAGGTATGATCAAAGTGTTACTTGTCTTGCTGATGATCCGTGAAACCTAGAGACTCGTAGTAGCATGCTTCGCACTCCGAGTACTCTATTGCAAACAAACAAACATACAATAAGCACTCATATAGAAGCACGGGTAAACCTCAAATAAGAGATCTAACCAGAAAGTTCATCTTAAGAACTCCGGTTTGCAAAAAGAAACAAATCAAACAAAGCACCGAAACTCAAACTGCGAAAGAAACAAGATTCGTTTACTAATCTGGACTAAAGTTGTCGGATGTTGGGTTCCGGCAGACCCTTAAGGTTCGAACACTGGGGTGCACACGAAGATCTCTCCCCTACCGATCTACGTCCGACTGCCTCGTGAGATCTAAGCTGGAAACGATGAACAACACAAGAGACACGAGATTTATACTGGTTCGGGCCACCGATGTGGTGTAATACCCTACACCAGTGTGTGGTGTGGTGGAATGCCTCTAGGGCTGATGATGAACAGTACAAGGGAAGAACAACCTCGCGAGAGGTGTTCTTAAGCTGATGCGATGAACTGCTTGGGTGAGTTTGATCGTCTCTCCCTCTCTCTCTCTCTCTCTCTCTCTCTCTCTCTCTCTCTTTCTTTCTTTCTTTCTTTCTCTCTCTCTCTCTCAGCTGAACGTCCCTTCCAGACGCTTCTACTCTATGGTGGCTAGCTCTATTTATAGAGCCCTGGGCCTCTCCCCAAATATTGAGCGGGAAGGGCGCCAACAACGGCTTCGGAGGGGAACATCTAGTACAAGTTATCCTGACTAAAGTTGGTCTTCGGCTGCCAAAAGCACTGGTGATGACGCCGTCTTGGGCTCCAGGTGACCTCCATCCTGCCGCTCCGCTGGTGTTGGTCTCGTTGCACTGAAATGGCGACCTTTGCCTGATGCCTCGGTACTCCACGTCTGTGCTTGCCCCCTTTGCACCAAAGAGGAAACAAGGACACTGCGCAGGCCGACACCCGCCTGGCCTCGATCGTCATGGCTTGCATCACGAGCACCTCGCGAGGTACCCTGCCTTGATCACTCCGCCTCCTCGCGAGCCTGCCTGGCAAGGCCATCCCTGAGGAAGCCTTGCATCGTCTGCCCCGCGAGCCTTAGCCCCTCGCGAGGGTCTTGAGTCTTGTGCTGATGATGACGGGCCGTAATGGGCCACCACTTGAGCCACGCCGCAGGCCGCAGGCAGGCAAGTTTGGGGACCCCCATTCCCAGAACGCCGACAGTAGCCCCCGGGCCCAAGGCGTGCTCGGACTTGGCTTAGCGGAGAAGCGAAGGGGCAAGTGCGGAGCGCCGCAGGCCCCATCAGCCTGCGGCCTTGGGCGCCGCGTGGTGGTTGATTGGACGTGGGCGTCTCCGCTTCCCCACGCTGCCTCGGCAACCGCTCGACTTGACATGTCCCTGCATGCAGAAATGGGTCATGATTACCTTCGAACATGGAGGCCGATGGTTGGCTTCCTTCCGGTTATAAATGCGGGAGGGCGCAGACCTCCGCTGTGCATCTCCCTCCTTGCTTCCTTCTTTCTACCCATCCCAGCTACTCGCCATCTCCCATGGCGTCGTCGAAGAGGTTCTCGGCCGTAGAGAAGGGAAAGGCTCGACCCTCCCCCGGCCAAGCGCAGCCGAGGCCGTCCACGCAAGCATCTTGTGGCTCCCGTGGTGGCTTCCCGCGGTCGTGGAGGAGATCCCCTGTGCGGCTATGTGCGCCAGGTTGTGGAGGGGAGGCGCGCCATGACTGTGTGGCCCCCCAGGCCGCGCTTCCACTCAGCGGAGGTGCTGCCGGAGTTCGTCGTGTGGTCAGCGGACCCGACCAGCACCTGGCTCCAGCTTCCCCGCTTCTTTGTAGGTGAACTTCCGGCTGGCGCTCCGGGCGGCCTCTGGCTTCAAGCAGACGGTTGCTGCAGCAGGGCCTCCTGGGCATCGCTGGAGGTCTCCGTTGCCGAGAATGTGGCCCTGACCCGCGGCTGGCAAATGTTTTCCCGCGCGCGTGGCCTGAGCTAGCGGTGCACCCTGCAAATGTCTACGTGAGGGTGTTCGGATAAGACGGTCGCCGTGCCGGGTGCTTCCCCAAAGACGATGACCGCAGCCGGGTACCCAGCCCCGGCGATGATCTGGATGAAGATGACGGCAGGCGCGCGGTCGGCGGCGCTCGTGGTTCTCCAAGCTTCGGCGGCTCCCCTTCGGACAGCAGCTCCTCCAGCGGTGGCCGCGACCAGCCCCCGCGCCGTCGCACCCGCCTTAAGGGAGGTAGTGGGTCAGTCCACCGTCGCGCCTCGGTGAAGTGCGAGGAGGAGTCTGACTGAGCTCCAGAGGCAGATGAGTCCTCGCGGCGAGTGGGTGCCAAGCAAGTCGTGTCTATTTTGTTTTTCTCCCTTTCCTGCGCAAAGAGAAAGTAGTGTAGGGCCCCGTGGGGGCGTGTTAAACTGTTGCTGTTAATTACCATGTTGTTTCTGCTATTTCTGTGCTGTATTTTTGTGCCGCATGCCTGCATGCAGGAATTACTTAGCTCAGGAGGATTTGCCGTAGTCTTCGCTTCCCGAGGCTGAGGCCCCGCCGTGTGCTTCATGTCCTGCAAGGATTAGTCAGGAGGGGTAGCTTCCGGTCTCAGTTGTGGAGGCGACCGACCCAGGTCCTGTGTTCGCGTCGCGATGCCCGTGGGGCACGGACTGGGAGGGGTGCTCCCGTAGTGGACTTGGATAGGGAAAACCTCAAACAACTGGGGCAGAAAACACTCGGGAGGGTGCCCACATAGCCCCCTCGCGAGACTTGCGCGAGAGAAAACAAGGCAAATGAGCGAAAAAGACAAAGAGTCACAAGCTAAGGACGGTGACAACTCCAATAAAACTTCAAATAGGAACGAACATGCCAACTGCAGAAAGCAAATGAAAAAGCCGTGTCCGGCACCTAATCTAGTCTTCGACGTCTTCTCACCAGCATGGAGCTAAGTGTTGCCACTGGGCGTGGGCAGGAGCCCCCGAGGCCCGAGGGCGGCTCTCCGGAGACTCCGGGGCGTGTACAGCCCCAACTCATTATTACATGGGAGTGTCACGGGTGGCGAGCTTCACAGGCATTGGCCTTCTTCACAGGCTCCGGGCCTTTCTCGGGGGAATGAGCTTCACAGGCATTGGCCTTCTTCACAGGCACCGGGCCTTTCTTGGTTCATCTAGCTTCACAGGCGCCGGGCCTTCTTTACAGGCTCTGGGCCTTTCTTCAGGGGTAGAACTTCCGGAGATGCTCGATGTTCCACGCGTTCGGGATGGGCACCCCCTCCTGAGTCTCCAAGCATGCAGCACCGGGCCTAGAGACATGAACAACCTTGAACGGGCACTCCCACATGCATGAGAGCTTGTGCAGCCCCTCCCTGGAGAGCACCTGTTTGAGCATGAGGTCACCTACCTCAAGGGTCCTGGGGCGGATGCTGCGGCAGTGGTACCGCCGCAGTGCTTGTTGGTATCTCGTAGCCCGAAGCGCAGCCTCCCGACGACATTCCTCCCCAAGCACGAGGTCCACCCCCCGCATGGCGTCCTGCTGCGCTTCGTCGATAGCCAGGACCCGCGCAAAGTGATGCCTGACCTCGTGAGGAAGGACCGCCTCAGCACCGTAGACGAGGAAGAACGGGGTTTCGCCGATCGACTTGCTAGCGGTAGTACGGATGGACCATAGCACGGACTGGAGCTCGTCGTGCCAGCCCCTGCCGCAGGCCTCCAGCTTCTTCTTGAAGGTTCAGGTTTTGAGGCCCTTTAGGAGCTCCGCGTTGGCACGCTCAGCTTGGCCGTTGCTCCGAGGGTGCGCCACCGAAGCATAGCATATTTGCGTTCCAAGGTTAGCACAATATGTTTTGAAGAGATTGCTGGTGAACTGCGAACCATTGTCGTTGATGATGCGATTGGGTACCCCAAACCTGCTCACGAGGCCCCTGATGAACTTGACTGCTTAGCCAGCCAGGATGGTGCGGACAGCTTCCACTTCGGCCCACTTAGTGAATTTGTCAATGGCGACGTAAAGGTAGCAATAGCCCCCTGGCGCCCAAGGAAACGGGCCAAGGATGTCCAGTCTCCAAACAGCGAATGGCCACGAGAGGGGAATGGTCTGAAGGCCCTGAGCTGGCTGGTGAATCTGCTTGGCATGGAAATGACAAGCTTCACAAGCCTTCACCAGCTCGGTTGCGTCATTGAGTGCTGTCGGCCAATAGAAACCGCTGCGAAATGCCTTGCCAACGAGTGTGCGCGAAGACGAGTGGTGCCTGCAGTCTCCATCGTGAATGTCTGCCAGCAGCTCTTTTCCTTGCTCCCTGGAGATGCAATGTAGAGTAACGTCATTCAGCCGCTTTCGGTAGAGCTCTCCATCTTGGATGCAGTAGGCCGTGGCCTGCCGCGCCAGGCGCTCCGCGTCCTCCTCCTTCTCCGGCAAGGTCCCTTGCAGTAAGTAATCCTTGAACTCCGTGGTCCAACACCCCTCCTGGGGTTCCAGCGCCAGGAGCAAGCATGCCCCTAGGGTGGGGCCACAGGCCGGGGCTCCCGAGGCAGGCGGTTGAGGGAGCTCCTCCCTAGGTTGCACTGTGCTTGATAGTGATGGCGCCGTCGAGGGTTTGAATAGTCGCTCCTCGACGACGCCAGGCTCCTAAGGCAGCCGCCTGGACGCCCTCTTGGCGATGTCATCAGCTTCTTGATTGGTGCCGCGAGGCACATGTTGCAACTCCAGCCCCCAAAACTGTTTCTCCATCCTGCAGACCTCCATGAGATACACTTCCATGTGCTCGTCCTTCGGCTCGTATACCTTGTTGGAGAAGTTGAGGAGTTGTGAATCGCCTTTGATGATGAAGCGCTTTACCCCCAAGGCGACTGCAACTTTCAATCCCACTATCAGGCCCTCGTACTCTGCTATGTTGTTGGAGACCTTCTCTCCATGCTAGAAGCAGAGTTGCACAACATAGTAGAGCTTGTCTTGAGTGGGGGATATGAGCACTGCGCCAGCCCCCGCGCCCTATCGCGAGACCGCTCTGTCGAAGTACATGACCCAGCCGTCCGGTGCTTCACTTCCTGGGGAAAGCGACCGGTCCTCGCCCGCTTTGAGCCCCGGTGCCTCTGTCCATTCTGCCATGAAATCTGCAAGTGCGGCTCCCTTGATGACCCTGGTCGTGCTAAATTCCAGCTGAGACGCTTGCAGTTCGATGGTGCATTCAGCGACTCTCCCAGCTGAGTTGGGGCTCCTGAGTACCCTTTCCAAGGGGTATGATGAGACGACCTTGATGGGATGGCCTTGAAAGTAGTGCCATGATATGTCCATTTTGCATCATGCTTTTATGTTAATATTTATTGCATTATGGGCTGTTATTTCACATTATGTCACAATACTTATGGCTATTCTCTCTTATTTTACAAGGTTTACATGAAGAGGGAGAATGCCGGCAGCTGGAATTCTGGGCTGGAAAAGGAGAAAATATTGAAGGACTATTCTGCGCAACTCCAAAAGTCCTGAAACTCCACGGAATATCTTAGAATAAATTAAGAAAAATTGTCGCCAAAGATGAAAGCCAGGGGGCCCACACCCTGCTCACGAGGGTGGGGGGCGCCCCCCTGGGCGCGCCCCCTACCTCGTGGGCCCCCTGGTGGCTCTCCGACGCCCATCTTCTCCCATATGAAGTCTTTCTATGAGAAAAAAATAGGAAGCAACCTTTCGGGACGAGACTCCGCCGCCACGAGGCGGAACCTTGGCGGAACCAATCTAGGGCTCCGGCAGAGCTGTTCTGCCGGGGACACTTCCCTCCGGGAGGGGGAAATCATCACCATCGTCATCACCAACGCTCCTCTCATCGGGAGAGGGCAATCTCCATGAACATCTTCACCATCACCATCTCATCTCCAAACCCTAGTTCATCTCTTGTATCCAATTCTTGTCTCCAAGTCCGGTATTGGTGCTAGTAGGTTGCTAGTAGTGTTGATTACTCCTTGTAGTTGATGCTAGTTGGTTTATTTGGTGGAAGATCATATGTTCAGATCCTATACGCACATTATTACCCCTGTGATTATGAACATCAATATGCCTTGTGAGTAGTTACGTTTGTTCCTGAGGACAAGGGAGAAGTCTTGCTATTAGTAGTCATGTGAATTTGGTATTCGTTCGATATTTTGATAAGATGTATGTTGTCTAACCTCTAGTGGTGCTATGTGAACGTCGACTACATAAAACTTCACCATTATTTGGGCCTAGAGGAAGGCATTGGGAAGTAATAAGTAGATGATGGGTTGCTAGAGTGACAGATGCTTAAACCCTAGTTTATGTGTTGCTTCGTAAGGGGCTGATTTGGATCCATATGTTACATGCTATGGTTAGGTTTACCTTAATACTTTTGTTGTAGTTGCGGATGCTTGCAATAGAGGTTAACCATAAGTGGGATGCTTGTCCAAGTAAGGGCAGTACCCAAGCACCGGTACACCCACATATCAAATTATCAAAGTACCGAACGCGAATCATATGAGCGTGATGAAAACTAGCTTGACGATATTCCCATGTGTCCTCGGGAGAACTTTTCCTATTATAAGAGTTTGTCCAGGCTTGTCCTTTACTTATTGCTCACTACAATTTATCTTATCATAAAACTATCTGTTACCACTTATTTCAGTACTTGCAGAGAATACCTTGCTGAAAACCGCTTATCATTTCCTTCTGCTCCTCGTTGGGTTCGACACTCTTACTTATCGAAAGGACTTCGATAGATCCCCTATACTTGTGGGTCATCATGCCGTAGCTTGCACGAGGCCACTAACAGTGCGAGGAGGAGTTTTTGGGGCATGGGGTACTGTGCCCTCGCTTCCCATAGCACCATGCTGACGAAGTAGACGGGGTGCTCGACGAGGTTGAGGGTGCTGGCGCAACCCGCATCCTCCGGAGGTTGAAGCGCCTCTTGAGACGATGGAGCCCCCAGCGCTTGGTCGCCTAGAGAGGGTTACTCCGCTCTAGGTGCACTCCCCTGCTGAGGCTGATCCTTTTCTGCTGCGGTTGTTGTCTTCGCGAGGCCTTCCGGGATTTGCTCTGCCCCGGCTGGGACGGTGGCTGCGGCCTTGGCCCGACGCTCCTCTCTAACCGCCACCAAGGCTGCATTGGAGAAATAGGGGGTGGCTGCAAGGTAAAAAACCATGGGATCCCGAGGGCACAGAGCTACCATCACCGGTGGGCTAGTAAGGTACTTCTTAAGATCTTGGAATGCCTTGTCGGCCTCATCAGCCCACTCAAACGGGCCCTTCTTCTTTATCAGCTTGAAGAAGGGCAGTGCCCGCTCCCCCAGCTTGGAGATGAAGCGTCCTAACGCGGTCACATGCCCGGTGAGCTTCTGCATTTCTCTGAGGGTCTTTGGTGGACTCATGTCTTCAACCGCTTTGACCTTCTCTGGGTTAGCCTCGATGCCCCTGTGGGATACTAGGAAGCCCAAGAGCTTGCCCAAAGGGACTCCAAATACGCACTTCTCCGGATTGAGCCGCATATCTACTCCATGGAGGCTCGTTAAGGTTTCTTCCAGGTCTTGTATCTGGGTTTTCGCCTCCCGAAACTTCACCACAATGTCATCGACGTAAGCTTCAACGTTTCTCCCAAGCTGCCGGCCCAAGGCGATGTGAATCAGCCGCTGAAAGGTCGCTCCTTTGTTGCGCAGCCCAAACGGCATGCAGGTATAGCAGTGCACTCCGCACGGGGTCAGGAAGGCCGTTTTCTCCACGTCTTCTACCACCATCTTGATCTGGTGATAGCTCAAGAAGGCATCCAGGAAGCACAATAGGTCACACTCAGCGGTAGAGTCGACGATCTGGTCGATGCGAGGGAGCGGGAGTGGATCCTGCGGGCAGGCCTTGTTGAGGTTGGTGAAGTCGACACACATGCGTTCCTTTCCTCCCTTCTTTGGCACGACAACAGGGTTGGCTAGGCAATCAGGGTAGCGGACCTCGCGAATGACTCCTGCTGCCTCTAACTTGCGGGTTTCTTGGACGATGAAGGCCTGCTTTTCGGTGGACTGCCGCCTTGCCTTCTGCTTCACCGGGCGCATGTTGGGGCACACGTTAAGATGGTGTTCAATCACATTCCTTGGGACTCCTGCCAGCTGATCAGGCTCCCATGCAAACACCTTCTTGTTTGCATGCAGGAATTTCACCAAGGCCTCCTCCTGCTCAGGCTCGAGGTTGGCTCCTATGGTGAAGGTGGCGCCAATGGATCCATCCTCGTCGACCGGTACCTACTTGGTCTCCGGCTTGTCTTGGCTAAATAGCTGCTTCTTCTTAGCTGGTGCAGCCCCCTTGGGCTCGAGGACATCTGCGCTGGCGGGCTGCGCCACCATGGCCGCCTTGAAAGCAAGCTTGAGCGCCTGCAGCGCATCCCTTGTGTCCCCAGACATGGTAAGGACGCCGCTGCTCCCGGGCATCCTCATGAGGTTGTACGTCGGGTGAGTCGCTGCAATGAACCGGGCCAAGGCTGGGTAGCCGAGGATGGCGTTGTACGGGAGGCCGATGGGGGCGATGTCGAAGTCGATCAGCTCCGTGCGAAAGTTGTCGTGGGTGCCGAAGGTCACCGGGAGGCGGATCTGCCCCAGGGAGCCGGCGGAACCGCCTCTGACACCCGAGAAGGGCCTGCTGAGTTGAAGCCGCTCTAGCGGCACGTGGAGGAGGCTGAAGGCCTCCACCGAGAGCACGTTGAGGCCGGCACCACCATCCATGAGGGTCCTGGTGACTGCCACTTGGCAGATGGTGGGGGTGCATAGCATCGGGAGCGCGCCCGAACAAGCGGTGTTGGAGGGGTGATCATCCGAGCTGAAGGTCAAATCGGCCTTGGGTGCCACCCAGCCCAGGGGAGTTTCTCGATGCTTGAGGGCAGCGCCGGGTCATCAAGACTCTTTTCTAGCGCTGTTGCCGGGGAGTGAATCGCCTTTGGTAGGTGGAATTTGGTAAGGAAAAATTTATTTAGTGTGCTGAAATTTTCTGTCACTTGTTACCATGGAAAGTAATTGTTTGAGGGGCTTGTCCGGGGTATCTTCACCCCGTCCAGTTGAGCCAAGAGTTGCTCCTCAACCTACTTAACCTGCTAAATCTATTGAAAATGAAACTGCTTTTTAGATTCCTTCGGGTATGATGGAAAAACTGCTAGCTAACACTTTCGCAGGAGATGGAACAAAGCATCCTGACGAACATCTATGCTTTGTGGATGATATTTATGGACTATTTAAGCTTGCAGGTATACCCGACGATGCAGTTAGGAGGAAGGCTTTCCCTTCATCTTTGGAGGGAGACACATTGACATGGTACAGGCTATGTGATGATACGAGATCATGGAACTATAAAATATTGAAATTGGAATTTCATCAAAAGTATTACCCTATGCATCTTGTTCATCGTGATCACAATTATATATATAATTTTTGGCCTCGCGAAGGAGAAAGCATCACTAAAGCTTGGGGGAGGCTTAAATCAATGTTATATTCATGCCCCAATCATGAGCTCTCAAAATTGACAATTCTCCAGAATTTTAATGCTCGGCTTTCTGCTAATAATCGCACCATGCTCGATACTTCTTGTGCTGGCTCTTTTATGATGAAGTCCATTGAATTTGGATGGAATTTATTGGATAGAATTAAACGCAACTCTGAATATTGGGACCTCGATGAAGGTAAGGAGTCAGGTATGAAACCTACGTTTGATTGTGTTAAATCTTTTATGGATACCGATATTTTCCGTAAGTTTAGCAGTAAATATGGACTTGACTCAGAGATTGTAGCTTCTTTCTGTGAATCTTTTGCTACTTATGTTGATCTCTGTCGGTGTCAAAACCGGCGGACCTCGGGTAGGGGGTCCCGAACTGTGCGTCTAGGCGGATGGTAACAGGAGACAAGGGGCACGATGTTTTACCCAGGTTCGGGCCCTCTTGATGGAGGTAAAACCCTACGTCCTGCTTGATTGATATTGATATTGTGGATGTTTACAAGAGTGGATCTACCACGAGATCAAGGAGGCTAAACCCTAGAACCTAGTCTATGGTATGATTGTAAGGGTTGTTGTTGTTCTTGTCCTACGGACTAGAGCCATTCGGTTTATATAGACACCGGAGAGGGCTAGGGTTACATAGAGTCGGTTACAATGGTAGGAGATCTACATATCCGTATCGCCAAGCTTGCCTTCCACGCAAAGGAAAGTCCCATCCGGACACGGGACGAAGTCTTCAATCTTGTATCTTCATAGTCTTGGAGTCCGGTCGATGATGATAGTCCGGCCGATGATAGTTCGGCTGATGATGGTAGTCCGGCTATCCGGACACCCCCTAATCTGGGACTCCCTCAGTAGCCCCTGAACCAGGCTTCAATGACGATAAGTCCGGCGCGTATATTGTTTGGCATTGCAAGGCGGATTCCTCCTCCGAATGATAGAAGATGGTGAACACCAGGATAGTGTCCGGCTCTGCAAAATAAATTCCACATTCCACCGTAGAGAGAATAATATATACACAAGTTCAATCTGCTGACGTTTTTTGTGGCATGACATCACGCCACTACCAAGCCATTACTTGAATCGTTTTTTACTCTACCACCTCATCGCATTTAGCGAAGCGGTTTCCTTGGCACGTCTTGTCGAAGAAGAGATCGTGTTCCCCCTTAATCCGGGATTCTCATTAATACGGACGTGGGTAACCCAACCGCGCCATTGATGGTGACGCTTGGGGGATAAGCGAGTTTTACCAGGCCGGTGGGGGACGCGTAGACTTCGCCCGCCCATATAACGGATAAGGATTCACCTTTTCACCTACGCCTTCTTCCTCCTTTGCTTATCCATCTCCGCGCACTCGAACTCCAGTGCCCAAGCCCGCACATCTCGTCTCAACCTTCCCCAGTTATGTCCGGAGCGGGAGGCAAGTGGATGACCTCCTCCGTTACGGAGGAGCATATCGAAAGACTGCGCAGCGCCAGCTACCTGTCCGGCGACATCGCGCACCGGCTGCCCGACGAGGGGCAGCTCATCCCCACCCCCGGGCCCCATGAGAGGGTCGTTTTTTCTTCCCCACTTCCTCCGCGGACTGGATTTCCATGATCTGGCGGCTCATGTTCTACTACGGCCTGGATTTCCATGATCTGGCGCCGAACTTCATCCTCAACATCTCGGCGTTTATCGTCGTGTGCGAGGCCTTCCTCTGCATCCAGCCCCACTTCGGCTTGTGGCTCAAGACCTTCAATGTCAAGCCGAAGGTAGTGAAGGGCACTCAAGCGGAGTGCGGAGGCGCCATGTTGGGCAACATGCCCAATGTCCTTTGGTTCGAAGGGGCCTTCATGGAATCCGTCAAGGGGTGGCAATCGGGGTGGTTCTATATCACCGAGCCGCGCGACCCTAAGTGGGCGGCGGCCCCCGAGTTCAGATCTGGTATTCCCACGCAGCTCACTCCTGGAAAGAGAAGGGCTTGCTATGGGGTAGTTCGGAGGAGGTGACGGGACTCCAAGCCTGTACCCAGAAGCTGGTGAAGAAGCTCAGGCTGGTTAACGTGGTCCAAGTCATGCTCGTCCGCCGGATTCTCCCATGCCAAGAGCGGGCATTCAATCTGTGGGAGTTCAATCCGGAACAGCACCAGGCGCTGAGCAGGCTCTTCGACACGACGTACGAAGGAACCTGGAGGGCGATGTTTAAGGGCGTCAAAGCCCCCGCATCCGCGACTGAAGATCGCGGGTTTCGCTCGCAGCACCAAGCCGACGAGGTAAGTGATTCTACCCCTTTACGGGACACTTGCTTTTCATAGTTTGACTCTATGCGGGTTTTAATTTCCCCTTTTCCTTTGACAGGACTGGATGAGGAAGGCGGAGCAGATTATCTGCCTGGCTCCTATTCCAGAAAACCCAGTAGACGCCCGTCTAGCGAGGCTGCTGGTTCCGGCACCGCACGTGGTGCCGGAGAAGAAGGCCAAGAAGGAGGCCACGGGTGCTCAAAAGAGTTCCCGTTTTCAGGTGTCCGACGACTCCGGCGCGAACTCCTCCCCCGAAAACGAGGAGGAGAAAGAGGACTCCCTCCCAGAGGAGGGAGAGAGGAAGAGGAAGGCTTCCCCAACAGGGGAGGCCGAAGGGTCCAAGAGGGGAAGGACTATTCCCCCGGACAGCTCCGCCAACATCAACGTTGGCGAGGAAGAATGGCCTTCAAGGGCCAGGCCTCCGGCGAGATCGTAAGTATCCGGATTCCTGAATGATTTATGATTTCTTTTTCTGCATCACATAGTGTCATTCTGATGCCGCATGCTGCCTGTAGTCCGGCCAATGATGATCTCCCCGCTTCATCAAGCGGGTCGTTGGCTCCGTCGGATATAGACTCCATCCCGACCGCCTTCACCCCTCGCGACACCGAGGACGCCTAGGTGGGATCCCAAGAAGGGACCCATCAGGGGGAGGCTCCGGAGGCGCCACAAGGCAGCCTCCCGGACTTTGCGCCGGACTCCACATCAGAACCTGCAGTGGTTCCGGAGTCCGGCCAGCGGCCCCTTCGCACGAAGGGCAAGACCGTGACGCCGGCGGCTTCCGTCCAACCGGAGGCTCCGGACAATTTGTTGGAGGCGCTCCAGAGCGCTTCCATCGAGGAAGAACACCGCACTATTATGAGTGCGGTGATTCAGAAGGTACAGCTCGCCAAGAGCGGGCTGACCGAAGCCTGCAGTAGCCTTCTATCAGGCTTTGAGGTAAGAAGATAAAAATATGCAATGTAATACCGCATAGACAGTAGCCCCTAATGCTTGGTTCGGTGTTCGGAAAGAAACGCCGGACTGAGGATCTGAAAAAAAAAAGATATACGCAGGGTTGCTAAAAAATTATGTCAATATGGGTTGCAGGCTGCGCTGCTGACCTCTGCTGCACTTACTGCGGAGGTCGGTGCTTTGAAGCAGGAGCTCGAGCGGTCCGAGCAAGAGCTCGGCCGCACCAAGAAGCAGCTCCAAGACAAAGAAGGTGAGTAACACCACTTTGGACTTGTACCTTACAGAAAAGGATTTAGGTTGCAACAAAAATAACAAGGATAACACGGGTACTACAGGGGCCACGAACGAGGTGGCGACCCTGAAGGAGGCCGTGTCTGCGGCTGAACGCAATGCGGCCGCGGAACGGGCAGAGCGAGAAAAGCAGGAGGCGCGGGTGGCGGTGGTTCAGCAAGAGCTCCAGGCTCTCATGGAAAAGCATGAGAGTTTGGAGCATGACTCAAAGACTCGAGAGTCCGAGCTTGCCTCGGCTCTCGAAAGTGCCGAGACTGCCAAGGCCGATGCCTAGAAGTCCCTTCAGGAGATTGAGTTGGTGAGGAAGATAGCGGCGGGTAAGGCATTTTTCATGCAAAGCAAGCATGTGAATGTAAATTACGTGTTACTTACCCGAATTCGGAGCTCTCCAGGGGCGTTTGCAGATCTGCCTCGCAGCGTGTCTGATGCCGCCACATTCTACCGAGCCGAGGAGGGGAGCTCGACGGAGAAGGTCTTCTGGTCTCAGTATGCTGAGGCCGGCCATCCGGTGCCCCCTAGCGACCAGCTGAAGCAGCTGGTCGAGCTCCACAAGGCGGCCGAGCAGGCCATGAAGGGCCTCATAGTCCGGCTGTGGCCTGGAGAGGTCATGCCTGGGAGCTACTTTGGCCTCGTGCGACGGTTGGTGGATGCGTGCCCCTGGGTGAGGTTATCAAGCGCTCCGCCTGTATTGAAGGTGCTCGTCGGGCCCTCGCCCGCGCAAAGGTGCATTGGGGCAAGCTGGATGCGGAGAAGCTAATCACTGACGCGCCACCAGTGGGCAAGGAATATCGTACGCCCGAGATGTACTATAAGACTGTTCTGAAGGGTGCCCGCAAGGTTGCGGATGAGTGCCCCAGGGATGTAATTATTGAGTAAATTCGCAATGTGTTATCTTGTGCGCTGAAAACTTTGTTCATATGCGCTAAGCAACACTTTTTAATTTAAAATATTACCTTCTGTGCGGCCATTTATTAAATTTGAGAGATGGCAAGTCGTCGGCTTCAGCCCCCATGCCACGAGTGCTGGGGTGTTCGGGATAAACTTGAGCACTCTTGTTCCCATTTTTGGGTCCATCTACGGAGGCGCTCAACACAACGAACAAGGCAACCGGACTTATAGTGCTTGAACACTCTCACTTAGCCATAGAATTCTATAATTTTAAATTTCGGCGAAGCCCCTAGTATTCGGAAGACCGAATTAGGGGCGCTATCCACGCCTTCGTCGAACATTATCCGGAACTTCGCTCGAAGCGGCGTAGGTCTTTAAGGACCCGAAAGGACCTCTCGAACAGCGACCAGTCTCTCGCCTTATCATGACAGTCAGTTTTAGCTTTCTCCACTGAGGCGTTAACCCGGCTCAACCGGGGCGCAATCGCAGTGGTTCTCCCAGTGCTACCTTAGCCAATAGAACGGAATGTAAGGTGCCAAACATGGGAGTCGGGCAAACCCAACTATTGACCCAAGACATGATTCAGAGCTGATTCATATAATGCTATAAGTTCGGGGTGCCGCACTTGTGAAAGTGTTCAGACTTTATCACACCATAATGCGGGGAACATAAGCCCCTGGTGTATTTGGCCGTACCCAAACGTACGGATGCAACATGTCGTAAATGAACATATATATATATAAGGTAATGCAATTATGGGCAAAAAGTGCTGCATTTTATTCAAGAAGATCTGCTATGAGTGCGGAATGATACAAATAGTGGGGAAAGGAAGGGATTGGACGAATTAAAGGCGTCTCCCCCCAGGGGTAGGCCGCGGAATGGTGTATTTAACAAATTTAATGCTCGTAATGGAGACCACCTGAGTGTTCGTCGCGGCCTTTGTCCCTCCCTGGCTGTTGCATCATGAGTTCGGTAGGTTCGCCGCCGGACAGAGTTCTGTAAAAAAAAGAGAAATAAAAGATAAAAAGAGCGACACACTTGGGAGCCCCTGGTGTGGTTGAACCGCACTCTGGGTCTGTTGTGGTTGTGCCTCTCCCCCTATGCCCATGGTATCTCCAAGGCGTAATTATGTACGCGGAGAGTTTGTCTTACAATTGTGCGAGGGCTGGGGTTGAGGCCGCATTGCTACGCGTGCTCGGAACGTGCCAGGTGGTCTTGGTTGATGTTGCTCCGGGCGTGTATGGCCGTGTCCGGTCGTTTAACGGTCATACTCGAAAATTGCCTTAAAAGGCTGCTCTGTACTTCTGCCGCGAGAGCCGCTGTATGTTCCTCTGTTCAGAGGGAGCGTTCCGTGTTTCCATTGACCGTGATGACTCCACAATGGCCTGGCATCTTGAGCTTAAGGTATGCGTAATGTGGCACCGCGTTGAATTTTGCGAACGCGGTTCGTCCGAGCAGAGCGTGATAGCCACTGCGGAACGGGACTATGTCGAAGATTAACTCCTCGCTTCGGAAATTATCCGGGGATCCGAAGACCACTTCCAGTGTGACTGAGCCTGTACAACTGGCCTCGACACCTAGTATGACGCCTTTGAAGGTTTTCTTTGTAGGTTTGATCGTTGAAGGGTCTATGCCCATCTTGCGCACTGTATCCTGATAAAGCAGGTTCAGGCTACTGCCGCCGTCCATCAGGACTCTCATGAGGTGAAATCCATCGACGATTGGGTCTAAAACCAATGCGGCGAATCCGCCATGGCGGATACTGGTCGGATGGTCTCTCCGATCGAAAGTGATCGGGCAAGAGGACCATGGGTTGAATTTTGGGGCGACTGGCTCCATCACGTATACGTCCCTTAGTGCACGCTTCCGCTCCCTCTTGGGTATATGCGTTGCGTATATCATGTTTACCGTCCGAACATGAGGGGGGAATCCCTTTTGTCCTCTGTTGTTCGGCGGCCGGGTCTCTTCCTCGTCATCATTGTGTAGCCCCTTGTCATTGTTTTTGGCGATTAATTTGCCTGCCTGCTTGAATACCCAACAATCTCTATTGGTGTGGTTAGCTGGCATTTCGGGGGTTCCATGTATTTGACAGGAGCGGTCGAGTATTCGGTCCAAATTGGACGGGCCCGGAGTGGTTCTTTTGAATGGCTTCTTCCGTAGACCGGGCTTGGAGCCTCGGAATCCGGCGTTGACTGCCGTATCCTCATTGTTGTCGCCGTTAATGCCGCGTTTGTTTTTGTTTCGACGCAACCTGCCATTGGGGTCCTTGGTATCCGGACTACCAGCGTTTTTGCTGAGCTTGTTGCTGCGAGCTAGCCAGCTATCCTCTCCCACACAGAAGCGGGTCATGAGTGATGTGAGGGCTGCCATGGATTTCGGCTTTTCCTGTCCTAGGTGCCGGGCCAGCCACTCGTCGCGGATGTTATGTTTGACGGCCGCGAGGGCCTCTGCATCCGGACAATCGACGATTTGATTTTTCTTTATTAAGAACCGTGTCCAGAATTGCCTGTCCGATTCGTCTGGCTGCTGGATTATGTGGCTTAGGTCATCTGCGTCCGGTGGTCGCACATACGTGCCCTGGAAGTTGTCAAGGAATGCGGCTTCCAGGTCTTCCCAGCATCCAATTGACTCTGCGGGCAGGCTGTTAAGCCAATGCCGAGCTGGTCCTTTAAGCTTGAGTGGGAGATATTTGATGGCGTGAAGATCGTCGCCGCGGGCCATATGTATATGGAGGAGATAATCCTCAATCCAAACCGCGGGGTCTGTTGTGCCATCATAGGATTCGATATTAACGGGTTTAAACCCTTCAGGGATTTGATGATCCATTACTTCATCAGTGAAGCATAGTGGGTGTGCGGCGCCTCTGTATTGAGCAATGTCGCGACGTAGCTCCAGAGAGCGTTGTCTGCTGTGTTCGGCCCGGCCGGAGTAGTTGTATCCGGCGCAACGGTATTCGTCGTGGGTCTTGGGGCGCCCACGTGATCCATAGATAGATCTGGATTGTCTTGCCTTGTCCTCCAATATATCCCGCAAGTCCGGCGCGTTCCCCTGTGGCTTCATGCTTTTTGAGCGATGCCGGGGTACGGTTTTGGTGGAGGGCTTGCACGCCTCTCTGTCGCGGCCACGAGGTGGTCGGTCTGCCGTATTGTGCGCTGGTGATGCAGGTTTGTATGCTTCCTCCTCTAGTCGGGGGAGCAGCTTGTGTTTTGGGTAACTTTTGGAGGGGCGTTCGAGTTCATACTCTTCGGCCGCGAGGACCTTGGTCCATCTGTCGGCCAGTAGGTCTTGATCAGCTTGAAGCTGTTGCTGCTTTTTCTTTAGGCTGTTTGCCGTGGCCATTAGCCTGCGTCTGAAACGCTCTTGTTCGACGGGATCCTCAGGCACGACGAATTCGTCGTCATCGAGGCTTGCCTCGTCTCCGGAGGGAGGTAAGTAATTATCATCCTCGACCTCTTCGTCTGCCGCCCTCTCGTGAGGGCTTGCTTCTGCCTCCTCCTGTGCTGGATTGTGCTGGAGGGGGTTGTCTTCGGCACTTTCCGGGGTGTTATTATCTCCTGTGCCGGAATCTCCATTCTTGCTGTGGCGGGATTTAGAGCGGCGCCGCTGACGTCGGCGCTTGGGCTGTTTCTTTAAGGAATCGGCCTCCGTTGCTTCTTCGCCGTCCCCATCTTTTGGGGTGTCCACCATATATATGTCGTTTGACGAGGTGGTCTTCCAGTGTCCTGTAGGCACTGGTTCTTGATAATCTCCGGCATCGTCGTCCGTACCATCGATGTCTTCGGAGTCGTAGTCGAGTACGTCGGTTAGATCGTCGACGGTGGCTACGAAGTGGGTGGTGGGTGGGCTCCGAATTTCTTCGTCGTCCGCGTCCCAACCATCCTGGCCGTAGTTCGGCCAGGGCTCTCCGGAGCGAGAGATGCTTCAGCGAATTTAAGATATCGCCGAAGGGTGAGTGCTGAAAGATGTCCGCAGCGGTGAATTCCATGATCGGCGCCCAGTCGGATTCGACTGGCAGGGGCGCAGGAGGTTCGGAGTCTGGCAGAGAGTCCGGCACCTCGGAGTCATGAGCTTTATGCGGGACAAGGTAAGTGTTCGGCTCCATCGCCGTAGAAGTTGCAGCTCCCGAGGCGGTGTCTAGCCATCCGTCCTCGATCTGAGCGATCGGCTCTGGACTATGGGTCAGAGCGGATTCGTGTGCGGCCTCCAAGGTGCTGTCCGGCGGCAGAGTTAGGTTGTGCCCATCGTGACAGCGCGGCATGCTCGGCTGTGGCTCAGACCCATCGAAGATCAAGTCCCCGCGGATATCGGCCGTGAAGTTTAGGCTTCCAAAACCTGACCTGACGGCCAGGGGCATAGCTTTCGATCTGCTCTAGATGGCCAAGTGAGTTGGCCCGCAGTGCGAAGCCGCCGAATACGAAGATCTGTCCCGGGAGAAAAGTCTCACCTAGGACTGCGTCATTGATGATGATCGAAGAAGCCATCAAGCCTATCGGTGACGACACAGAGGAACTCTCAATGAAAGCACCAATGTCGGTGTCAAAACCGGCGGATCTCGGGTAGGGGGTCCCGAACTGTGCGTCTAGGCAGATGGTAAAAGGAGACAAGGGGCACGATGTTTTACCCAGGTTCGGGCCCTCTTGATGGAGGTAAAACCCTACGTCCTGCTTGATTGATATTGATATTGTGGATGTTTACAAGAGTGGATCTACCACGAGATCAAGGAGGCTAAACCCTAGAAGCTAGCCTATGGTATGATTGTAAGGGTTGTTGTTATTCTTGTCCTACGGACTAGAGCCATCCGGTTTATATAGACACCGGAGAGGGCTAGGGTTACATAGAGTCGGTTACAATGGTAGGAGATCTACATATCCGTATCGCCAAGCTTGCCTTCCACGCCAAGGAAAGTCCCATCCGGACACGGGACGAAGTCTTCAATCTTGTATCTTCATAGTCTTGGAGTCCGGTCGATGATGATAGTCCGGCCGATGATAGTTCGGCTGATGATGGTAGTCCGGCTATCCGGACACCCCCTAATCCGGGACTCCCTCAGTCTCCCCAAGGAGAAGTGGTTTAAATATCATCCTCCCATAGAAGTAAAAGTAGCTGCACCTATTAAAGTTGAAGAAAAGATTGTCACTTATAATGATCCTATTGTTCCTACTTCTTATGTTGAGAAACCCCCTTTCCCTGTTAAAATGAAGGATCATGCTAAAGCTTCAACTATTGTTCGTAAAAGCAATATTAGGACTTATACACCTCCTGAGCAAGTCAAAGTAGAACCCAATATTGCTATTGTTAAAGATCTCTTGTCTGATAATATTGATGGGCATGTTATTCAATTCACTGGTGAAACTGCTAGAATTGCTAAACCTTGTGATTGAGATAAACATAGACCTGTGGTAGGCGTGCCTGTTATTTCTGTTAAAATAGGAGATCATTGTTATCATGGCTTAGGTGATATGGGTGCTAGTGCTAGTGTTATACCCTTTGACTTATACAAAGAAATTATGCATGAGATTGCACCTTCTGAGTTAGAAGATATTGATGTTACAATCAAACTTGCCAATAGAGATACCATAGCTCCAATGGGAATTGTTAGAGATGTTGAAGTCTTGTGTGGGAAAACCAAATATCCCGCTGATTTTCTTGTTCTTGGTTCTCCACAAGATAGCTTTTGTCCCATTATATTTGGTAGACCCTTCTTGCATACTGTAGATGTTAAGATAGACTGCAAAATGAATGTTATTACTATTGGCTTGGACGATATGGTCCATGAGTTTAATTTCTCTAAATTTAGTAAACAACATCGTGAGGAAGAATTGCCTAGTAAGGATGAAATTATTGGTCTTGCTTCTATTGTTGTACCTCCTAGTGATCCTCTAGAACACTATTTGCTAGACCATGAAAATGATATGTTCATGAACGAAAGACGGGAAATAGATGAAGTATTCTTTAAATAGGAACCTATTCTGCAACACAATTTGCCTGTTGAAATCCTAGGGGATCCCCCTCCACCCAAGGGTGATCCTGTGTTTGAGCTTAAACCGTTGCCTGATAATCTTAAATATGCTTATCTTGATGAAAAGAAAATATATCCTGTTATTATTAGGACTAACCTTTCAGAGCATGAAGAAGAAAGATTATTGAAGACTCTGAAGAAGCATCGTGCCGCTATTGGATATACTCTAGATGATCTTAAGGGCATCAGTCCCACTCTATGTCAACATAAAATAAATTTGGAAGCGGATGCCAAACCAGTTTGTGATCCTCAACGACGTTTGAATCCTAAAATGAAAGAAGTGGTACGAAAACAAATACTCAAGCTTCTGGAGGCGGGTATAATTTATCCCGTTGCTGATAGTCAGTGGGTATGTCCTATCCATTGTGTCCCTAAGAAGGGAGGTATTACTGTTGTCCCTAATGATAAAGATGAATTGATTCCGCAAAGAATTATCACGGGTTATAGGATGGTAATTGATTTCCGCAAATTAAATAAGGCTACTAAGAAAGATCATTACCCATTACCTTTTATTGATCAAATGTTAGAGAGACTATGCAAACATACACATTATTGCTTTCTAGATGGTTATTCTGGTTTTTCTCAAATACCTGTGTCGGCTAAAGATCAATCAAAGACTACTTTTACATGCCCTTTTGGTACTTTTGCTTATAGACGTATGCCTTTTGGTTTATGTAATGCACCTACTACCTTTCAAAGATGCATGATGGCTATATTCTCTGACTTATGTGAGAAAATTTGTGAGGTTTTCATGGATGACTTTTCCGTCTATGGTTCCTCTTTTGATGATTGCTTGAGCAATCTCGCTCGAGTTTTGCAGAGATGTGAAGAAACTAATCTTGTCTTGAATTGGGAAAAGTGCCACTTTATGGTTAATGAAGGTATTGTCATGGGGCACAAAGTTTCTGAAAGAGATATTGAAGTTGATAAAGCCAAAGTTGATGCTATTGAAAAGATGCCATGTCCCAAGGACATCAAAGGTATAAGAAGTTTCCTTGGTCACGCCGTATTTTATATGAGGTTCATCAAGGACTTCTCAAAAATCTCTCGGCCTCTGACTAATTTATTACAAAAAGATGTACCATTTGTCTTTGATGATGATTGTGTAGAAGCATTTGAAATACTTAAGAAAGCATTAGTCTCTGCACCTATTGTTCAGCCACCTGATTGGAATTTACCCTTTGAAATTATGTGTTATGCTAGTGATTATGCTGTAGGTGCTGTTCTAGGGCAAAGAGTTGATAAGAAATTGAATGTTATCCATTATGCTAGTAAGACTCTAGACAATGCTCAAAGAAATTATGCTACTACCGAAAAGGAACTTTTAGCAGTTGTATTTGCCTGTGATAAATTTAGGCCCTATATTGTTGATTCTAAAGTAACTATCCATACAGATCATGCTGCTATTAAATATCTTATGGAAAAGAAAGATGGAAAACCTAGACTCATTAGATGGGTTCTCTTGCTTCAAAATTTTGATTTGCATATTGTTGATAGAAAGGGAGCTGAGAACCCCGTTGCAGATAACTTGCCTAAGCTAGAGAATGTTCTTGATGACCCACTACCTATTGATGATAGTTTTCCTGATGAACAATTAAATGTCATAAGTACTTCTCGTAGTGCTCCTCGGTATGCTGATTATGCTAATTATATTGTTGCTAAATTTATACCGCCTAGCTTCACATACCAACAAAAGAAAAAGTTTTTCTATGACTTGCGACACTACTTTTGGGATGACCCACATCTTTATAAAGAAGGAGTAGACGGTGTTATTAGACGTTGTGTACCTGAGCATGAACAGGAACAGATCCTATGCAAGTGTCACTCTGAAGCTTATGGAGGGCACCACGCTTGGGATAGAACTGCACATAAGGTATTACAATCCGGTTTTTATTGGCCTACTCTCTTCAAGGATGCTCGTAATTTTGTTTTATCTTGCGATGAATGTCAAAGAATTGGAAATATTAGTAGACGTCAAGAAATGCCTATGAATTATTCACTTGTTATTGAGCCATTTGATGTTTGGGGCTTTGATTATATGGGACCTTTTCCTGCCTCTAATGGTTACACTCATATTCTAGGTGTTGTTGATTACGTTAGTAAGTGGGTAGAAGCTATTCCAACTAGTAGTGCTGATCATAACACTTCTATTAAAATGCTTAAGGAAGTTATTTTTCCGAGGTTTGGAGTCCCTAGATACTTAATGACCGATCGTGGTTCACATTTTATTCATGGTGCTTTCCGGAAGATGCTTGCTAGATACGACGTTAATCATAGGATTGCATCTCCATATCACCCGTAGTCTAGTGGTCAGGTAGAATTGAGCAATAGAGAGCTCAAATTAATTTTGCAAAAGATTGTCAATAGGTCTAGAAAGAATTGGTCCAAAAAACTTGATGATGCATTATGGGCCTATAGAACTGCATATAAAAATCCTATCGGTATGTCTCCGTATAAAATGGTTTATGGAAAGGCATGTCATTTACCTCTCGAACTAGAACATAAGGCATATTGGGCTATTAAGGAGCTCAACTATGATTTCAAACTTACCGGTGAGAAGAGGTTATTTGATATTAGCTCACTTGATGAATGGAGAACCCAAGCTTATGAAAATGCCAAGTTGTTTAAGGAAAAATTTAAAAGTTGGCATGACAAACGGATACAAAAGCATGAGTTTAATGTAGGTGATTATGTATTGCTATATAACTCTCGTTTAAGATTTTTTGCAGGAAAACTTCTCTCCAAATGGGAAGGTCCTTACGTTATCGAGGAGGTCTATCATTCTGGCGCCATAAAAATCAACAACTTCCCAGGCACAAATCCGAAGGTGGTAAACGGCCAAAGGATCAAACACTATATCTCAGGTAATCCTATAAATGTTGAAACTAATATTATTGAAACCGTAACCCCGGAGGAATACATAATGGACACTTTCCAGAACGTTCCAGACTCCGAATAGGAATAGGTATGTGGTTCGGTAAGTAAACCGACTCCAAAACAATTTTTAAGGCAATATTTCTCCATTTTGGAATATTTAGAAAAATAGAAAAATAAGTAGCAGTCCGGGGAGGACACGAGGCCTCCACAAGGGTAGAGGGCGCGCCCTACCCCCCTGGGCGCACCCCCTACCTCGTGAGCACTTCGTGTGCCCTCCGGACTCCATTTACTTGCATGATACGTATTTTGGTCGGTAAAAATTCATTATATATACTCCCGGAGGTTTTGACTCTCGTATCATGCAATTATCCTCTGTTTTTGTTTCGAGCTGTTGCTGCTGCAGACTAGAGCAAGATGTCTTCCCAAGATTCAGAGGGAGAGAGCTACATGGCTGATTATATTGCAAATCCCAAGGTATATGGTGACGTGGAGCATTATGGCTGGACCACGGAGGAAGAAGAAGATTTTGATCCAAAGAGGAAGGAGGAAACGAGTTCCAACGAAGAAGACTATCCCCTACCTCAACCTGGTGTCATGCATGTGGAGTTCAAGAAGTCAAGTCTCAATAAGGTTCAATCTATCCCACCTCGTTTTTTGCAGGACAACAAGGCAGCACTATGCAAAAAGATAATGAAACTCGATCTCGAGAACGAGGATCTGGGGTATGAAAATTTTAGCCTCAGACGCAAGCTAGAGAAGAAAAATGTGAAAACTCCACCGTCATCATCACCACCTCCATCACCTCTGAGGACATAATCATCTGGGTATGGGCACTCCCCTTGGCAACTGCCAAGCTTGGGGGAGGTGCCCTAGTACCGTATCGCCATCACAACTCCTATCTTTGCCGTTTTTCTTAGTTCGATCTTATTAATAGTATCTTGATTTAGTAGAATAAAGTCATGGCATGATTTAGTTTCAAATTTTGCTTTATGATCCTTCTTTGTAATTGAGTCCGTGAGCTATATAATAAAGATTAGTGTTGAGTCAAGGGTTTGAGTATTTTGCCATGATCTTGGGTGATTAGAAGAAAAAGAATAAAAAGAGTCAAGAGTTCATATTGATCTTATTGAAAGTACTGACTTCACATAGAAAGAGTATGATGATTTAAAGTTGTTTGGAGTTGGCAAATATAGCTTTGGTCATCGTTGCAATTAATAGGAAGTAATAAGGAAAGAGAGAGACTGTCGAACACATGATTTTCCAATGCCCTTTTAGTCAACGTTGTTGGTCCATTCTAGGGATAACTTGGCAGCACACCGGTTCAAGGCTTCGGTGGATCAGCATGGCAGCTCATGATTGGAACAATCCCATGTTCATGGATGTCTTCCTTCAAGCGGCTTGGAGCATTTGGAAAGAGAGAAATAACAAACATTTCAGAAGCATCACACCAACTATTCGCTCTTGGCTAGAACGTTTCAAACATGACTTTAGCCTGCTCCAACATAGAACCAGAGTAGATGTGAGAGACTTTATTCTCTCCTTTGTAAATAGCATAGAACCCCCTTGAACGCCTCCCCTTATCAAGTAGTAGACCAACCTCCACAAGTGGAGGTCAGGCACCATGTAACTCCACTTTGTACATTGTATCCTTCTTTTGAGTAATACAAACACAGTGGGAGCCTCTCCCACTGTCCAATTCCTCAAAAAAGGGAAAGAGAGGTATCACATATAGATATATTATCATTGACATCTTTTATGATTGGGAGCACTCATTAAAATATGACATGCTAAATAGTTGATGTTGGACACGGAAGACAACATAATGAGTTATGTTTTCTTACATCTGAGGTAAAGTATGTTGTCATGGTTCCTCTACCATGTTGAGCTTGTCTTTCCCCCTCATGCTAGCCAATTCTCAGCACTAAGTAGAAATACTACTTGTGTTTCCAAATACCCTTAAACCAGTTTTGCCATGAGAGTCCACCATATCTACCTATGGATTGAGTAAGATCCTTCAAGTAAGTTGTCATCGGTGCAAGCAATAAAAATTGCTCTCTAAATATGCATGACTTATTAGTGCGGAGAAATAAGCTTTGTACGAACTTGTTGTGGACACAATAAAAGCGACGGACTGCATAATAAAGGTTCACATGCAAGGGGCAATATAAAGTGACGTTCTTTTGCATTAAGATCTTGTGCATCAACCCTAAACACGCATGACAACCTCTGCTTCCCTCTGCGAAGGGCCTATCTTTTATTATTGTCCTCTACTTTATGCAAGAGTCACGTTGATCTTCACCTTCCTTTTTCATTTTATCCTTTGGCAAGCTCAGCATGTTGGAAAGAACATGATATATATATATATATATATAATTGGATGTGGGGGAGCGTGAATTATTATTGTTGACATTACCCTTGAGGTAAAAGGTTGTGGGGCAAAAACTATAAACCCCTATCTTTCTCTGTGTCCGATTAAAACTCCGTAACCACAAATATCGCATGAGTGCTAGCATTTATGAAGGACTAAGTGATAGTTGAGTATGTGGACTTGCTTTTAAGCTCTGACATAGACTCTTTCTGATGTTATGATAAATTGCAATTGCTTCAATGACTGAGATTATAATTGTTGGTGGCCAATAAAGTTTCTGATTCATATTTTGGCTTTGTGAAAAGATCATTACTAGTACATAAGTAATCATATGACAAAGTTCTTATACGTTGCTGTTATGAAATAATCATGATGCCTTCATGTCCGTATTTTATTTTTATCGACGCCTCTACCTCTAAACATGAGGGAATATTCATTGTTATCGGCTTTTCGCTTGAGGACAAGCGAGGTCTAAGCTTGGGGAGTTGATACGTCCATTTTGCATCATGCTTTTATGTCAATATTTATTGCATTATGGGCTGTTATTTCACGTTATGTCACAATATGTATGGGTATTCTCTCTTATTTTACAAGGTTTACATGAAAAGGGAGAATGCCAGCAGCTGAAATTCTGTGCTAGAAAAGGAGCAAATATTGAAGGACTATTCTGTGCAACTCCAAAAGTCCTGAAACTCCACGAAATATCTTAGAATAAATAAAGAAAAATCGTCGCCAAAGATGAAGGCCAGGGGGCCCACACCCTGCTCACGATGGTGGGCCCCCCCTGGGCGCGCCCCTACCTTGTGGGCCCCCTGGTGGCTCTCCGACGCCCATCTTCTCCCATATGAAGTCTTTCGATGAGAAAAAATAGGAAGCAACCTTTCGGAATGAGACTCCGCCGCCACGAGGCGGAACCTTGGCGGAACCAATCTAGGGCTCCGGCAGAGCTGTTCTGCCAGAGACACTTCCCTCCGGGAGGGGGAAATCGTCACCATCGTCATCACCAACGCTCCTCTCATCGGGAGAGGGCAATCTCCATCAACATCTTCACCAGCACCATCTCATCTCCAAACCCTAGTTCATCTCTTGTATCCAATTCTTGTCTCCAAGTCCGGGATTGGTGCTAGTAGGTTGCTAGTAGTGTTGATTACTCCTTGTAGTTGATGCTAGTTGGTTTATTTGGTGGAAGATCATATGTTCAGATCCTATATGCACATTATTACCCCTCTGATTATGAACATGAATATGCTTTGTGAGTAGTTATGTTTGTTCCTGAGGACAAGGGAGAAGTCTTGCTATTAGTAGTCATGTGAATTTGGTATTCGTTCGATATTTTGATAAGATGTATGTTGTCTAACCTCTAGTGGTGTTATGTGAACGTTGACTACATAACACTTCACCATTATTTGGGCCTAGAGGAAGGCATTGGGAAGTAATAAGTAGATGATGGGTTGCTAGAGTGATAGAAGCTTAAACCCTAGTTTATGCGTTGCTTCGTAAGGGGCTGATTTGGATCCATATGTTTCATGCTATGGTTAGGTTTACCTTAATACTTTTGTTGTAGTTGCAGATGCTTGCAATAGAGATTAATCATAAGTGGGATGCTTGTCCAAGTAAGGGCAGTACCCAAGCACCGGTCCACCCACATATCAAATTATCAAAGTACCGAACGCGAATCATATGAGCGTGATGAAAACTAGCTTGACGATATTCCCATGTGTCCTCGGGAGCGCTTTTCCTATTATAAGAGTTTATCCAGGCTTGTCCTTTGCTACAAAAAGGATTAGGCCACCTTGATGCACTTTATTTACTTTTGTTACTTATTGCTCGCTACAATTTATCTTATCATAAAACTATCTGTTACCACTTATTTCAGTACTTGCAGAGAATACCTTGCTGAAAATCGCTTATCATTTCCTTCTGCTCCTCATTGGGTTCGACACTCTTACTTATCGAAAGGACTACGATAGATCCCCTATACTTGTGGGTCATCATGCCGCAGCTTGCGCGAGGCCACTAACAGTGCGAGGAGGAGTTTTTGGGGCATGGGGTACCGTGCCCTCGCATCCCATAGCACCGTGCTGACGAAGTAGACGGGGTGCTCGACAAGGTTGAGGGTGCTGGCGCAACCCGCATCCTCCAGAGGTTGAAGCGCCTCTTGAGACGACGGAGCCCCCAGCGCTTGGTTGCTTGGACAGGCTTCCTCCTCTCTAGGTGCGCTCCCGTGCTGAGGCTGATCCTTTTCTGCTGCGGTTGTGGTCTTCACGAGGCCTTCCGGGATTTGCTCTGCCACGGCTAGGATGGCGGCTGCAGCCTTGGCCCGACGCTCCTCTCTAACCGCCACCAAGGCTGCATTGGCGAAATAGGGGGTGGCTGTAAGGTAAGGCACCATGGGCTCCCGAGGGCACGGAGCTACCATCACCGGTGGGTTAGTAAGGTACTTCTTAAGATCTTGGAATGCTTGGTCGGCCTCTTCAGTCCACTCAAACGGGCCCTTCTTCTTTATCAGCTTGAAGAAGGGCAGTGCCCACTCCCCCAGCTTGGAGATGAAGCGTCCTAGCGCGGTCACACGCCCGGTGAGCTTCTGCATTTCTCTGAGGGTCTTTGGTGGACTCATGTCTTCAACCTCTTTGACCTTCTCTGGGTTAGCCTCGATGCCCCTGTGGGATACTAGGAAGCCCAAGAGCTTGCCCAAAGGGACTCCAAATACACACTTCTCCGGATTGAGCCGCAGATCTACTCCACGAAGGCTCGTGAAGGTTTCTTCCAGGTCTTGTATCAGGGTTTTCGCCTCCCGAGACTTCACCACAATGTCATCGACGTAAGCTTCAGCGTTTCTCCCAAGCTGCCGGCCCAAGGCGATGTGCATCAGCCGCTGAAAGGTCGCTCCTACATTGGGCAGCCGAAACGGCATGCAGGTATAGCAGTACACTCCGCACGGGGTCAGGAAGGCCGTTTTCTCCACGTCTTCTACCACCATCTTGATCTGGTGATAGCCCGAGAAGGCATCCAGGAAGCACAATAGGTCACACTCAGCGGTAGAGTCGACGATCTGGTCGATGCGAGGGAGCGGGAGTGGATCCTGCGGGCAAGCCTTGTTGAGGTTGGTGAAGTCGACACACATGCGTTCCTTTCCTCCCTTCTTTGGCACGACAGTAGGGTTGGCTAGGCAATCAGGGTAGCGGACCTCGCGAATGACTCCTATTACCTCTAACTTGCGGGTTTCTTGGATGATGAAGGCCTGCTTTTTGGTGGACTGCTGCCTTGCCTTCTGCTTCACCGGGCGCATGTTGGGGCACACGTTAAGATGGTATTCAATCACATTCCTTGGGACTCGTGCCAGCTGATCAGGCTCCCATGCAAACACCTTCTTGTTTGCATGCAGGAATTTCACCAAGGCCTCCTCCTGCTCAGGCTCGAGGTTGGCGCCTATGGTGAAGGTGGCGCCAGTGGATCCATCCTCGTCGACCGGTACCTGCTTGGTCTCCGGCTTGTCTTGGCTAAATAGCTGCTTCTTCTTAGCTGGTGCAGCCCCCTTGGGCTCGAGGACATCTGTGCTGGCGGGATGCGCCACCGCGGCCGCGTTGAAAGCAAGCTTGAGCGCCTGCAGCGCATCCCTTGTGTCCCCAGACATGGTAAGGATGCCGCTGCTCCCGGGCATCTTCATGAGGTTGTATGTCGGGTGAGTCACTGCAATGAACCGGGCCAAGGCTGGGAAGCCGAGGATGGCGTTGTACGGGAGGCCGATGGGGGCGATGTCGAAGTCGATCAGCTCCGTGCGAAAGTTGTCGTGGGTGCCGAAGGTCACAGGGAGGCGGATCTGCCCCAGGGAGCCGGCGGAACCGCCTCTGACGCCCGAGAAGGGCCTGCTGAGTTGAAGCCGCTCTAGCGGCACGTGGAGGAGGCTGAAGGCCTCCACCGAGAGCACATTGAGGCCGGCATCACCATCAATGAGGGTCCTGGTGACGGCAACTTGGCAGATGGTGGGGGTGCATAGCATCGGGAGCGCGCCCGAACAGGCGGTGTTGGAGGGGTGATCATCCGAGCTGAAGGTCAAATCGGCCTTGGGTGCCACCCAGCCCGGGGGAGTTTCTCGATGCTTGAGGGTGGCGCCGATCTGGCGGACAAACAGTTTGATGTGGCGGCTCGAAGGTGGTGCCTGCGATCCGCCCAGGATGGCTGTGACGACTGGGGGTGCCGACACAGCATGATGGGCGAGGAAGAGGTTGCGCAACTCCTCCCAGGAGGCCACAGAAGCCGCTGGCAGGTGGAGCAGCCACATGCATGGGACGCCGGTGAGGGCCATGGGCAGCCAGTTTGCTATGACCTTGTCGTCGCCCCCAGCCTTGAGGATAGTTTCTTCTTATGTCAGCAGGAAGGCCTGCGGGTCGGCCGTGCCGTCATAGCACGGTGGCATGTCCGGCTTGAACTTGCGCGACCACTACACCTGTCGCAAGGCGGGGGCCATGGCTCGGAGTCCCCTGGTTTCCACGCCGGCGTTGACAGCTGGAGCGGGCGGTGCTTTGGCCGCCATGAGGGTAGAGCATGGTGTTGATGGGGAACGGGTCGACGGAAGGGAGAGCTCTGGCGCACCCCTATCTGGCGCGCCAAATGTCGGATGTTGGGTTCCGGTAGACCCTTAAGGTTCGAACACTAGGGTGCGCACGAAGATCTCTCCCCTACCAATCTACGTCCGATCACCTCGTGAGATCTAAGCTGGAAATGATGAACAACACAAGGGACACGAGATTTATACTAGTTCGGGCCACCGATGTGGTGTAATACCCTACTCCAGTGTGTGGTGTGGTGGATTGCCTCTAGGGCTGATGATGAACAGTACAAGGGAAGAACGACCTCGCGAGAGGTGTTCTTGAGCTGATGCGATGAACTGCTTGGGTGAGTTCGATCGCCTCTCTCTCTCTCTCAGCTGAACGTCCCTTCCAGATGCCTCTACTCTGTGGTGGCTAGCTCTATTTATAGAGGCCCTGGGCCTCTCCCCAAATATTGAGTGGGAAGGGCGCCAACAATGGCCATTTCAAAGGGGAACATCTAGTACAAGTTATCCTGACTAAAGTTGGTCTTCGGCTGCCAAAAGCACTGGTGATAACGCCGTCTTGGGCTCCACGGTGATCTCCATCCTGTCGTTCCGCTGGTCTTGGTCTCGTTGCACTGAAATGGCAACCTTTGCCTGATGCCTCGGTACTCCACGTCCGTGCTTGCCCCCTTTGCACCAAAGAGGAAACAAGGACACTGCGCAGGCCGGTGCCCGCCTGGCCTCGATCATCATGGCTTGCGTCACGAGCACCTCACGAGGTACCCTACCTTGATCTCTCCTCCTCCTCGCGAGCCTGCCTGGCGAGGCCATCCTTGAGGAAGCCTTGCATCATCCGCCCCACGAGGCTTGGCCCCTCGTGAGGGTCTTGAGTCTTGTGCTGATGAAGACGGGCCGTACTGGGCCACCACATGAGCCACGCCGTAGGCCGCAGGCAGGCAAGTCTAGGGACCCCCGTTCCTAGAATGCCGACAAAATTCAAATTTTATAGTACCAAAATCTTGTTCAAGTTATTTAAACAGAAAGAGGGCTTCGAGACGAAGATCTGGGCGCTTGAATCGCCTGATTTCGATAAGCGAGCGAAAAGATAAACTAAAACGAAAATTAGGGTAGAAATCACGATCGAAAATAATCACGGAAAAACCCTGGAAAAACAAAAACTGACGAACAAGCTAATGAACGAACGTTCGCTGTCTGCGGCTAACGGGTGAACACCGTTCGTTAAAACGAACGTATGGACGAACGTCTGCTATATAACTAAACCAGAAAAAATGAACCGATCTATTCAAAAAACGAAACTAGGTTTCTAAAAAAACCGCGTGGTTTAAAAAAAACGAAATGGTGGTGGCGGCGGCGGCTTCTACCTCCGGCGAGTCTCTAGCGAGGCGGGGCGGCTCTGGCGGGGCTCGGCTGCGGCGGCGGGTGGCAAGGGCCGTGGCGGCGGCGCTGGGTGACGGCGGTGCAGGCGACAGCGGCATGCGGCACGGTGCGGCGGCTGTGGTGTCGGGTGGCTAGGTGAGGTGGGGAGGAGGCGGCGGGCGGCGGTATTTAAGAGGGGGCGGGGCAGTGGCTGCTTGGGCAAGGGGGTGGCAGCGAGGCGGCTCGGGGTCGGAGTCCCCGAGTCCGGCGGGCGCACGGCGGGGCGACGACGGTAGGCGGCCGGCCTGCTCGGCTGGGCCTTTGGCCGAGTCGGGCGCGCGAACATTTTAAAAAAAAATTCGCCGAGCAGAACAAATCCTAGAAAATAAAATAAAAATCTAAAATACCAAAACAAATTTTTACCGTCTAAATAAAATATTTAGAACAGGATGAACATTTTCTTGGCCTAAAAATGCAATTTTTGAAAACGTGCAATTTTTCTAATTCAAATAAAATTGCAATAAAACCCAAATAAAACTATTTATTTGATTTTAATATTTTTCCTCGAATATTTCATTTATTTTGGAGAAGTCATATTATCTCCTCACATATATTTTAATATGAAATATTTTTGAGAGGGAAAAATAATTAAAACCGAAATCATCCTTGCTTTGATATTTTAGAAAAATCAAATATGAAAACGATGAAATCCCCAACTCTCTCCGTGGGTCCTTGAGTTGCTTAGAATTTCGATGATCACGAGACAAAATGCAATAAAATATGATATGAATGAATGATCTAAGTATAACATTCCAAATTTTAAAATTTTGGGATGTTACAAACCTACCCCCCTTAAGATGAATCTCGCCATTGAGATTCGGGTTGGCTAGAAAATAGGTGCGGGTGGTCCTTCCATAGATCTTCCTCTCGTTCCCAGGTGGCTTCATCCTCGGTGTGGTGGCTCCACTGAACTTTGCAAAAACTTTATAACCTTGCTGCGGGTAACTCGGCTGGCAAACTCGAGAATCTTGACTGGTTTCTCCTCATAAGTCAGATCACTATCCAACTGATTTTCTTCCAGGGGCACTGTATATCTCAATGGAATATCAGCCATCTCTGTGTGGCACTTCTTCAACTGGGAAACCTGGAACACATCGTGAACTCCTGACAATCCTTCGGGCAACTCCAACTTGTAAGCAACTTCTCCCATACATTCCAAAACTTTGTATGGTCCCACAAAACATGGTGCTAACTTTCTCTTAACTCCAAAACGTTTAACTCCTCGAAGTGGGGACACATGAAGATACACTCTATCTCCGACTTCATAATTTGTCTCCTTGCGTTTAGAATCTGCATAGCTCTTCTGCCTGGATTGGGCTATCTTGAGTCTATCGCGAATCAGCTTAACCTTCTCTTCAGACTCTTTAATCAAATCTGGTCCAAACAACTGATGGTCTCCAACTTCATCCCACAACAACGGTGTCCTGCACCTCCTTCCATACAAAGCTTCGAAAGGGGCCATCTTCAAACTGGCTTGATAGCTGTTGCTGTAAGAGAACTCTGCATATGGCAAATTGTTGGCCCAACTAGATCCATAATCTAGTGCACAAGCTCTCAACACGTCCTCCGGAATTTGATTGACTCTCCCAGTCTGTCCATCTGTCTGTGGATGAAAGGTTGTGCTAAATTCTAGCCTGGTACCCAAAGTCTCATGCAACTGATTCCAGAACTTTGAGGTAAACTGGGTTCCTCTACCTGATACAATGGTCCTCGGAACTTCATGTAGGCATACGATCCTGGTCATGTATATCTTCGCCAACTTAGCACTGGTGTAAGTGGTCTTCACTGGGATGAAATGAGCTACTTTTGTCAAATGATCGACTACAACCCATATCGAGTCATAGCCTGAACGAGTCCTGGGCAATCCCGTGATAAAATCCATGCCTAGCTTATCCCACTTCCATTCGGGTATCGGCAATGGCTATAGCAATCCTGCTGGCTTCTGATGCTCCGCCTTCACTTTCTGACATACATCACAAACTGCTACATACTCCGCAATATCTTTCTTCATTCCGGTCCACCAGAAACTGTCCTTCAAATCTAGATACATCTTGGTATTTCCTGGGTGAATCGAATACAGCGAATCATGAGCCTCCTGCAGAATCAACTTCCTGATCTCCGGGTCATTAGGCACATATACGCGGTCCTCAAACCATAAGGTATTGTGCTCATCCTCACGAAATCCTTTAGCCTTTCCTTTGCTCATCCTTTCCTTTATCTCGGCAATCTCTTTGTCGTTCTTCTGAGCTTCTCTAATCTTATCCATCAAAGTAGATTGAATTTCCAATGCTGCTACATAACCTCTCGGAACTATTTCCAAACATAGCTCGCGAAGATCCTCTGCTAACTCCTTAGGTAATTCTCCGGTCATGAGTGTATTGACATGACTCTTGCGACTCAACGCATCGGCTACTACATTAGCCTTTTCGGGATGATAATGTAACCTCATATCATAACCCTTGATGATCTCCAACCATCTCCTCTACCTGAGATTTACCTCCTTCTACGTGAAGATATATTTCAAACTCTTGTGATCCGTGTACACCTCACAATGGTTTCCGATGAGAAAATGTCTCCATGTCTTCAACGGATGCACTACAGCTGCTAACTCCAAATCATGTGTAGCATAATTCAACTCATGGGGTTTAAGCTGTTGTGAGGCATATGATACAACTCTTCCCTCCTGCATAAGCACTGCTCCAAGTCCTCGACGAGAAGTGTTGCAATACACTTGATAATCCTTGTGTTGATCTCGAAGAATCAATAATGGAGCTGTAACCAAACGTTTCTTCAACTCCTGAAAACTGGCCTCACATTCCTCAGTCCATTTGAACTTGGTGTCCTTCTTCATTAACTCCGTAATGGGCTTTGCAATCTTCGATAAATTCTCAATGAACCTCCTATAATATCCTGCAAGTCCAAGAAAACTCCGGATCTCTCCAACTGACGTGGGTGCTTCTTCCCAATTTGTCATAGTGACAACTTTGGTGGGGTCTACTGCTATTCCTTCTCCAGATATAACATGTCCGAGGAATCCAACTTCCTTCAATCAAAACTCACACTTGCTGAACTTGGCATATCATTGATCTTCTCTGAGCTTCCCAAGTACTGAACGCAAATTCTCCTTATGCTCCTCTTCATTCTTAGAGTAAACCAAAATATCATCAATGAACAGCACAACAAACTTATCCAAAAACTTCATAAACACCTTGTTCATCATGTTCATGAAATAGGTAGGTGTGTTAGTCAGACCAAATGACATAATGGTATACTCATATAGCCCGTACCTTGTGGTAAAAGCTGTCTTAGGTATATCCTGCTCTCGAATCTTCGGCTGGTGGTATCCTGATCGCAAATCAATCTTGGAAAATACTTTAGCTCCTTGCAACTGGTGAAAAAAATCATTGATCATCGGCTGTGGGTACTTGTTCTTGATCATTTAATCTACGATAATCAACAACCATCCTCAACGATCCATCCTTCTTCTCCACTAGAAGCACTGGTGATTCCCAAGGTGACGAACTTGGGCGAATATAGCCTTTATCCAGTAACTCCTTAATCTGCTTCTTAATTTCCTCCAAATCCTTTGTGAGCATCTGATACGGTCTCTTAGATATTGGCCCTGTACCTGGCAAAAGCTCAATCAAAAACTCATTGTCTCTATCCGATGGCATGCCTGGCAACTCTTCTTGAAATACATTAGGGAAATCCTTCACCACTGGTACTTCCTCCTGTACAACTCCTGATAAGGAATTCACTTGATTCCTCTTCGGCACATGCCGGGATACATACTTAATCCTCCTTCCTTCTGGGGTGGTGAGCATAATCGACTTACTGGCGCAGTCAATGTTCCCTCCATACTTCGATAACCAATCCATGCCAAATATCACATCTAGTCCTTGTGACTCCAATACTATTAGGTCTAAGGGGAACATGTAGTTAATAATCCTTAATGGTAACCGATCACACCATAGGCTAGCCATATACTCTGCTCCTAGCGAGGTTACTAACATGGGTGACCTAAGGGCTTGGGTTGGCAGGTTAAACTTATCCACAAATCCCCTTGATATGTATGAATGCGATGCACCAGTATCAAAAAGAACAATTGCAGTAAATGACTTAACCAAAAACTTACCTATTACTGCATCGGGTTGCGCTTCAACCTCATCCACACTAACGTGGTTCACTTTCCCCCTATTGAAAGGTTTGGGCTTCTTCCTAGAGCTTCCATTGCCATTTCCATTCTTTGCTTCAGAACACTCCGTGGCGTAATGTCCATTCTTCCCGCACTTGAAGCAAGTAATGTGACTTAGATCCTTCTTGGCGGGCGTTGCTGGGTTGGAATGGTTCTGGCCGTTACTTGCTCCATTCCCATTCCCATTCTTGGGGCCACTATGGTTATGCGAACTTCCTCCATTGGAATTATGGCCTCCATGGTTATGGTGAAGGTGTCCTCCTGAGTTCGGGGAAAACCGGGGCCTCTGCTGAGCTCCTGAAATGTACTTCCCTTGTCCATACTTCCTCTTGCGGTTGTCAATCTGCTGCTGCTTCCCGTCAATCATGAGATCTCTATCTACCAACTCCTGGTAGTTGTTGAAGGTTGCCACCATGAACTGCATGCTCAGCTCATCATTCAGTCCTTCCAGAAACTTCTCCTGCTTAGCTGCATCCATGCAACATCATCCGGGGCATAACGTGCTAACTTACTAAAATCATCCACAAACTGGCCCACTGTGCGTCCTCCTTAGCGCAAGTTGTGAAACTCGCGCTTCTTCATGGCCATTGCTCCTGCTGAAACATGGGCAGTGCGAAAAGCCTGCTGAAACTGGTTCCATGTGATAGTGTCGATGGGGTAAGTGGCTGTGAAATTCGCCCACCATGATGCTGCGGGTCCATCAAGCTGATGTGCGGCAAATCGCACTCTCTCCGCATCTGTGCATCCTGCAGTGGTCAACTCCCTTCCAATCTTTCGGAGCCAATCATCTGCAACAATCGGCTCGGTGCTACTGGATAACACCAGCGGATTCAGCCTTAGAAAACGGGCTAAGTGATCAACAAGTGGTGGTGGTGGTGGGTTGTTGTTGTTCCCCTGGTTCTGGTTCTGGACTAGTAGCTGCATCAGGGTGTTCTGCTGTGGGATCAACTGAGTGAGCTCCGGCGGGAAAGCAAATCCATTGTCGCGTCTCGAAGGCATCTGAGGGTTTAGAAAAGATGAGAAAATAGAATAGAATGAGGTCTAGAGGGAAAACACAACCCATATGCACACGAGACAAATGCAATCATATCACTCCAATCAATTCAAACAAGGGCATACAAGCGGTCTAACTATCATTACAACAGTGCTTGGACTATACTATATACATGGGGGAATACTACTACTGATATGGTGGTCGACTAGAAGTTTTAATCGGTGGAAGACTCCATGATATCTGCTCTAGCTTCATCAACGTAGTCATCATCGCTATCGTCGAGATCTGAATCGGTGTCGTCCATGATGATGTAGTTCTCCGGACAAGTGCAATCGTCATCTTCTCCTCCTGGCGCGGGGTCTCCCATGAATACTCCTAGCTTCCTCGTCAAATCGTCATTCTTCTCCATGAGTATCGTCATCTCCTCCTCATATCCATCGCGTGTAGACTTGAGTTCTTCCTCCAGCTCCGTGATCCTGGTCATTTCCTTCTTCAGATCTATCATGCCTGCGCACATCTGGTTCTCCTGGCGATGAATGTGCTAGTTTAACTCCTGGATGAAAGCTGCAATAGACTTGTCCCTCCTGGTGCTGATCATCTCCCATTGCTCATCTCGGCACCCACAAATCTGGTAGATTGTATCCTTGAGGTCTTTGTGGTAAACTTCTCCAATGCGTCCCATGGTGATGTGGGCTGCCATGCTCTTTCCTAGACTCCAGGTTGGTGCATCAAAGGAAAACTCTATGGGCTCAGTGACTGGCATGAACGTCCTTCCTGGAATTTGAACTCGAATCATCCAACGTTCCTCTTCGGGTAAAGTGGCTATGTAGGTCCCGGTGAAGCTTGGTATTATGATGTTCAGGTACCTAGTAACTTCCTTCAAGTGTCGTCCAAAAGGTGTATCTTCATTCGGCTGGGTGAACTTGTTCCTTGCATCCGCCATCCTACAGAGTAGAAAAGGAGAGGAATTAGAAATGAGAAGAGAGTAGTGACCTATGGTTTTAGCTTAGTGGTCGCGTCCTACAGTCAATGTGGGCTCTGATACCATCTTGTAGCGACCAGACCTCAAACAGTCTGATCTCTGTGCATCAGTGTCATCCTTGGATCAGTAATGCTGACATGCACAGTACTAGAGGATTTATAACAGAGTTTCAATCACACACTTATTACATCGAATGTCTCAAAAGAGAACTTATTACAAAAATATGGCTTAAGGCCATCTAAACACGATAACAGTGGAAGGCTTAGAAGATAAAGTGAGTCCATCTACTCCAACGGCATAGCTAAGTGAAAGACAACGACCTATAGCACCTTACTCGTCGTCTGAAAAGTTTGCAACATGAACGTTGCAACCCGAAACGGGCCAGCACATGGAATATGCTGGCAATGTAACACACAGAGTAATCAACAGAATAAATGCTATTACTACATGCATATATGGCTGGTGGAAAGCTCTATGGTTACAGTTTTGCATAAGGCCATTTTTTCCGTCATGGTGGTTGTTAAACATTGAGAAGGTTCCTCCAACTCAATCCCAATTAAACATCATCATTAACCCAATCAAATTACATTTAGAGTGACAAGATCAACGTGATAATCCAAGAACCAGATATTCAAGATGTTCATAACCGGGGACACGGCTAACCATGATTAGTTTGTACACTCTGCAGAGGTTTGTGCACTTTTCCCCACAAGACTTGAATACATCCATGGTTGGAGATTCGAGAAACAGTCTTTCTGAAGCATTAACTCTCCATTCTGGATAGACAGTACCACCTACAACCCACTACATCTGCTAGTCTACCTCTTCAAGAGCTTCACACAAGTTACTCAACTATGCCAGAGCCCATGTTGGCTTGTGGCTGCACACAGAAGTTTCTAGAATGAATAATCTTATGATCCCTTGGAGCCTAGGAGGCGGACAATAGGATGATCACATGGGTACTCCGGGATATCCTAGGACAACACTGGATTCTCCAGGTGCCCTGACAACCACTGGGGTACTGCAGGGTGCCTCAAGCAATCCACCCAGATGTGTATTTAAGTAGCCATCTGAAGTTAACCATTAAGTAACAATACTCACATCTGTCATGGATACACTCACCCAAACCACGTCTACGAGCATAGCATAGCAAATAAGCATAACGCAGAAGTAACTCCCAAAGGTTTGGTAATAAACATGGCAGTAGGTTCTACCTCATCATCTACTTCCCAAAACCCACATGTTAATCAGATCCTAACCAAGCAATGTTTGAGGGTTGATCTAATGCAATAAAACTGGGTAGTAAATAGGTATGATCAAAGTGTTACTTGCCTTGCTGATGATCCTTGAAACCTAGAGACTCGTAGTTGCACGCTTCGCACTCCGGGTACTCTATCGCAAATAAACAAACATACAATAAGCACTCATCTAGAAGCACGGGTAAAACTCAAATAAGAGATCTAACCAGAAAGTTCAACTTAAGAACTCCGGTTTGCAAAAATAAACAAATCAAACGAAGCAACGAAACTCAAACCGCGAAAGAGACAAGGTCCGTTTACTAATCTGGACTAAAGTCAAATTTTACAGTACCAAAATCTTGTTCAAGTTGTTAAAACAGAAAGATCTGGGTGCTTCAATCGCCTGATTCCGATAAAGAGCGAAAAGATAAAGTGAAAAAAAAACAGGGCAGAAATCGGGATCGAAAATAATCGTGGGAAAACCCTGGAAAAAGAAAAAGTGACGAACAGGCTAACGAACGAACGTTCGCTGTCCGCGGCTAATGGGTGAACACCATTCATTAAAACGAACGTACGGACGAACGTCTGCTATATAACAAAACCGAAAAAATGAACTGATCTATCCAAAAAAACGAAACTAGGTTTCTAAAAAAACAACGTGGTTTTCAAAAAAATGAAACGGCGGCGGCTTCTACCTCCGGCGAGGCTTTCGCGAGGCGGGGCGGCTGCGGCAGCGGCGGTGGCGTCGGCGGGTCATAAACGTCGTGAGGGCTGCCATGGACTTCGGTTTTTCTTGTCCGAGGTAGTGGGCGAGCCATTCGTCACAGATGTTGTGCTTAAAAGCTGCTAGGGCTTCGGCATCCGGGCAGTCGATGATCTGGTTCTTTTTAGGTAAGAACCTAGTCCATAATTTCCTAGCTGACTCTCCAGGCTGTTGAACTATGTGACTTAAGTCATTGGCATCCGGAAGTCGGACATATGTACCTTGTAAGTTGTCGAGGAAGGCATCTTCCAGGTCTTCCTAGCTGCCAATGGAGTTTTCGGACAGACTGTTCAACCAGTGCCGAGCTGGTCCCTTGAGTTTTAGCGGGAGGTATTTGATGGCATGAAGATCATCACCGCGGGCCATATGAATATGGAGGAGGAAATCCGCAATCCACACTGTGGGGTCTGTCGTCCCATCATATGATTCGATGTTCATGGGTTTAAACCCTTCCAGGAATTCATGTTCCATTAATTCATCAGTGAAGCAAAGGGGGTGTGTGGCGCCTCTATACCGGGCCATGGCGTGACGTAGTTCTGATGGAGTTCGTCTACGGTCTTCGGTCCGGGCGGGGTTATATTTGTCACGTCCGGCCGGATGGCCATCATCGCGCATCGGGGCATGCCCCTGCGATCCATAGATCGATCTGGTCTGGCCTGCTCTGTTTTCCAGGGCATGCGCAGGTCATGTGTGTATCCCCAAGCTGTTGTATTTCTGTTTTTATGGCGAGGTGGTGCGGGCTGGTGTTCGGCTCGGGTTGCCGCATTGTCCCGGCCACGTGGTGGTCGGTCAGCCGCATTATGCACTTGTAGGACAGGCTCCAGCGCCTCGTATTCAAATTGGGGTAACAATTTGCGCTTCGGGTAGCTTTTGGTTGGGCGCTCGAGGCTGTATTCCTCGGCTGCCAGGACATTAGTCCATCTATCATTGAGCAGATCTTGATCAGCTTGAAGCAGCTGCTCCTTGTTTTTCAGGCTCCTTGCAGTGGCTATTAGCCAGTGCTGAAAGAGCTCCTGTTCGACGGGCTCCTCAAGCACGATAAAGTCTTCGTCGCCGAGGCTCACCTTCTCTTTGGAGAGTGGAAGGTAGTTACTGTCCTCCGAGTCTTCGTTCGTGTCCTGTTCGTCAGGGCTAACTCGCCCATCTTCCCGTTCGTCCTATTCGGAGGTTGGCTTAGCGGGGTCTTCATTGTCTTCGGCATCGTCCGGAGTGTTGTTTTCTCCTGTGACGGTATTACTGTTTTTACCACGGCGTGGCCTATAATGGACTGGATTTACATTGTCGCCGTTGTTCTCTTTGGGTGTATCCACCATGTATACGTCATACGAGGAGGTAGATGTCCAGCGCCCTGTAAGCGGTGGCTTTTGTGCCTGCTCCTCTCCGGCATCATCGTCCATACCGTCGATGTCTTCGGAGTTGTAGTCGATATCGGAGTAAATGACCACGGGTAGCCTAACCAGCTCCCCTGGCTCTTCAAAAAATATCGGGCCGAGGGAGCCCTCGAACATCCAAGACGTAGGGCCGCCTTCTCTTGGCCGGCTGTCCCATCGGCCGGCTGCTGGAAGGCGGCAAGGCTCTAAGAGCTCTCTCGAAGAGGGCCAACTCCTAGCAGCTGGCCACCAGAGTGGCCGACTCCTAGTAGGCGGCCTGGCTCATACCCTCAAAATATGCACCCACATAACAGTGATAAGACGGGGCATTGCTATAGTAAAGCCTGCCACCCCCGAATCCCGGAGCGAGCGTGGCCATAGTGCATCGTACGGGGTGGTAACTCCCCGTCCGGCGTGGCACTGTTGCCAAGTTGACCATGACATCGCCCACGGCAGGCTATCAGTACAGCCCGCAGGCAGCAGGCCCCTCCTGCCAGAGAGACACCAGAAGGCGGCCGAGCTTGACCAATCGGCCCGGGGGGAGGCCGGCACCCAGCAGTTGGCCTTCCCCCACCTTGGAAGTTTGTGCACCATTAAGAAGATAAGATGGGGTAAGGCTATAGCGAACGCCCGCCAGGCCGCGGCACTGTAGCCATGCTTACCCCGACAAAGTTATCGTCACCAAGAGCAAGGCTACAGTAACCAGTAGCCAACAAGACCCCCGGGTGGTGGGCCCAGCTTGTCGGCCAAGATGCCGGTAGCCGGGGGGACCCACCAGTTGGCAAGCCCCAGCGGCCGGCGGAGAAGCGGGCGACTACAGACATTGACGGTTTGGACCCATATCCAGTCGGATTACCATTGTACCCCTGGGGGTAGGCCTATATAAACCCCCCAGAGCACCCATGCAAAGGGTTGATCTCTGAGAGTTTTAGACACCATTGAGAGAAGAGGAGAGCTATCCTTGCCCTTCTTCTTCCTCTAGCTAAACAGCTCAATGAGCCTCTTGTAGCTACTTGTTGATCTAGTGATCATGCGGAGACCCTGCAGAGCAGGACTAGGGGTGTTATCTCCGAGGAAAGCCCCGAACCTGGGTAAGATTCACCAGCGTGCATGTCTTCGCCTTATCCCGTTTCCAGGCACCGGCGATGTCTTACTGGTTCCCACAATGATTAGCCACCCATTAGCATATGTCGCACCTACCACCCGACATTTGGCGCCCAGCATGGGGCCAGGTGCACCATCATCCGGAGACCTGCTCTGGACGGGAACCCTCTTCCTCCCCAGCGAGCGTAGCCAGCCCGACATGCCTGATGGCGCTTGCCCCGACGTGCTGCATGGCATCGACGATGCCAGCGCAGCGAGCTGCCTCACTGATCTTCTCGGTGATGTCTGCCTGTCCGACGAGCCCGCGCCAGGCGCGGGTGCCACCAGCTCCGAGAGCTGCCTCGTCGACCTCCTTGGCAAGCTCGACATCGCCAAGGAGCGCACCTCCGACCTGGAGTCGATCGGCTCCACCGACCCAATGCTTGTCGATTCCGACATGACATCTCTTAACGCTTTCCCCACCAACATGGTGGCCATCGACGACCCTCTTCCTCGAGCCGACAGCAGCGGCAGCACCATCACTGAGGTGCTGGTCATCAGCCACAGCACCGCCTCCAGCGGAAACGTCCACGACACCTTGCAGATGGTGCTGCATGAGCTGTCTGCTCCCATCCTGGCCGATGCCGACGCCGACACGCTAGAGGCCCACCGCCTTGCCCTCATCGAGAATGGCAAGAAGATAGCTTCCATGAGACGCCTCACCGAGGCTTACCAGCGCGAGGTCAATCATGTCGCCGTTGGCATGCCGCCCGTTGGAAGACGCAGCCAGATTGGCGCTATCAAGAAGCGCAGTGCGGCCATCGCCAGCATGCTGGGTGCTGACCGCCCAGTCTACGCCACGCCACTCGAGAACCTGTGTGCTGCCCAGGCGTCCATAAACAAGCTGGAAGGGCTGGAGGGCGACGAGCTTCACTGCATGACCAGACGCGTCCAGCAACTGATCGACACGGCCACAGAGCAGCACGAAGCCGGCCTCCGCGCCGAGAGTCCCCACCATGCCGAGAGCACGGCGCGACATCCCGGACATCGACTGCAGGCGGCGCCCGCGAGCAAAAAGACAAGGAGTCGACTACTAGCCGCCGTCGGACTCGCCTCACCATCGAGCATGATGCAGAAGGCGGCCCCCGAGCCATGGAGCGACGAGGCAACAACCTGCCTCCCCCTCCGCCTCGCAGGGAGAGATATCCCACCCCGCCGCCTGTCATGCACCCGACGCTCAGCGACCGACTGGGGCTGCCGCGAAGGAATCAGTGAGAATGATGCCCGCCATCGGATCAACCGCCTGGCGCGATCCCTGGCGCTAGAAGAAGAAGACGATGTCGGCCCGCCTTGTTTCGGCCCCCGCATCTGCGACGAGCCTTTCCCCAAGGGGTTGTCACTCCCAAGAGACACGCCGAAATACAACAGCTCAGTGAAGCCGGAAGACTGGTTGAAAGACTACTCCACTTCAGTCAGCATAGCAAACGGTAACAGGTGTATTGCCGTGAAGTACGTCCCTCTCATGCTTCAAGGCATGGCACGCACTTGGCTGAACAACCTCAAGCCCTACAGCGTCAACAACTGGCTAGACTTCATGGAAGTCTTCATCCGCAACTTCACCAGCACGTACAAGCGAGCGCCCAAGCCATGTTATCTCTCCCTTTGTGTCCAAGGCCCAACCGAGTCCAGCCGCGACTACATGACGTGTTGGGCCGAGCTCTGCAACTCCTGCGAAGGGGTGCACAAGGTGCAAGCAATAGAGTACTTCACCACCGGGTGCAGAGAGGGCACCCTCCTCAAGCACTGACTTCTTTGCGACGAGCCGGCTACACTCGACGAGCTACTGATCATAGCAGACAAATACGCCACGGCCGACTCCTCGATGAAGACTGAGCTCCGAGTGGACGCCTCTGGAAAGGTGCTTCCTCCGGCTCCAAAAACGCCGGCTGGAGACTCCAATCGACACCCACATCAGAACAACGACAAGCGCAAGGCTCCTATGCCACCTTCCACCAGTCGGCAGGTGGCCAGGGTCGAAGACGAGCAGCCTTAAGGGCAGCCTATTCCCAAACATTCGAAAGGCGGCAGGCCGGCTTGGCAGCCGGCGTTCTCTTATGAGCAAACCCTTCATGCCCCCTGCAAGTTCCACAGCGGCGCGAAGCCGTCCAACCACACAACCCGGAAGTGCCATTGGCTCACATGGATCTCCAAGGGCGAAGGACTGCTGCCCCCTCCACCTACTGGCCAGCCGCCTTCGACTTCTCAGCAGCCGGCCGCTCGCCCAGCAGTCGGAGCCGTTCAAGACAAGTTTCCTGATGAGCATGCAGCGTACATCATATTTACAAGCCAAGCTGAAGACAGGCAGTCGGCGCCAACAGCACCAAGAAGCTAATGCAATCGCCTCCAAAGATCCAGAGTTTATGCATTGGTCTGAAAAGCCTATCAGCTGGAGCCAAGCTGATCACCCAGAGGTAATGCCGTCTCCAGGCTCTTATGCATTGGTGTTGGATGCCACCTTCGCAACAGAAAGGTGAGCTTCTCATTTCTCCCGAGTTCTGATTGATGGCGGGAGCAGCATCAACATCCTGTACCGCGACACCATGGAGAAGCTGAACATCAAGACGAAGCAACTTTTGCCTATCCGGACCGTGTTCCATGGCATTGTACCCGGCCTGTCATGCTCACCAATCGGCAAGATCAAGATAGATGTCCTCTTCGGAGACAAATATCACTTCCACCGTGAAGCAGTTTGGTTTGAGGTAGTGGATCTAGAGAGCCCGTACCACGCTTTACTTTGCCGACCTGCCCTGACCAAGTTCATGGTTGTGCCCCACTATGCCTACCTCAAGATGAAGATGCCGAGCTCCAAGGGCATCATCACCATAGTCGGAGACTACAAGAAATCCTCTGCCTGTGCTACAGCCAGCAGCCGGCTGGCCGAGTCCGTCGTGATTGCTGCTGAGAAGAAGATCCTTGACCGGGTTGTGGCCATGGCCGGCAAGCAGCCGGACCTATCGCCTGACCCCAAGGAGTCAGAAGCTCAGGGCTCCTTCCAGCTAGCCAAGGAAACAAAGAAGATACCTCTAGACCCAGAGCACCCAGAGAGGTTTGTTGTTCTAGCAGCAAACCTAGACAGCAAATAGGAAAGCGAGCTCGTCGATTTCCTCCATGAGAATCGGGATATCTTTGCATGGTCCCCCAAGGACATGATGGGTGTTCCGACGGATTTCGCCGAGCACAAGCTACATGTCTGAGCGGATGCAAAACCAGTCAAACAGCCCTCTGCCGACTATCGGAGGAGAAGAGAAGAATTGTTGGTGAAGAGATAGCCCAGCTTCTGGCAGCCGGCTTCATTATGGAGGTCTTCTTTCTAGAATGGCTTGCCAACCCGGTCCTTGTACTGAAGAATAACAAGAAACGGCGCATGTGTATAGATTATACTAGCCTCAACAAAGCTTGCCCCAAAGATCCGTTCGCTTTCCCCCGGATTGACCAAGTGATAGACTCCACAACCGGATGCAAGCTGTTGAGTTTCTTGGATGCCTACTCAGGTTACCATCAGATCAAGTTGGATCCAGCCGACCGCCTGAAGACCGCCTTCATCACACCATTCAGAGCTTTCTACTACCTGACTAGGACATTCGGCTTGAGAAATGCTGGTGCCACATTTCAGTGTTGCATGAAGAAATGCCTTCTCAAGCAACTCGGCAGAAATGCCCACGTCTACATAGACGATATTGTGGTGAAGACGGAGAAGCATGACACCCTGCTAGAAGATCTAAAGGAAACATTTGACAACTTGCACCGATTTCGGATCAAGCTCAACCCTGAGAAATGCGTGTTCGGAGTACCAGCCGTCCAGCTCCAAGGCTTCCTGGTCTCTGAACGTGGCATCGAGTGCAACCTAGTGAAGATCAAGGCCATAGAGAGGATGGAGATTCCCATCCGGCTTCGAGATGTCAAAAAATTCACCGGGTGCCTGGCCTCCCTTAACCACTTCATCAGTCGGCTAGGGAAGAAGGCTCTCCCCCTGTATCAACTCATGAGGAAATCCACTCACTTCAAGTGGAACGGTCAGGTGGACGAAGCTTTTCACAAGTTGAAGAAGATGTTTACCATGCCGCCTGTCCTGGCGGCACTGACTGAGAAAGAGCCCATGCTCCTTTACATTACCACAACTAGTCGGGTGGTCAGCACTATCATCATGGTTCAGTGCCCAGAGGAAGGCAGAGCTCAGCTGGTCTAGAGGCCGGTGTATTACTTGAGTGAAGTATTGTCAACCTCAAAGCAGAATTACCCCCACTACCAGAAGATGTGCTATGGCGTATACTTTGCCGCCAAGAAGCTCAAGCCCTACTTTCAAGAGCACCCCATCACGGTCGTTTGCACTGCCCCGCTTGCCGAGATCATAGGCAGCCGAGATGCATCTGGCCGGGTGGCCAAGTGGGCCATTGCGCTGGCTCCTTACACCATCTTCGACCAACCACGCACCGCCATCAAGTCCCATGTCCTGGCCGACTTCCTTGTCGACTGGGCCGAAACCCAGTACTTGCCACCACCACCCGACTCTACTCATTGGCGGATGCACTTCGACGGATCCAAGATGCGCACCGGCTTGGGAGCCGGCATCGTCCTCACCTCTCCCAAGCGCAACAAGCTCAGATACACGTTGCAAATTCATTTTGCCGCCTCCAACAACGTGGCCGAGTACGAGGCGCTCATACATGGGCTTCGGCTGGCCAAAGAACTCGGCATCCGCCGGATCCTGTGCTATGGCGACTCGGACTTGGTGATCCAACAATCATCTAGCGATTCGTATGCCAAGGACGCAAACATGGCGAGCTACTGCTTCCTCCTTCAGCAAGTCAGTGGATATTTTGAAGGGTGCAAGTTTCTCCACGTGCCACGGGCCGACAACGAGCAAGCAGATGCCATGGCATGAATCGGCTCCACCCGGCAAGCTATACCAACCGGCGTATCCCTCCAACGCCTCTTCAAGCTGTATGTTAAGCCGTCTCCAGAATCAGACTCCATCTTCGTGCCGCCTGACCCTGATGCAGTCGGATCCGACTTGGGGAACCCAGCAGGCGGCTTGGGGACTTTGGCAGGCGGCTCGGGGACTACTGTAGTCGCACCTGGCTCGAGGACTTCAGAACTCGGCCCGGGGACTGCAGCAGTCGGCCCGGGGACTACAATGACACAACAGGCGGTGGCCGACTCCAACTCTTCACCACCCAACCCACCCTCCCTAGTCGTAGTAGCCGTGTTGGCAATAGAAGAAGTCACAGCTCCATCATGGGCCCAGCCCATCCTCAACTTTCTAGTGAACAGAGAGCTTCCGACTGATGAGATCTCGGCAAGACAAGTTCAACGCCGAGCCAGAGCATACACCATAGTGGATAGAGAGCTCGTTAGGCGCAGTGTCACTTGAGTCTTCTAGCGCTGTGTCGAGCCAGAGAAGGGCATTGCAGTCCACAAGGACATCCACCAAGGCGAGTGCGGCCACCACGCGGCTTCAAGATCACTCATCGCCAAATCTTTCCGCCATGGGTTCTTCTGGCTGACTGCTTTGGAAGACGCCAAAGAATTGGTCAAACACTGTAAGGGGTGCCAACTTTTTAGCTCCAAGCAACACCTGCTGGCTTTCGCACTCAAGACCATCCCCCTCACCTCGCCTTTTGCCATCTGGGGGCTGGATATGGTGGGCCCATTCAAGACGACACGCGGCGGCATGACACACCTGCTTGTTGCCATAGACAAGTTCAGCAAGTGGATTTAAGCAAAGCCAATCAAGAAGTTGAATGGGCTGACTGCTGTGACATTCATCGCAGATATCACCACCCGGTATCCCATACCACACAGCATCATCACCGACAACGGCACAAATTTTGCCAAAGGAGCATTGGCACGTTTCTGCGTGACACAGGGCATCCGACTGGACTTAGCGTCCGTTGCCCATCCACAGTAAAACGGCCGAGTCGAGCGAGCAAACGGCCTCATCCTATTTAGCATCAAGCCCCGACTAGTTGAGCCACTGGAACGCTCGGCCGGCTGCTGGCTCGAGGAGCTGCCGGCCATCCTCTGGAGCTTGCATACCACCTCAAACAAGTCAACTGGCTTCACTCCTTTCTTCCTTGTATATGGTGCCGAGGCTGTCATCCCAACTGACATCGAGTTCGACTCACCTCGAGTCACCATGTACATGGAAGCAGAGGCAAAGGAAGTGGGAGAAGACGGTGTTGACCTGCTGGAAGAGGGCCAGCTATTAGCACTCAACCGGTCCGCCATCTACCAACAGGGTTTGCACCATTATCACAACTGGAAGGTCAAGCCAAGATCCTTCCAAGAGGGCGATCTTGTGCTCCAGCTGATCCAGCGAACAGCCGGCCAGCACAAGCTCTCGGCCCCTTGGGAAGGACCCTTCTTCATCAGCAAGGCCTTGGGAAACGACTCCTACTACCTGATCAACGCACAGAAGCCCAAGGCGCGCAAGAGAGATGATTCCGGCAAGGAGTCGGAACGACCATGGAACGCCAATCTCCTTCGAAGATTTTACAGTTAAAATGTAGTATGTATCATGCTATCTTTTGTATTAAGTACAAGACATCGAGGCCCCCGAGGAGCACTCGGGGACTACCCTCTTTTATCTATATGATGAGTATCATGCCTATGAATGTGTCACTACATTTGTTCTTCTGTCCAGCACCGGGTTCGACCTGTCGGCCCGGGGACTTGCTGCCTTGAATTATGTGAAGTACCACCTGCAGTCAGACAAGTAGTGTGCCAACACCTAAGCCCTCTCTTGACAAAAGTCGCAGCTCGCAGAATCAACTGTTCGACTGGCAAGAGTTAAAGGTAGGAAAAGACGCCCACACGAAAAATGGCTAAGGACCAATGGCTTACATAACACAAGCCGGCTCCCCACCCTGCCAACCGGCTGTTAAGCAGTCGGCTGGGCGGCTTCCCACTCACCTTGCTACAATCTAAGAAAGCTAAAGTACTTGCCCTCCCACACGGCCAAGTACTTTCCCAGCCACAGATTGTAGAGCAGCTGTCCGGCTGGGAAGGCGGCGACCAAGGGAGGGCGGCAAAGGAAACGACCAGAAAAAGATGTAAAGCAAGCACAGTCAGAAGTCAAACACATGCAAGATTATATTTACACAAAAGGCCTTCGAGGGCCGGCATTCAACTTAGTCTGAATACACCCCCAGTGGGTGGAACTGTGCGAATTTAACAAATATTGTTCAAAGATTAACGAACAGGAAGACAGAGATAAATATGGCAGCTCAGGCCAAGGGCGCAACAGGCGAGCTGGGCCGGTCAGTGGAGACGGTGGCTCTGGTTGGAGGAGTGGCCGGCTGACGAGTCTCGGCTTGGTCATCGCCAGTGACAGGCGGTGTGTTCGCATGTGCCTCATTGCTGGAGGCACGGTCAGGCTGAGGCTGGCCGGCTGCTCCATCATTTGGCGTGGCATCTTCATCGTCCTCTTCACCCTGATCGCTGGAGTCGATCTCCTCCGCCGAGTCTTCACCATCTGTCGGGTTCAGCCCAAACCACTCCTCTGGTAGAGCAGCGCCGTCATCGTTCAGATCGGGGACGAAGAAGCTGGTGTCAGTGTACTCGGCAATCGCCACAGCACGCTGGATGATAGCAGGCCACACCGCCACCAGCTCCTCATTGGCCTCCTATCGAAACGTGGCCAGTTGGGTCAAGTCCAGCCTGGGATACCACGCCCGGACGAACTCCAACGCCCGCCTGGCGCCTGCCCGGGCTGCAGAAGCCTTCCAAGCCTTAAAGCGGCCGACCGCCACCTCCAGCTAGTCGGCAGTCCAACTAGGGGTGTGGGGAATCACTTTGCCAGGCCAGAGGGCAGAAAGAACCTGGGCTCCAACACGCTGAAGGTGGCGGAGCATGCCGTGAGCCGGCTAGAGACGAGCCTGGATAGCCAAGAGCTGGAGACTTCTTTCTCATTGTTTTTTCTTCTTTGCCATCATTCAGCGCCTGCCTCGACTCGGCCCAGTTCGCCGCCTCGGTCTCGTACTCGGCTTGGAGGGCAGCCTCACTGTCCTTCATCGCCTTAAGGGCCGCCTTATGCCTCTCCTCCTTGTCGGCTAGCTTCTTGGCCAGGCGGTCGCGCTCCTGAGCCGCGGCACTGCACTCGGCCTTCTTGGTACGCAGCAAGGTTTGGGCCTCACCCAGTTTCTGTCGCAGGTCGGCATTGGCCTCTGCAAAGATGGCAAACAAGAAAAAACAATGAGAAAGAAGTCGCCAGAAAAGATCTGACCCGACTGCGCAGCAGTTGGCCTGAATCTCGGGGACTACACCCAGTGGGTGCGCTGACGTGCCCCCACAAGAGATAGAAGATGGAACACTTACTCTGACTCTCAGACAAGTCGGTGGTCTTCTGAGTCAGCTCCCAGGCATGGGAGTTGAAGGCGGCCGCATGAAGGTTATGATAGTCCTGCAAAAGGGACAGACGAACAAATAAGGACAAGTTAGCACCCGAGTCTACTAAGAAGTTCCAAGCCGCCTGCTCAGCAGCCGACTCAGAACTCGAGGACTACACCCAATGGGTGCGCTAACGCGCCCCCACGGAAGAATACAAGAGCAGAAAACAAAAAGCAAAAGGCTTACCCGGATGGCCGACCGCGTCGCCAGGAACTCCTGGTTGTAGTTCTTCAAGGCGGCGGCCTGGGACTGGAGCCGAGTCCTGACGTCCTGTGCCGCCGCATTCAGCACGGTCGTCCCGCCTCCTAGCGTCCACCCCGGCGAGCTGACACTCGCCGTCTCCAGCTCCTAGGCCGACGAGCTTGAGCCCACGGCCTTCTGCGGGTACAGTGCCGACGCCGCCTTCCTTGCGCGCTGGCGTGCCGGAGATTGGACCGCGAGGTCCGCCCTCGCAGTCAGCTCGCCTCCAGCCATTGGCACAGGCGGCGCGCTGGGTTGACAGCCTTGGTCCACCGATATCGGCGCGGGCGGGGCCACCTCCTTCTCCGGGGTGACGGTGTCGCCCTCCACCCTCTCCATAACCGGCTGGTCGCCGCTGGCTCCCTCTGGCGGCACCACCGGGATCTTAGGCGCCACACAGTGGAGGGGGATGACGAGCATCGGCTGGTTACGCAAGGCTTCCTCCGCCTGCGCCGCGGCTGCAGCATCCGCCTGGGCCGCCACGTCGGCCTACGCCCTTGCGGTCTCCTCCGCCGCCTCCTGCGCTGCCTTGGCAGCAGCCGCCCTCTGCTGCTCCGCCTCCCGCTCCTCACGCGCGTTCCGCTCTGTCGTGGCCTGAAGCTCGGCGCGAGGGTCCACGCGATGGGCGCTGGTGGAGCCTCCCGCCACCCAACCACGGAGGCGGCGACAGACCGCTCAAGAGAGAGCTGAGCTCTGCGTTATACAAGACAAAGAAAAATCAGAAGAACATCGGCAAGAAGGAAGAAAGAATGCGTGAGGGAGTCGGCACTTACGCGGAAACCAACTGCTGCTCCTTCACCACCTTACGGAAGCGGGTTGCCTTCGCGGCCGCTTCATCCCACTTGGTCGCTGTAACCGAGCCCTTGGGCTTCTTCGGCCGGCTGCCGAACAGGATCGGCACGACCCAGCGTTTCTGCGCGCCGCCTTGGGCAGCCGGCATGGTAGACGAGCTCGCGCCCTACTAGTCAGACGCCGGCTGGCGGCGTGGGGCAACTTCTCCCTCATCGTCGTCCGGCCAATCCTCGAGGCCGGCTCCGAGACCTGAGCCGCCTGCATCACCGCCTCCTCCTACAGCATCGTCGTCCAAAGAGGCCGCCCCCAAGTCGGGGTCGTCCACATCGCTCTCCACCCGGTCAGCGAGAAATTGACGCTCCAGCCCCGCGGCGTCGGCTGCCGGCTGGAGGAGGGGGCTCTGTTCTGTAAGACGATTGGTCAAGCTGGCCAAGCAGAGCTCGGCAACAGAAGAAAAGGAGAAGAAAAAAGAAAACTTACCATAGGTGTAGGATCGGCGCGTGAATACGGCTCCTTACCAAACTTCCACTCCTCCGTGAGCTTGCAGTTCGCAAGGTAGTTCACCATGTGACCTACCTCCGCATGAGGCATCTCCTTGGTGCACAGCCGGCTTGGGTCTCGATGCCCGCTCATCTGGCTTATCATGTGAGGCCGGCCCTGGAGCGGAGCACCCAGCACGCCACGAAGACGGTCAGCAAGTCGGGCCCGGTCAGGCCCTCCGACTTCACGAACACCCAGAGCCGCGCAACGGTGGCGGCTCCAGAGGGCGACAGCGATCTGGCCCGATAGGACCACTTAGGCCGCTTCCCAGCCGGCGGGCCGGCTAAGTAAGCCGGCAGATTGACCCAGTCGCCCACCCGGAATATGCTCTTCATGTAGAAGTACGACTGCTGCCACATCTTCATCGACTGGATCAGCGCGATGGGAGGAAATGGATTGTCGGCCGCCGACCTCCGCTCCGTGATGAAGGCACCGCATTGCGCTGGCATGCTCTTGACGATGGTGCCGAGCTTCCAGTAGAAGAACTCCCCCCAGAGCTCGATGGTGGGGAGGACGCCGAGGAAGCCTTCGCATAGAGTGACAAAGGCGGACAGTAGCACTACCGTGTTCGGGATGAGGTGGTGCGGCTGGAGGTTGTAGAATTCAAGGATGGCCCAGAAGAAGCCGCTCGCTGGTAGGCCGAGGCCACACACACAATGCAAGCGGAAGATGACGCGCTCGCCCTCCTCCGGCACCGGCGTGATCTCCCGCTCCGGTGTGAGGCGGACCCTCACGTAGTCCTCTTCGAGCAGCCACCGCATCTTGCGGAGAAAATCAATGTGATCTTCATGGACGTTGGAGCCGTCCCAGGCTCCGGCACGCGCCATGAAGGCGAGAGGCTGACGGATAAAGCATGGCGACGGCGAGAGCGCGACCCCGCAGCGGCGAAGCTACGGTGTAGCAAGGTGGCCGGAGGAGCAGCGCGGCGGCGAATAGAAGTGGCGACAGAGAAGAAGAAGAGGAAAATGGTGGAGTGGGAGGCGAGCGCGTGTGCGTCTGCAGCCCCCCCCCCCCTCCTACCCCTATTTATAGCCATGGTGCGACGAAGCCAAGGGGGCGGGACATGGGGAACGTGGGATTAACTGCGCCCACTCCCCCACTACCAGCGATTACTGCGCCTTAATGGCATGCGGTAACTGCCGCGGGAAGGCAATCGACCGCCTCGGCCACAAAGGATCTGCGCATGGGCCAAGGCGTGGTAGTGGCGGGCCCCACCCTACAGCGACGTCCCATCGCGCGCGTGGGCTGGCAGGCTGGTCCAGCCAAAGGGTGCCACATGGCACACAGATGGCGGGCGGGCGGCCCAGTGCCCGGCGCGCGTGCCAGCTAGTTCCTGCTCTCAGACTCCAAATCTTTCCAGACGGCGTGAGAGATCAAGGCCGGCTCCTAGCTGGCGGCTCTTCAAGATAGGAAGTTGCTCGGGCTTCTCGTTCCTCTTTCAACCACAAAGCCCGACCAGCTTCGGGGACTACTATTGGAGTAAATGACCACAGGTAGCCCAACCGGCTCCCCCTGGCTCTTCAAAAAATATCGGGCCGACTGAGCCCTCGAACTTCCAAGATGCAGGGCTGCCTTCTCTTGGCCGGCTGTCCCACCGGCCGGCTGCTGGAAGGCGGCAAGGCTCTAAGGGCTCTCTTGAAAAGGGCCAACTCCGAGCAGCTGGCCACCAGAGTGGCCGACTCCTAGCAGGCGGCCTGGCTCATACCCTCAAAATTTGCACCCACATAACAGCGATAAGACAGGGCGTGGCTACAGTAAAGCCTGCCACTCCCGAATCTTGGAGCAACCGTGGCCACAGTGCACCGTACGAGGCAGCCACTCCCCGTATGGGGCGGCACTATTGCCACGTTGACAATGACATCACCCACAACAGGCTGTCAGTACGGCCTACAGGCAGCGGGACCCTCCTGCTACAGAGACACCAGAAGGCGGCCGAGCTCGACCAGTCGGCCCGGGGGGAGGCCGGCACCCAGCAGTTGGCCTGCCCCCACCCTGGAAGTTTGTGCACCATTAAGCGAATAAGATGGGGTAAGGCTACAGTGAATGCCCGCCAGGCGGCAGCACTATAGCCATGCTTACCCCGACAAAGTTATCGTCACCAAGAGCAAGGCTATAGTAACCAGCAGCCGACAAGACCCCTGGGTGGTGGGCCCAGCTTATCGGCCAAGAGGCCGGCAGCCGGCGGGACCCACCAGTCGGCGGGCCCCAGCAGCCGGCGGAGAAGCCGACGACTACAAACACTGACGGTCTGGACCCACATCCAGCCAGATTACCATTGTACCCCTGGGGGGTAGGCCTATATAAACCCCCAGAGCACCCATGCAAAGGGTTGATCTCTGAGTGTTTTAGACACCACATTGATATAAGAGGAGAGCTAGCCTTGCCCTTCTTCTTCCTCTAGCTAAATAGCTCAAGGAGCCTCTTGTAGCTACTTGTTGATCTAGTGATCATGCGGAGACCCCGCAGAGCAGGACTAGGGTGTTATCTCCTAGGAGATCCCCGAACCTGGGTAAGATTCGCCGGCGTGCATGTCTTTGCCTTATCCTGTTTCTAGGCACCGGCGATGTCTTACTGGTTCCCACAATGATTAGCTACCCGTTGGCATATGTCGCACCTACCACCCGACAGTCGAGCATGTCAGTTAAGTCCTCGGCAGTGGCTATGTAGTGGGTGGTGGATGGGAAGCAAAATTCTCCGTCATCAGCTTCCAATTCAAGCCATATATAGTTCGGCTGAGAGTCTCCTGACAAAGAGAGGGATTTTAGTGAGTTTAGTACATCGCCTAAAGGTGAGTGCTGGAAGATGTCCGCGGAGCTGAACTCGACGATCGACGCCTGATCAGGTTCGACGGGCGTAGATGCACGCAGTCCGGAACTTATGGCCGAAGACGAATCCAAGGTTCCGGTGACACAGGCCCCGCTCAGGGTTGGACCTGTGTGCGGCTCCACCGCCACTGAGTCTGCGGCTTCTGTGGTGGGGTTGAGAATCCCGTCCTCGGATGGCGCAATCTGCTCCGGATCTAAGGCCAGAGCAGTTATAGGTGCTATCTCCTGAGCACGGTCCGATGACAGATTTAGGTCATGTTCATCATGGTGACAGGGAGAAACCATCATGGACTCAAATCCATCGAAGATCAAGTCTCTGCGGATATCGGCCACGTGATTCAAGCTTCCAAATCTGACCCGATGGCCAGGGGCATAGGTGATGATCTGCTCCAGATGGCCAAGCCAGTTGGCCCGCAGTGCGAAGCCGCCGAATACGAAGATCTGTTCGAGGAGGAAAATCTCCCCCTGGATTGCATTGTTGTAGATGATTGATGGAGCCAGCAAACCTTTCGATGATGACAGTGGAACTCTCAATGAAATCACCAATGTCGATGTCAAAACCGACGGATCTCGGGTAGGGGGTCCCGATTGGCGTCTAAGGTCGAGTGTAATAGGAGACAGGGGACACGATGTTTACCCAGGTTCGGGCCCTCTCTATGGAGGTAATACCCTACTTCCTGCTTGATTGATCTTGATGAATATGAGTATTACAAGAGTTGATCTACCACGAGATCATAGTGGCTAAACCCAAGAAGTCTAGCCTATATGATTATGATTGCCTCTACGGACTAAACCCTCCAGTTTATATAGACACCGGAGGGGACTAGGGTTATACAAAGTCGATCATAGAGAAAGGAATCTACATATCCGAATTACTAGGCTTGCCATCCACGCAAAGGAGAGTCCCATCCGGACACGGGAAGAAGTCTTCTTTCTTGTATCTTCATAGCCCAATAGTCCGGCCCATGTTAATAGTCCGGCCATCCGAGGACCCCTTAATCCAGGACTCCCTCACGAGGCTTCTAGTTGTTGGAGCTACCCTTGCTGATCATCTTGCGCTTACGGGTATCATCAAAAGCACGTCGCTTGTCTTCAAGCATGAGTGCCTTGTTCACTAGATCCAGAAAGGTTGGGCAGTCACACACCACAAGCGAGTACTGTAGAGCCTAATTAAGGCCTTCCATGAAGCACTCCCTTTTTGCAGCATCAGTGCTGACATCTTCAGGGGCATACCTTGATAGAACACTGAACTTCTGCATGTACTCCTTGACAGTGCCACTTCCTTGCTTCAGGGCTCGGAACTCACGCTTCTTGATGGCCATGATCCCGGAAGGAATATGGGCCTTGCGGAACTCTTCCTTGAGGTCATTCCAAGTGATGGCTTGCCCAGCATGTATGACCTTGAATCCATCCCACCAAGTTCTAGCAGTTCCCCCGAGATAGTGGGCACCATAAGCCACCCTCTCACGGTCTTCAGTGCAGCCGACTAGTTCCAACAGATCCTCAATGGTGCGGACCCAGTCATCTACATCCAAGGGTTTAGTAGTCTCGATGAAGGTGGGTGGTGCATGCTTCTTGAACTCAGCCAATGTGGAATGTCCATTGCCCTTCCCTGCCGGCTAGCGGTTGTTGGAGACAGCTTGAGCAATCATCTGGAGGGCTGCAGTGTTGGCTTGGCGTTCCTCCCGGAAGGCTTGGAGAAGCTGAGCCATGTCCATGTTCGGAGGTGGAGGCGGTGGTGGAGTTTGTCCTTGGGATTTGTCCTGGCTGGCTCCTCCTTGGACGTATCCTCCGGCTCCTTGCTACTGGGTAGAGTTACCAGTACAGGTTACAACAAGCATCCTGTTGGAGCGGTCAAGGTCTCATAATTGGGAAAGATGAAGGGAAAGCAAGATAGGTTGTGTGTCTAGTAAGGGGGTTGGTATGACACAAGTTGTTTTCATGCAAGGGACAAAAGGGCCAAACACATTCATTAAGAAACCCCAATATAGGTGATGTAGTCGTTTACATGTTCACGAAGGAAGAGTATGACTTCCATCAAACATATCCAAAAGCAAACACAACACTACATGGTTTCATGTGAACCATTACATGGACTCGACTTCGCATAGGGGATACACGACCTATCCTACCTCAGGGGTTATAGACAAGAACACCCTAGTCTAGAGTAGTGCCTATGTGGTGGAATGATGGGTCGTGTAATCTGGCTCTTCTGGGTCTTCCTCCTTGTCGTCATCAGTCTGACTTACTTCATCGCTTGAAGGAGTGGGGGAGTGGAGGAGCTCAACATGGTGTTGCTTTGCCGGTGGTGAGATGAAGAGCTTGCGGTAGTCCCTTGCCATCATACAGCATTGCTGGGGTGGTTCTCCATCCTTGGCAGGTGCACCAACTAGGGGTCTTCCGCCTCGATATGGACCGCGGGTTGTCCAGGGGGAGCACCTTTCTTCTTGATCCTATCAGTCTTCTCTTGCGCTTGGCGAAGAAGTCCCTTGGTCTTGTGGAGTTCCTTTCGGAGCTCCATTGACTCAGAGGCCAAGTGTTGTGCCAAGGTGTCGGCACAAACGCTGAAGTAGGATCGGAATCAGAGTGGAAGTCCTTCCTTGAGTGGTGGAGCTGGTGCGTTGCTCTCGTCTTCACCCTCCTTCCGATAAAGCAAGAAGCGGGTTGCCAACTCGTCTGCCATCTCTGGAAGAAGGTCTTGGAGATGGGTTAGTGCCTTGAGAGTTGCAGTCTCGTCGAAAGAGGACCAGTGTTGCCATCTGTGGGCCCTTGAAGAACCAATTTGTTGGGCGATCATTAGCCTACACGATGACTTCCACATGGTATTTCAGCTTGGTTTCATTAATCGAATGCTCATGGTAGGTGAAAATGGGGGCTCGGTGAAACTGGCACTTCCCAAGGCTATCCTCGAGAAGCATAGGGAATCCAGTGGTCAGGAAGTCTTCGGGTACGGCAACCATCTACAAAGGTTGAATAGGAGAGGTCAATAAGGGAAATATATCTTGGGTTGGGTAAGCTTTAGAGAAGAAGAGAAGTTGAGATGGTTTATGAAAATGGTATCCATCTAACTAACGTCCATGCTAACTAAGGCTTCCTACAGTTAGGATGGCTCTGATACCAGCTTTGTGGGGACCCCGACTCATAAGTCGAGATCACCGAATGAACGTGTATAGTGACCCCAGAGATAAATGCTCACTAAACACACAGAAGCTGAATAACAAGAGTCTTTCATCCGTACATACCGTCTTACACAAATTATGACCATTATGGTCAAGTCTTACATTGATAAAGCCTTAAGGGTTGAACATCAAATGGAACATAAGGAGTCGAAATCTTCGTCGATAAGTAGAACCCATGCCATCTGCCTTAACCCTACAAGCATTCTGACTGGGAAGCATCTTAGTTCGCATGTTCATCACCAAAGAACTCTTCCTCGAACTCCTGCTCTTCCATGCCCGGCCAATAAATAAACAGTGGCAAGCCAATGAGTTCTTTGAATGTACTCACAAGCAACCCATGATTTAGTTCAAAGTAACAATGCAATTGTACAACAAGTAAGCAACCTAGCTTCAAGCTAGTTTAGATGTCATATCAACTTGTGAGATATGCATCAATGAACATGGGTAACCTTGAGAACAGGTTATAGATATCAACATAAATAGAGTTTGGATCAATGCCATTTCATTCAACATGTCAAGTCACCACCTTGACACAAATAGTCCTCTTCCACACACACATGCACCGAGCTTGTAAAATTTCTGGAGATAGTTTAAGTAGCACCTCCCAACTGTCCATGACTGTGGACACGACTATTTGAATAGTTTGACACACTACAGAGGTTGCACACTTTACCCACAAGATTCAGGTAGCTTTCATTGTCATCCACGATCCCGCGGTACCTCAAGTACTCGGGGGAAGCACCCATCATTACCTTTCCCTAGACGACACTAACATAGGGTCCACTTGTTGATACATGACCCTTGTGTATAAGCAAAAGACCATGGGAATCTGCCCTTTTTACTTTATCACGCATACACGAAGGGACCAACGGTGTGTCCGGTGCCATGTGAAAATAGTCATGGCCGCCTATCCAAGCACGACCACGTCCCGAGAGTGACCTAAAGTCACCCCCGTCACTAGTAATGTGGGCACCATGCTAGTATCAGCCTAAGTAATCAATAATGCCCCGTCCCATAAAGGGGTAGAGTGGTTGCACATGTTTGCTTGGGACGGTAATCACACATAAATCTAATCCATCATTTTACACACATACCAAAAGCTCTCTTCGGCACACCACTTCTTCCTCAAGTGGTGACCTTAGTTCAACATCTCCCAAGAGCATTAGGGGCACCCGATGGGGTTTTTGAAAGAATGTAACCATGAAGAGTTCATGGTAAGCATGCATCATTATGCACCGAGTAGTCTTTTGACATTGCATTCATGAACAAGGTAAAGTCATGAGTAGGGGTATGCATCATGTGGTGGTTCACAACAACTTCACCACCGTCATATTTCATCATCATGCAATCAAAAAAGGGTACCGATGAACAAGAGGGGTGTCATGGTCAAAGGGTTGCTTGCCTTGCTTGGATTGGTCTTCAAGGTCTTCAAATCCTTCTCCTTCTTCTTCTTCAGGAACTTCGTCAAATACAGGATCTAATCATCGCAAGAAAATAACGGAAAAATAAGACAATAATAAAAACAGAAAAGTTAAAGTGCTCAGAAAAATGTCAACTTATTTTTGTAAAATACTAGGAGGAAAACTAAGAAGGGGAAAATTCTTAGTTTTGGATTTGGAGTTAGGAGGACAGAGTAGTGGATTTTCAAAGAAGGATTTAAATGCCCAAATTTGAATTTGAATTTGAACAGTGCAGAAAAGTTTGATGGATGTGTATGAATGTTACATCAATAAATAGGTGGGATTATTCTAAGATTTTAGGAGTTGGAATTCTTGCATTTGGATAATTATTTTATCCTGTGGAATTTTTATAAAACAGACAAAAAAAAGAAAAAGAGAAGTGGCATTGTGCCACTGGGCCAGAAAGGCCATAGTACAGCAACCCAGTGGGAAATCAGCCCGTGCGAGGTGGCCACGTTGAAGGCGTAAAGGTTGAATACGCCTTCAGCCGACGGTGAACCGGTGCGTGCGCATGCGTTTTTAAACCTGACGGGTGGGTCCCACCCGTCAGGGCATGAGGCTGACGGACAGGTCCCGCAGCCGCCGTCGCTTACCTCCGTCTAGAGCCGTCGGCGAGCTCACCGCCGGTGATATAGGGCACGACGGGTGATGGGGGTGGTACCGTTGGACTCGAGAGGATGTCGCCATTCTGGTGGGTGAGGAGTTGGCCGCCGGGGTGGCCTGGCTCACTGGCGACGAGGTGGCTGGGCGACGGCGCGTCGGGAGGTGGATGAATAGCTCCGACCGGCTTGTAATATATGCGGGAAAGAGAGGGGAATCAATCAGTAGGGCCGTGCGGTTCTAGAACGAGTGAGAGCGGGGGCGGAGAATGCGTGTACCTCTGGATCGACGGCGACCCGAGGCGGCGGAGCTCTGGTCGATCCCGAGCACAGAAGCCCCTTGAGGACGTTTGGCTGGTGCAGGCGTGTTCTTGGGGGTGTGAGGAGGAGACGTATGCCACTTGAGCGGCCCAGGGCGGGCTTATATAGCCGGGTACCTGTCCACTTTGGACTTGTGCGCCGGCGAAGTCACGGCGAGGCAGAGGCCGTGAGGGAACTCGTGAGCGAGTCCAGACTGTTTGTGGATGAGGTCCATGTCTAGAGGAGGGAAGAGAAGGAGCGGGGAAGGCTCCAGAGAGCTCGCGCATGTGAGGCCGTGCATTGAAGCTTGCGGGCGGCCGGTGCACGTGCGAGGGAGGCCACACGAGGGAGAAGGAGGAGGGGCACCTATCGGATGTTGGGTTCCGGCAGACCCTTAAGGCTCGAACTCTGGGGTGCACGTGAAGATCTTCCCCCTACCACTCCACGTCCGATCGCCTCATGAGAATCTAAGCTAAACGATGAACAACACGAGGGACACAAGATTTATACTAGTTCGGGCCACCGTTGTGGTGTAATACCCTACTCCAGTGTGTGGTGTGGTGGATTGTCTCAAGGGCTGATGATGAACAGTACATCGAAGAACTGCCTCGCGAGAGGTGTTCTTGAGCTGGTGCAATGAACTGCTTGGATGAGTTCGATCGCCTCTCGATCTAATGAGCACTCGATGAGATGCCCTCTACTGTGGTGGCTATCCCTATATATATAGAGGCCCTGGTCCTCTTCCCAAATATTGAGCGTCAAGGGCACCAACAACGACCATTTCAAAGGGGAACAACTAGTAAAAGTTATCCTGACTAAAGTTGGTCTTCGGCTGCCAAAGGCACTGGCGATGACGCCGTCTTGGGCTCCACGGTGACCTCCATCCTGTCGCTCTGCTGGCCTTGGTCTCGTTGCACTGAAATGGCAACCTTTGCCTGATACCTCGGTACTCCACGCCTGTGCTTGCTTCCTTTGCACCAAAGAGGAAACAAGGACACTGCGCAGGCCGGCACCCGCCTGGTCTCGATCGTCATGACTTGCATCACGAGCACCTTGCGAGGTACCCTGCCTTGATCTCTCTGCCTCCTCGTGAGCCTGCCTGGCGAGGCCGTTCCTAAGGAAGTCATGTATCGTCCGCCCCGCGAGGCTTGGCCCCTCGCGAGGGTCTTGAGTCTTGCGCTGATGAAGATGGGCCGCACTGGGCCACCACTCGAGCCACGCCGCAGGCCGCAGGTAGGCAAGTCTGGGGACCCCTGTTCCCAGAACGCCGACAGTAGCCCCCGGTCCCAAGGCACGCTCATACTTGGCTTAGCGGAGAAGCGAAGGGGCAAGTGCGGAGTGCCGCGGGCCCCATCAGCCTGCAGACTTGGGCGCCGCGTGGCGGTTGATTGGACATGGGCGCCTCCGCTTCCCCATGCTGCCTCGGCAATTGCCCGACTTGACAAGTCCCTGCATGCAGAAATGGGTCATGATTACATGTGATCGTGGAGGCCAACGGTTGGCCTCCTCCGGACTATAAGTACGGACGGGCGAGAGCCCCCGTGGGCCATCTCTTTCTGCTTCACTCCTTCTTCTTCCTCTCCCTTGCTCCACTTTACGCCGATGGCGCTGATCCACCTGTTTTCAGCGGAAGAGAAGGGGAAGGCCTCCCGAGAGGGTCCCGACCCGCTTCCGCCGAAGAAGCGCCTAGTCCCCGGCCGCCGCGCCGCAGTCGCGTGGCAGGAGACGCCGAGGCCCTGGTACAAGCAGCCGCCACCTGGGTTTCCGCGGCCCATGTATGCCCGGGCCGAGGGCCCTGGAGAAGAAGACACCGAGCGGCACCGCCGGCGCCGCCGGCGACACCGACGAGTCACGGCGGTGCGTGTCGTCACCCCTGGTGTCCATGCCGAGGGCTCTTCTCGCGAGCTTGTGCTTCATGCCGCTATGCCTCCACGCTCTTGGATTCGCCTTCCTCCCTCCTTCGCCTTCAAGATGCCGCCAAGGGGGCCTCTGGAGCTCAGGCTGTAGCATGCTGACTGCAGCACCCTTGCGACCGGAGCGTAGGTCGAGGTTGTCGCTTCGGGCAAGGTCTACATGACCCGGGGTTGGGGCAAGATTGCCCGGGTCTGCCGGACAGGGGGCGCCCTCGTAATTCATCTTGAATACAATGGCACCTCCTTGATGTTCTTCAAGGTATTCGACGCGAAAGGACGCCGACTGGAGTGCTGCCCCAAGGAAAGTGGCCGGGGCATCGAAGTGGCGAGGGCCAGGCCTGCCAACCGCTTCTCCAGCAGCTCCTCTGGTAGCAGCGGAGAAGCCGGAGGGTCCAACGACTCTCCTGAGCTTCTCGTGACTCCGGAGATGAGTGACGACAGCTACGAGCCACCAAGCTCGCGTCGCGCTCGGAGCAGGGTAGCTGCATCCGGCCGCCGACACCGCTGATCTGGATGGGGTTGGCGTCGGCGCTTGGCAGCCCACTGTTGATGATGGCATCTCCTGTGGAGGCGCGCGTAGTTAGCGTTCCTTAGGATTAGCACCTTTTGTTCCCTGCGAGGAATCGAAGAAATACCCCGCGGGGATATGTAAGGCGTCTGCCATGTCTTTTGTGAATATTATCCTTATTATGGATCGATGCGAGGCTTGTTCTGTCTTGGCTCGGCTCCCCCTTTCTATCCTTGCGAGGGCTTGGTGCTCTATGCTGACAGGTCCCGGTCCCTAGGCAGGCTTCAGCCATCGCTGGTATGCGAGGTCGCGATGTCGTGGTCAAGGCCAGGAGGTGAGTGGCCCAAGGTCCAGTAAGAGCCCCCGAGGCGCGATGCTCAGGAGGTCCCCTTTAGCGCTCAAGAAGCCTCTGGGCAAGAAAGGAAGGCAACATCACCGTGACAGAGCCGTACTAGGTGAGGGTTTAGCGTTGCGTTGATTTAGCTTCTGCAGAGGCATGACTTATCTCGTGAGCTTGGAGTCGTTATTTGGCGAGGTGCCTGGCCCGCACGCCGGCAGCTGGGGTGTCGCTTGGTTGGGTCCTTGTGAGCTTCTCCCCTCTTCCCCACACTTTCCTTCATGCTCTACATCCTCAGGTCCCGGCCCTCGAGCGAGCTCAACCGCCGCTGGTATGACAGGTCGTGATACCGTGGGTCAAGGCTAGGAGGTGAGGGCTGGAGAGCCAGTAAGAGGCCCTGAGTCGCGATGCTCAGGCGCCCCCCTTTTAACACGCGAGCGGATTGCACGGGAGAGAGAGAGAGAGAGCCCACGACGCCCCCATGCTATTCCTTAGGTGGATCCTATACACCAACACGAGGAAAACAAGGACTACCATTACGGATGCCAGCCAGCCATTGGTTGCTCCGAGGGAGTGATTGGGGCACTGAGGGCCTGGTGAGGTAGTGCATTGCGGGGCTGCCGTGGCCAGAGCTCAACCACTCAGATTTTTCGATGTTGAAGGGATGGACCCATGCGCAAGCGTCGTGCCAGAGCGAGCGGCTCCAAAGGTAGGTGTCAATCGAGCAGGTGATTATCTCAATCAGGTTAAGCATGAAGAAGCAAATCAACTTAGATAGATGCAGAGAAAGGCACACGCCACTGGGTCAGGCCCGAGCGGCTTGGGGATGGTGCAGCCCGAGGGGCGCCCCCAACAAGGTAAGCTGAAGACATAAGCAAAACAGATACATGCCGCGGGGACAGACCCACGCGACCTGGGAATGATGCTGCCCTGAGGGCGCTCCCAGCTGAAACGAAACTTGAGAGAAGTCACCTGATACCATTGCAGAGCGAGTGTCGGAGTAGCTGATGGTGTGTGGTGAAGAAGCCAATACTTACGAGCCCTAGGAGCTCCGACCCTCGGGAGGCTCAGGAGGTCCGGGTGGCTCGGCGAGGTCCATCTCCATTTCCTCCAGGAGCGCGCAATGCTTGGCCACCTGAGCTTCCAGAATGCTCCTCATCAGGCGCTGGTGGGCAGCACCCGCGTTTGGCAGGCCAAAGGGCATGCGAATGTAGCTGCGCGATGGACCCTCGCAACGTCCCACGCGCGAAGGCGAGAAGCGCTCTTGCGATGCGATTCGATTAAGCCCTGGGTAGTCGATGCAGACGCGCAGCCCGCCATCCTCTCTTGGATGGGGAGCTACGCTTGGCACGCGGCGGTTGCCGCGCATGACTCTCGATTCCGGTAACTCCTGAACAACCTTGGTGATGAACTCCTGAGGGTTGGGCCCTCCTTACCTCACGCCTTCCTGAGGGAAATGTGCCGCGAAGCACACTTCCAAGTGGTGCCCGAGCGCCTCCCTCGTGATCTTGGCAAAGTCAGTGGCTCCCTAGGAGAGATCCCCCAAGCCCTGCTCGAGGAGGGCGTCGGACGCGCCTCCCTATGGGACGGAGCATAGTGCCCCTTGGATGGGCGCATGTCCGGATGCGGCGCCTCCGGAGGTGCCTGCCTCCCGAGGCCTTGATCCAGGTGACGTCTTCTTCTTCTTGGGGGTTGCTTCAGGAAGGTTTCCACTCTTGCTGTCTGGGTCCTCGATTGACGCGGCTTGGAAGGCGCGCTCGAGAGAGCACACCGCATCCTTCTCTTCACAGGGGACCATGATGACTCCGCCACTTCCTGGCATCTTGAGGAAGTTGTAACCATGGTGCGTCACTACCATGAACTTGGCTAGGGCTGGATACCCGAGGATGGCATTGTATGGCAGGCGAATGTGAGCGACGTCGAAGTCAATGAGCTCGGCACGATAGTTCTTGCGCTGCCCAAAGGTGACAGGGAGGCGGACCTGCCCTATCGGGACAGTGGAACCATCAGTGACTCCTGAGAAAGGCTTGGTTGGTTGAAGCTGATCGTATGGCACTTGAAGATTTTTAAACATCTCGATGGACAGGACGTTGAGCCCTGCTCCGCCGTTGATGAGGGTCCTAGTAACTTGCACATTGCTGATGACTGGGGAGCAGAGCATTGGGAGGACACCAGCCATTGGTGCGCACTTGAGCTGATCCGCTGAGCTGAACGTGATGGCGCACGCAGACCACCTGAGGGGGCGCGTGGCCTCAATCTTGGGAAGGACTACATTCACTTCACGAGCAAACTGCTTGAAGATGCGCTGAGAGGCTGGGGCCTGGGCACCGCCCAAGATGCAAGCGATTGCACGCGGCTCCTGGAAGCCCCCAGCCCCTCGTCCTGATGATGGTCGTCATTCCTTCTTGGTGGTGGTGGCATAGGAGGAAGCCCGACATTGCCTTCCGGGCGAACCTCACGAGGCTGATCCCTCCAAGCTCCCCCGTGAGGCTGGTCCTGCTAGCGGTCCTCGCGAGGCCGGTCGCACCATCCTTGGCGAGGACCACGGTCGTCCCATCGTCCTCCACCTCTTCCTCTGCCTCGGCCGTAGCCCCGATCATTGCGCTCGGGGCGTCGACCGACATGGCCTTCTAGCACGGCCCTGAGCTCTTGGCATTTGTTGGTGTTGTGGGTGTGGAGATCGTGGTACACATAGTACCGGCTGCCCTTGGACGACTCTGGCTGATCCCTGCCGCGCTTCATGTCTGGCTCTGCTGCGAGCACAGTTGCTCCCTTGCGCTTCGCATCCTTGGCCTTGGCTTTCTTCTCTTCTGGATCTGCAGCCGGGAGCTCGAGAAGGGAAAGGCGTCCCTCCTCAGCCCTTGCGCACTTGGTCGCCAGGTTGAACAACTCCAGAGACGTACACAAATCTTCGTGGATTGCCAGCTCCTCCTTCATCTTGACGTTGCGGACGCCATCAAAGAACGCCGAGATGATGGCCTCCTCTGTTACCCTAGGAATCATGAGGCGAGCGTTGTTGAAGCGCTGGATGTACTTCTGCAAGGTCTCTCCGGGCTGCTGCTTGATGCGGCGCAGGTCACCCACGGCCGGCGGACGGTCGCGAGTACCCTGAAAGTTGGTGATGAAGCGAGTGCGCATCTCGTCCCAGGAGGAGATCGTGCCAGAGGGCAAGTTCAGGAGCCAGGTGCGGGCATCGTCCTTGAGTGCCATGGGAAACCAGTTCGCCATGACCTTTTTGTCCCCGTTGGCGGCTTCGATGCCCAGCTCGTAGAGCTGTAGGAACTCCGCGGGGTCGGCAGTGCCGTCGTAGCGAGGAGGCACGTCCAGTTTGAACTTGCCTGGCCAGGCGACACTGCGTAGCTCAGTGGTAAAGGCGCGGCAGCCTGCGGTGGCCACTGGAGCTCTCTGCTGATGCGGGGCTTGGTCTTGGAGGTTCCAGCGCGCTGCTGCCTAGAGCAGTGCGGGGTCTTGACGTGCTAGCACAGGGATGCGGTCATGGCACACCGGTGCCGGGAGCACGCATGCACCTTCTTGGGGACGAGGGATTTCTTGGCAGATCCTTTCTTGTCGCGCGGGTGCTGGACGCGGTGGATCTCGTCCTGGGGCCGCGTGCCTAGGAACCAGGGCATCTTCTTGGTGAGGAGGTGGCGGAGGCGCCTCCTAATCTGCGCCACCTGCGCAGGACGGAGGGCGAGGCAGCGAGAGGGACGGCGTAGGGGAGCCCCCTGCGGCGCTGACTAGCTCGGTGATGTGAGCGAGCCACTCCTCGTAGAGGTCATCGACGGGACGGTAGTGCAAGAGCTCATGCGCCACGAGCAACGCGGCATGCGCGTCCATGGGGGCGTGACGGGCGTGGGACAACGAACCAGTTGGAGTCAGCGATGCGGTGGCGGTGCGGCCTTCCCGCCGCACCGAAGGATGCAGCAACGAGGCCTGCTGCTCGTTCCCCGCCGGGCCGGTGGCGGCAGGCAACAGGGAACGACGGGGACACCCACCGACGGGAGCCGTCTGGGCGATGCGGGCGGCAAGAGCAGCCCGACGCTCGGCGCGAGCCCGGCGAGCGTCAGCCATGGACACGACGAGAGATCATACGCGGAACAGCGGAAGAAAGATTCCGGCGCACCCCTACCTGGCGCGCCAAATGTCGGATGTTGGGTTCCGACAGACCCTTAAGGTTCGAACTCTGGGGTGCGCGTGAAGATCTTCCCCCTACCAATCCACGTCCGATCGCCTCACGAGAATCTAAGCTAAACGATGAACAACACGAGGACACAAGATTTATACTGGTTCGGGCCACCGTTGTGGTGTAATACCCTACTCCAGTGTGTGGTGTGGTGGATTGCCTCAAGGGCTGATGATGAACAATACAGGGAAGAACTGTCTCGCGAGAGGTGTTCTTGAGCTGGTGCGATGAACTGCTTGGATGAGTTCGATCGCCTCTCGATCTAATGAGCACTCGATGAGATGCCCTCTACTGTGGTGGCTATCCCTATATATATAGAGGCCCTGGTCCTCTTCCCAAATATTGAGCGGGAAGGGCGCCAACAACGGCCATTTCAAAGGGGAACATCTAGTACAAGTTATCCTGACTAAAGTTGGTCTTCGGCTGCCAAAGGCACTGGCGATGACGCCATCTTGGGCTCCACGGTGACCTCCATCCTGTCGCTCTGCTGGTCTTGGTCTCATTGCATTGAAATGGCAACCTTTGCCTGATGCCTCGCTACTCCATGCATGGGCTTGCCTCCTTTGCACCAAAGAGGAAACAAGGACACTGCACGGGCCGGCGCCCACCTGGTCTCGATCATCATGGCTTGCATCATGAGCACCTCGCGAGGTACCCTGCCTTGATCTCTCCACCTCCTCGTGAGCCTTCCTGGCGAGGCCGTTCCTGAGGAAGTCGTGTGTCGTCCGCCCCGCGAGGCTTGGCCCCTCGCAAGGGTCTTGAGTCTTGAGCTGATGAAGATGGGTCGCACTGGGCAACCACTCGAGCCACGTCGCAGGCCGCAGGCAGGCAAGTCTGGGGACCCCCGTTCCTAGAACACCGACAGCACCAGGGCGTGGCGTGCCGTGGACGTCGAGGCGCATCCGCTGGCATGAGGGGGAGAGCCAAGGTGGTCGGAGGTGGTTGGCAGGGGGCGGCTACAGTGCGGGAGCGCACTGTAGCATGCTCCAGAGCACGTGTATGGATGGCATGGCCATATTTTTGGCAAGGTGGGCGCGTCCTTTGGTGTCTACCAGGTCTAGGAGGGAGTAAAGAAAGGGGGTAGTGCATTGGATGCCATGGATGGCCACTAGAGTGAGGAGAGAGATGAGAAAGAGAGAGAAGCTACTGTCCAGGGGCGGTAAATGAGGGTGTTTCACCCTTCAATCATTGAGCAAAAGCCAAGGGAGAGCTGATGGGGTTAGAAGAGGTCTAGGAGGAGTTGTGGTAAAAAGTAGAACTCATGGAGATTAGTGGAAGTGGTCAAAGTGGTGTTTTTAGAAACATGGCAGAAGGTGTTTGTTGTTGATTTGGGGAAGAAGATGAACTCCTCTTGTCATAAGGCTTGACAAGGTCAAATGGCATGAGAAAATAAGTGGTTCCACCAAGATTGAGTCCATTTGGGCAAAGTTGCCAATGCAACTTTTGTAAACCCTAGAAATCAACAGACATGAGTTTTCCAAGATCTAGACTTGCAAAACTATTTTCCCTGATGCACCACTTGGTGTAGTGTCATCATTTAGGGTTTAGAACATGCCCACAAAGGTTGAGAGAAAAAGGAGAAAGTTAACAATGTAAAGTTGTTCAAATTTGATTCTGGACAAAGAGGGTTTTGGGGCACTTTTATGAACCAGAACAATTTGGATAGGGATGAAACCTTGCAAGATCATCACATTAGGCATGTGTGAATTGCTAGAATTTTATTAGAATTTTTATGGAATATTTCCTTTGTAGATATTTCAAAAGCTTGAAATATCCAGAAAGGGTTTTTTGGGGGGGTTGACCAATATTTTGAACATGACCATGTGTTGAAACCCTTATATATGGAAAATATATGTCCACTGGGTTTCCCTAAATTTTTCACAAGTATTTTTAATGCATTAAAATAATTTTAACCTATTAAAGACCATTTCTGGCCTAAAGAAAAAGCCCTCAAATAAAATAGCAAAATAACTTCTAAAATTATATTTATGTGGTTTTTGGGAGTCCTATACCTAATAGGAGTCAAAGATACTCTTTGAAAGATTTTTCATACCCCAAATCAAGTACTTGTAGTGCAAACCTCAATTTAGGGTTTTTTGGAAAACTAAATTTAGAAAATGTTTTTTGGCCAAATTATTTTTGTAAGAAAATTCTATATTGTACTATACACATGGCATGATCATTGGGGCAAAATTTTGGAGCAAGGAAATGAAGTATAGAAGGTGGAGCTAGAATATGGCTTTCATGAGCACTTGAAATCACAAACAGAAGTCCAATTTCAATAAAAATCCAAATAAAGTGCAAAAGTTTTTGCTGGTCCAAATTTTCATGCTTTATTAATGCAAATGACATGTTACAAATTGCAGGGTGTGACACCTTTTCAGGATCGGTCTTGCTATCATAATCTTCAATGGTCACCCCAAGGCCCCTAAACAGCCAGGGTCCCCCATGCACGACTTTCCTCCAATCTCCAAGACAGAACAACAGGAAGATAAACAAGTTCTCACCAGGCTCCCGAAACTTAGGCGTTTGGGCAAGACCCCAGATAAACTTCATGTTGTCAAAAAACGTTGTTGAGCTGAACGGCCTATCCGTATTAACCCTAGCAATCGCCATCCATCCTGCCTCCACCTCAAATTTCTTTGCTTCAGCCTTGCCAATCACCACTGCATCCAATTCCTCATCCAGAAGCTCCATGCCTTTCAGCATCTCCTCCAGATTGATCTCAGTTGCCCGCACCATCCTTGAGTAAGAACCCTTCTCTGCCATGGTTGGATCCTCGCCTCCCGGCCGTCCCTGTGACTCCCCCCGTGACCCCCTAGGGAGCCGCTGTTCGGTAATTATCAAAAGACAGCGATCCCACCGGCGATCGGAAAATCGCCAACGGTGCCGCCGGTAACCCTAAACGAGAGGGTGTAATAGAGCCCGTGTGTGATGGATGGGTGCCAGCGACAGCGAGCTAACAAATGAACGCGCGAGAATGGGCTGACACATCAAGGTACTGTTGAGGGACAAACGGGGAGGAGAGCACATCTGGCTATAAGTGAGATATATCTCCTGTGGGAAGAGTCGCCCTGGTTATGACACGACAAATGGTCTGCTGTTGTATGCTGGATTTGCTCGAATAAATCTTTGGTATTCTTATATGAATGCACTTGAATATTTTCTCAAAAGAAAAATATGAATACACGTGAAAAATCGTATCACAAAACAAAATCATACTGCATGCAGTTTTTCCCCACCACAAAAGTGCATGACTGCGTCTGCACATCTGCGCAATGCATGATGGCATCATGCCCCTACAGCTCGAGCTCCGTCCATATGCTTGTCTGACATGATACTTCCTGCGCAATAATGTATTCCCTTCATCTGAAAATATTTGTAGGAAAAATGAATGTATTTAGATGTATTTTAGTTATAAACATTTATTTTTATTTATTTCTTCGACAAGTATTTTTCGGATGAAGAGAGTATATATCTCGGTGTTAGTATTTGGTCTGTGTGATGAGGATTAACTTCTATAGTTGCTCGATTATGTTCAGGCATGGGCTGTTCATCTTAGATTTCCGCGGAACATGGCGCGCGTGTATGCGTCAGTCATTACGCATGGAGTGTGTGTGCAGGTTGCGAGGTATATACGCTTATATGCATGGCCCGGCTCAAAATTTTGCTCCCCAGTTCTGCATGTGCCAAATTTCATTACGGACATCGAATAGAGTACATAAGTGTTGTTTTATGTATGACGTGTTTGGTTATTTGCAGCGTTTTTATCACTTTGCATACTTATGTCAAGTAAGTTTGGTTGAGCTAATACAAGGAAAAAATCAACATTTGCATGTTGACTGGTTGTCTGTATCCCTTTCCTCGTATTGTAGTAACGACTCTACGTACTGTATTTGGTTGCTCACATTTGGCTGGGCTCACACCCGATCACACCGATCGCACCAACAAATCAGTACTGCTATCATGGTGAATTGGACGATGATGATGAAGTTCTTCAACCCAAACTGTTAATCCGTCTTGCCGACTTCAACACTGGATGCCTGCTTGAGCACGGCCTGGAGTAAACATCTTCTACCGTCTGCCTACTCTTAAACCCTCTGCTGCAACTGTTCTTATAACATGGGACTTGTTCCTTGCATGCTTCTCATGAACTGTAAACTCCTAGAAATAGCACATACCATTTGTCCTAGCATGGCAGAAGAGCAACAATTCAAGCAGCAAACAATGGAGAACACTAGACATAAAACACAAGTAAGCATGCATGATCATATGGCATAGCAACTTTATCCTACGAAAATCCGTTAGTGCTCCTGGGAGTGCGTGCTCCTGCCACCGGAAAAAATAATCTCCTTTATCCTACCACTACTATGGTGTCATCCTACCACTGCATCCAAAAGAGGGTGTTATCCTACCACCGCTAGTTCGTCATCGATGTGAGGGGTTACTATACCACCTCTTCAAAATATGCAGGACAACATCAAGAGTTTAGCAAGCCCTAGCTACCACAAAATATACATTGTCATCGTCATCACATCGCCATCGTCGTCAAGGATCATGCACGTCGTCACCACCACCCGAAGCAGCACTAGTAGTGCTTGCCCAGACAGCACCTGAGGTAGAGCAACCTGTGGGCGTCTCCCATGGCAACAAATCCAACACCATCGACTCTATTGTCTAGCAGGTGGCTCAGATTTGCGGCTATGATTTCATACGTCTTGTTAAGCACTAACCCACCTCCTTCAATGCTTGTCGGTCCTCACCCCACTAGCTATGATTTCACAAATCTGGTTAAGCACGAATGTCGACAGGAACGGTTGCCATTTCATGGATTTCCACCTGCCCTCCTTCTTATCCTTTACGGCTGCCTGTTGAGCAGCAACATGAGCTACATCATTGGGTTGAGCCAGCACAAATGATGAAGCCACAAATGGTGGAACCATAGGTGACACCTCAAAAACATCTGAATCAGGAGACATTTGGTTGATGGGAGTCCTCCACATAGGATGCCCTGAACTGGTGCTGGGACATGACAAGGGCCTGAGTAAACTCTTGTGTGCTCATGTCCTACAAGCGTAAGCATCGGCAAGAGTGGAGCACACTACACATTGACATCAACAGTAGGAAATAGCATTAAACATGGATAGTATGAATGAACACTACATATGGACAGTATGGACGAGCACTACCACATGTACAAACCGATGATCTAGTTCAACATAACAGCTCAAATCATACCAAGGATTTCATCAAACTAGCACACATACTTGCATACTAGCATACTATACATCAAGCATACTACCAATCCATCCATCACCACTAGTTATCAATCCTTGCTGACATGGAAACAACTCCTAGCATGCTTCAAATCCATCACCACTAGCTACCACACACACACACAGACAGAGAGAGAGAGAGAGGGAGAGGGAGAGAGAGAGAGATCAACAATGTACAATGCTACAACCTGATCAAATATCTAACCCTACCACATGCTCACAAATCTAGCTAGAACTGGCAGAGAGAAGGGGTTGATTGAACTCACATACGCCATCGGAGCATCTGCGAAGGAAGCCTTGAACACGTCGGAGAAGAGGAGGAGTTAAATCTTCGCCGCCGTCAACCAGAGGATAGAGTAGGAGCAACACTTACCTGGTCATCGATGTCGACCCGCGCTGAAGGGTAAGCTCAAGAGGGGGAATTGTGGCGAGAGTTTTGGTGGTGAGGTGAGGCTAGCTATTTGGTGATAGAGGTGAAGGTGTCCTGTCTTTTGATGAGATGGTTACTATCATTTTTAGTGGAGTAGACTTTGGCGATCCGACTAAGAACGTGTGAGGACATCGCGCCTTAGCAATCGCTAAACCAACCCTGAGAGGTTATTGACCATGTCGGAGCATGATCAACCTGACCACAAAGTTCTATTTCCTGCATGCAAATGAAGAACAAACAAGAAATTGAAATTGCAATCTGAATATTGCGAATATAAAAGGAAAGCTTTATTAAAGAATGTGTGTTTCTGTGATGTCCTAGTCTGGTCATTGAAACACAAACGAAGGACGCGAGTTGTAGCTATTGAAAACTTTAATCCAAAAAAACAAGTCTAAATGGTGCCTTAAGGGTTGTATTTATAGGAGAAAAGGGAGTAGATTTCGTCCACCCTTGGCAAGGTGGGACTAAAGCACCTCCTGAGTCGTTTCCTCTACAATATGAACTCTAAAACCAGCCTATGAAGTATTATTTTGAAATAACAGGGGTCTGGCCCAAAACTAAGGTGGCTCAACACCCATAAAAAGCTATTTATGAATTTTATGAAAGGACATCTTGTATATTTCATCCATGTCCTTGTATGTCATCATGGAGGCTTCAAAATGCTGAAAACTCCGTTAGAAACATCGTTCTAGTTCCCTTCACGCACGCCTTTATCTCCATGCTTAATCCTGCTCCAGTGATCCTCCCTCTTGTCCATGTTAGGCCGTTCATTAGTAAACAAAACAAATGTATCTATTTTAAGAAGCACCATATTCTCATGAACATTAGAATTATTCCCAAGAAACAAAAGTACCCGATAATTTAATTGGCTTGCATGACCTCTAGTAATTGGTCCAATATGTATAGTAGCAGGGCATGTGGGTGTAACTATGGTATTGATGTCATCATCATATCAGGTGGCCGATTCGGTGGGCGGTAACGCCTAATCCTCCCACCACTTCTTCGGAGATGCACGTGAGCTCGCGTCATCTCCATGGATGCAGGAGGTCAGCATCGCGTTCCCTCTCCTGCATCGCTCGAGCCTAGCTCACTGGAAATGGCCAATCTGTTTGTTCCTAGCGGGTCTGGCTGAGGAGTGCTTTTAGTTTCGTGCGGGCCAAGAATCTGATGCAGGCCAGGCAACCAAACAACATTTTCTGCCCGCGTGGGCCCGGTTGAGCTTGACGCGAGCAAGCAAACGCGTCATTATTAGATGTATGCTCTAGGCTGCAGGGATTGGTCATGGCATAGGTTGGCTCTAATCGTAGCTTCGGTGAGTGCCGATATGTCAATTTTTTTGAAATAGCAAGATCTATTATAAAAGTTCAACGAAAGTACAAAGTACCCCCAAACATAATTAAAATTACATCGAGGTCTCTGGACCACAGAACGACCACTATCGCCGCTAGAACAAGACGCTGACGTGCCATTGTTGCTGCTTCCATAACAAAGTCGGTCTGATCTCGTTGATACAGTTGAGAAGTCTTTCTGGACGTGTCCATACGGACCAACACCTTGGAGTCGTAGTTGTTGCTATTGAACCCTTGAATCGATCTGAAGCACCTATCACCCAATCTCGTCATCACGCATGCATGACAAGAAACTCTCGTTGGCCCAAGAAGACAACAAGAATCTATGTCGGAGCTCTATTGATTCTATCCAACATCCAATTTCGAGGAGGATTAAAGCCCCAAAAACCAAATCAAAGATGAAGCGCCGCCATCCATCTGAGTGTTGCCCCTAGGAGGACTAAAAGACCTAACCTAAACTACTAGTCGGAGCTGAGGAAACAGGATTCCCCTCCCCACCACCGGCCGCCAGAGTGGCGGGCAGAGGGGAGGAGAATCCACAGATTGGACGGTGGAGCTTGGAGGGGAGGAGAAATGTGCCTTAGCCGTCTTAGCATGATCATGCTAGTGGAAGCATCAGTGATGTAGCTCACTGCATTTTTCGGCAGATTTTGATAGGATTTTTTTGAATATGATACGAGCATTCCAGGAATAAATTAGATATTAATTGGTTTTCTCTAAAAAAGACATGTTTGGTCCACTTGTCTGTCTAGCTAGTTATCATGTCATTCTAAAAGGTTGTGCTAGTTATCGATTTGGAGAAAATAATTAAGATTATGGAAACAGGCTTTAGAGGCGGTTTTGGTACATGGGCCGCTGGCTGTTCCTCGTACTACCTCTACGCCTGTGTCACTAATACTCCGGTCATCAGAGGTGGTCTTCAGAACCGCCTCAAATGTGCAGAGTGCCCCACACAGATTCGAAAATCTACTACTTCTAATTCTTTCATCTTTGGAGGTGGTTCCCTCTTATGAACCGTATCCACTTTTATCTTCAGGGATATCTATTTCATTCCATTTTCTACGCACCACCGCTACTGAAATTTACATAAAACTACTATTTAGCAGTTAGCATATTGTTCCATAAAACATCACACGAGTTAACATACTCTACCAATTAAAACATGAAACAAGTTTCATAAGACACATCAATGTAAAATAGTCTTAAACATCACAAAAATTGAACACTTAAACATGGTCCTATGATTCAAGCAATAGCAACAATGACACCACCGGCTTTTGCACCTCCTCCAGCAGCGGAACCATCACCTTCTTTTGTCATAAGAAGGAGGAGGCATGATCTCAGTCATTATTAACGCATATATACAATTCTTGAACACGGGGCTTGAACTCTAAAAGTTTTTTTGTCAACATTATAGTTGGATTTTTCCCTACAGTCGCCAGTCAAAAAAAACATTATAGTTGGCTCCAAGGTGACCAAGCCTTGTTTCAAGTTTGCGCCATGAAGATGGGAAATAGAGAATACTGATGTCGCTTGAACTACGTCGGTATTTCCCCAAAGAGGAAGGGATGATGCAGTACAGCTACGGTAGGTATTTCCCTCAGTTATGAAACCAAGGTATCAATCCAGTAGGAGAATCCAGCAACACTATGTAAACGGTACCTGCACACAAAGGACAAATACTTGCAACCCGACGCTTATGAGGGGTTGTCAATCCCTCTACAGGTAACGGCGCCAGAAATTGTCAAGGTGACGGGATAAAAATTATGATAGATTGGATAAATAGATCTTGATAAAACGCGAAATAAAATAAGTAATAAAAACTGTAGCAAGGTATTTTGGGTTTTTGGAATAATAGATCTGAAAATAAAAGAGAATAAAAATAGATCTCAAAGCAAATATGATAAAGAATAGAGCCGAGGGCCATAGATTTCACTAGTGGCTTCTCTCGAGAAAATAGGATGTGGTGGGTAAACAAATTAATGTTGGGCAATTGATAGAACATCAAATAATTATGACGATATCCAGGCAATGAATATTATATAGGAATCACGTCCAAAATTAGAAGACCTAATCCTGCCTGCATCTACTACTATTACTCCACACATTGACCTCTATCCAGCATGCATGTAGTGTATTAAGTTCATGGAGAAACGGAGTAATGCAATAAGAATGACGAAATGATGTAGATGAGATCTATTCATGTAGGAATAGCCCCCATCTTGTTACCTTTAATACTAATGATACATGCGTGTCTTGCTGCCCCTTCTATCAGTGGGAAAGAACACTGCACGATCAAACCCATCACAAAGCAGCTCTTCCCATGGAAAGAAAAATCGATCTAGTTGGCCTAACTAAACCAAAGATTCAAAGAAGAAATACGAGGCTATATTTAATCATCCATATAATAGATCAAAGAAACTCAAGTAACTTTCATGGATATAGATCTGATCATAAACTCAAAGTTCATCGGATCCCAACAAACACACCGCAAAAAGAGTTACATCAAATAGATCTCCAAGAGACCATTGTATTCAAAATAAAAAAGAGAGAAGAAGCCATCTAGCTACTGCATATGGACCCGTTGGTCTATGATGAACTACTCACACATCAACGGAGAGGTACCAATGAGGATGGTGAACCCCTCCGAGGTGGTGTCTAGATTGGATCGCGTGGTTCTGGAACTTACGTCGGCTGGAAATTTTTTCGTCGACTCCCCTATGGTTTCTGAAATATTGGGGTACTTCTAGAGCAAAGAGGCGGTGCGGGGGGCCACCAAGGTGGGCACAACCCATCTGGGCACCCTTGGGCCTCCAGGCGCGCCCTGGTGGATTTTGCCCCCGTCGGGGCTCCCCTATGGTACTTATTTGTCCCACTGGATGTCTTCTGGTCCAAAAAAATCTCCAAAAAGTTTCACTGCGTTTGGACTCCGTTTGGTACTAATATTCTGCGAAGTAAAAAAAGCAAAAAAAACAGCAACTGCACTAGGCACTATGTCAATAGGTTAGTCCAAAAAATTCTATAAAGGTTCTATAAAATGATTGTAAAACATCCAAGGATGATAATATAACAGCATGGGACAATCAAAAATTATAGATATGTTGGAGATGTATCAGCATCCCCAAGCATAATTCATGCTCATCCTCGAGTAGGTAAATGATAAAAAGAGAATTTTTGATGTGGAATGTTGTCTAACATGTTCATCACATATTCTTTTCTTTTCTAGCATGGATATTTGGACTTTTATATGGTTCAAAGCAATAGTCTAGTTTTGACATGAAGATTTGAATACTCAAGCATATCAACAAGCAACCATGTCTTTCAGAATATCAACACTAAATAAAGTTATCCCTAGCCCATCATGCTCAATCATTGATCCATTCATGAGACACACTCGCATATTAGCTACATCCAATGCTCAAGTATGATCATAGTGCCCCTTAGTTGGTGCTTTATAAGAGAAGATGGAGACTCAAATAAAAATAAAAATTTCCTAAAGTAAATAGGTAGGCCCTTCGCAAAGGGAAGTAGGGATTTGTAGAGGTGCCAGATCTCAAAGCTTAAATTGAGAGATAAAAATTTCGAGAGGCATACGGTTCCCGTCAACGAAAATGACCGAGTAATTCCCAACACTTTCCATGCTAGATATATCATAGGCAGCTCCCAAACATAAAATAAATTTTATTCCTTTTTCCACCATTCTTTCACAATCCATGGCTAGTCGTATCCATGGGTGCCTTCCATACCAACACTTTCCAAGGAATTTATTATTTGACAACATAAAGTAAATTTATTTTTCATTTCAGGACTGGGCGTCCCTATTACCGTCGTACTCTCATGCAATGACAAGTGAATAAACACTCATCTTGAGGATAACACATCTAGCATGGAAAATATTGGCCACCCCCTGCCACTTCATCAGTGGTATGAGCACACCAAAAGGAAATTTATTTTGAAAATTAGAGATGGCACATACAAATTTGCTTAGAACGGCACGGGAATACCGCATATAGGTAAGTATGATGGACTCATGTGGAAAATTGGGTTTAAAGATTTCGGATGCACAACTAGTATTTCTACTTAGTACAAGTGGAGGATAGCAAAAGATTGAGAAGCAACCAACAAAGAAATGAAAAATCACATAAGCGAGCATTAAGCATAAGTAACACCGAATAATGCACCACAAGTAGGATGTAATTTCATTACATAACTATTGACTTGCGTGCTTGCATGGGGAGTCACAAACCTTAACACCAATATTCTTACTAAAGAATAATTACTCGCCAACATGACTCACATATCACTATCATCATATCAAAAACTATTACTAAGAATCAAGTTTATTTTGTCCAATGATCTTCATGAAAGTATATTATATCCCTCTTCATTATCTATCACTTTGGGACTAGTTTCATATATAGCAATTTCTTTTGATGGGATCAAACAAATTTAAGTGAAGAACATGGGCATAAAGATTTCGTATCTCAAAATAATATAAGTGAAGCATGATAGAATTTCTTCAAAACATATTAAAGCACACCATGCTCAAAAAGGTATGAGTGAAGCACTAGAGCAATTCCATAGCTTAAAAAATTTAAGTGAAGCATGAAGAGCAATTCTAACAAATCATAGCGTAATTTTGGCTCTCTCAAATAGGTGTGTTCAGCAAGGATACTTGTGACAAACTAAAAAGCAAAACAAGCAAAGACTCATATAATAAAATACGCTCCAAGAAAAACTCATGATATGTGAATAAAACTATAGCTCCATGCAAAATACCGATGGGCGTTAGAAGAAAGAGGGGATGCCACTCGGGGCATCCCCAAGCTTAGTTGTTTGTTTATCCTTGAATATTATCTTGGGGTGCCATGGGGCATCCCCAAGCTTAGGCTCTTCTTACTCCTTATTCCTTCATCCATCGTGATCTCCCCCAAAAATTGAAAACTTCAATCACACAAAACTTAACAAAACCTTCGTGAGATCTGTTAGTATAAGAAAACCAATCTTTACTTTAGGTACTGTTGCGAACCCATTCATATTTTATTATTCATTATATCTACTGTATTCTAACTTTACCATCGCATATACCCCCTGATACAATCCATAGATTCATCAAAATAAGCACATAATGCAAAGAAAACAGAATCTGTCAAAAAACAGAACAGTCTGTAAAGATGTGAATTTTGCTCATACTTATGTAACTCCAAAAATTGTGGAACACTAGGACAATGTAGGCAATTTTTATAACAATCTTGTGAAAAACATTTAGACCCTTTCATCGCTTCTGTGATTTTAAACAGTTCTGCTACTTGACACAAAAGTTTATGTTTTCTAACAAGATCAAGTCAACTATCACCAAACATGATCCCAAAGGCCTAGCTTGGCACAAAAACTAATTAAAACATAATAGCACAATCATAACAGTAGCATAACTGTGCAAACACTCAAAAATGGAAAGAAAAAGGAAAAAATGTATTTATTCATTGGGTTGCCTCCCAACAAGCGCTATCGTTTTATGCCCCTAGCTAGGCATAATGCATGGATTCAAGTATTGTCATCTTTAGTTTTTGATCCGTAGGTTGCCCCCATTATTGATTCATATGGTGGCCTAATTCTTGTTCTAGGTAAGTGTTCCATACCTTTTCTTAGTGGAAATTGAAATTTAATATTGCCTTCTTTCATATCAATCATGGCACCTATAGTACGTAAAAACGGTCTACCAAGAATAATTGGACAAGACGGATTGTAATCAATATCAAGAACAATAAAATCTATGGGCACATAATTCCTATTCTCAATAAAAAGAACATCATTAATTCTTCCCAAAGGCTTTTTAATAGTAGAATCCGCCAAGTTTAAATTAAGAGAAAATTCTTCAATATCGGTAAGACCCAGCAAATCACATAAAGCTTTCAGAATTGTGGAAACACTACCACCCAAATCACATAAAGAAAAACACTCATAATTTTTAATCTTGACTTTAATGGTAGGTTCTCATTCATCATGTAATTTCCTGGGAATTGAAACCTCTAATTTCAACTTTTATTCAAAAGCTTTCATCATGACATCAACAATATGTTTAGTAAAAGCTTTATTTTGTTCGTAGGCATGAGGTGAATTTATCATGGATTGAAACAAAGAAATACATTCAATCAAACATCAACTATCATAATTAAAGTCTTTGTAATCCAAAAGAGTGGGCACATCACTAGTTAAAGTTTTAACCTCTCCAAACACACTTTTATCAATTTTTTCAACAACATTTCCACCCTTCGAATCATCGGGATGCCTTCTAGCTAAAGTTGAATCTTCTCTAGTCCCTTTATCATTTTAATTTTTCTAAACAAGGAATCAATAGAACAAACACCAATTACTTTAAGATCTTCATCATTTTTATGAAAGCAATCATTAGAAAACCCTCTTTCCAAAAATTCTCTTTTAGCTCTAAGCATAGCAGTTCTTTTCTTACTTTCATCCATAAAAACATATAAAGCTTTAATTGATTCATCAACCTTGTGTACAAAAGATTTCAACTTGAGATTTTCTACATCGTGAGAAATCCTATCAATGCTTCTAGACATATCATCAATCTTATTCAACTTTTCTTCCATCGTAGTAATTGAAAACTTTCTGAGCTTTGATAAATTCTTTAACATTATTCTCAATATCAGAGGGGTTCCTATTATTATTGTAAGAAGAATTACCATAGGAATTACCATAATTGGAAATGGCCTAGGATTAAAATTACCTCTATAAACATTGTTATTGAAATTATTCCGCGAGATAATTCATATCTACGGGATCACTATTTTAATCAATCAAAGTAGACAAAGGCACATCATTAAGATCAATAGGAGCACTTTTATTAGCAACAAATTTCATGAGAGCATCAACTTTTTCACCCAACATGCTAATTTCTTCAACCGAATTAACTTTTTTACTAGTAGGTGCTCTTTCAGTATGCCATTGTGAATAGTTTGCCATGATATTATCTAGCAATTTTGTAGCTTCACCCAAAGTAATTTCCATAAAAGTACCACCTGCGGTGGAATATAAAAGATATCTAGAAACAAAATTCAATCCCGCATAATTTTTTTGTATAATCATCCAAAGATTTAAACAATGAGTAGGACAATTTCTTAGCATCAATTTCATTCTTTCTCCAAATTGTGCGACATGTTCATGCTCAAGTTTCTTAAAATTCATGATTTGAGTTCTAAGGGAAATAATTTTCGCAGGCAGAAAATACTTAGTAATAAAAGCATCCTTGCACTTATCCCAAGAATCAATACTATTGCGAGGCAGAGAAGAAAACCAAGTCTTTGCACGATCCCTCAAAGAGAAAGGAAATAATTTCAACGTCACAATATCATTGTCCACATCTTTTTTTGCTTTGCATATCACACAATTCTACTAATGTGTTTAGATGCGGCCCGTCATCCTCATTAGGAGTACCGGAAAATTGATCTTTCATAACAAGATTCAACAAAGCGACATTAATATCACAAGTTTCCACACTAGTGGCGGGAGGAGCAACCGGAGTGCCAATAAATCATTATTACTGGTATTGGAAAAGTCACACAACTTGGTGTTTTCTTGAGTCATCATGACTACGCAAGCAAGATTGCAAACAGATCTGACAAGAAAAAGCAAACGAAAAAGAGGGTGAATAAAACAACATTTTTTTGTGAAGTAGGGGAGATGAAAACGAGAGGCAAAAGGAAAATAATGTAAATGGCAAGGAGATGAGATTTGTGATTAGGAACCTGATATATGTTGATGATGTCTCCCCAACAACAACACCAGAAATTCCTTTTGATGTCGCTTGAGCTGTGTCGGTATTTCCCCAAAGAGGAAGGGATGATGCAGTACAACTATGGTAGGTATTTCCCTCAGTTATGAAACCAAGGTATCAACCAGGTAGGAGAATCAAGCAATACTATGTAAACAGTACCTGCACACAAAGAAAAAAATACTTGCAACCCGACGCTTATGAGGGGTTGTTGCTCCCTCTATGGGTAACGGTGCCAGAAATTGTCGAGTTGACGGGATAAAATTTGTGATAGATTAGATAAATAGATCTCGGTAAAATCCAAAATAAAATAAATAATAAAAAAGTGCAACAAGGTATTTTTGGGTTTTTGGAATAATAGATCTTAAAATAAAAGAGAATAAAAATAGATCTCAAAACAAATGTGATAAAGAATAGACCCGGGGCCCGTAGATTTCACTAGTGGCTTCTCTCGAGAAAATAGCACACGGTGGGTAAACACATTACTATTGGGCAATTGATAGAACATCGAATAATTATGACGATATCCAGGCAATGATCATTATATAGGAATCACATCCAAGATTAGTAGACCAACTCCTGCCTGCATCTACTACTATTACTCCACACATCGACCGCTATCCAGCATGCATCTAGTGTATTAAGTTCATGGAGAAACGGAGTAATGCAATAAGAGCGATGACATGATGTAGATGAGATCTATTCATGTAGGAATAGCCCCCATCTTGGTATCCTTAATAGCAATGATACATGCGTGTCTTGCTACCCCTTCTTTTACTAGGAAAAAACAACGCACGATCGAAGCCATCACAAAGCACCTCTTTGCATAGCAAGAAAAATCGATCTAGTTGGCCTAACTAAACCAAATATTTGAAGAAGAAATACGAGGCTATAATTAATCATGTATATAAGAGATCAAAGAAACTCAAATAACTTTCATCGATATAGATCTGATCATAAACTCAAAGTTCATCGGATCCCAACAAACACACCACAAAAAGAGTTGCATCGAAAAGTTCTCCAAGAGACCATTGTATTGAGAATCAAAAGGAGAGAAGGATAGATCTAGCCACTGCCTATAGACCCGTAGGTCTATGATGAACTACTCACGCATCATCTGAGAGGCACCAATGAGGATGATGAACCCCTCCATGGTGGTGTCTAGATTGTATCTCGTGGTTCTTGAACTTGCGGCAGCTGGAATTGTTTTTTGTCGACTCCCCTAGGGTTTCTGGAATGTTGGGGTATTTATAGAGCATAGAGGTGGTGTGGGAGGCCACCGAGGTGGGCACAACCCATCTGGGTGCACTTGGGCCTCCAGGCGTGCCCTGGTGGGTTGTGCCCCCTCGGGGCTCCCATCTAGTACTTATTTGGCTCACTAGATGTCTTCTGGTGCAAAGAAATCTCCAAAAGTTTCGCTGCGTTTGGACTCCATTTGGTACTGATATTCTGCAAAGTAAAAAACAAACAGAAAATAGCAACTGGCACTGGGCACTATATCAATAGGTTAGTCCCAAAAATGATATAAAGTTGCTATAAAATGATTGTAAAACATCCAAGAATGATAATATAACAGCATGGAACAATAAAAAATTATAGATATTTTGGAGACGTAACAAATATTATCTTGAATTTGACAACAACCATATTCTGGACATAACAATCAGCAATCTCAAAGTCACAACGACCTAGAGGTGATAGAGAGCATAGGAAACAATGCAGGAAGATGAGAAATGGTGCTTTTGACCTTGAACATGGAAGCATTGTCGACAACACCATATTCCACATCTAGTTGAAGCCTTGTGGCATAAACTATATCCAAGACCACAAGATGAAGATCATACAACTGAGAAGGCAAAGAAATAATAGTTTAAATTAGATAAACTAGATGATACCCCTCAAGTTGCAACAGAAATCGGTTGCAATATATTTCAATGATATTTGGTTATATGAAACATTGATAAGAAATGATTAATATTTATATCAATTTGCAACTAATAATTAATGTAACACTTTTTTCATGAATTTGCGGTAGGCCTTTGATAAACTGGTATGTGTGCATGTTACTATAATAGAAGTACCACTCATGAACTATTAAAGTATACAGGATGCACACACCAGCACATCAACAACAACAACAACAACAATTGTGCGAAATAACCAAATCTAATAGCAGGTCTTTTGCTCCATTGATTGCTTGTATCTGTGTTGGTAATTCCCCGAAGAGGAGGGGATGATGTAGCCAAGCAACAGTAAGTATTTCCCTCAGTGATGAAACCAAGGTTATCAATCCAGTAGGAGAACCAATGAACACTATGTAAACAGCACATGCACACAAATAACAAATACTTGCAACCCAACGTGTAAGAGGGGTTACCAATCCCTCCTCGGTAGTGAGATAGGTTGAATTGTATGATATTTGATAAATAGATCTAGCAAAAACACAAAATAAAATAAACAAAGAAAAAGTGCAGCAAGGTATTTCTGGGTTTTAATATGATAGGAAATAGACTCGAGGGTCGTAGATTTCACTAGAGGCTTCTCTCGAGAATATAGAATATGGTGAGTGAAAAAATTACTGTGGGCAATTGAGAGAACAGCAAATAATTATGATGATATCCAAGGCAATGATGATGTATATAGGCATCACGTCCAATATTAGTAGGCCGACTCCTGCCTGCATCTACTACTATTACTCCACACATCAACCGTTATCCAGCATGCATCTAGTGTATTGAGTTCATGGGAAAATGGAGTAATGCAATTAGAATGATGACATGATGTAGACAAGATTCATGTAGGAATAAACCCCATCTTTTTATCCTTAATGGCAACAATACATGTGTGTCATGTCTCCTTTTATCACTAAGATTAAGCACCGCAAGATTGAACCCCATCACAAAGCACCTCTTCCCATTGCAAGAAAAATCAATCTAGTTGGCCAAACCAAACCAACATTTCAGAGAAGAAATACGAGGCTATTACAATCATGCATAACAGATTTCATCAAAGACTCAAATAATATTCGTGGATAGATCTGATCATAAACTCACAATTCATAGGATCCCAACAAACACACCGCAAAAAGTCATTACATCAAATAGATCTCCAAGAACATCGAGGAGAACATTGTATTGAAGATCAAAAAGAGAGAAGAAGCCATCTAGCTACTACCTATGGATCAGTAGGTCTATGGTAAACTACTCATGCATCATCGGAGGGGCAAGGGTGATGATGAAGAACCCCTCCGTGATCATTGACCCCTCCAGCAGAGTGCCAGAAAAGGCCTCAAGATTGGATCTCGTGGTTTTGGAACTTGTGGTGGCTGGAATTGTGTGACTTTGAGTCCCCTAGGGTTTTGGGATTTTAGAGTATTTATAGAGGCGAAGGTCGGTGGAGAAGCTTCCCTTGGGCTCCACTACCCACCAGGGCGCGCATGGGCCTTCTAGCATGCCCTAGTGCCTAGTGGGCCCCACGGGCGTCCTCCCATGCACTTCTTTGGCTCCATGCGTGTCTTCTATCCATATAAAAATCTCCTAAAAGTTTACTGGCATTTGGACTTTGCTTGGTATTGATATTCTGCAAAGTAAAAAACAAGCAGAAAACAACAACTGACATTGGGCACTATGTCAATAGGTTAGCCCCAAAAAATGATATAAAGTTGCTAGTGAATGAATATAAAACATCCAAGATTGATAATATAACAACATGGAACAATCAAAAATTATAGATATGTTGGAGATATATTAGCCCAAGCTTAATTCCTGCTAGTCCTCGATTAGGTAAATGATAAAAATAGAATTTTAGATATGGAATGCTACCTAACTGTTCATCAAATATTCTTTTTTTTGTAGCACAGACATTTACACTTTTAGATGATTCAAAGCAATAGTCTATAATTGACATGAAGTCCTCAATTCTCAAGCATATCAACAAGAAACCATGTCTTTCAAAATATCAACACTAAAGAAAGCTATTCCTAGCCCATTATACTCAATCATTGATCCATTCCTGAAACATACTCAAATATTAGCTATATCCAATGCACAAGTATGATAATAGTGTTCCCTAGTTGGTGCTTTGTAAGAGAAGATGGAGACTCAAATAAAAAGAAAAATTACATAAAGTAAATACATAGGCCCTTCGCAGAGGGAAGCAGAGATTTGTAGAGGTGCCAGAGCTCAAACCTTAAATTGAGAGAGATAAAATTGTTTTGAGAGGCATGCTTTTCCTGTCAACAAAAACGACTGAGAATTCCCAATAGTTTCCATGCTAAATAAATCATAGGCGATTCCCAAACATAAAATAAAGTTTATTCCTTTTTCCACCACTCTTTCACAATCCAAGGCTAGTCGTATCCACGGGTGCCTTCCATACCAACACTTTCGAAGGAATTTATTATTTGACAACATAAAAAAATTCATTTCGGGACTGGGCGTCCCTATTACCTGTCACACTCTCGTGCAATGACAAGAGAATAAACACTCATCTTGAGAATAAAATATCTAGCATGGAAATATTGGACACCCCCTGCCACTTCATGAGCGGTACGGGCACACAAAAAGGAAATTCATTTTGAAAATTAGAGTTGGCACATAAAAATTTACTTGGAACAACATGGAAATACCGCATATAGGTAGGTATATATGGTGGACTCATTGGCACAACTTGGTTTAAGGAGTTTGGATGCACAAGCAATATTCTCGCTTAGTACAAGGAAAGGCTAGTGAGGGAGTCCTAGATTAAGGGGTCCTCGGACGGCCGGACTATGTGACATGGGCTGGACTGGTGGGCTATGAAGATACAAGATAGAAGACTCCGTCCTGTGTTCGGGTGGGACTCTCCTTTGGCGTGGAAGGCAAGCTGGGTGTTTGGATATGAAGATTCCTTTTCCTGTAAACCGACTTTGTATAACCCTAGTCCCCTCCGCTGTCTATATAAACCGGAGGGTTTAGTCCGTAGAGACAATCATAATCACATAGGCTAGGCTTATAGGGTTTAGCCTTTACGATCTCGTGGTAGATCAACTCTTGTAATAGTCATATTCATCAAGATCAATCAAGCAGGAAGTAAGGTATTACCTCCATAGAGAGGGCCCGAACCTGTTAAAAATCGTGTCACCCACCTCCTGTTACCATCAGCCTTAGACGCATAGTTCGGCACCCCCTACCCGAGATCCGTCAATTTTGACACCGACGTTGGTGCTTTCATTGAGAGTTCCACTGCGTCGTCACCAAAAGGTTTGATGGCTCTGTCGGTGTCAGAACCGGCGGATCTCGGGTAGGGGGTCCCGATCTGTGCGTCAAGGCTGATGGTAACAAGAAGTAAGGGACACAGATGTTTACCCAGGTTCGGGCCCTCCCGATGGAGGTAAAACCCTACTTCCTGCTTGATTAATATTGATGATATGGGTAGTACAAGAGTAGATCTACCACGAGATTGTAGAGGCTAAACCCCCTAGGAGCTAGCCTATGATGGTATGAATGTAATTGTGATCGACCTTCTAAGGACCAACCTCTCCGGTTTATATAGACACCGGAGAGGGCTAGGGTTTACATGGAGTCGGTTACAAAGAAGGAAATATAATATCCGGATCGCCAAGCTTGCCTTCCACGCCAAGGAAAGTCCCATCCAGACACGGGCCAAAGTCTTGAGTCTTGTATCTTCACGCTTCAATAGTCCGGACATTGTACATAGTCCGGCTGTCCGGATACCCACTAATCCAGGACTCCCTTAGTAGCCCCTGAACCAGGCTTCAATGACGATGAGTCCGGCATGCAGTATTGTCTTCGGCATTGCAAGGCGGGTTCCTCCTCCGAATACTCCAAAATAATCACCGAACACTCAAATCGTGTCCGGATCTGAAAAAAATGATCTTCGCATACCATCGTAGAGAGGAGGATATTTCACAAATGCAATCCGCTGACAACTTTTCCTGATGACGTGACACGTTATTATGATCGGATCCATTATTCGAACCGTTTCCACACAACTAGCTACAACGCATATCACGAGGCGGTTTCTGTGACACGTCTTGTCAAAGCAGAGATCGTGTCCCCTTATTACGGGATTCTCATCAATACGGGCATGGGTAATCTAACCGTGCCATTAACCGTGGCGCTTGGGAAACAAGCGATTCCGAACGGGCAAGTGGGGAGGCGCATCGCTTCCGGCACCTCTATAAAGGGATAAGATTCCCCCATTTTCACCCACGCCTTCTTCCTCCTTTGCCCACTCTTGCCCCCTCGTGCTCCAACGCCCAAGCCCAAGTCTTCCCCGCATAGCTAAACATGTCCGGAGCAGGATGCAAGTGGGTGGCTTCCACCGTCAAGGAGAAGCACATCACCAATCTTCGGGCGGCCGGATACTTGGCCGCGGACATAGCACAAAGTCTACCAGACGCCGGGCAGGTCATTCCGACCCTAGGACCCCATGAGAGGGTCGTATTCGTCGCCCACTTCGTCCGTGGACTGGGATTCCCACTCCATCCCTTCGTCTGCGGGCTTATGTTCTACTACGGGCTAGATTTCCACGATCTAGCCCCGAATTTCGTCCTCAACATCTCGGTGTTCGTCGTTGTGTGCGAGGCCTTCCTCCGTATCCAGCCTCACTTCGGCCTATGGCTGCAAACTTTCTGCGTGAAGCCGAAGGTGGTAAGAGGCTAACAAGAGGAGTGCAGAGGGGCCATGGTGGGCCGAATGCCCAACGTCACATGGCTCGACGGCTCTTTTGCGGAGGCTGTAAAAGGATGGCAATCGGGGTGGTTCTACATCACCAAGCCGCGCGGCGCCAACTGGGTGGCGGCCCCTGAGTTCCGATCCAGAGCCCCCATGCGGCTCACCTCCTGGGAGAGGAAGGGCCTGTCCTGGGGCGATTCCGCGGAGCTGGCCGGACTCCAAACATGCGTCAAAAGCATGAAGGACAACAACATCAAGCTTGTCAACGTGATCCAGGTCATGCTCATTTGCCGAATCTTGCCCTGCCAGAGGCGGGCAGTCAATCTGTGGGAGTTCGTCCCCACCGAGCACCGGACGCTCCAGAGGCTCTACGACATGACAAACAAAGGCGCATGGAAGGAGCTGTTCAAGGCCTCCGAAGTGCCTCCTCCGACATCCGAGGACCACGGGCTTCACGCCGCGCGGGCTCCTAGGCCAGTGAGTTCTTAGACCGACATCAGACCCAGTTCTTCCTAATACATTCACGGGAGTGCCTTAAGTGGTTGTGCATATTTACTTCAGGATTACGTGGAGACAGCGGAGCAGGTTTACTGTCCGGCTCCGCTGCCAAAAGACCCAGCAGATGTTCTCCAGACGGAGATGCTGGTCCCGACGCCGTACAAGGTGCCGGAGAAGAAGGCCGAGAAGAAGGCCCCAGGGAACCGAAAGGGTCTCTGGCGTAAGGTTGTACTGGAAGCCTCGTCCGAAGACGACGAGGCGGACTCCTCCCACGAAGGGGAGGAGGAAGAAGAAGAAGACGCCCCATCTGGAAAGGATGAGGGGTCCAGGGAGGCGGACCCTGGGGCCGGAAAAGGTCCTCGGCACAGGGCCGTCATTCCCCTATCGTCCGATGACGACGAGTCGGATTCCTCTCGCGGAGGCGGGGGGAATCAGGAAGAGATCCTGACTTCCCCCACCGGGGGGGGGAGAAGAAGAGAAAAGCCGCCCCAGGAGGGAGGCTGGGGTGTCCAAGAAGGGGAAGGGGGCCCTTCCGGACTACTCCGCCACGGCCGCTCTTAGCGAGGAGCGGTGGCTGCCCAGGGGGAAGCCCCTGGCGCGATCGTAAGTGTTTGCATTCTATCATGACTTCACTTCACAGTTTTTGTATTTATAATGCCGAACATATGTGCAGTCCGGCCAGGGATCACCCCGAGGTATCCTCCTCTGGGTCCCTGAGCAATTCGGAGATGAATTCACTTCCGACGGCCACTACTCCTCAACCCGCGTACGACATGGAGGTGTTGTACCAAAGGCTCCCAGAGCGGGGGGAGGTGACTCTGGAGACGCCCCGAGGCGGGGTCCCAGATGTCCGACACCCGGGGTTCAAGATCCCCGCGGATCGTGTCGATGAGAGCCACGGCCAGCCGGGCTCTGAGCCGAACACAATTCCGGAACCTTCGATGGTTCCGGACTCAGGTAGGCGACCCCTCGCTAAGGAGGGCGAGCCGTCTGTGTTGCGGACTTCCGTTGCGCATGAAGTGCCAGACGATCTGCTGGCAGCACTTTGCGGCGCTTCCCTGGACGAAGGGCACCGTACTCTTATGAGTATGGTGATTCGGAAGGTTTCGTCCGCCAAGAGCGGACTAACCGAAGCTAGCACCAGCCTCCTAACAGGCTTCGAGGTAAGTAATAAATATGTGCAAAATTACCACCCGATAGGTAGTAGCCCCTGATACTCTGTTTGGCGTTTGGAAGGAAAAGCCGAGCAGAGGGTCAATTAAAATCCACAGGAGTCTAATCATAAGTATTATTTTGAATAAGCAGGTTGTGCTGCTTGCTGCTGGTGCCCGTACTACCGAGGTTGCCGATCTGAAGTGGGACCTGGAGCAGGCGCAGGGAGAGCTCGACCTCATGAAGAGGCAGCTCAAAGAGAACAAGGGTAAGTAATTCTCGTTCTTATGTATTTAAGGATATGCAGAATTGGTGGGTCTAACAACTAAGTGTCGTGACCGTGTAACAGGGGCCCCCGCCTAAGTGGCGGCCCTGAAGAAGGCGTTGTCCGAGGCCGAAGACAAGGCGGCCTCGGAATGTAAGGAGTGCGAAAAGCAAAGTGCTAGGGTAGGTGAGGTACAGCAGGAGCTCCAGGACTTCGGCCAGAAATGCGAGTCCGTGGAGCATGATCTGAAGGCCAAAGAGGCCGAGCTTGCGAAGGCCCTTATGAGCTTAAAAGATGCCAAGGCCGAAGCTGAGAAAGCACAGCACGAGATCTAGGAGGCCAAGAAGATAGTAGCGGGTAAGAAGTTCTTTATGCAAAGCAAACATGTGGAGGAGGCGTTTCTATTACTTACTCGAATTCGAGATCTCCAGGGGCATTCGCAGATCTGCCACGCAGTGTATCAGACGCTGCGGAGTTCTACCGTGCGCAGGAGGGGAACCCAACGGAGAAGCTGTTCTGGTCCTAGTATGCTGGGGCCGAACACCCGATGCCTCTGAGTGACCAACTGAAGCAGTTGGTCGAACTCCACAGGGCGGCCGAACTGGCTATGAAAGGGTTCATAGTCCGGATGTGGCCTAGTGAGCTCGTGCCCATTAGCTACTTCAGCCTGATCAAGCGGATGGTGGATGCCTGCCCGCGGCTTGAGGTGATCAAGCGATCCATGTACATCGAGGGTGCCCGCCGGGCCCTTGCCCGCGTCAAACTGCATTGGGGCAAGATGGATGCGGAGAAGCTGGTCAAGGACGGACCGCCAGAGGGCAAGGTGCATCGCCATCCCGAGCTATACTATGATGGCGTTATGAAGGGTGCTCGTCTCGTGGCTGACGAATGTACCGAGGACACCATTTTTGAATGAATTCGTTTCTGTCATGTTTGTATTTTAAGGACGAAGTTACTTGCGCTATGTAGCGCTTTTGTTATTTAAAATATTACCTTCTGTGCGGCTGTTTATAAAATCCTGAAAGTAGACCAGTCGTCGGCTTCTGCCCCCGCGTGACTAGCACTGGGTGTTCGTGGAAAACCCGGACACTCTTTATCCAAATGTTTGGTCCCTTAAGGAGGTGTCTAGCGTAGCGAACGAGGCAATCGGACTATGCGGCTTTATAACTTTCACTTAGCCATAGAAGTCTACAATTTTAAATTTCGGCAAAGACCCTAGAATCCGGAAGGCCGAATTGGGGCGCTATATACGCCTTGGTCGGACAAAGCCGATTTATCGCCTAAAGCGGAAAATCTTTAAAGATTTTAGTACCTCTCGAACAGCGACCAGCTCTCGCCACATCATGCCGGTCAGTTTTCGACTTTCTCTACTGAGGTGCTCATCCGGAAGAACCGGGACACAATCGCAGTAGTTCTCCCTACGCTACGTTAGCCGATATAACGGAATGTAAGGTACCAAAACAAGGGAGCCGGGCTATCCCAACTGTAGACCCAAGACATGATTCGGAGCTGATGCATACAGTGCTATAAGTTCGGGGTGCCGCACTATTGAAAGTGTTCGGACTTTTAGTTGCCATATTACGGGGCGTCATATAGAAGCCCCTGGCAAACTGGCCATACCAAGGTGTACGGATGTAATACCAAATAAACATTTATAAGAGAAAAATACTCAAATAAGGATAATAAGCTGACGCTATATATAATCTCCATTTGATGAAAAATACGTTTAAGCGTATGTTTACAATGGATGCATTAGGCAGAGATAAAAATAGGACTATTTGACATGTCCTATCCAGGGGCAAGCCGTGTGCAGATAGATGAAGCAGGTATAATGATCGTAAATAGATTCCACCTGGGTATTTCCTTCTGCGCACAATGTCTGTTGCCTCCTTGGGTGTCTCTTCCATATGAGTCCGGCAATTCGGCTCTTCTAAGGATGCTGCACTAACGCGGTGTCCTGAAAGGTAAAAGGGAAAGAGTATGAAGGTATTTAGCGGTTACCCGCATTATCGACTAAGTCGTTGATGCGCCTCTGCCTATGCCCAAGGTACCTTGAGTGCGTAATTGTGTACGCGTGGCACAAATGCTGCTTTGGAGGGGCTTGAGCAGAGGCCGGACTGCTAATCACGATCTTGACATTCGTGTTGATCCTGTTGCGGGGTGCTCCGGACTCGTTTGACAGTGCTCGAACTTGTCGCCGGATTGGTTTGTCGGAGGAGGCCGCATTATACTTCTGCCGCGAGGGTTGCCGTATGCTCTTCTGTTAGAAGGGAGCGGTCCATATTTCCGTTGACAGTGATGATGCCGCGCGGTCCCGACATCTTGAGCTTGAGATATGCGTAGTGTGGCACCACATTGAATCTTGCAAATGTGGTCCTCCCGAGAAGTGCGTGGTAGCCACTGCGGAAAGGGACGATGTCGAAGATCAGCTCTTCACTTCTGAAGTTGTCTTGGGATCTGAAGACCACTTCCAATGTTATAGAACCCGTGCAGCGGGCCTCTACTCCAGGAATAACACCTTTAAAGGTGGTTTTGGTGGGCTTGATCCTTGAAGGATCAATGCCCATCTTGTGCACTGTGTCCTGATAAAGCAGGTTCAGGCTGCTGCCGCCGTCCATAAGGACACGCGTGAGGTGGAATCCGTTGATGATTGGGTCTAAGACCAATGCGGCTGAGCCGCCATGATGGATGCTGGTAGGGTGATCCCTACGGTCAAAGGTGATCGGACAAGCTGACCATGGGTTGAACTTGGGGGCGACTGGCTCCATCGCATAGACGTCCTGTAGTGCCCGCTTCCGTTCCCGCTTGGGGTTGTGGGTGGCGTAGATCATATTGACCGTTTTCACCTGGGGGGAATTTCTTCTGCCCCCCCCCCCCCCGTATTCGGACGTCGGGGCTCATCGTCATCGTCGTTGTGCAACCCCTTGTCCTTGTTTTCGGCGTTTATCTTGCCGGCCTGTTTGAACACCCAGCAGTCTCTATTGGTGTGGTTGGCTGGTTTGTCTCGTGTGCCATGAATTTGGCACGAGCGCTCTAGTATGCGGTCCAGACTGGACGGTCCCTGATTATTTCTTTTGAACGGCTTTTTCCGCTGTCCGGATTTAGGTCCGCTGAATCCGGCGTGGACTGCCGTGTCTTCTATGCTGTCGCCGTTGTTCCATCTCTTATGTCTGTTGCGCTGTGGCTTGCCGTTAGCATCACGGCCGTCCGAAGTGCCAGAATGTGGCGTGGTGCCGCTACGAGCCAACCAGCTATCCTCACCCGCACAAAAACGGATCATTAGGGTTGTGAGAGCTGCCATAGACTTGGGTTGTTCCTGGCCGAGCTGTCGAGCGAGCCACTTGTCACGGATATTATGCTTAAAAGCCGCCAGGGCTTCAGCGTCCGGATAGTTGACTATTTGGTTCTTTTTAGTGAGGAACCGAGTCCAGAATTTCCGGGCTGACTCTCCGGGCTGTTGAGTAATGTGGCTCAGGTCATCAGCGTCTGGTGGTCGCACATATGTGCCCTGGAAGTTGTCAAGGAATGCATCTTCTAGGTTTTCCCAACTGCCAATAGAATTTGCTGGAAGGCTGTTTAACCATTGTCGGGCTGGTCCTTTGATCTTAAGGGGGAGATACTTGATGGCGTGTAGATCATCTCTGCGGGCCATGTGATTGTGAAGAAGGAAATCTTCGATCCAAACTGCGGGGTCTATTGTGCCATCATACGATTCGATGTTTATGGGTTTGAACCCTTTTGGGAATTCAAGATCCATTACTTCGTCCGTGAAGCAGAGGGGGTGTGCGGCGCCTCTGTGCCGGGCTATGTGGCTACGCAGGTCGGATTGGTCTGGGTTGCTATGCTCAGCCCGGCCTGATTTGTTGATGATGTATCCGGCGTGATGGTCGTCGTCGCGCACTGGGGCGCGCCCCCTCGATCCGTAGATCGATCTTGGCTGTCCTGCTTTATTGTCCAGAATATCTTGCAGGTCGTGCATGTTGCCCTGAGCCGTAGTGTATCGGCATGGGGGTGCAGGCTGGTATCCGGGCTGGTATCCCATTTTGTCCCGTCCACTGGGTGGCTGGTCAGCCGTTTGGCGTTCGAGTCCATATTCCTGGGCTGCCAGGACTTCAGTCCATCTATCTGTGAGCAGGTCTTGATCAGCTTGTAGTTGCTGCTGCTTCTTCTTCAGGCTCCTTGTAGTGGCTATAAGCCTACGCTTGAAGCGCTCCTGCTCCACGGGATCCTCGGGTACGCCGAACTCGTCGTCGCCGAGGCTGATCTCGTCTTCGGAGGGGGGCATGTAGTTGTCCTCCTCAAGGTATGCGTCTGTCGCCTGTTCTTCTGGGATGACCTGCTCGTCTTCCTGTTTGGCCTGCTCAAAGGCGGGCTGATCAGGGTCATATTCTTCTTCGATGCCATCCGGATTATTTTCGCCTCCGGGGCTGGTGTTGCTATGGTAGGGCTTGGGGCGGCGCCGACGACGCCAATTCTTTGATTTTCTTCCCGAGGGGTTGTCCTCCGTTGCCTCGTCGTCATTAGTTTCCTTCAGAGTGTCCACCATATATATATCATATGAGGAGGTGGCCGTCCACCGCCCGGTGAGTGGTGGCTCCTGTGATTCTCCTACATCGTCGTCCATATCATCGATGTCTTCAGAGTCGAAGTCAAGCACGTCGGTTAGATCATCGATCGTGGCAATGAAGTGGGTGGTGGGTGGGCAACGAATTCCATCGTTGTCTGCTTCCCACTCGAGCCGGACATAGTTCGGCCCAGAGTCTCCTGACAAGGAGAGAGACTTCAATAAGTCTAGCATGTCGCCAAAGGGCGAGTGCTGAAAAATGTCCACCACCGTGAACTCCATCACCGGAGCCCAACCAGGATCGGCGCGGTCGGGGGCGCGCGGACTAGAACCTGCGTCCGGATATGAATCTGGGGGTCCGGAGTCACAGGTTCCCTCAGAGGTGAAACCTGTGTTCGGCTCCATCGCCAATGAAGGTACGGCCTGCGGGGCGGGGTCCAGCCCACTGTCTTTAGGAGAAGCAACCTGTCCCGGATTTATATCCGAGGCTTCTGCCGGGACGATATCCCAAGCGACGTCTGACAGCAGGTCTAAGCCGTGCTCATCGCGACTGTTTGGCACTTCTGGCGCTGGCCCGAATCCGTCGAAGATCAAGTCTCCGCGGATATCCGCTGTGTAGTTCAGGTTTCCGAACCTTATTTGATGGTCGGGGGCATAGCTATCGATCTGCTCCAAGTGGCCAAGCGAATTGGCCCGCAGCGCGAAGCCACCGAACACGAAGATCTGTCCGGGGAGGAAAGTCTCTCCCTGGACAGCATCGTTAATGACGATTGTGAAGGAAATATGCCCTAGAGGCAATAATACAGTTATTATTTATTTCCTTATTTCATGATAAATGTTTATTATCCATGCTAGAATTGTATTAACCGGAAACATAATACATGTGTGAATAGATAGACAAACATAGTGTCACTAGTATGCCTCTACTTGACTAGCTCGTTAATCAAAGATGGTTAAGTTTCCTAACCATAGACACGAGTTGCCATTTGATTAACAGGATCACATCATTAGAAGAATGATGTGATTGACTTGACCCATTCTGTTAGCTTAGCACTTGATCCTTTAGTATGTTGCTATTGCTTTCTTCATGACTTATACATGTTCCTCTGACTATGAGATTATGCAACTCCCGTTTACCGGAGGAACACTTTGTGTGCTACCAAACATCACAACGTAACTGGGTGATTATAAAGGAGCTCTACAGGTGTTTCCGAAGGTACATGTTGGGTTGGCGTATTTCAAGATTAGGATTTGTCACTCCGATTGTCGGAGAGGTATCTCTGGGCCCTCTTGGTAATGCACATCATTATAAGCCTTGCAAGCAATGTAGCTAATGAGTTAGTTACGGAATGATGCATTATGTAACGAGTAAAGAGACTTGCCGGTAACAAGATTGAACTAGGTATTGGATACCGACGATCGAATCTCGGGCAAGTAACATACTGATGACAAAGGGAACAACATATGTTGTTATGCGGTTTGACCGATAAAGATCTTCGTAGAATATGTGGGAGCCAATATGAGCATCCAGGTTCCGCTATTGGTTATTGACCGGAAACGTGTTTCGGTCATGTCTACATTGTTCTCGAACCCGTAGGCTCCGCACGCTTAAGGTTTCGATGACAATTATATTGTGAGTTTATGAGTTTTGATGTACCGAAGGAGTTCGGAGTCCCGGATGAGATCGGGGACATGACAAGGAGTCTCGAAATGGTCGAGACGTAAAGATCGATATATTGGACGACTATATTCGGAGTTCGGAAAGGTTCCGAGTAATTCGGGTATTTTTTGGAGTACCGGAGAGTTACGGGAATTCGCCGGGGAGTATATGGGCCTTATTGGGCCATACGGGAATAGAGGAGAGAGGCCGAAAGGAAGGAGGTGCGCAGCCCCCCTCTGGTCCGAATTGGACAAGGGGTGCAGCCCCCTTTTCCTTCCTCCTCCCCCCTTCTTTCCTTCTCTTCTACTCCAACAAGGAAGGGGGAGTCCTACTCCCGGTGGGAGGAGGACTCCTCCTGGCGCGCCCCTCCTGGCCGGCCGACCCCCTCCCCCTGGCTCCTTTATATACGGGGGCAAGGGGGCACATCTAGACACAACAACAATTGATCTCTTGATCTGTTAGCCGTGTGCGGTGCCCCCCTCCACCATAGTCCTCCTCGATAATATTGTAGCGGTGCTAAGGCGAAGCCCTCCGACGGTAGAACATCAAGATCATCACCACACCGTCGTGCTGACGGAACTCTCCCTCGACACTCGGCTGGATCGGAGTTCGAGGGACGTCATCGAGCTGAACGTGTGCTAGAACTCGGAGGTGTCGTAGTTTCGGTGCTTGATCGGCCGGGCCGTGAAGACGTATGACTACATCAACCGCGTTGTTCTAACGCTTCCGCTTTCGGTCTACGAGAGTACGTAGACAACACTCTCCCCTCTCATTGCTATGCATCACCATGATCTTGAGTGTGCGTTGGAATTTTTTTGAAATTACCACGTTCCCCAACAGTGACATCCAAGCCTAGGTTTTATGCGTTGATGTTATATGCACGAGTAGAACACAAGTGAGTTGTGGGCGATACAAGTCATACTGCTTACCAGCATGTCATACTTTGGTTCGGCGGTATTGTTGGATAAAGCGGCCCGGACCGACATTACGCGTACGCTTACGCAAGACTGGTTCTACCGACGTGCTTTGCACACAGGTGGCTAGCGGGTGTCAGTTTCTCCAACTTTAGTTGAACCGAGTGTGGCTACGCCCGGTCCTTGAGAAGGTTAAAACAGCACTAACTTGACGAACTATCGTTGTGGTTTTGATGCGTAGGTAAGAACGGTTCTTACTCAGCCCGTAGCAGCCACGTAAAACTTGCAACAACAAAGTAGAGGACGTCTAACTTGTTTTTGCAGTGCATGTTGTGATGTGATATGGTCAAGATGTGATGCTATATTTTATTGTATGAGATGATCATGTTTTGTAACCGAAGTTATCGGCAACTAGCAGGAGCCATATGGTTGTCACTTTATTGTATGAAATGCAAATGCCCTGTAATTGCTTTACTTTATCACTAATCGGTAGCGATAGTCGTAGAAGCAATAGATGGCGTAACGACAACGATGCTACGATGGAGATCAAGGTGTCGCGCTGGTGACGATGGTGATCACGACGGTGCTTCGGAGATGGAGATCACAAGCACAAGATGATGATGGCCATATCATATCACTTATATTGATTGCATGTGATGTTTATCTTTTATGCATCTTATCTTGCTTTGATTGATGGTAGCATTTTAAGATGATCTCTCACTAATTATCAAGAAGTGTTCTCCCTGAGTATGCACCGTTGCGAAAGTTCTTCGTGCTGAGACACCACATGATGATCGGGTGTGATAGGCTCTACGTTCAAATACAACGGGTGCAAAACAGTTGCACACGCGGAATACTCAGGTTAAACTTGACGAGCCTAGCATATACAGATATGGCCTCGGAACACGGAGACCGAAAGGTCGAACGTGAATCATATAGTAGATATGATCAACATAGTAATGTTCACCATTGAAAACTACTCCATCTCACGTGATGATTGGACATGGTTTAGTTGATTTGGATCACGTGATCACTTAGATGACTAGAGAGATGTCTGTCTAAGTGGGAGTTCTTAAGTAATATGATTAATTGAACTTTAATTTATCATGAACTTAGTCCTGGTAGTATTTTGCAAATTATGTTGTAGATCAATAGCTCGCGTTGTTGCTTCCCTATGTTTTTGCTTCCCTATGTTTTTATATGTGTTCCTAGAGAAAACTAAGTTGAAAATGTTAGTAGCAATGATGCGGACTTGGTCCGTGATCTGAGGTTTATCCTCATTGCTGCACAAAAGAATTATGACCTTGGTGCACCGCTAGGTGACAGACCTATTGCAGGAGCAGATGCAGACGTTATGAACGTTTGGCGAGCTCAATATGATGACTACTTGATAGTTTTGTGCAGCATGCTTTATGGCTTAGAACCGGGACTACAAAAACGTTTTTGAAACATCATGGAACATATAAGATGTTTCAAGAGATGAAATTGGTATTTCAGACTCATGCCCGTGTCAAGAGGTATGAGACCTCTGACAAATACTTCGCCTAAAAGATGGAGGAGAATTGCTCAACTAGTGAGCAAGTACTTAGATTGTCTAAGTACTACAATCGCTTGAATCAAGTGGGAGTTAATCTTCCAGATAAGATAGTGATTGGCAGAGTTCTCTAGTCACCATCACCAAGTTACTGGAACTTCGTGATGAACTATAATGCAAGGGATGACGAAAACGATTCCCGAGCTCTTCGTGATGCTGAAATCGACGAAGGTAGAAATCAAGAAAAGAGCATCAAGTGTTGATGATTGACAAGACCACTAGTTTCAAGAAAAGGGCAAAGGAAAAGAAAGGGAACTTCAAGTAGAATGGCAAGCAAGTTGTCACTCCCGCGAAGAAGCCCAAAGCTGGACCAAAGCCTGAAACTGAGTGATTATACTGCAAAGGAAATGGTCACTAGAAGCGGAAATGCCCTGAATATTTGGTGGATAAGAAGGATGGCAAAGTGAACAAGGGTATATTTGATATACATGTTATTGATGTGTACTTTACTAGTGTTTATAGTAGCCCCTGAGTATTTGATACTTGTTCGGTTGCTAAATATTAGTAACTCGAAACAGGAGTAACAGAATAAACAGACACTAGTTGAGGGTGAAGTGACGATGTGTGTTGGATGTAGTTCCAAGATTGATATGATCATCATCACATCTCCCTACACTTTCGAGATAGTGTAGAACCTAAATAAATGTTATTTGGCGTTTGCGTTGAGCATGAATATGATTTGATCATGTTTATTGCAATACGGTTATTCATTTAAAGTCAGAGAATAATTGTTGTTCTGTTTACATGAATAAAGCCTTCAATGGTCATACACCCAATGAAAATTGTTTCTTGGATCTCGATCATAGTGATACACATATTCATAATATTGATGCCAAAAGATGCAAAGTTGATAATGATAGTGCAACTTATTTGTGGCACTGCCATTTGGGTCATATTAGTGTAAAGCGCATGAAGAAACTCCATACTGATGGACTTCTAGAATCACTTGATTATGAATCATTTGGTACTTGCAAACCGTGCCTTTTGGGCAAGATGACTAAAACTCCGTTCTTCGGAACAATGGAACGAGCTACTGATTTATTGGAAATAATACATACCGATGTATGCGATCCAATGAGTGTTGATGCTCGTGGCGAGTATCATTATTTTCTGACCTTCACAGATGATTTGAGCAGATATGGGTATATCTACTTAATAAAACACAAGTCTGAAACATTTGAAATGTTAAACAAACTCAGTGTGAAGTGAAGAATCATCGTAACAAGAAAATAAAGTTTCTATGATCTGATCATGGAGAAGAATATTTGAGTTACGAGTTTGGCCTTCATATAAAACAATGTGGAATAGTTTCACAGCTCACTCCACATGGAACACCACAGGGTTATGGTGTGTCTGAACATTGTAACCGCACTTTATTGGATATGGTGCAATCTATGATGTCTCTTATTGATTTACCACTATCATTATGGGGTCATGCATTAGAGACAGCTGCATTCACTTTAAATAGGGCACCATCAAAAATCCGTTGAGACGACGCCTTATTAACTATGGTTTGGCAAGAAAACAAAGTTGTCGTTTCTTAAATTTTGGGGTTGCGATGCTTATGTGAAAAAGTTTCAACCTGATAAGCTCGAACCCAAATCGGAGAAGTGCGTCTTCATAGAATACCCAAAGGTAACTATTGGGTACACCTTCTATCACAGATCCGAAGGCAAGTTATTCGTTGCTAAGATGGATCCTTTCTAGAGAATAAGTTTCTCTCGAAAGAAGTGAGTGGGGGGAAAATAGAACTTGATGAGGTAATTGTACCTTCTCCCTTATTGGAAAGTAGTTCATCACAGAAATCAGTTCTAGTGATTCCTACACCAATTAGTGAGGAAGTTAATGATGATGATCATGAAACTTCAGATCAAGTTGCTACCAAACCTCGTAGGTCTTCCATAGTAAGATCCGCACCAGAGTGGTATGGTAATCATGTTCTGGAAGTCATGTTACTAGACCATGATGAACCTACGAACTATGAGGATGTGATGATGAGCCCAGATTCTGCAAAATGGCTTGAGGCCATAAAAACTGAGATATGATCCATGTATGAGAACAAAGTATGGACTTTGATTGACTTGCTCGATGATCAGCAATCCATGTTAAATAAATGGATCTTGAAGAGGAAGACGGACACTGAGAGTAGTGTTACTATCTACTAAGCTCGACTTGTTGCGAAAGGTTTTCGACAAGTTCAAGGTGTTGAATACGATGAGATTTTCTCACTCGTATCGATGCTTAAGTCCGTCTGAATCATGTTAGCAATTGCCACATTTTATGAAATCTGGCAAATGGATGTCAAAACTGCATTCCTTAATGGATTTTTTAAAAGAAGAGTTGTATATGATGCAACCAGAAGGTTTTGTTAATCCTAAAGGTGCTAACAAAATGTGCAAGCTCTAGCGATCCATCAATGGACTGGTGCAAGCATCACGGAGTTGGAATATACGCTTTGATGAGTTGATCAAAGCATATGGTTTTATACAGACTTTTAGAAAGGCCTGTATTTACAAGAAAGTGAGTGGGAGCACTACAGCCTTTATGATAAGTATATGTGAATGACATATTATTAATTGGAAATGATGTAGAATTTTCTGGAAAAGAATAAAGGAGTGTTTGAAAGGAGTTTTTCAAAGAAAGACCTCGGTGAAGCTGCTTACACATTGAGCATCAAGATCTATATAGATAGATCAAGACGCTTGATAAGTTTTTTCAATGAGTACATACCTTGATAAGATTTTGAAGTAGTTCAAAATGGAATAGTCAAAGAAGGAGTTCTTGCCTGTGTTGCAAGGTGTGAAATTGAGTAAGACTCAAATCCTGACCACCGCAGAAAATAGAAAGAGAATGAAAAGTCATTCCCTATGCCTCAGTCATAGGTTCTATAAAGTATGCTATGTTATGTATCAAACCTATTGTATACCTTGTTCTGAATTTGGTAAGGGAATAAAATAGTGATCTAGGAGTAGATCACTGGACATTGGTCAAGAATATCCTTAGTGAGGACTAAGGAAATATTTCTCGATTATGGAGGTGATAAAAGAGCCCACCGTAAAGAATTACATTGGTGCAAGCTTTTACATCGATCCAGATGACTCTAAGTCTCAATCTGGATACATATTGAAAGTGGGAGCAATTAGCTAGAGTAGCTCCATGCAGAGCATTGTATACATAGAATATTGCAAAATACATACGGCTCTGAATGTGACAGACCCGTTGACTAAGCTTCTCTCACGAGAAAAACATGATCACACCTTAGTACTCTTTGGGTGTTAATCACATAGCGATGTGAACTAGATTATTGACTCTAGTAAACCCTTTGGGTGTTGGTCACATGACGATGTGAACTGTGGGTGTTAATCATATACAGATATGAATATTGGTGTTAAATCACATGGCGATGTGAACTAGATTATTGACTCTAGTGCAAGTGGGAGACTGAAGGAAATATGCCCTAGAGGCAATAATAAAGTTATTATTTATTTCCTTATTTCATGATAAATGTTTATTATTCATGCTAGAATTGTATTAACCGGAAACATAATACATGTGTGAATACATAGACAAACATAGTATCACTAGTATGCCTCTACTTGACTAGCTCGTTAATCAAAGATGGTTAAGTTTCCTAACCATAGACATGAGTTGTCATTTGATTAACAGGATCACATCATTAGAAGAATGATGTGATTGACTTGACCCATTCCGTTAGCTTAGCACTTGATCGTTTAGTATGTTGCTATTGCTTTCTTCATGACTTATACATGTTCCTATGACTATGAGATTATGCAACTCCCGTTTACCGGAGGAACACTTTGTGTGCTACCAAACGTCACAACGTAACTGGGTGATTATAAAGGAGCTCTACAGGTGTTTCCGAAGGTACATTTTGGGTTGGCGTATTTCGAGATTAGGATTTGTCACTTCGATTGTCGGAGAGGTATCTCTGGGCCCTCTCGGTAATGCACATCACTATAAGCCTTGCAAGCAATGTAGCTAATGAGTTAGTTACGGAATGATGCATTATGTAATGAGTAAAGAGACTTGCCGGTAACGAGATTGAACTAGGTATTGGATACCGACGATCGAATCTCGGGCAAGTAACATACCGATGACAAAGGGAACAACGTATGTTGTTATGCGGTTTGACCGATAAAGATCTTCGTAGAATATGTGGGAGCCAATATGAGCATCCAGGTCTCGCTATTGGTTATTGACCAGAAACGTGTTTCGGTCATGTCTACATTGTTCTCGAACCCGTAGGGTTCGCACGCTTAAGGTTTCGATGACAGTTATATTCTGAGTTTATGAGTTTTGATGTACCAAAGGAGTTCGGAGTCCCGGATGAGATCGGGGACATGACGAGGAGTCTCGAAATGGTCGAGACGTAAAGATCGATATATTGGACGACTATATTCGGAATTCGGAAAGGTTCCGAGTGATTCAGGTATTTTTCGGAGTACCCGAGAGTTACGCGAATTCGCCGGGGAGTATATGGGCCTTATTGGGCCATACGGGAATAGAGGAAAGGGGCCGAAAGGAAGGAGGTGCGCAGCCCCCCTCTGGTCTGAATTGGACAAGGGGTGCAGCCCCCTTTTCCTTCCTCCTCCCCCCCTCTTTCCTTCTCTCGTACTCCAACAAGGAAGGGGGGAGTCCTACTCCCGGTGGGAGGAGGACTCCTCCTGGCGCGCCTGTCGGTGTCAAAACCGGCGGATCTCGGGTAGGGGGTCCCGAACTGTGCGTCTAGGCGGATGGTAACAGGAGACGAGGGACACGATGTTTTTACCCAGGTTCGGGCCCTCTCGATGGAGGTAAAAACCCTACGTCATGCTTGATTAATATTGATGATGTGGGTTACAAGAGTAGATCTACCACTAGATCAAGGAGGCTAAACCCTAGAAGGTAGCCTGTGGTATGATTGTTGTTCGTCCTATGGACTAAGGCCATCCGGTTTATATAGACACCGGAGAGGGCTAGGGTTACACAGAGTCGGTTACAAAGGTAGGAGATCTACATATCCGTATCGCCAAGCTTGCCTTCCACGCCAAGGAAAGTCCCATCCGAACACGGGACGAAGTCTTCAATCTTGTATCTTCATAGTCTTGGAGTCCGGCCGATGATGATAGTTCGGCTATCCGGACACCCCCTAGTCCGGAACTCCCTCAGTAGCCCCTGAACCAGGCTTCAATGACGACGAGTCCGGCGCGCATATTGTCTTCGGCATTGCAAGGCGGGTTCCTCCTCCGAATAATTTATAGAAGATTGTGAACACCAGGATAGTGTCCGGCTCTGCAAAATAATTTCCACATACCACCGTAGAGAGAATAATATTCACACAAGTTCAATCTGCTGACGTATTCCGTGGCGTGACGTCACACCACAACCAAGCCTTTATTTGAAACGTTTTTATTGTACCACTTCAGCGCGTTTAGCGAAGCGGTTTCCTTGGCACGTCCTGTCGAAGCAGAGATCGTGTTCCCCTTATTCCGGGATTCCCATCAATACGGACGTGGGTAACCCAACCGCGCCCGTTGCCACGCCCCCTCCATCGAAGGCGGGTTCCAAACGGTCACGGGGACGGCTCTTGGTATTCTTCCTCTTTATAATGAGACCAAGGCCCGTTCTTTTTATTCAATCCTCTATCGAATCCGCCCCTCTCCCTGAGTTCCAACACCCAGGGCTCCGAATTCAGGTACCTTCGATCCTCGACAATGTCCGGTCCTGATCTACGAGGCCGGTGGATGCCCTCCTCCGTCACGGAGGAGGACGTGCTAAAGCTGAGAGATGCCAGGTATTTAACCTACGAGATTTCGCATAGGCTGCCTGCCCGAGGGCAAGTTATCCCAACTCCCGAGCCTGGCGAGATCGTCGTGTTCATGTCTCACTTCCGTCGGGGTTTAGGCTTCCCGACGGATCCCTTCATGAGGGGGCTCATGTTTTACTATGGGCTGGAATTCCACGACCTGGCTCCGGAGTCCATCCTCCATATCTCATCATTCATTGTCGTTTGTGAAGCCTTCCTCCGCACTACCCCTCACTTCGGCTTATGGCTCAAAACCTTCAACGTGGAGCCGAAGATGATTGAGGGGCGTCAGGCAGAGTGCGGCGGGGCGGTTATAAGCAAGAGGGCCGAAGCTCCATGGCCCAAGGGCTCTTTCCAAGAGGAGCTCGGCTTGTGGCAACAGGAGTGGTTTTATATCACCGCTCCCCGGGGCAGCAGGCAGAAGCCGCCGCCCGTCTTTCGCTCGGGCCCTCCACAGCAGCTGACGTCATGGGTCAACAAGGGGCGTGACTGGGGGCCGCCCAAAGACGTCCCCCTGTTGCAGGACCGGATTCGAGTCCTCCAAGAAAGGGAGATCAATCTGGTCGCAGTGGTGCAGGTCATGTTGATCCGGCGCCTACTGCCCTGCAAACGTCGCCCCCTCCGCCTGTGGGAATTTAATCCGGAGGGGCCGCGAGCTCTTCAACACTTCATGGGTTTGACTCCCATGGAGATGTATAAACTGTTCTTCGGATCGCAAGAGACGCATCCGGAATTGACCGAGGACGCTGGCCTAAGCTGCAATCGCCCGGATACTCAAGTAAGTAGCCCTGTGTCCGGACACACCATCCATTTATTTATCGTGAGCTTGCCTTTTAACCAGCTATCCCTGGACAGGAGTGGATAGCGCAAGCAAAACTGATACGGTGTCCGGCCCCCCTCCCTGAGACCACGCAGGATCCCGTGTTAATCAAAATGTTGGAGGTTGCACCTTCAAATGAGGGCGAAGGGGGGCACGGGGAAACTGTCACCTCTGCCAAGGAGGCGTTTAGTAAGGGAGGAATCGAGAGTCCCTCCTTCCAGGGGGAGAAGCGGAACGCTTCCGAAGACCCGGAGGCCAAGGCCTCAAAGCGGGGAAAGAAATCTGTACCGGAAGGTCCTGCGCCAGAAAGCGCCCCGGCCGTACTGTCTCCTCGGAGGAATCAGCCCTCTAACGAGCCGTAAGTAAAAAGGGGGATTTTATAATTATTAGACACCCCTGCTTAATGTCTAAAGGTAACCGAAGTTTTTACCTTGTAGTTCGGATCTCAGCCCATCTCAGCACAGCTCATCTTCGGGAGACCTTCGTCCGGAGATGATGGAGAGCGAAACGCCTCCATCTGCCGCCCCATCGCACGGGGCGGACGACCCTGAGGTGTCGTCGCGGAGGGTCTCCCCGAGTCCGGCGGGGCCGGAGAGTTCGGCACCCATTGGAGTACGGCCGGTGGAGCTGCAGGATTTGCTTAAGAGGGCGTCCATCTCAGAAGATCACCGCACATTAATGGGTAATGTGATTGAGAGGATCTCGTCCGCCGAAAGCGGGTTGTATGAGGCCGTCGGAAGTTTACTGACGGGATTTGAGGTACGCAAAAAATGACATACCTGTTGACAGTTTTGCACATGAAGTGCGCCCTGTATAGTAGCCCCTGAGACTTGGTATGCTGTCGAAAACGGCAGCGTGCCTAGGATCATAATCTCAGTTATTAACCGTCGCCTTTCCTATGCAGGTGGCGGAACGTTCGGTGGCCAGCCGGACGGATGGATTCGCCGAGCTGAAGAAGCAACTCGACGCTCCAGATGCGGACATCTCGCTGGTCAATAAACGACTTGATGAGTCACAAGGTATGTGATTGCGCCGCGGTCGCTTAGTAAGGGAGCTGATGCCCATTCCTTACAAGTTGTATGCTTGATGCAGATGGTGCTGCTGCTGTGGAAGACCTTCGAGCAGAACTTGCTCGGGCCAAGGAGCAAGCCAGAAAAAGCGAGGCGGCTGCCTTGAAGGCAGCAGAAGAGCTAGAAGCCGAGAAGGCTGCTCACTGCCGAAGCAGGGAGGAGATGGCCGGAATGGCCACGAAATTAAAAGTTGCTACTGACCGCCTGGAGGTTCTTGAAGGAGAACGCCGAGCGGAGCAAGAGGACCTGAAGAAGGCCGATGCCGAAGCCAAGGATGCCCGTATTGCGATGCGGGCTATGAAGGAGGAACTGCGTCAGGTTGGAGACATTGTGGCTGGAAAGCCCTTTATGCTGCATAGGAAGTTCACGGATTCGAAGTATGCTCAGTTGGGCCGATTGTACGGTGCGGAGGATCCTTATCTGGACTTGGCGGCGAGTGCGGCTGACGCAGTCGTGCACTTTCAAAGCCAGGAGGATCATGAAATGGAAGAGCTTTTCTAGTCTCAATTCCATAGTCCGGAGCATCCACTTCCGTTGAGTGATCGGCTGGTCGAGTGGGCTGAGCTGCATAGATTGTCCGGACTGGCCATGGCGGATGTGGTAACTCATCTGTGGCCGAAAAGGCCCAAGCCGAAGAGTTATTTCGGCCTGTTGCAGCAATTCCTTGGGGCAGTG